>NW_026775578.1:67217872-67851979 GCF_030987335.1 Cornus florida
CACATTTAAGAGAGCGTCTTCTTGGTCTTTTTCAAGACTTGAAGAAATGATAACCGGAAGAGTCTCTTTTGGTCCTTGGAATGCATACTTGAGATTAGAAGGTAGAGTTTTAAGCTCAAGAGTTGGTGGAGATACTAAAGATGGGACTGGTAGAGTGCTAGAGAGTGGAGGAAGAGGTTCTATTGGAGTTTTCCAAGATGGAAAATCCAAGCTTGCAATAGATTCCATGAGATTGCTTACTTCATCCATTGATTTTTCATCATCAAACCCACAATTTCCATACATTTCAAGAAGACAAGAAGCAAGAGGATCATCGGATAAGCAAGAGGATCACCAGATCTACAATTGATGGTTGCATTTGTGGTGGCAAGGAATGGCCTTCCCAAGATGATTGGGATGTGGTTGGTGGGATTGGCAACTGGTTCAGTATCAAGAATTGCAAAATCAACCGAGAAGTAAAACTTATCAACTTTGATGAGGATGTCCTCAACCATGCCCCTAGGTGTTTTGACGGATTTATTGGCCAATTGAAGCACCACCGAGGTTGGCTTCAACTCATTCAAACCTAGTTGGATATACATGGAGTAAAGAATCAAATTAACACTTGAACCTAAGTCAAGAAGAGCTCTACGAACTTCATAGTTCCCAATCACAATGAGATGGTCGGAGCACCGGGATCTTTGAACTTAGGTGGAGTGTTTTGTTGAATAATGGAGCTCATTTGCTCCGTGAGGAACACTTTTTTAGGGCTTGGTCCCTTGCTCTTCCTCTTTTGTGTGCAAAGATCTTTCAAGAATTTTGCATAAGGTGGAATTTGCTTAATGGCATCCAAAAGAGGAAGATTGATGTTTACTTGCTTAAAAACTTCCATCATGTCATGTATTTTCCCTTCTTGCCTCCCATAAGGTGAAGTTTCTTTCAAAGCATAAGGGAACGGAGCTTTTGGCTCATGAGACTTTGCAATTTGAGGAGATGATGGAGATGATTAAGAATTCCGGTTAGGAACATTTTCATTCAAGGAGGTAGGAATGGAATTGGGAATTGGATGGGTGACAACTTTAGGTTGCATCGATTCGCAATCTTGTTTTGGTAGTTTAACCCTATTATCCACTTGCTTACCACTTCTCAAGGTGGTGATGGCTTGCACTTGAGCTTGGGAAGAACACCCTGATGTAGGGTTTGCTTCCACACAAAATTGGGCTTTTGGATTCCTCTCGAGTTGACTAGGTAATTTCCTGATTTCTCTTGCATTCAATACATTAGCTATGGTCCCAATTTGGGATTCTAGCTTTGATATGGATTGAGAGTGGGAATGCAACAAGTTGGTATTCCTTTCTAAGCTACCCAAGGCCTCCAAAACCTTATCTTCAAATGTAGAATTGCTAGAAAGCGCATGAGGATAATGAGAGCAAATTTGCGAATCATACATTTGAGGATGTGAAAAGTGATTGGTTCTTTGATGAGATGAAGAAGAAACAAATCCTTGGGAACCTCCTTCCCTTTTATGAGGTGAAATATATTTGCCTTGAAACTTTTTAGCTTGATAGAAATTCGAATTTTCATTCCACATTGGGACATATGCACTTAAGTAAGGGTGAGCGAACGTAGCATTGACTTGTTCAAAATGCTCATTGAATGCATGTCCATAGGGACAAGCGAAAGTGGTATGTAAAACACTTGAACATCTCATGCATGGCTCACTAAGATGGGAAGTATGATGAAAAGAAGGTGATTTTACAACCGATTTTTGACTCAACAAGAATTAATCAAGTTTTTAAGAGAGAGTCTTAACCTCGGCTACAATCTCTAATGGACTCTCTACTTGACATACTTGCAAATCTCTCTTCTTTTCCTTTGAACTATGGTCAAACCGAGAAGTATTATAATTTTGCAATGAATTTTCGCTCATTTTCTCAAAGAGGTGCCATATGTCATCTTCATGTTTTCCAAAATATGATCCTCCACATGATGTATCGACTATGTCCTTATAAATGTCGGATAGGCTCTCATAGAAATATTGAACCACTTGCCATTTCGAAATGCCATGATGCGGACATTTACTTAGCAAGTCATTCAATCTTTCCCAAGCCTCATGTAACCACTCCCCTTTCCTTTAAGAAAATTCTCTAATTGAAGCACGCATTACATTAGTCAAACTTATGGGGTAAAATTTTTTCAAAAATTCATTTTGCATTTGTGCCCAAGATGTTATTGAATTTACCCCCAAAGTATTGAACCAATGCTTTGCTTTATTTTTTAGTGTGAAAGGGAAAAGATGTAGCCTAAGAACTTCCTCCGGGACATCCATATATCTTACGGTGGAACATATTTCGAAGAATTAATTTAGATGTTTATAGGTTTCCTCATCATCTAAGCCATAAAAGAGTGGACACATTTGAATAGTCTCAGGCTTGATTTCATATTGATTTGCTTCAAAATTAGACAACACAATACAAGTAGGTGCATGATATGCATGAAGATTGTAATGATCACGAAGGACCATTAAAGAAATTGGAGCTTGAACTCCAGGGCCATGTTGATTAAGAGGTGGGTTTTGCATGAAATGTGGGTCTAAGTACCCAAGATTACCCTCTAGATTTTCCATGTGAATGCCTAGGACGAATGATATGACAATGACTACCCAAGACTTCTAGCGACACACGAAACACAACAAAACAAGCAAGCACTTCTCCTTCACAACAAATCAACAATCAACAAACTTCCTCGGCATACAATGTTCCCATACTCCCATGCTTTAACAACAATATGCAAAAAAAGTAAATTGCCTCCACGTGGGCTCACGATTTATCTAAGAATTGAATTACAAGCCTCCACGCGGGCCGACGATGTAACTAAGGGTTTGAGTAAGAAAAAGCTCACAAAAGTCCTTTAACACTTCAACTCCAAATTTTTAGCTTAGTGATAAGCGCCGAATATTGTATATTTAAGCGCCATAAATTGCATTAGTAAAGTCCGTTGTATGTTAATTTATGTAGATTATCTTTATGTCTATGTTTTTATGCATTTTCGGGTTCCTTGGCCCAAAAGGAGCAAAAATAAGGTGTTGTGGATTTTTGATCAACAATGTGCTCAAAAGCTGAATTTCAGGCAGCAGTGGAACTCGACTTTGTTCGCCATTTTGACCTAAGAAACTCGAGAACTGGACTTCCCTCATAACATGAAAGATTTAGAGCTCTGAATTAGCTTTCCAAATCTTCAAGCGGTTTGTCATTCGGAGTTCGGAGCAGAGAGTTATGATCTTCTTATTAGAGGTGCTCAGAACTGCCTGGCAGCAATGAAAGTCTGCCTTGTTCTTCAATTTCGACCAACCACACTTGAGAATTGGATCTCCACCAAAACATAAAGTTTTTAGAGCTCTGAATTATCTTTCCAAATCTTCAAACGGTTCATTATTCAGAGTTTGGAACACAAAGTTATGGCCATTTTACCAAAGTAGGTCTGGGCGGAGCAAGGCAAGAATGGAGCATTCTGCTCCAATTTTGAGTGCTCGAGCCCTTATTTCGAGTGCTCGAAATTAAGGCAGAATTGCATCCAGAAATGGCCCATTTTCAGCCACTTGCATCTTGGGTTCCTCAATTCTAATTTCCCTCTTTAATGGTTGGTTGGAGATGTTAGTTGGTGGGGGTTTTTAGAGGCTTGTCTCTAGAAGATAAGGGAGGGAGGCCACAGAATTCATTAATCTTTCATTTTTACAAGATAGAGGAGAGAGAAGAGAGCAAAAGAAGAGGAGTTCTTGGAGCAAGAAAGGGGAGCTCGAAAATGGAAGGAGGATCCATGGTTCTTCTTCATTCTAAGGCTCCAATGGGTAACTAACTCTTCCTCTAGGGAGGTGATGAAGTCCCTCCCTTGTAAGCATGTCCTAGGATAGTCGATTTTGGGGATTTGCCATGTATATTTTATGGTCTTTTCATAACCAAGAGCACCTCATTTGTTGTAATGAATGTTGATACATGTATGGATGATTTCTTTAAGTTGATTATCTTGTTTTAGATGATGTCTTAGAGTAATCATATTGCTTGAGTTTTCATGGTGAGAGTGGAAGCAAGGTTATGAAATGGTTTCATGGCATGTTGATAGGTGACTTTGATAGACCATTGCTTAGGAAATCCTTTGATGGTGTATGCTTAATCTCTAACTCCATGTGCTTTATCATTTTGTCAAGAACTTGATAGTCTCTCATTTAAGTAAATGTGTATAAGCTACACCTTAGTTAGGTAGTCTAAGCATGTTTATCTTTTGATGGATTATACTTGTTTGAGACCTAATGTACCTCTTGATTACTTACATGGCAACCATGTGTTGCTATGTAAGTCTTGACCATCATATGTTGTTTTTCCCCCAATTTAGGTCTAATCTAGCATATGTATAGGGATGGAGGCGGATTCACTTCCCTAGTCTCCTCTTCTTAATCTTTTCATCCTAAATTCCTTGCAAATTAGTGTTTTATGCACTTTGAATTCCTAATTTAAGTGACAACAAACAAAACCTCTATGAACACCCCTTCATCATCCTAAGAATGACTCTAGATACTTAGGTTGCCTTAGACTAGCGCAGTCCCAGTGGTTCGACTTACCCGACCAATAGCCCTATTTTACAATGATTCGTGCTATTGCGAAGGTTGATGTTTAGTTGACCAACCAATCAATTTTTTGCGCCGTTGCCGGGGACTGCAAACAATTTAGCGACCATAGTTCTAGGGTTAAATTTAGTTTGATTGTGAATACTGTGTTTTGTGAATATTTCTTGTGTGTTTTAACCATCTTTGTGTTGTAAGTGAGATCCTAGGGACTCGAAGCTCGCCGTGGGAATGCTAGCAAATTGTGAGTCTAGAGGACCCCAGGTAAGTCTCGTGACTTCTAGTTTCGAATTATGGATATTGTGCATGTGTTAAGCTTAGAAGTAGTTAAATTGCAAGCCCTTGTCAAGGCTATTTCAATTGTGTATTTTCAATTCCAAGCATCGGTCCTTGTCGTGGCCATTTTAATTTTTGTCTTGATAATTGAGGAGAAAGGGAATATCATTGTATGTGGAGTTGATGATAAAGAATTGTTGTGTTGATTATGTTGTGTGTTGTTGATGTTTAACTCCTAGATGGAGAATAATTATCTCCCAACTCAATTCTACACACCACATGCTTTTTGTGCTTTTTGCTCTAGTAATACACATCATACAAGAGATTGTCTTCCAACGAGACAATTCTCGGATTTTTATCTAGAGCAACCAAATGCAAATTTCTCTGAACCGGGTAGTGATCCATACTTCAATGGTTATAACTCGGGTTCAAGAGATCATCAAAAATTCTTGTGGCATGACATAGGAAATTCAGCCCCACAATCTCTTGGGCAACATTTTCACTCCAATTTTCAACCCAATGATCATTATTTCCAGCCCTCTTCTTCTCCTTTTCTACCATCTCCATTGGATGAGTTAATAGCTGCCAACGAACAAATGATAGAGTCTATGCATACGCAAATGATGGAGTCCAACAAACAAATGTTGGATGACATTGTTAGCATGCAATCCACCGCCTATTCTCGTTCCCAATCTAGAGTTGATTTAGATGACCAAATAGCCCAAATTCAACAAATGGTTGATGTTCTAAATCAGGAAAAGGAAGAAGAATTTCCAATTGAACTTGTGGTCAATCCAAAAGAGAATTTTATGAATGATGAGTTTACTTCTAATAATTTTTATCACGAGAATGTTCAAGTGGTTACCGCATATGAAAATGAAGAAATAGTGGGTGAAGATCAAATTGTCACCACACAAAAAATTGAAGAATTTGTGGTTCAAAATGAGGAAAATAATGATGATGAGATTGTATCCTATAAAAATCCAGCACAGCCCCTACATAATCCCTTGCTTGATGCACCTCCTTTAATGGAGGATCCTCTAAAAACATGCTTAGCTCATTTTAATTATGAGGATTTTAACGTTGACAATTCCATTTCGGAGGTGAATTCTTTGCTTAATATTTATCCACCTATTCATTCTCTTCCTTGGTCAACATCAAATGTATCTCTTTCTTGGGAGCTTGCATCTCATCCCATTCCCTCACTTGAGTTGTCTCAAGTTGTTGAGCCCGAACCGCCGGATAAGTGTGAGGAGGATGTTGAAATTTTGAAGGATAAGTTGTCGAGCATTCCCGTGCTCAATATAACCCTTCCAAAGCCTTTGCTATATGCACCCTTACCTACTCCATCTTCCTATAATCCAAATAAGCCCCATAATCCAAAGTTCTTCATTGAGGATGAAGAGTGGGTTGAGGTCTTTCCGTTACCTCTTTTCCACTTTTGTCTTTAAAGTCTTCCTCCACTTTTAAAAGAATTATCCTATCTGGGGAAATATGACTCTCTAGAGAGACATGGTATAGGGTAAGGAGGACCAACTTGATCTTGGTGCGTCTAGCTATCGACGTTAAATTTAGCACCCATGGGGAGCAATTCTTTCGACTTCAATGCCTCCCTAATGTTCAATTGCCTGAGCCATGAAATTTTCTAGGAAATGGTTAAGAAATGCCAAAATTTAACTTTCTCTGGAACTATCTTAAGTTGTGTTCCACATTTTTAGACTGGCTTCTTAGACCTTTTTAACTCTTGTTTTCATTCCCGGAAGTTTCTGGCTCTATCAGGCAATTTTCTCGAACTTTCGACATGGCACTCACATGCATAGCCTCTCATCTTCAATGCATTGTTGGATCATGGTTTCTCAAAATCATCCATGCGTTGGAAAGGTGCTACATTTTGAAAAAAATTCCAAATTGTCCATGCATTAGAAAGAAGTTGAAAAGTTTTCAAAAAATTCCATCCATGCATTTGTGATGAAGTACAAAGTTTAAATTTTTCCATGCATTGAATTAAAATGGAGTTGCAAAGTTTAAAAAAAAAAAAAAAAAAAATTCCATGCATTTGAGATGATTGCAAAGTTTGAAAAAAAATTTGCAAAGTTTAAAAACAAAATTTTCAAAATTTTCCATGGAATGGAATGAAGTTCATTGGAGGAAAATTGCACAATCTGAAAAATTTTCAAAATTTTCCTTGCATTGCAATGAAGTGTAGAGTTTGACAATTATCCATCCATGCATTGGATTGTATTAATATGCAAAGTTTCATAATTTTCCATGCATGCAAGGTGAAAATAATCTATCCATGCATTGATTTGGAAGCATGTGCAAGGTTTTATCAATTCTTCAGCTCTCAATTGATCATGTATACATTCACAATGCATAAGAATGAGGCACCTAATGGAATGACATGCAAAGTTCATCTCTCAACCTCACTGCATAATGTTACAATGCATGCAAAAATTCATCTCTCAACCTCAATGCTACTGCCTTCATTTCGAGCACTCTATTTCCTCTTTGGAGTGCTCGAAAGCTCTATGAAGCTTGCACAAAACCATTCCGAGGCTACTGCTTGTATTTCGAGCGCTCTAAGTCCATTTTCGAGTGCTCGAAATGTGAACCAATCTCATCCCAAGCTCACTGCCCTCCCTTCGAGCTCTCTAGCTTTCATTTCGAGTGCTCTCCAATCCCACACAACCATCATCCTCACTCTCTGCCTGTATTTTGAGCACTCGAAGCAGGCATTTCGAGTGCTCGAAATTTGCTCCATCTCATGCAACCATATTCCTCTCAAACCATCCAACCATGCTCATCTCCTCTCTCCAATCTTCCCTCTCCTCCACAAACCCACCATCACCTTCATTCACCCCATGCCCACCATGCTTTCACCACCTTACCACCTTGCACCCACTTAACTAACCCACACAACCATCTCTCGGCAACCCCTCACCTCACTACAACACAAACACACTGCAACCCCTCTCCATGCAAACCAACCCACCCCATGCATTCACAAACCCACCTGCTCGAGCTTGCTCAACCCTCACCCAAGCAAACCTCACACCCTCCTTCACCAACACCAAACCCATCTCGGCAACACCCAGCCGCCACCTTCTTCCTTGCTCGAACCCAACACACCTTCCTCACCATTCATCCCGAGCCCTCGAAGCCCTTATCCCTCTCTCACCCTCAACTCTCTGCCTAGCTTTTGAGCACTCGAATACTAGTTTCGAGTGCTCGAACCAACGCCAATGCCCCCACTTCAACTGCTCTAGCCTACCCAACTCACCTTCTCTCCACCTCTCCTCCATGCAAGCTCACACCATTACCTCAACCCTACCCTCTCGGCCATCCACCACCATGCATGAACATCTAACCACACCTCCACCCTCTCGGCTTCTCTCCAATCCTCCCTAAACAACCCATGCCTCCCTCTCGGTTTCCACCAAGCAACCCCCACCCAGCAAGCCACAAACCATGCACCTTCAACCAACCTCCCAACCCCATGCACCAACACCATCTCTCCCTCGGCAACAACCACCCAACCACCCATTTTCTCAACCCACAACAACCAATCACCCTCACCTCACTCGAGCTCCCCCTTGCGAGTGCTCGAACACCCCACTCTTTTCTCACTCAACAGCCGAGCACCACCCTCCAACCCATGCAGCATGCAAACCATGTATGAGCCACTCTCTCAAACGTCAACCAACCCCAAACCAACCTCTCTCTCTTATCAACCCACAACCTTCCATCCCATGCATTACCCCATCATACCAACCACCCTCATGTATGCCATACACACACAAAAAAAAAAAAAAAAAAAAAAAAAAAAAAAAAAAAAAAAAAACATAATACTATCTATATATATATATAAATAATAATAATAATAATATTCCTATATATATATATATATATATATATATATACATAATAATAATAATACTACATCAATAAATAAATACATAAATTTTTGGGTTTTGTTTAGATTTTTATCTTGCCATATAATTCCTGTGACTGTTTTTATTTCTGTTTTGATTTTTCTTAAAAGCCTATGCTTTTACTTGTGTATAGTAGTTATGTTTTGACAGGTCTTTCTGTCCAAGTTTGGGGGACGCGTTTGCGCATTCACATCGATGGATATTTTTGCATTCGTCACTCCACTTGGTAATATTGTTCTTTTCCCCCCTTTTTTTTTGCTCTTATTTTGGTATGCTTGTCTTCACACCTTGAGGACAATGTGTCATTCAAGTTTGGGGGTGCATTTATGCATTTTTGGTTTCATAATTTTTGCTAAGCAATGATAGTATAACTTGACACTTGTCGAAGATGAAACATATGTTTAATATCTTATGTATAGAAGCAATTGAAAATTTTGAAAATAAAGAAAAATTTGAGTTGAAATGATCATGTAGATTCAAATTAGTCTATATAAATGTCTCAATTAAATTCTCACTGGATTTGACACTCTTTTAAGCTTCACAATGCACAGATGCACATTGGAAACTTAATTGTGAGGCATGCAACTTAATCGACCTTGACCTTGGCCTAGTTAATCTGATTTGATGAACCTAATAGATGAATATCTTTGGCATGATTTAAGTTGTCTAAAAAAAAAAAAAAAAAAAGAGAAAGAAAGAAAATAATGACCAGTTGACGTTCGTAACCTTTCCAACTCGAGCTATTAAGCCCTAGGAGTGTCTCTACACTTAGCACCCTAAAGCCGTCTGGTTTGGGAGTTGTTGGCCTAACGCTTGCTACAGGGGTTGGCTAGAAAGCTTAAAGGACTTAAACATTGCACGGTCATTCAAAAAAAAACTTGTAATAAGCATGGTTTACTGGAGTTCATAGCCTTTCCAACTTGAGCTATTAAGCCCTTTGGAGTGTCTCTACACTTAACAACCTAAAGCCATCTGGTTTGGGAGCTGTTGGCCTAACGCTTGCTACATAGGTTGGTTAGAAAGCTTAAGGGACTTCAGCATTGCACAACCATTCTATGTTTCGCTTATGAGTTACAATAAATTGTCAACAAGCAATAAAAGTTGTTTTGTAAATAAAATCATGCCTTAGGGACCTCATTTAAAGGGGAATTCAATGATTTGAAAACTTGTGCTTGGAAATTGGAAAAGAAAGTAAAAGCCACATGTTGAGAATCCAATCCACTTTCACTGAAGTTAGAGTTGCTTTCCATTTAAGAGATGACAATTGAGTTATTCATATGGACTATGATGTTGATACATGCATGTTGAAATGTGTTTAGTATCAATGCTTCATATATGCAAGGTAGTCTTCCCAATGACCCCATATCCAGCTCTTTTTCTGTTTCAAGTTATTATTGAGCTATGTATATATCTCATTTTACCATGGATGATATTTTTGTAGTAGCATGCCCATGGTTGTCTTTTCATTAAGTTTTTCATTGTAGTTTTGCTAAGGGACTAGCAAAATGTAAGTTTGGGGGTGTGATAAGCGCCGAATATTGTATATTCAAGCGCCCTAAATTGCATTAGTAAAGTCCGTTGTATGTTAATTTATGTAAATTATCTTCATTTCTATGTTTTTATTCATTTTCGGGTTCCTTGGCCCAAAAGGAGCAAAAATAAGGTGTTGTCGATTTTTGATCAACAATGTGCTCAAAAGCTGAATTTCAGGCAGCAGTGGAACTCGAATTTGTTCGCCATTTTGACCTACCAAAATCGAGAATTGGACTTCCCTCATAACATGAAAGATTTAGAGCTCTGAATCAGCTTTCCAAATCATTAAGCAGTTCGTCATTCGGAGTTCGGAGCAGAGAGTTATGATCTTCTTATTAGAGGTGCTCAGAACTGCCTGGCAGCAATGAAAGTCTGCCTTGTTCTTCAATTTCGACCAACTAGACTTGAGAATTGGATCTCCACCAAAACATAAAGTTTTAGAGCTCTGAATTAGCTTTCCAAATCTTCAAACGGTTCATCATTCGGAGTTCGGAACGCAAAGTTATGGCCATTTTACCAAAGTAGGTCCGGGCGGAGCAAGGCAAGAATGGAGCATTCTGCTCCAATTTCGAGTGCTCGAGCCCTTATTTCGAGTGCTCGAAATTAGGGCAGAATTGCATCCGGAAATGGCCCATTTTCAGCCACTTGCATCTTGGGTTCCTCAATTCTAATTTTCCTCTTTAATGGTTGGTTGGAGATGTTAGTTAGTGGGGGTTTTTAGAGGCTTATCTCTAGAAGATAAGGGAGGGAAGCCACAGAATTCATTAATCTTTCATTTTTACAAGATAGAGGAGAGAGAAGAGAGCAAAAGAAGAGGAGTTCTTGGAGCAAGAAAGGGGAGCTCGAAAATGGAAGGAGGATCCATGGTTCCTCTTCATTCTAAGGCTCCAATAGGTAACTAACTCTTCCTCTAGGGAGGTGATGAAGTCCCTCCCTTGTAAGCATGTCCTAGGATAGTCTATTTTGGGGATTTGCCATGTATATTTTATGGTCTTTTCATAACCAAGAGCACCTCATTTGTTGTAATGAATGTTGATACATGTATGGATGATTTCTTTAAGTTGATTATCTTATTTTAGATGATGTCTTGGAGTAATCATATTGCTTGAGTTTTCATAGTGAGAGTGGAAGCAAGGTTATGAAATGGTTTCATGGCATGTTGATAGGTGACTTTGATAGACCATTGCTTAGGAAATCCTTTGATGGTGTATGCTTAATCTCTAACTCCATGTGCTTTATCATTTTGTCAAGAACTTGATAGTCTCTCATTTAAGTAAATGTGTATAAGCTACACCTTAGTTAGGTAGTCTAAGCATGTTTATCTTTTGATGGATTATACTTGTTTGAGACCTAATGTACCTCTTGATTACTTACATGGCAACCATGTGTTACTATGTAAGTCTTGACCATCATATGTTGTTTTTCCCCCAATTTAGGTCTAATCTAGCATATGTATAGGGATGGAGGCGGATTCACTTCCCTAGTCTCCTCTTTTTAATCTTTTCATCCTAAATTCCTTGCAAATTAGTGTTTTATGCACTTTGAATTCCTAATTTAAGTGACAACAAACAAAACCTCTATGAACACCCCTTCATCATCCTAAGAATGACTCTAGACACTTAGGTTGCCTTAGACTAGCGCAGTCCCAGTGGTTCGACTTACCCGACCAATAGCCCTATTTTACAATGATTCGTGCTATTGCGAAGGTTGATATTTAGTTGATCAACCGATCACTTAGCTTAGCAATTTTTTTTTTAGATTTTTAGCATTTTTCGTTGCTTGCTTAGCTCTTTTGCTTGGAATACTCCTTTGCTCACCTTCTTAGCCTAATACTCCTAGTCAAATAAGAACAAACACAATAAGTAACAAAATTGAAAACAAAGTAAAGACACGATCAAAAGAGTACTGATTCCTAATTGATTCCACAAACACGACGTTGCCAATCAATCAATCCCTGGCAGCGGCGCCAAAAACTTGGTATGGGTGTAGCGACGATGAGAGGGATAGGGTTTTGAGGTGGTTAGATCTGTCTTTGGAATCAATCTACAAATCCTCAGTTCTATTTTAAAAAAAAAACTTCCCCGAACCAGTTCGATAGATCTACCTTTGGAATCAATCTACAAATCCTCGGTTCTATTTTTTAAAAAAAACTTCCCCGAACCAGTTCGATTAATCGAACTGAGACCTCAGATCGATCGAACTGAAATGATCTCTCTTTTGAAAAAAAATTTTGAAATTTTTGATTTTTTTTTTTTTTTTAGAAAATAAAATAATAAATAAATAAAACGACAATAAAAATTAATAAAATATTTTTTTGGAATTTTTGAAATTAAGAAATTAAAACAAAGTCAAAGATAGTGAGATGAAGAACAGAGATCGATCTGAACAAAATGTTCGATCGATCTGACAGATAGTTGAAATATGTAGGTTTTTGGGTTCAGAAATTTTTCTAAGTGTTGGAACTCAAGATTGATCAAACTTGAAGTTTGGATCGATCTAAGGACTTATGATCGATCTGAGAACAAATTCGATCAATAAGACAGAGAGGTGATTTGGATGCAGGTGGATGCAGGTCGAAAATTTTCTAAGTGTTGGATGCAGGTCGAAGTTCAATCGATCGAATCCTCCTTGGAGATCGATCGAACTTAGGCAAAATGTTTAATTTCAACATAAAAGTGCATGCAGTCCTAATCACAGTTCCTAGCAATGCATATGAACCAAAAATAAGTATCTAGACTACGCAAGAAATGAAATTGAAGATAGAAATGAGGGAGGAATAGGGTTTTGAGACCCTACGAAATGTCTTGCTAGTCTTTAACGTCTCTAGCAAGACGTTGGGCTCTTTTAACCCGGATCAAACATCTTGTAGTGCATCCCCTCCTCAATGGGGTGATAAGTGCTTTGAACTCCACCCAACAAATGGTTCTTTAAGGAACTTGTTGGATTAAGCTCAAAAGACGTTTTTGGTACTTAGTCAAAAGAATCTTTGGGCTTCCATGCCCTTTCAAAACAAGATTTTGAAACAACTTTCTTTGGTTTCAAGGTTGAAGATGGACTTTTTGAAACTTTGGTCTCACACAAAAACTCAATTCCTTCACTTTTGAGGTCATGACATTTCTCTACAACATTAATCTCTTCATGCTTGTCAAATGAATTAGGGGTTGGATTAAAAATATTCAACTTTACCTTCATATGGCCAAATGAGATCTTCATTATCCCCGTCCTACAATTAATGTTGGCATTCACGGTTGCCAAGAAAGGATGGCCAAGGATAATGGGAATTTGGCTCTTAGGATTTGGGACTAGTTCCACGTCAATGACAACGAAATCAATGGGAAAGAAGAATTTATCAATTTTAATCAAAACGTCCTCGATGATACCCCTACGCTTTTTAATTGATCGGTCGGCAAGTTATAAAACTACCGACGTCAGTTTCAAGTCTCCTAAGCCTAATTTGACATATACCGAGTATGGAAGAAGATTAACACTTGCTCCTAAGTCAAGAAGAGCCCGATTAATGATATGGTCACCAATGATGCATGAAGTGGTAGGTGAACCGAGGTCCTTAAACTTTGGAAGAGTGTTCTGCTGCAAAATTGAGCTTTACTTGCTCGGTTAAGATCACTTTCCTAGGTGCTTGGCTTTTGTTCTTCCTCTTTTGGTTGCATAAGTCTTTCAAGAATTTGGCATAAGCCGGAATTTGCTTGATTGTATCTAAAAGTGGAAGATTGACTTTCACTTGCCTAAACACGTCCATGATTTCATTTACTTTAGCCTTTTCATTGTCATTTGAAATGGATCCTTTTAAGACATCCGGAAATGGAGCTTTTGGTTCAAAAACATTTTCAGAATTTTTCTTTGAAGTCTCTTCAACACAAGAAGTTTTCAAATCATTTTGCAAATCTTTTTTTTCAAAATCACTTTTCATAACTTTCTCATTTATATGGTCATGCACATGCAATGAAGGAGGAATATGAGAGTGAGAATAAAGTGCTAGCTATTTAAAGTGCTAGCTATTTGCCCTACTTGGGTTTCTAGCTTAGCAATGGATTGAGAGTGAAAATAAAGTAATTGTGTGTTTGCCTCTAAAGTGCCCAAAGCGGTTAAAACTTTCTCTTCAAAAGCGGGACTTTTAATATTTCCTTAGGAATATGATGGTTGATTGGGAAAATGAGAATTTGAAAATTGGTTTCCTTGCGATTGATATGATGATCTAAAACCTTGGGAACCTTAGCCTTGTAGTGGAGGTGGAATGTATTTCCCTTGAAAATCACCTTGGGAAGGGTTTGAGCCCTCCCCTTGGTTTTTCCAGGAGAAATTCGGGTGATTCCTCTAACTAGGATTATAATGATTTCCATAAGGATTGTTCCCTTAGTTAGTAAAAACAGCATTTGCTTGTTCATGATGCTCACTTTGCACATATCCATGGGGACAATTGGAAGTAGAATGTAAAACACTTGAACAAGTCATACATGTCTCATTAGATGCATGATGAGAATGGTTAGGGAAGGAAAATACTTGATTCGTCGAGTTTTGGTTGATCAAACCTTTGATATAATGTTTTCATTTCGGCGGCAATTTCATTGGAGTGGTCAACTTGATGTAAGCCAACACTCTTCCTACCACTAGAATTTCTACCATTTTTCAAAGATAAAGTACGATGCAAAGAATTTTCAGTCATACTCTCAAAAAGACGCCACACGTCATCCTCATGCCTATCAATGTAAGAGCCACCCATAGAAGCATCAACCATGCCTTTGTAATTATCCGATAAGCTCTCAAAGAAATATTGAACTAATTTCCATTTGGGCATGTCATGATGTGGACACTTCCTAAGCAATTCATTAAAGCATTCCCATGCCTCATGAAATGTTTCTCCATCCCCATGTGAAAATTCCCGAATTGAGGTTCTCATGGCATTGGTCTTAGAAATCGGATAGTACTTCTTCAAGAACTCCTGTTGCATTTCCGCCCAAAAAGTTATTGAAAAAGTCCTAAGATTGTTAAACCAATATTTTGCCTTATCTTTAAGGGTGAATGGAAAAAGTTTTAGCCTTAATACCTCTTCTGGCATGTCCGTGTATTTTACGGTGGAACATACTTCAAGAAACTCATCCAAATGCTTGTATGGTTCTTCACTTGGAAGTCCACGATAGTTAGGAAGCATTTAAATGGTTTGTGGCTTGATTTCATAGTGTTGTGCTCTAAATGGTGGCAATTGAATGCATGTGGGTACATTATATTCATTAGGCACATAGTGATCTCTTAAAGTAAAGGGAGGATTAGCAATTGGAGGTGCAACATGGGCACCTTGATTTCCTTGAATGATGGGAGGTGATGGAGCATAGATTGGCCTTGGCATTCCCAATGGAACTTGGCCTTGTTGTTGTGTGGATGAACAAATGGCCTTGGCATACCTAATGGAATTTGCATGTTATCATGATGCACATTGGGGTGGAGGATGCCTTGTTGGTCTATGTGATCAAGGTCCTCCACATGGTCCTCATTGTATCCTTCCATTGATGAAATGGATTGACTAGAACTACCTCTTCCCCTAGGGTTTCGAACAATGGATCCAAGATGAAAATTTAAAGGGACAAGAGTGGGTCTCAATGATCTACGACCATGCATGCACAATGTAACACAACAAGCAATAACAACAAACACTTCACCTTCACAACAAGTCAACAATTAACAACCTTCCTCCACATATAATGTTCTCATACTCCCATGCTTTAACAAAATATGCAAGAAAAGTAAATTGCCTCCACGTGGGCTCACGATTTATCTAAGAATTGAATTACAAGCCTCCACGCGGGCCAATGATTTAACTAAGAGTTTGAGTAAGAAAAAGCTCACAAAGGTCCTTTAGCACTTCAACTCCAAATTTCTAGCTTAGCTTAGCAAATTTTTAGATTTTTATCATTTTTCCTTGCTTGCTTAGCTCTTTTGCTTGGAATACTCTTTTGCTCACCTTCTTAGCCCAATGCTCCTTGTTAAACAAGAACAAACACAATAAATAACAAAAATTGAAAACAAAGTAAAGACACGATCAAAAGAGTACTAATTCCTAATTGATTCCACAAATACGACGTTGTCAATCAATCAATCCCCGACAACGGCACCAAAAACTTGGTGTGGGTTGTCGTCGAACCCAAAAAGTTTATGCAATGTGGCCAAGTTTTATATTTAGAAATTACCACTACTACCTTTTACTAAAAAAATAGCTAGGGTGAGTAGGAATCATCCCAAGGGATTGAGGGTCGCACTAGATTGAGGAATCAAAATTAAGGTTAGTAAGTCGAGTGATCAAAATAGTGGTTGGTTGGTTGAATTAAACTAGATGCAAATTAAACTGAGTAAACAATAATGCAATAGAGAAAATAAAAGAGAGAGAGATCTTGGGGTTTAGAGATCACCATTAAGCATAGCTTTTCTACACCTTTAATGAATGATTAATGAGGGGAATGACATGTATTGTAACAAAGTGTGTGTGTGTGTGCTTGTTCTAACAAGCATGGATGACAAATTAAGCATATATTGTCTAAACAACAAGGTGGATAGCACAACATATCAAATTAAGCCATTAATCCTTTCTTTAAGCTCATAATCCAAACACATCACAAGGTTAGAGATATATGTTACTTGCTTTTCATAAGTATGGAACATCAACAACAAGCATGGATTGTCCTCCCATTTAATAACTACACTACAACTAAGCTAATGGCATAAAATTAAGCTAATTAAACTAAGGAAGAGGTACAATCCATCAAGAAATGAGTATGAACCATCAAATAAACCACAAGAACATGACATTAAGTACTATGTCTTGATAATCCCTAAATCTATAGCATCAACACACATAGACATGCATCAATAACACAAGAAATAGAGACAAACACATGAACATCTTATTCTAGCATACATAAACATATGGATAGAATGAAATGATCAATTGGAAGCATTAAACTACATAAATCATTGAAGAAATAAGATCTATATATATATATAAGTGTCAAGACATGAATCACAATAGAAATCCCCTCAAAAATACATAAATCAAGAAGTAGAAAGCATGCTTAGGGCTAACTCTAGCCCCAAGAGGATGTCTAGCCACTCATGGATGATGTCCTCCAACCCTCAAGGGCAAGCTCCATGGAAGAAATCTGCTCCTTGGTTGATGAAGAGTCTCCAATGGTGTCTCTAACCTCATCCTCCTCTTTTACTTCCTCACTAAGAGTTCTCTAAAAAAAATCCCTCTCTATGAATCTACAAGGTATGATATGATATGATGTAAAAAGTAATCCTTATCCTTATAAAGGTAGGTCAAATGACACCCAAAATGAGCTGGGGTCGTACAGCAAATATTCCCCAATGATTAGATAAAGGACAACTTTTTATGAGCTGAAAATTTAACTTTTTTCGCACAGGAGGAAGTTCGATCGATCGAACCTTGGACTTGGATCGATCGAACATGGCTGAGATCTATCGAACTTAGGCTGGATCGATCCACGATGGCGGCACCTTTTTGGATAAAAACAAATCTGAGATATTTTGAAGATATTTTGGGAAAAGGACAAAAGCGGTTGGTAGGGTGGTACAACTAGATAAGATCAATCATTTGGATAAGGACAAGAATGTTCGATCAATCAGAGAAGTAAGTTGGATTGATCAAACTTTTGAGATCTTTGAACAAGGACAAACATAGCTTAGATCCATCTTGAAATGCTGAGATCGATGAAAGTTGGATCGATCAAACTTTTCTTGAGATCGATCGAAGTTGCTGAAATTCCACCTTTTGCTTCCTTTTGTTCTATTTTGCTCCTTTCTTTGAATCATCTAGAATTGCTTCAATTATGCTCTTATTTGGCTGAGTTAGCTTGTTTTGAGGATAAGTACCTGAAAATGGAAATAACACGAAATCAACACAAAACAGTAAAATAAGATAGATAAAGGTTCTACAATACCAAAGCTTAAAGGGTTAAAATACGCACTTTTCAGCGCTCATCACACCCCCAAACCTAAATATTGCTTGTCCCTAGCAATAAACTAGAAGGTAAAGGAATAAAATGAATAACTATACAACTATGAACTAGTAAGCAATAAATGGATAACGCCACTTTCGTAGGGAACACAATTGCACTTAGCATATGCAACAAGCCTTTTAAACCCCTAGGTTACCCCTAGTGGACGAGTGAAGTCTTGTGAGGGTTTCCAAAAATGATACCCACAAATATTAAGCTCATTTTATCAAAAGAGGCATCAATATTGCAAACAAGCATTGGGAGAAAACTACCTCAAGTATGCAATTTTTCAACCCTTTCCAAGCAATCTCCCAAAATTTCAACATCAAGCAAGCAAATATGGTCCTCCACACATTAGGAAAATGATCATGCAAATCAAAACAACTCCAGAATCCTTTTTGAGTGGACCGGCATCAAGTGTATTGCTATCTGAGCCAACTAAAGAAATGATCACATCCTTACCCTCAAACTAGCACACAAATCTACTACCGATCATCAAGACAAAAAGTGAACCTTCTATTAAAGCTTTATTGTTCTAGGTGCGCTTATTCTTTTCACCCGATTTTTTTTTTTTTTTTTTTTTTATAGGATCAAAGATGGAAGCATGGTGCAATGTGTTGATCTATTAAGCTTTCTAGCGATTCATGAGGTCGAGCGTTAGGTCAATGACTCCCAAACCAGACGTCTTTAGGGCATTAGGCGTTCAAACACCCCTACGGACTTACAAGCTCAAATCAACTAGACTACAAATCAAGACAACCTCCATCTAATCATTTCCCATTTCTCACCTTTTAGGAGAAGTCCTCACTTTTTTATTACTTTTGCAACTTTTTTCTTTTTTCTTTTTCTTTTTCTCTTTTTTTTTTTTTTTTTTTAACAAGTTTAATTGTTAACTTAGAGTTTGGGCCCTCCACCTTTTGGCGCGAGAAGTTCAATGCTTGATGAGGCTAGAATCCCGGCTACTTAGTGAAAAGGGGTTGTTATCCACCTTTATCAAGAATGAAAGCTTTCAATGCACTACTAGTCCAATTCAGATATAACCAATTCAATAATCAACAAAGCATGTACCCCACAAATGATTGCTAGTGTGCACCTGTGCTAGTATAGAATCCTAAAGTGAATCTCAACACAATCACAAAATCATGATGATGTGGACCACAAGTGCAAGCAAGGTATCAATTTTCAAAAAATTTACTCCTAAATGGCATCCACAAGGCAAACAAGGAGTATTGGACTCTTAAGTCAAGCAATTTTTAAATTTTAAGTAATATGGTCCTCAAAAGATCAAAATCATAGCTAACATGGATCTCAAATCTCAATCTTATAATTAAGTCTCAACTTAAGTAGAATGCAACAAAGTCACCTTACCCCCAAACTTAAACCACACATTGTCCTCAATGTGCAATGAGAACAACGGATAAGATGGAAAGAGTATACCGTGGTGGTGAAAGACATGAAGCCCGGTAATGATCCAATTCGAAAAACGTCTCCCCCAAACTTGGAATCAATAACCTACTTGAATAACCACACTAGCAAACTCACATCAAATATCAAATAGGAGAAGAATAATCAAGCATTCTAAGGCAATATATCACAGGATGAAAGAGAGATATGAGATCAAGCCCGATAGAAAAGTAGCATGACTACACATAAGGGCACAAGAGAGATTTTTTTTTTTTTTTTTTATTGAAGAAACAAGAAGGAATTCAAGAAAGTATATACAATGATTGCTAAGTTTAACGTTTCTAGCTAGACGTAATGTGGCTTTGAATAGATTTGAAATCCAAAAAGGAAAGAAAAAGTTCAAACCAAAGATGCTCAGATCGATCAAGGCAGATCGATCTCAAAAGATTTTTGATCGATCAAACATGCATGAACCTGCAAAAAAGTTTGAACGATGAGACAGAGAGGTCTTTGGATGCAGGTGGATGCAGGTTCAAAAATTTTCAAAGTGTTGTAACTCAAGATTGATCGAACTTAACGTTTGGATCGATCTAAGGACTTATGATCGATTTGAGAACAAATTCGATCGATAGGACAGAGACAGAGAGCTGAAATATGCAGGTTTTGTTCTAACGATTGGACAGAGAGGGACTTGGATGCAGGAATGATGTTCGATCGATCGAACTTTTATTGAGATCGATCGAACAGATAAAAATTCTTCCATTTGCATTGCATCCCTAGATATCTTCATACACAGGGTCTATTAGATGTGCAGTTTCCAAATGTCTTTGGAAGACCTGTCCTTCAACGTAGGGTTTTAGTCTCTATCCATTAACTTTGAAAATGTTCCCCTTTTTAAAATTTTGAATTTCAATCACCCCATGCAGTGCAACAGAGATGACTTCATAAGGACCCTCCCATTTGGTTCTCAATTTCCCCGGAAAGAGTTTCAGTCTAGAGTTGAAGAGCCAAACTTTTTGACCGGGTTTGAAAGACTTCTTCACAATATGCTTATCATGAAAAGCTTTAGTTCTTTCTTTGTAGAGTTTGGCATTATCATAAGTATTATGTCTCAACTCCTCCAACTCACTTAATTGTAACAACCGGTTCTCTCCGGCCTTATCAAGGTCAAGATTGAGCTTCTTAACCGCCCATAAGGCTTTATGTTCTAACTCAACCGGAAAATGGAAAGGCTTTCTATATACAAGTCTATAAGGAGACATGCCAATGGGAGTCTTATGCCGTCTAGTAAGCCCATAAAGTGTCATTTAACTTCCGTGACCAATCTTTCCGGGTGGTGTTAACCGTCTTCTCAAGAATATGCTTAATTTCCCGGTTAGACACTTCTACTTGCCCACTTGTTTGAGGATGGTAAGGAGTGGCCACTTTATGAGTAACGGAGTACTTAAGAAATAAATGCCTTAGGAATTGATTACAAAAATGCTTTCCTCCATCACTTATCATAGCCCTAGGTATACAAAAACGAGCAAAGATATTGGACTTGATGAATTGAATAACCACGGAATGGTCATTTGTTTTGGTAGCACATGCTTCCACCCACTTGGAAACATAATCAACGGCAAGAATAATGTATTGAAAATCATAGGACATAGGAAATGGACCCATAAAATCAATGCCCCATATGTCAAAGATTTCTACAACAAGAATGTTGGTCAAAGGCATCATATCTCTTTTCAACATTGAACCCATCTTTTGACATTTCTCACATGACTTGCAAAAATTATAGGCATCTCTATAGATAGTGGGCCAAAAGAGCCCACTTTGAAGAACCTTCAAGGTGGTCTTCTTTGCACTAAAATGCCCCCCACATGCAAAAATGTGACAAAACACTAGAACACTTGGAATTTCGCTCTCCGGAATACATCTTCTCACAATTTGATCCGGACAATAACGGTACAAGACAGGATCTTCCCAATAGTAATTTCGAATGTTGGAAAAGAAACAATTCTTTTTGTTCTTTGACCAAGAAGTTGGAAGTTTGCCAATTGCCAAATAATTCATAATGCCGGCAAACCAAGGCATTTGTCTATTAGAAACTTGGACAAGTTGTTCATCCGAAAAAGAATCACGAATTGGTGGACTAGGGAAAGGTTCTATCAATAACCTAGAGAGATGATCGGCAAACACATATTTGGTGCCTTTCTTGTGCTTTATTTCAAAATCAAATTCCTGAAGAAGCAAAATCCATCTAATCAATCTAGGTTTTGTTTCTCGCTTTGTCAAAAGATGTCTCAGGGCAGCATGATCGGAGTAAACAACCACCCTAGAACCTAAAAGATAGGATCAAAATTTATCAAGAGCATACACTACGGCAAGTAATTCTTTCTCGGTAGTGGAGTAATTCAATTGAGCTCCCGAGAAAGTTTTACTTGCATAGTATATGGCACAAGGAAGCATCCCTACCCTTTGGCCCAGAAAAGCTCCCATGGCATAATCAGAAGCATCACACATAATTTCAAATGGCAATGACCAATTAGGAGGTTGCATGATAGGAGCAGACGACAATAAATCACGCAATTTATAAAAAGCGTCTAGGCATGCTTGATCAAAGACAAAAGGAGTTTCCTTGGCAAGGAGATTACACAAGGATCGAGCAAAATTTCTAAAGTCTTTTATGAATCGGCGATAAAAGCCAGCATGACCTAGAAAGGAGCAAACCTCTCTCACCGTTGAAGGTGGTGGCAATTTAGCAATAAGCTCCACTTTCGCTTTATCTACCTCAATCCCCCTCCTTGAGATGACGTGACCCAAAACGATACCCTCTTGAACCATAAAATGGCTCTTTTCCCAACTAAGAATAAGGTTTGTTTCACGACATCTCTTAAGCACTAGATCTAAATTTTTGAGGCACACATCAAATGAAGACCCAAAGACAGAAAAATCATCCATGAACACTTATAGATACTCTTCCACCATATCCGAGAAAATTGACATCATACACCTTTGGAATGTGGTGGAGGCATTGCACAAAAATGGACAAGTAAATGTGGTTTTCGCTTGGTCTAATGGGTCAAGGGCTACTTGATTGTAACCTGAATAGCCATCCAAGAAGCAATAATACTGTTGTCCGGCTAATCTTTCTAGAATTTGATCAATGAATGGCAAAAAGAAGTGATCTTTTCTTGTGGCAACATTTAATTTGCGGTAATCAATGCATACACGCCATGAATTGGCGGTATGCTTAGAGATTTCCTCACCCTTTGCATTCTTAACCATGGTAATCCCCGATTTCTTGGGAACTACTTGAGTTGGACTCACCCATTTGCTATCAGAGATTGGGTAAATGATCCCGGCATCTAAGAGTTTGACAACTTCCTTTTTGACTACCTCCTTCATGTTGGGGTTAAGTCTCATTTGGGCATCCCTAAAGGGTTTTGCATCCTCTTCCATAAGTATGCGATGCATACAAATAAAAGGGTCAATTCCCTTAAGATCCGCCACACTCCATCCTATGGCTTCCTTATTTTCTTTAAGCACATTTAAGAGAGCATCTTCTTGGTCTTTTTCAAGACTTGAAGAAATGATAACCGGAAGAGTCTCTTTTGGTCCTAGGAATGCATACTTGAGATTAGAAGGTAGAGTTTTAAGCTCAAGAGTTGGTGGAGATACTAAAGATGGGACCGGTGGAGTGCTAGAAAGTGGAGGAAGAGGTTCTATTGGAGTTTTCTAAGATGGAAAATCCAAGCTTGCAACAGATTCCATGAGATTGCTTACTTCATCCATTGATTTTTCATCATCAAACCCATAATTTCCATACATTTCAAGAGGACAAGAAGCAAGAGGATCGTCGGATAAGAGAGATGAAAGGTTGTCCTCAATTGGTTATTTCATGACCATGGTAGGAATTGATCCCTCAACAATCTCGTCTAACAAATCTATAAGACAACACTCATCTTCATCTACGGGATGTTGACTTGCATTGAAAATATTAAGCTTGACCATCATGTTACCAAACGAAAGGTCCATAACCCCAGATCTACAATTGATGGTTGCATTTGCGGTGGCAAGGAATGGCCTTCCCAAGATGATTAGGATGTGGTTGGTGGGATTGGCTAGAAAGCATATATATAGAATAGAATGGTCTGCTAGGGTTAGCAAAACTCTTTTCATGTACCTGTGATATTGAGAGAAAATAGAGTAGGTTGTGAGATGAACAGAGAGGGAACAGTCGGGGTTTTTGGCTGTGGATCAAATGAGGGACCCAGGAGAAAGGAAGGTGGAACAGTAGGAGGTTGACAGTAGACAGACGTCATCAGAAAAGCTTAAAAGGACGGCGACAAGGTTTTGGTTACAAAACTGTACAGGCAAGTTCTATTCTGTCTCTCTCCCTTTGGCCTGTGTTCTGTGCATTCTTAGATGTTCTCTAGGATCTTAAACGGATATTAAATGGATCATGCATGCTTAGTATAGATTAAGTTAATGATTTGTATTTGTTGAAATTAAACTGAAATCGTTCTTGCAAGTTTGGTTTCACTTTTAAATCTTTGAGCATGTTAAAACGGTAATTATTTTGATTGTTCTGTTAATACAAATTATGGTAAACAAAGGACTGGGTTGATAATTGGATATTAATGAAATATTACATGCTTAACAAATAATTAATTACTCGTCTGTATGTCTTTAGCTTAAACTGCAATGGTTTCTGGAAGTTGAAATATGTTGCCGGTTATTAAAACGTAATTAAATCGGCAAGGGTTTTTATGGTTCTTTTTTATGCAAACTGGTTGAATGAATAACTGGGATATTACTGGATGCATATTAGACTCCTAAGGTCAATATAAATGAAGAACTGAGGGGTTGGATTCAGCCGGAAACGAAGAAGATGAAGCAGAAATGGAACAAGGCTCAGAGAAGGAGAGAACCGGCTCCATAAAAGAGAGAGCCAGCTCCCTCAAAGTGAAGAGCCGGCTCTGGGGAGTCAAGAGCCAGCTCCTAGCTCTCAAGAGCCAGCTCTCCCATGTAGGGAGGCAGCTCCAAGCACAAAGAACCTGCTCCCAAAGTCTGGAGCAGGCTCTCTCTCAATTGTAGTTTTCTGAATTTTTTTTTAACGAACAATTTTGAGACTGTAGAAGTTGTGAACTATTTGGACTAAGTCTGGGACTTCATAGAGTGATTAAAAATTTAATCTTGAGTGTTAATAATACCTTTAATTGATTAAAGTTTACTTCTAAGTCAATGGGACAAACAGTATAAAATTATTGAACTTTCTACGCTGCTAAAGGATATGAAGGACTAAATTGCTAAATCTTGTTTTAAAATTTTAACGGGTTGTAGCGTGGACTCTAAACATGATATTATGCTATATTAGAGCCGTATTAAATAAATTAATGTCTTTGTGTCATAGATTTAACAGTAGGAAGTTTAACCAATTTTGCAGGCTGTTAACGATTAAGCAGTAGTAAATTGGTCGATTTTATTTTAAAATTTTAATGGACTGTAGAATGATTTTTAAATTATATTCTGGATGCATAATAGAGTCATTTAATTATCAGACTTGTTTTATGCTTACTTTGGATTATAATTGCTGAGATATTATATTTTAATCTGCAATTATATGGATTACGATTTTGGAATTTTAAATTGCTGAGATATTGAAACTCTGTTCTGCAATTACGTGGATAGAATGCTTTGGATTCTCTTTGCTAAACTGTTAATAAGGTCCTAGCAATTTACAGGGATGTTAGTTTGGATTTTGGTTGATACACTACTTAAATTCTGTTCTATCAGCTATATAGATTATGTGGATTGTATTTGGTGTACTGTATGACGTGTTGCATCATTTATGGATCATTTAGATGGTATGCACCGGTATGGGATGGTGGCATATAGAGGGACAAATTAGATCAAAACGCTAATTCTTACCCATTCATACATACGGAATGGATTAACTAAAATAGTTAAATCCTACATGGTTTCAAGTCCTGTCAACTCAAACAATTAAACGATATAATGGATGGTTGTTTATATTTCTGTAATAGGAAGGATAGGGATTTAATTAAAACATTTAAATCCTAATTATGTGTCGTGTCTGGACGACAAACAGTTGGCCGACACAACATATTATTTGAAGGGAATTTATATACATTTAATTTATGTTAGTCTGTGCGGCTAAACAAGCTGAACGACTAACTGGATTTCTTATGGATGGATAGGATCGGACTTTAAATATATATTTATGGTACC
Source organism: Cornus florida (assembly GCF_030987335.1). NCBI lineage: Eukaryota > Viridiplantae > Streptophyta > Magnoliopsida > Cornales > Cornaceae > Cornus > Cornus florida. The sequence goes on from NW_026775578.1 coordinate 67,243,882, forward strand.
GCGGTATGAGTTTGAATCTCAAGATTGTTAGTTAGGGAGCGTATATGTAGTAGGATGCGTAGCTGGCTATGTTGGTTGAGGTATACCCTGTTAGGCTTAGGTAGTCATGCCCACTCAGGTGCGTTTTGCATGTTGCCTTCTATTCAAGTTGAAACCCTCATCATAGTCCAGTGAGAGTCCTGTAGTGTGGATATATATATATTTACGGACTATATAGATATGGTTGAGACATCTAGGATGTATCTGCGTATCAGGTCTCTGTTTGGATTGTAGTTAGGATAGAACAAACTGTACTTGTTCGTGGGCCTGATCCACTATTATTTTTCAGGTAACGGATGGTTCCAAGTCTTAGAACTTGTTCGTGCTGAGCAGAGACGGCTACTCATTCTTCCGACGACATAAGAGTTTCTTCATGATTTAGCATTTGAGTTCTTCAGTTGTTGTTTTTCGGTGTTGGAGTTTATTAGGGGTCCACCAGATGGATTCCCGAGTTGTATTAGAAATGGAGAAATTTAATGTATTAGAATAGTTTCTTATCTATAAAATTTATTCTGAGGTTTCAGTTTTTGGGTTATCATTCTAGTTTCTTTTCAGCAATTTTATTTATTCCTGTTTATCTTAATTGTATTATGTGTTCATTTATTGCTAATTGGTTTGATATCCTCGGGTAATCGGGCGTGGGCCTAGCCAACCCGCATCCAGAAATCTGGGGGTATCACAATTGGTGCTTGGTAGAACAATAGGGTGTGAGCCTAAGTTAAAGTTCAATGTACTTTGTTTCAAATATAATGAATAAGTTTACTTTGGACTGCATAGTGCACAAGGTTTTTCCGACGCAAACAATTGGTCTATTTTACCAATTAGGGTTTCCTCACTAAAAATCCTGTTGTCATCTCTAACTTTATTACTTTGCTTTATTTTATCTTGCTTGTGATTAATTGATTAATTCCTAAAATAAGAAAAGTTAGAAAGATATAGATCTGTTTTTTAAAATACAAGACTTTCTAAATATTCTGCTACGTACAACTCACAAATTGGTATCAGAGCCAATCTCTACACATTGAGTTGATTCTTGTGGAAAGTTTAATTGATTTCAAATATTTGTTTTCATCACGTCTTATCTGTTGAAAGAATGTGGTTCTAATCAATGTGATCCTTTATTTGAAGAAAACAATTATAATTTTTGGAAATAAAAAATGAGAGCTTATTTGCAAAATTCAAGAGGTAAAACTTGGGTTATTGTTAAATCTGGTTATACACCAATTATAGAAGATAAAAATATGGATGGTAAAGAAAACAAATTTTTAAAAGATGCCTTTACTTTTACTGCTGTTGAAACTTAGCGTAATATGCTAATAGAAAAGCTTTATATGCAATTATAAATTCTATTATTCCATCTGAATATGCTATAATTTCTTATTGTAAAACTGCTAAAAACGTTTGGGATATTTTGCAGGTTACTCATGAAGGGACTTCAAAAGTGAAGTTATCCAAAAGTCAAATACTTTCTCATAACTTTGGGAACATTGTGATGAAAGAAAATGAATCCTTTTCTGATTTTTATTCTATTCTTGAAATTATTTCTGAATTGCGTCACTTAGGCAAAAGGGTTAGTGATAAGAAAATCTGTGAGAAAATCTTAAGGTCTTTACTTGAAAAAATTCAAATAAGGGTAGAAACTATCACTGAACATTGGGATTTGTCTATCTCAAAAGTAGATGAAGTTGTAGGTTCATTAAAAAAAATTTGAGATGCTGAATTTTGATTTAAATCAGAAGGAAAAGAATCTTACTTTAAAATCAACACAGGTTGAGAATTTTGTTAATGGCAATTCTGATGATGATTTTGCTTTTCTGTTAAGACAACTCAATTAGATTTTGCAAAGACAACAGAGGAGAAGTAATGATAATGGGGTCATTCCTTAAAATTTTGACAATGGGTCAAAATTGAGATTTAATGAAAAGAAAGTAAAAGAGTCAAAAGAAAAAGAATTCACTTGCTGGAATTGTGGTGGCAAAGGTCACGCATCCAATATTTTTCCTAGTCCTAAGAAAGATCAAAATGACAAGAATAAAGGAAAATTAATTAAAGTTTCTATTTCTGAAAATTCTGCTTCTAGTGATAATGATTCTCCTTATAATGATTTCAATGATTTTTCTTATGTTGCTTTTCTTGAAAAAGGTCCTCATGTTGTTACTTTATCTGACTCTAATACTTCAGATAATGAAGATAATGAAATTCTCGATGAACAGGCCGGTTCAAGAGGATGAAAAGGATGAAGAAAAATTGAAGAAGATGTTTGAAGAAACTATTGAAGTCAAATTGGTTGTCAATAAGTTAGCAAAAGAGCTTATCCAAACAAAATGGGAGAATGAAGATCTAAGAAAACAGATTGATGAAGAAAAAAAGAAAAGCTTTTGAAAGCGATTCAATCATCACTGAACTCAACAAAAAGATCATCATTCTTGAAAAAAAAGGTAAGTTGTGCTAACTCCTTGAAAGAATATCTTGCTCTGAAAATTGACTATCTTGAACTTGAATTGCAATCTACACAAGATAAACTGAAAGAGTTTACAATGGGTCAAGACAGTTTGAATAAATTGATCAACATGGGTAAGGATGTGAATGATAAAATTAGGTTAGGATTTGTTAAAGACTTATCTAGTAGTCAAGGTAAAACAGTTTTTGTTAAACCTGTTGATAATTCTATGCCTGATCCAAGTTTGACTGATGCATTACATTCTAATATGTCATATGTGCCTAAAATGTTGCATTGCACTTTTTGTGGTAAGAATGGACATAAATATCATTCATGTTTTTAAAGGAAAAAGAAAGATTTTTCTAAAATTCATTCTCATAAGGTTAATGTAAAGAAAAATGTGCATTATAGGAAGAAAAAGAATGATGTGGCACCTAAGAATTCTAAAGTTGAAAATTTGCCTAAGAAAGGTAAAATATCAAAGAGAATTTCAGGAAGTGAGAATGAAAACTGTGTGGATCAGAAAAAAAGATTTGATCAATTATGTGCCAGTTGAGTCCATGGAACTAGTTTCCAAAAGGACTTTTACCTTCAAATTAAGTCCTAGGATAATTTGTGATCATGGTTTGTGCTTAAATGAAAATTTTGTTGCCATTGGATCACTTGTTAGGGTTTGGTTAGGGTATTGAGTTTTTTATCATAATCTTCATGATATATGTGTGAAAATTATTTTAATGAACTTATAATCTATCTTTAAATGCAAATTGAGACACATGATGATTTGATAAAAGTAGATTCTTGACTTGTAATCTATACAATAAAAGAGAATTTGCATTAGTTAGGAGATTTTTATATTTGAATTTCTTAAGTTCATAGTTTTTATGCACTAGCCCATCTCTGAAAAATTTGATTAAAAATCTTTGAATTGTTGACAAGGATATATTGATCACGAAAGTTATAAAGATTATTATTTGAAAAAACAATAGGAGCATGAAAAAAAAATAAATAAAAAAAATAATCAATAGGAAAAAAAATTGAAAAATTTTGCTTAATCTTTGTTAAGGAAAAAGCTACCTATTGAGATGGGGTCGAAAGCTCCCATTAGACTTTAAAGATAAGCTAATTGAGTAAAAAGAAAGGTGGGGACAAGTTGATATGGGAAATTGTTGTCTTCTATTTAGAGTGAAAGCCACATTCCTTAGAAAAATTGCTCAAAAATAATTTTATCTTAATTTTTTCGATCTATATAATTTAGACAATGATTCATTGAATTTGATTGAAAATTGATGAGATTGGATTTCACACATACACATGAATTTGCTAGATTAATTTCTAAATATATCTGTTATATTTGTAAGTTAAATTTCATGATGTGATTATTTTTTGAGATTTGAAATAAATTAAAAATTATGTGGAGTTAAAATTTGTGTTCATAGATATCTCGGAAAATTCTCTAGAAATTTGGATTATGTGTATACTTGAAAGATGATGATTAAATGCTCAATGATTTGTTTTGTTTAAAAAAATAATTAAATAAAAAATAAAAAACTTTGAAAAATTCAAAAAGATTTAATTTTTAGGTTGTAAATTTTTTTTTTTTTATTTGTTTTGATCATTGGGTGATTAAAAAAATTCTAGTCTAAAAAGCTTTCTCCTCATGTCCTACCGGTTCATAGGTGCAAAGCTAGTAGGGCCAAATATGCTGGCCATGTGCTACCGGTACCAAAAGTTGGGTACCGGTACAAGTCTGTTGCCTATTGCAAGAGACCACACTGCCTTTTGGGAACCGATTTCCAATTTGGCTACCGGTTCCTGGCAGCGAGAGTTTGGCTTTTAAGAGCTTCGTAAGTGCGCTGTTGGGTATTGCATCAAACCCATCTCTCTCTTCATATATTCTCTCTTCACATATTGGCTACATATATATATATATATATATATATATATATATATACTTCTATATATCATCTCATACATCATCAAATTGCATAATTCTCATAATATTATTGCAATTACATACTTAATTCCTGGAATTGAAATTGAGATTTGGAGATTGAAGATTGGAAATTTGAAAGTTTGAATTGGAGTTTGGGTTTTTGACACAACTTCGAGGATTGGTTAAGATTTTGTTGAAGGTCTTTGTGTTTTGTGATTGAAGACTCGGATTTGATATTGTGGAATACATTGCTTTATTGTGTTGATGATTTTGGGGCTTTGAAGAATCAAACAAAGTTTTCTCAAGAACATTGTTTGAGTTGCACGCCAAGCATTCGATAAAATTACCAAGTGAACTTAGAAACTTCAAACCAAAATTTTTCGAACATCAAATGGCTCCGAGAATCTCCAGACAAGCCAAAGGCAAAGGAATTGCGGTTCCAAGAGCATCGAAGAGAGCAAGAACCACTATATAAGCACACTGGTGTGCATCTATATATGAACCACTGGCAATTCCTGTTCGAATATATAATGGTGCTTTAATTGTATTATTCGAACTGAATGCTTTTATTTTTTTATTTTTTTTTATTTTCAAGGTGTAAGAGTAACACTAATTCATTTTCAAGGTGTAAGAGTAACACTAATTCATGTTAAGATATTCAAATATATACAATTTGTCAATTATGCACGTGATTTTTATTAATTATTTATTTACTTGTGATTTATTATACCAATTATTGTATAAAGTTTGAGTGTTTCATTTTTACTTTCTCAAAATAGGCGCAATGCCTTTTCTTGCATTTATTTTTCAAATGTCTGAATCAAACGAAATCAGTTTAACTGTCGAAACGTAAAATAATTTTTTTTTTTTTTTTTTTTTTTTTGGGCGTTGTGTTAAATTATTTTTGCTAAGTTTTAATAAATATATATATTTTTTTTTCCGTAAATGAATCTGTAAGCGTGGGCAGAGAAATCTCTGAGAAGCCAAGGGGGGTTAGAAAGCAAAACATGAATGTTTGGTGGGTATTGGGATATACTTGTGGAAGGAACATAACAATTCCTTATTTGGGGGTAAAATATCATCTCAAAACAAGGTTCTCTTAAAATCATTTTAGAAAAATCATCTTTTATTTAGTCATGAGTTTAATTGGAGTTTTACATATTTAAAAATTGAAAAAACTATTGTTTTTATTTCATCCATTTATGGCAAAAATAAAAAGAAGAAGAAGAAAAAAAGTGCATTATAATGGCATGCATTTGTTAAAATGATACATTACTAATTCATTGTCCTCCATCATCGTCAACTTCACCTTCTTTTTTTTTAGGTAAAATCGTCAACTTCACCTTTTGTCCCAAATTAGGAGTTTAGAAATAAAAGTAACTCTATTCTCTCAAAAGTCATTAATCATTTTAGCCTATTTTACAAAATCCAAATCTAGTTTGTCTAATATTTTATATTTCATAAAAATATATTCTCAATCGTTTTTCTGAAAATATGATTACAAATAAATACCTAGAATTATGCTCCATATGCTAATCGTGAGAGTGTTGAGAATTAGTAGAAAGAAGAAGAATGTCAATATCAACAATATTATAATACAAGATGAAAAATTCTATAGTCACAACATATATAGGTTAATAAAGTTAATGTGTTTCTTTAAGTTTGTAAAAATTTGTTTATTTAAATTTTTATATTTTTTCTCTTAATCTTATATCAAGGTTATAATGACATATTTTTCTGAAAATGGAATCAAAGTTATCCATTTTTTTTTTTTTTTTTTTGAAAGTTGAATTCTTAAAAAATTGAAACAGTTGTTGAATAATTTTAAAAATTGAAACAATTCTTGAAAAATATATTTTTTAACTTTTTTTTATCAGTAATATATTGCTTCCTCTTATTCTTTCTTTTTTTTTTTTTTTTTTTTTCCCTCTCTCTTTTTCTTATTACTTTTCATCACTGCTTATTTAGGTTTTTTCTTATTTTATAAATTATATTTTTTCAATATATAATTGGCCCCCAAACTAAAATGAAGAATAATTTTTAGATCAATTACTTAAAGTGAATTCTTAGATCAAATTAGTAATTGGTCATGTAACCAAATTATACAGGAGTGAGACCCGATACATACTAGTTATGTTTAGTAAACATAACTACTCAGACTAAGTAATTCAAAACTTGTACGCGAAAGAATTCACTCTAAATGGGATTTGGATTTGGAAATAGGATTTATGTTGTTTGGTATCATCGGATTATAAATGGGATTTCAAATGTCCTTTTTAACATGTTCCAAATCCCATCTAAAAAGTCAGGATTTAACGAGATTTGGAAGATAAATATTATTTAAGATGATATTTTGGTAATTAACTTGTTAAATATTACTTCATAACAATTCCCTATTAACTGTAACCTATTACAATCTCCCTATTAATTGTAACCTATTAAATATCGGTGTAATATATATATATATATATATATATATATATATATATATATATATATCTGAGTCTTGAGAATATAAATATATACAATATATACAAGTTACTAATCAAATATCATCATTTTTTATTTGGTATTCTATAATGACCCGGCCATTTTCCTTCCTTTAATTTTTCTCAAATTTTACGGATATTTTTTTTCCGTTGATTTTTCTTTTCTGAGTACGGTTTGTCATCACTTGGTGTCGTCTCGAGTGCTCGGGAATGGTTTCCGAGACTCCTTCCTTTGGATTGACAACCTCCTTAAAAGACCGCGTCATTTCCACATTTTCATTTTTTGGACATAATTCACTTTTCGTATTTTTCCCCGTTTGTCACTTTTGGCACAATCCACTTTTCATGCTTGGAGTTGATTTTTGACTTCACGAGTTTTCATTTCAATTGATTTCCTCGAAACGCGTAGTTTTACTTTTGGAGAAAAGCTCGCTGGTTGTTCCTTTTTCCCGTAGAGGCATGGATGAAAGGATTCTTCAAAAATATTTATGTTTCTTGGGGTATTTTTCATAAATATCTTTTGAAGATACTTTATTTCGGGAATTTTTAAGAAAACATCTTTTGAAAAATATTTTCATTCTGAGACAGTTTTGCGGTTATCCTTTTTTTTTTTAGGGGTCATTGTGCAATTAACGAAAATTAATGCAAAATGCCTCATTTTGAGCCTGAATTCTCGTACGGGATTCATTTTCACATTTTGTCGAGTCGTAAACTCTTAGATTTTCCTCCCGGTCGTTTTTCCCAGTTTTAGGGTTTTCAGCCCCAGTTGCCGCCGAACTTGTTCCTGGTATATCTTTCTGCTCGGGACTCGGTTTTCGACGTCGTTTCTTCCGTCATTCATTTTTTCACATTTTGGTTCTTTTTCGTTCACAGTGTTTTACCGTTTGAGTGTGTCTACATAGATTACACTTTTCTGGACCCGGTAGGACCCATTCGAGACACTTTTTGAGATTTTTTATAAATAGGGGGTTTGGAAAATTCAATCATTTCATTTCCTCTTCTTCTCCACTGCTGTAGGTCTGGTTCTTTAGCCCTAAGGGGGATGCCACCCTTCTTTTCTCAAATTAACCCTCTTCCCTCTTAAATTTTGCCTCAATGCCTTAGGGTTTATTGTAGGCCTTGTCGAGGCAGTCCTTTCCCCTCTATTAGAATCCATTTTTAACCATTTTTTAGTTTAGGTTTTGACTACGGGTTTAGATTTTGGTGGTACCTCAAGGGTGATAGTTGCTTCCCTCGTTGTCCCTGACATAACCTCTAAGTATCGTTGGATTCGAAGCGGTTTCCTTTTGGTGGGTTTTAAGATTTCATCTCAAATGGAGGTAAGGAATGTTTTAGGTTTATATATTTGTTGAATATTTGTTGATTTTTGACTTCACGAGTTTTCATTCCAGTTGATTTCCTCAAAACGCGTAGCTTTACTTTTGGAGAAAAGCTTGCCGGTTGTTCCTTTTTCCCGTAGAGGCGTGGATTAAAGGATTTTTCAGAAACATTTTTGTTTCTTGGGGTGTTTTTCATATATATCTTTAGAAGATATTTTATTTCGGGGGTTTTTAAAAGAATATCTTTTGGAAAATATTTTCATTCTGGGCCAGTTTTGTGGTTATCCCTTTTTGTAGGGGCTATTGTGTATGATATCCCTGAATTTCTGAATGTGGGTTGGCCAGGCCCACGCCCGAATACCCGAGGATATCAAAACAAGTCGGTAATAAACGAACACAGAATAAAAGAGAATAAATAAAAATACTTCAAAGAAACTAAAAGGATAATCCAATAATAAAACCTCAGAATAAATTTTCATTAACTGATAAACTCTTCTGATACAACTAATCCTCCAAAATATACAACTCGGGAATCCATATTATGTAGACCCCTGGAAAACAAAAACTGAAAGCTGAAATATAATCGAATCTCCTAAGTAGAATCGGGAGAATGAAGAATACTGATCCCTGCTCAGCACGAACAACCTCTACTCCTAAATAAACACTTGAAAAAATAATGGTGGGTCAGGCCCACAAACAAGTTCTACTCTACTACAGTCTAAGTAGAGATTCGATACACGTATACATCCTAGTCAATCCAACAATAACTAATAGTCTGTATATATATATATATATATATATATATATATACACACACACACTAAAGGAACCTCACTAGACCATAGGGTTGCCTCAACCTGAATAGTAGGTAACATACAAAACGCACATATAGTGGGCATAAGTACCTAAACCTACCAAGGCACGCAACTACACTATATCCAGCTACACATCCCCGGCGATATACGCGCCCTAACCACTGATCTTGAGACTCAAGCTCATATCATGGCACCATAATTATATATATATAATTATTCAAGTCAGATCAGCTGAGCAAGTTGAATGACTTATAGAGGATTAATTTTAGACTGGATTATATATATATATATATCATGGCACCATAATTATATAATTATGGTGCTATATCATGGCACCATAATTATATATATCATGGCACCATAATTATATAATTATGGTGCCATGATATATATATATATATATATATATATATATATATATATATATATATATATATAATCCAGTCTAAAATTAATCCTCTATAAGTCATTCAACTTGCTCAACTGATCTGACTTGAATATAAGTAGGACTTAACATTTTAGTTAATTCATTTCCTTATACCACAATAGGTAGGACTTAACTTCTTTGGTTAATCCATCCCTAGAATGCCACCGTCCCATACTGGTGCATTAAACCACACAACCAACAATTGATGTAACATTTAAGGAAATACATCAAATAATCCATAAATAACCATAATAATATGATATCTAATAAGCGCCGAATATTGCATATTCAAGCGCCCTTACTTGCATTAGTTAAGTCCATTTTTGGTTTATATGTATATATTTTCTCCAGTTCTTTGTTTCTGTGCATTTTTCAGGTTTGTCTGCAAAAAGGGAATAAAATGGAAGCTCAGAAGGCTTGTTGAAGAGCAAATCAATCCGGCTTTTGCATCCGGAGATTTCCAAGAAGAATCCGCTAAAATAGGTCCATGAAACCCTTCTACAATGAAAAAGGAGCAAGTGATTCTCAATAGGCCAATGATAAATTCCTGAAGAAGAAGTTCAAAGCAAAAGCAAGAGAAAATGCATTCTGATGCATTTTCGATCGCTCAAAGCACCACCTTCGAGCGCTCGTGCGGCACAGATGACAAACCCACGTATGCTATACCATGTCATTCGAGCACTCGGAGAAGCTTCGAGCGCTCGAAATCAGAGCAGAATGCCCCAAGGACTCTTCGAGCGCTCGAAACCCATTCTTCGAGCGCTCGAAGGAACATGCAGACCCACTTGTGCCTTGATTCCCTCAACTTCGGATTTCCCTCTTTTATGAGTTAGTTGGAGATGTCTTTTGGTGGGAGTTGAGCCTTATTTTGAGGGGGTTTGGTAGACATCATGTCTACAAAAGAAAGGGAAAACCATGAATTAGAGATCATTGATGAGCACTGAAAAGTGCGTATTTAAACCCCTTAAGCTTAGGCATTCTAGTACCTTTATCTATCTTATTTTACCGTTTTAGATTGATTTCGTATTATTTCCATTTTCAGGCACTTATCCCGAAATTAAGCTAACTCAGCCAAATAAGAGCTTAATTGAAGCAATTCTGGGATTGAACAAAGAAAGGAGCAAAGTGGAGGAAGAAAGAAGCAAAATGAAACAAAGCAGCAAGTTCGATCGATCCAAGTCCAAGGTTCAATAGATCGAACATTGATCGATCTCAGCACTTCAAGATAGATCCAAGCCTTGACCCAAAGCACTTAAGTCCAAAAGTTCAATCGATCCAACATCATTCTTCGATCGATCGAACACCTTTGTCCTTATTCAAATGATTAATCCTATCCACGACTGTACCACCCACCAACCACTTTTGTCCTTTTCCCATAAATATCTCCCATAAATATTTCAGATTTGTCTTTTTCCAAAAAGCTCAGCCAGTTGGATCGATCCAGCCTAATTTCGATCGATCTCATTTACTTTCGATCGATCTTACTTTCTTTTGATCGATCGAACTTCCTCCAATGTGAAAAAGTTAAAATTCCATCCCATTGAAAGTTGTCCTTTATCCAATCATTAGGGAATATTGTGTGCATGACCCCAGCTCATTTTGGGTGTCATTTTGACCTACCTATATAAGGATAAGGATTGTTTTTTCAAAAGGGAGCTAACATTATTTTTGATATCATCTCTTGGACAGAAAGTTTAGAAGAGGAGGAGGCTAGAGACACCATTGGAGATCTTCATCAACAAGGAGCAAACCTATTCCATGGAGTTAGCCCTTGAGGGTTGGAGCATCATCACCATGAGTGGCTAGACATCCTCTTGGGGCTAGAGTTAGCCCCAAACATGCTTTCTATATCTTAATCTTGTGTATTATTGAGGGATGAGTGTTGTAATTGATGTTTTGACACTTTGATATATATAGATCTTGTTTATTCAATGATTTATGTGGTTTAATGCTTCCAATTGGTTATTTCATTCTATCTATATATCTATGTATGATGCATGTCTATGTGTATTGATGCTATAGATTTAGAGATTGTCAAAACATTGTGCTTAAAAGAATGCTTTTGTGATTCTCTTGATGGTTCATGCTTACCTCTTGATGGATTGTGCCTCTCCCCTAGTTTATTTTCATGCTAGTAGTGTAGATGTAGTGTAGTTATAGTGTAGTGTTAAATGGGAGGACAATCTATGCTTGTTGTTTGATGATCCAAGCTTGTAAATGCAATTAGCATATGTCTCTATCCTTGTGTTGTATTTGGATTGTGAGCTTAATGAAAGGATTAATAACTTGTTTTGATTTATTGTGCCTTTCACATGTTGTTTAGACAATATATGCTTCATAGCTTAGATATATTGTTCCTTTCACATGATGTTTAGACAATACATGCTTAACTAGTCATCCTTACTTATTGAATCAACCAAATACATACACACCACTATTGCAACCCACTATTTGCCATCATTAATCACTTGTCAATGATATAGAAATGCATTGCTTGGTGGTGATCTCTAAACCTCAAGATCTCTTTCTCCCTTACTTACTCTCTTTAGCATTGCATTCTTACTTAATTTAATTTAGTTGCTGTCTAGTTTAAACAACCAACCAATCACTTATTTGATCATTCAACCTATTAACCCTAGTTGCGATTCCACATTTAAGTACGACTCTAATCCCTTGGGACGATCCCTACTCGCCCTAGCTATATTTTTAGTAAAGGTAGTAGTGGCTTTATAAATGTAAAACTTGGCCCTCGCCTTAATGCACACTCTCAAACGGATGGTAGGACGACGCGGCCATCAGTTTTTGGCACCGTTGCCGGGGATTAGGCAACGTCGTATTTGTGGAATTCATTAGGAATTAGTACTCTTTTGATCGTGTCTTTTCTTTACTTTGATTTCATTTTTCTTTTTGGTTATTTATTGTATTTGTTTTCACTTGACTAGGTGTATTGTTGGAAAGAAGCCAAGCAAAGGAGCATCCAAGCTAAGGAGCAAAGCAAAGCAAAGCAAAATAAGGGAAAAAGCTAAAAATAAAAATAAAAAAATTGCTAAGCTAAGCTTTAAAATTTGGAGTTGAAGTACTAAAGAACCTTTGTGAGACTTTCTTTACTCAATTCCTTAGTTAAATCGTCGGCTCGCATGGAGGCTTGTAATTCAATTCTTAGATAAATCATGAACCCGCGTGGAGGCTATTTTATTGTTCTTTGCATCATCTTTGTTAAAGCATAGGAATATAGGTTAAGTGTTTGTGAAGAGAGTTTCATTACGTTGTTGTGAAGGCATAGTGTTTGTCATTCTTTATGTTTCTTGTGTTTCGTATTGTGCATGTATGGGTGTCGTTCATTAAGACCAACTCTTGCCCCTCTTGATTTGCATCTTGAATCTATCGTTAGAAATCCTAGGGGAAGAGGAAGTTTGAATAGAGCCAATCTATAAATGGATGACCATAATGATGACCATATTGAGGACATTGGTCACATAGACCAATAAAGCATCCTTCATCCAAATGTGCACAATGAAAACATTCAAGTACCATTAGGCATGCCTAGGCCATACATTCACCCACCACCACAACAACAAGGCCAAGTTCCATTCGGAATGCCAAGGCCCATGTATGCTCCACAACCTCCCATTGTCAATTGAGGAATTCTAAATTAAGGTGTTCATGTTGCACCTCAAGTAGCTAATTCACCTCTTGCTTTAAGAGACCATTATGTGCCTAATGAATACAATGCACCCACATGCATGCAATTGCCACCATTTCGAGCACACCATTCTGAAATTAAAACACAAACCATTCAAATGCTTCCTAACTTTCATGGACTTCCTAGTGAAGAACCTTACAATCATTTGGATGAGTTTCTTGAAGTTTGTTCTACCGTGAAATACACGGACATGCCGGAAGAAGTCTTAAGGCTTAAAATTTTTCCATTCACCCTTAAAGACAAGGCAAAATATTGGTTTAACAATCTTAGGCCTTTTTCAATCACTTCTTGGGCAGAAATGCAACAAGAGTTTTTGAATAAGTACTATCTGGTTTCTAAGACCAATGTCATGAGGACCTCAATTCGAGAATTTTCACATGGGGATGGAGAAACATTTCATGAGGCATGGGAATGCTTCAATGAATTGCTAAGGAAATGTCCACATCATGACATGCCCAAATGGCAATTAGTTTAATATTTCTTTGAGAGCTTATCGAATAATTATAAGGGCATGGTTGATACTTCCATGGGTGGCTCTTACATTGATAGGCATGAGGATGACGTATGGTGTCTCTATGAAAGTATGAGTGAAAATTCTTTGCATAGAACATTGTCATCAAAGAATGGTAGAAATTCACAAGGTAGGAAGAGTGTAGGCTTACATCAAGTCGAACATTCAAATGAAATAGCCGCCGAAATGAAGTCTTTGTCTCAAAGGTTTGATCAATTTTTGATTAACCAGAACTCAGCGAACCAAGTATCTTCCTTTCCTAACCATTCTCATCGTGCATCAAATGAAACTTGTATGACTTGTTCTAGTATTCTTCATTCTACTTCTCATTGTCCTCATGGACAAATGCAAAGTGAACCTAATGAACAAGTCAATGCGGCTTTTGTGAACCAAGGGAACAATCCTTATGGTACTCATTACAATCCAAGTTGGAGAAATCATCCGAACTTCTCATGGAAAAACCAAGGGGAAGGCTCAAACCCTCCCCAAGGCGGTTTTCAAGGGAAGTATATTCCACCTCCAATGCAAAACCAAGGATCCCAAGGTTATAGGCCATACCAATCACAAGGGAATCAATTCTCTAATTCTCATTTTCCCAACCAATCATATTCCTAAGGTAATTCTCGAAATCCCGTTTTTGAAGAGAAAGTTTTAAATGCTTTGGGCACTTTAGAGGCTAACACACAATTGCTTCATTCTCACTCTCAATCTATTGCAAAGCTAGAAACCCAAGTAGGGCAAATAGCTAGCACTCTTAATGCTAGAGAGAAGGGAAAGATGCCTATTAATGCCCCACCTAAGCAACAATGTGTTGTGGAAACCCATTCCTCATCGGAAGGGCCTACCATTGAACATGTTAATGCGGTGACTACCTTGCGGAGTGGTAGAGTTGTGGACAATCAAGTAGAAATAACCAATGAAGAGAGTGAACCGGTGCAACCACAAGTTGTCACCCGTCCCGTTTCACATTCTATTCCTCATTCATTACATGTGCATGATCTTATAAATGAGAAAGCTGAAAAATGTGATTTGAAAAGCGATCTTGAAAATGATCCATTGAAGAAAGTTTTGAAAAATGATGTTAAGAAAATTTTGTTAAAAAATGATTTGAAACAAAATAATTTGAAAACTTCTTGTGTTGAAGTGAGTTCAAAAGAAAATTTTGCAAAAGTGTTTGAACCAAAGGTTCCATTTCCGGACGCCTTGAAAGGGTACATTTCAAAATAAAAGCAAAAGTCAAGACCAATGAGATTTTGGAAATGTTTGGGCAAGTAAAAGTTAATCTCCTACTTTTAGATGCAATCAAGCAAATTCCGACTTATGCCAAGTTTTTAAAAGATCTTTGCACCCAAAAGCAAAAGAACAAAAGCCAAGCACCAAAAAAGGTGGTTTTGATCGAGCAAGTAAGCTCAATTTTGCAACATAACACTCTTCCAAAGTTTAAGGACCCCAGTTCACCCACTACATCATGCATCATTGGTGAACATATCATTAATCGGGCACTTATTGACTTAGGAGCAAGTGTTAACCTTCTTCCTTACTCGGTTTATGTCAAACTAGGCTTAGGTGAATTGAAACCGAAGTCGGTAGTTTTGCAACTTGCCGACCGATCCATTAAAAAGCCTAGAGGTGTCATTGAAGATGTTTTGATTAAGTTGAGTCATGCTCAAACTTAACTCTCAAGCTCTCATTCTTCAACCATGCATGTCTTGCGTAGCCACAAGCATACCTCCAGTATTTGTGTCAAACTCTAAATTCTTTCCAAAAGCAACCTCAGAAATTCCAAAATTTGACATCTCCTTCAGCAACCTTCTCCAACTGCCCACAAACCACCGGCTGGTAACGGAAAGTCATCTTCTCACCCTTGTAAAGAATAGGACGTCCTTAACTTTTCCTTGCATCTCTGTTGTGACCAACTACTTGCCTCCCACGTATCTTAGTGGTACTCGAATGGACTATCTCATTGCCACCAAGATTATTATAAGTCAATATCACACATGTCCTCATGGATCTGCCTCCCTATAAGGACTGCTGCAATTTCAGTTGCCATCTGAAAATGGATTTCATTTTCCCACCATGTTGTGTAGTCCCCTCACAACCCTTTTGAGAACTAAGATCGTCACTCCTCTTTCTAACTCTTCTTTTACCAAGACCTGAACACAGATTTCTGCTAGCTGTAGAAGACCCTGTAGAAGCTCCACTTGTTACTGTATTCCTTTAGAGAAGATACAAATTTTTCACCTTGGTACCCTGTAGCACCACAAGAGAATCCATCACGACCATCATTACTCCACCTTCTATTACAACCTTGTAACCTTTGGAGTCTAGCACACCTACTGAAATAAGATTCATCTTCAGATCTAGTACATGTCGCACATCTGATAATGTTCTCACCAACCCATTGTGCGTCTTGATCTTAACTGTTCCAATTCCCAAAATTTTGAAAGCTTTCCTGTCCGCAGTCAAAATCGAACCACCTTTCACCTCTTTATAGGAAGAGAAAGAATCCCTACCGGAACACATATGAACTGAACAACCAGAATCAAGAATCCAACTGTCATTAAATGACATACTTGAACACAAGGTTGTCATGAGAACATAATCGTCAGTTTCTGAATCACTCGTTGCAGCAGTTGCCACAGAAGCTGCTTCCTGAACCTTCTCTTTCCCATTCTCATTCTATGCCTTTAGTTTGGGACAGTGCTTGATGATGTGCCCTATCTCGTGACAGTAGTAACATTCCACATTTTTATGCGATCTAGATTTGCCTCTACTACCAGAACCCTTTGTCCCACCTTTGCCTCTTACAAATAGACCCTCGGCCTTTTCATCTCTAATATTCTCAGACACCTTTTTCCTCAACTCCTGAGAGTTCAATGAAAATTTAACATCCTCCATAATAACAATGTCTTTTCCATAGAGTAATGTGGTAACAAAATGCTCATAGGAAAGAGGCAAAGAACACAACAAAATAAGGGTTTGATCCTCGTCATCAATTTTAATATCAGTATTTTTCAAATCCATAACAATAGAATTGAAATTATCAATATGCTCTTTAGGAGGCATACCTTCCTTCATACGAAGGGTGTAGAGTCTCTGTTTCAGGTAGAGTCTGTTGGTGAGAGACTTCGTCATATACAGACTTTCTAATTTCAGCCATAACTTTGCTGCCGTGTCTTCATCAATAACTTCACGCGGCACTTCATCAGTTAAATTCAAAATAATCGCACTGCGCGCCTTTTCATCGACCTCATCCTTGTCTTCATCGGACATAGTTGTTGGCAACTTGTCCTTCTCGAACAGTACCTTCTTTAGACCTTGCTGAGTCAGCAGGACCTGCATCTTAATGCGCCAAAGACTAAAACTAATCTTGCCATCAAATTTCTCAATCTCATATCTGGTCGACATCTCAAAAAACTCTCCAAAAATATTTCTCGGTGAATAGTACCATATTTGTGAATAGTACCCGAAAAGTATCTGTGAACAGTACCGTATATGTGAACAGTATCTGTACACAATACACGAACCCAAGCTCTGATACCAGTTTGTTATGAAAATAAGGATCGAATAGGAGTTTTGAGAACAAAAGAGAAAATTAAAGACAAGAAAAATAAAATGGCACACACATAAACAAGACAAAGATTTATACGTGGTTCGGCTATGCCTACGTCCACGGGGAGAAGACAGAATAATATTTCACTATAGAAATAAAGAGATACAAGGCAAAGTAGCTCACACCCAAAATCTTTCACTCTAATACTCATATTGATAAACTCATAATTGATGATTTTGAATGATCCTCGGATGACATGGGCTAGGCTATTTATAGCCAACATATCTTCACACATCAATTCTGGACTTGGAGACCACTCAATAGGCTGGACTTGTTGACCACGCATGAGAAGCTTGCAGAATACACTCCTTGGCTGCCAAGAATGATGAAGTAATGGGTGATTCAAAAAGTGATGAAATTGCTGACATCAGTTTGAGCCATAAAAGTCAATACCCTTGACAAACTGCAAACATTTACGAAGATTGTGGATAGAAGAAAATCCTCTAAATGGTATCCTTCCGGTTTCCATTGGGAATCTGTCCACTTTGCTTCAAAATATCAATGTAAGGCACTGTGAAATTAAAGGTAGCATTCCAAATCATATCGGGAACTTAAGTAATTTGGCTTTCTTACGTCTAAATGGTAATGGCGTCACTGGATCTATTCCGAAGACAATGAAACAGTTGCAAAAGCTTAAAATTTTAGATCTTCAAGATAACAGGATACAAGGGCTGATTCCAAATGATCTCTGCCACTTACAGAACCTGGGTTCATTAGCTTTGAGTGAAAATGAGCTTTTTGGTCAGATTTTAACTTGCTTAAGAAATTTTACATTTCTGAGAGAAATCTTTCTTGACTCCAACAAATTAACCTCAATAATACCCACAAATCTGTTCAACCTCGAAGATATTTTGTATCTAAACTTGTCCTCAAATTATTTAAGTGATTATCTTCCCCCACATATTGGAAGGCTAAAGGCTGTAATCCAAATAGATCTGTCAGTGAATAACTTCTCAAGTAATATCCCTAGCGAGGTTGGTGGTCTGCAAACCTTAGCTGATCTTTCTTTGGCACATAATAGATTACAAGGACCTGTTCCTGAGTCATTTGGCAACTTGATAAGTTTGCAATCCTTGGATCTATCTTACAACAATCTCTCAGGCGTAATTCCCAAGTCAATTGAGTCACTCTTGCATCTTTAGTATTTCAATGCATCTTTGAACGGGTTAAGAGGACAAATTCCCACCGGAGGTCCATTTGCAAGCTTCACAATTCAATCCTTTATGTTGAATGAAGCACTATGTGGTGCCCCGAAGTTGCAAATCCCACCATGCCATTCTAGCTCTCTTCATAAATCAAGGACAAAAAGAATGCTTCTGCTTATATACATTTTGTTGCCAATTGCTTTAATTGCCTTAACCTTCATACTTGTATCAATAAGGTGCCAAAAGAGAGAGAGAACTCCACCTCAAACGGAGTTGTTACCCACACTAGCACATGGAAGAATTGCATACCAAGAACTTCTACGTGCTACTGATGGTTTTAGTGATAGCAACTTGCTTGGAACGAGAAGTTTTGGTTCTGTTTACAGAGGTACATTTACAGATGGCACCATTTTAGCAATTAAGGTATTCAATTTGCAACTAGAAGGTGCATCCAAGAGTTTTGATACGAAATGTGAAATGTTGCGGAATATTCGTCACAGAAATCTTACCAAAGTTATCAACAGCTGCTCTAACCTAGATTTCAAAGCCTTGGTACTCCAGTACATGCCTAATGGGAGTCTTGAAAAGTGGTTGTATTCTCATAACTACTTCTTAAATATCTTGCAGAGATTAGACATAATGACAGATTTGGCATGTGCACTAGACTACCTCCACCATGGTTATTCAACACCACTGGTTCATTGTGATTTGAAGCCCAGTAATGTGCTGCTAGATGAAGATATGGTTGCGCATCTTTGTGATTTTGGCATTGCAAAATTTTTAGGTGAGGGGGAGAGTATTGCGCACCCCAATACTCTAGCTACATTGGGATATATTGCACCAGGTGTAGCATTTAACTCTAGTTTTCATTCAAATCTTACTTTAGGTTTTCTTTTCTTTTTTATCGTGACAATATTTTTAGTTGGAGCTTAATATGCTTTCCTTCCACATATTACTAACTCTTTTGATTAATTTTGATGTTGAATGTAGAATATGGATTAGAAGGATTTGTATCCACAAGGTGCAATATTTACAGTTACAGTATTATGTTAATGGAAACGTTTACCAGAACTAAACCCACTGATGAAATGTTTGCCGGAGATTTGAGCTTGAATTTGATACCCCCTAATTTCGGAACACGGTTTGATCAAATCCGCGCACAAAATTAAGGGATATCAAAACAATTAAAGTATTTCAAACAAGCACAGAGTACAAAAAGAAAATAAAAAGAATAAATAACTCGCTGAAGGAAAATCTATTAAATAATAAATCCATTAATAACTCTCGAATGGTTACAGCTCAGGAATCCCGTAACTCAAGGACCCCTTAACCAAACTCCATTATCCAGAAATTCATCACTACATACTGAAGTAATAATATCCTACTTTGAAATAAAATAGAAAGAATGGATAAGTCCTCCAGCTACGGATCCTCAACCTTAAGACTTGGAACTTCTAGTAACCTGAAAAACAAATCGTGGGTTAAACCCTACGAGCAAGTTCACTCTACTAGACCTCTGAAAACCAATAAATAGATCATCTCTGATCAAAACCAAACCTAATAAAGTTTTAACTTTAATAAAGCACGATATACATATCTATATATAATTATATATGCTATACTAATCACATCCATTAATAGGTTTGTTAAATTTCCATACCTATTAAATAATTATTAAAATAATAATCATTCCTAGACCAATCTACTATTTATTTTGAAAAGAAATACATTTAACCTTAATCACATCCTAGTCAGTTGTTTAATCATTTAAGCAATAAATTATAACAAAAAAAATATTATATTAAATTCCAAAACCCGATAATGATTTTAATTATTTAAATCACATATCCAAAATCTAAGCTTTGACAAATCATTCATGTCTTTACCAGTATTATTTTATTAATATGTATAAAATAATACACTAACCTGTAAGTACTAGACTATTCTAATTTAAGAATATCTAATCCTAATCCAACCTATACATATAATAACCATAGATGATATTTTATTCATCTAACACACAATAATATAATTACACTTTGGCAAATCAACCATGCCATTATAAATATATTTGTTTATATATTGGCAACTCAATCATACCTCCTTAAGTATATTTATTTATACTTTTGGCAAATCAACCATGCTATTATAAATATATTTATTTATATATTGGCAACTCAACCATGCCTCTTATGTATGTATTTTATTCATACAAATACTTAGGCAATATATTTATGCCTATGGCAACTCACCCATGCCTACAATTCAACCATGTACCAACTTTAAACTTAACGATAAATTAAATCACACACAGACAACTCATATATTGTAATAAGCATAACATTACTTTACTAACCAGCTTATCCAGATATACCAAATAAGAATAATTAAAATTAATCACCTTAAATGAGATATATACACACACATATATATTATATAATATATGTGTATAATATATATATATATATATATATAAACTATATATATACATATATAACTATACACATATATAAATTATATACATATATATATATATATATATATATATATATATATATATATATCCACTTCCTTCCGTAATAAATCATTAATTTATTATATTTATGCAAATTAAATGCTACTAAATATGTCAGAAATAGTTTCCCCTAAATACTCCATCTCGATTTAAATAGTTTTCCAACACCGTCTTACTAAAACGTAAATATCTCCTAGTAGGATGAGAATCTGATAATGAAATTGGTACCATTGAAAAGAGTACGAAAAATCCTTAAATTTGAGCTCAAGAATGACTCAATTTCGATTTAAGATGACTAAATTATGACCATTTAAATTTCAAGTAACAAAATAAGTAAAATAATAGGCTGAGCTCAATCGATACTATGAGCGCGTTCACACCGGATTAAAGACTAAGATGCTGACATGTGGCGCACTCTGATTCAACGCTGCATCAACTCTGATAGTGCGCGCCGCACCAGATCGTTTCTCGCAGCTGCATGGTTCTCCATGCGCCTGCGCTGCACTAAATCCGTTCTCTATTAAATCAATCGACATCTAAGGCTCAGACTTGTAGCACACTGAATCTCCATGAACTCGCACCACGCCCAATCAATCCACATACATTTAAATACTCCAATGGGCTAGATTAGTGTGTGCACCATGATAATATGAACCGTCTCACACTAGATAATAACCCTATTGTTGCCCCTGGACTACGCTGATAGTACAGACACCACTTTTATATATACTAGGAAAAGGCACGTGCGATGCACGTGTTTAATGTTTTGTAGATAATGTGATAGAGTTTTATAAAAAATAAAACACCCAATTTGTGGTAGATTTTATAAAAATTATTTTATTTTCTTTAAATATATTCTTGTTTAATTATATTTTCTTTTATTAAAATAAACTCATAATAAATAGGTTATATGTATTAGAATTTTATAGGAAACTCTTTTAAAAACTCTTTTTATATTAATTAATAAATATTTTTTTATATTAATAATTCTTGTCTAATTAGATTTCAATAAATAAATAAATAGGTAATTTGTGTTGGAGTTTTATAGAAACTCTTTAAAACCTCTTTTTATATCAATTAATAAATAATTTTTTATATTAACAATACTTGTCTAATTAGATTTCCTTTTATTAAAAAACTTAAAATAAATAGATAAATAGGTAATTTCTATTAGAGTTTTTATAGAAAATCTTAAAATATATCTTTGTCTAATGTATTATAATTTTATTGAAAATAAAATAGGTAATTTGTGATAGAGGTATTCTAGCCTAATTATATTTTCTTTTATTCAAAAACTTATAATAAATAAATAAATAGGTAATTTGTGTTAGAGTTTAATAGAAACTCTTTTAAAAACTCTTTTTATATCAATTAATAAATATTTTTAAATTTTAATAATTCTTGTCAAATTAAATTAGCTTTTATTATTAAAAAAAAAAAAAAAAGGTAGTTTGTGACAGAGTTTTAGAAAAATTATTTTATTTTTTATATCAATTAAAAAATATTTTTTATATTAATAATTCTTGTCTAATTAGAATTTCTTTTATTAAAAAACTTATAGTAAATAAATAAATAGGTAATTTGTATTAGAGTTTAACTTAAACTCTTTTAAAAATTCTTTTTATATCAATTAATAAATATTTTTATTTTAATAATTCTTGTCTAATTAGATTTACTTTTATTAAAAAAAAAATTCATAATAAATAGATAAATTGGTAATTTGTGTTAGAGTTTTTTTATAGAAACACTTTTGGACCTCTTTTTATATCAATTAATAAATAATTTTTTATATTAGTAATACTTGTCTAATTATATTTCATTTTATTAAAAAACTCACAATAAATAGATAAATAGGTAATTTGTGTTAGAGTTTTATATAAAATCTTTATTATGTAGATTTTAGTGTTTATATTTTTTTTATATAAATAAATAAATACTGAAACTCTTTACACATCTAATAATAGTATAGTTAAAAACTCTTTGGCAGAGCTTCTCTATTTTGCTCTGTAATTCTAAATTTCTAGAATTCTCAATTTCTGTACTCCTTCCTCCTTCCTCCATGTCTCTATTTATAGGCTTCTTGGATTAATAGGATTATGACATGTGTCCTTTTCTTATAATGACATAATCATAACTGAGCGGGCCGGTTATATTGTGATAATTATCCATAAAAAATAACTATTCTTTTTATATTGAACTAAAAATAAGAGCTTTATATAGAATGTGATTGATATTATTAGGTAATTTTGCAATTAATAAATATTTTTTATTTTAATAATTCTTGTCTAATTAGATTTACTTTTATTAAAAAAAAACTCATAATAAATAGATAAATAAGTAATTTGTATTAGAGATTTATAGAAATTCTTTTAAAACCTATTTTTTTATCAATTAATAAATAATTTCTAATATTAATAATACTTGTCTAATTAGATATCATTTTATTAAAAAATTCATAATAAATAGATAAATAGGTAATTTGTATTAGAGTTTTATACAAACTCTTTAAATATATCTTTATCTAGTGTGATAGAGTTTTATTGAAAATAAAATAGGTAATTTGTGATAGATTTTTATAAAAATTATTTTATTTTCTTTAAATATATCATTGTCTAATTAGATTTAATTTTATTAAGAAACTCATAATAAAAGCTAATTTGTGGTAGAGTTTTAGAAAAATTATTTTGTTTTATATATCAATTAATAAATATTTTTTTATATTAATAATTATTGTCCAGTTAGATTTTCTTTTATTTAAAATTCATAATAATAAATAGATAAATAGGTTAATTTAAATTTTATTATCTAGATTTTAGTTTTTTAAATATTTTTTTATATAAATAAATAAATACTTAAATACTGAAACTCTTTGCACATGTAATAATAGTATAGATAAAAACTCTTTTTATATCAATTAATAAATATTTTTTATATAAATAAATAAATATTGAAATACTGAAATTCTTTGGAGAGTTTCTGTATTTTACTCTAGAATTCTGAATTTCTAGAATTTTCAATTTCTGTACCATTTCTTCCTTCCTCCATGCCTCTATTTATAGGCTTCTTAGATTAGTAAGATGATGAAATGTGTCCTTTTCTGATAATTACATAATCATAACTGGCATGGGAGTTATATAGAATGTGATTGATTTTATTAGGTAATTTTTAGAGTTTTATAGAAACTATTTTTACAAAAACTATTGTTAAATCAATTAATAAATATTTTTTTATATAAATAAATAAATATTGAAATACTGAAACACGTTGCATTATTTTATTAGGTAATTTTTAATTAATAAATATTTTTTATTTTAATAATTATTGTCTAATTAGATTTACTTTTATTAAAAAACTCATAATCAATAGATAAATAAGTAATTTGTGTTAGAGTTTTAAAGAAACTCTTTTAAAACCTCTTTTTATATCCATTAATAAATAATTTTTTATATTAATAAATAATTTGTACTTAAATACTGAAACTCTTTGTATATCTAATAATAGTGTAGATAAAATCTCTTTTTATATCAAATAGTAAATATTTTTGTATATAAATAAATAAATACTTAGTTTCTATATTTTACTCTAAAATTTTGGATTTCTAGATTTATCAATTTCAATTAATACTGAAACACTTTGCATGATTTTATTAGGTAATTTTTAATTAATAGATATTTTTTATTTTAGAAATTCTTCTCTAATTAGATATAATTTTATTAAAAAACTCATAATAAATAGATAAATAGATAATTTGTGTTAAAGTTTTATAGAAACTCTTTTAAAACCTCTTTTTATATCAATAAATGAATAATTTTTTATATTAACAATACTTGTCTAATTAGATTTCATTTTATTAAAAAACTCATAATAAATAGATAAATAGGTAATTTGTGTTAGAGTTTTATAGAAACTCTTTAAATATATCTTTGTCTAGTGTGATATAGTTTTATTGAAAATAAAATAGGTAATTTGTGATGGAGTTTTATAGAAATTATTTTATTTTCTTTAAATATATCCTTGTCTAATTAGATTTAATTTTACTAAGAAACTCATAATAAAAGCTAATTTATGGTAGAGTTTTAGAAAAATTATTTTGTTTTATATATCAATTAATAAATATTTTTATATTAATAATTCTTGTCTAATTAGATTTTCTTTTATTAAAAAATTCATAATAATAAATAGATAAATAGGTTAATTTAAATTTTATTATGTTAATTTTAGTGTTTTAAATATTTTTTTATATAAATAAATAAATACTTAAATACTAAAACTCTTTGCACATCTAATAATAGTATAGATAAAACTTTTTCTATATCAATTAATAAATATTTTTTTATATAAATAAATTTCCAAGATATCATTTTTAGTGTGGCTTACAGCAATAAACTCACGACTCATTTACATCAAGGATTTTATTAAATTAAAAATATGAAAATTGACAAATAACTTAATATATGGACCATTTGGTCAAGCACAATTGATTATAGATTGAATTTTAATTTTATTAGGTAATTTTGACTTTTATAGAATTTATATCGTGGGATATAATAATTAATGAGAGTTCTTTATTGTGAATTAAACTCTTTTTATATTTTGTTAATTGGAATTAATTTGAATTTTATTAGGTAATTTTGAATTTTATAGAATTTATATCAATTAATAAATAAATACTGAAATTCTTTGCACAAAGGCCGAGAAAGTAGTACTACACTTGATCTTAGCCAAAAGACCAAGAAAGGTTAGCCAAAAGGCCGACCAAAAAAAATTTAGTACTACACTTGATCTTAACCAAAAGGCCGAGAAAGTGTGATTATTGTTTCTTTAACTCTATAGTTTTATAAGAGGCTTTCATGTAATCTTTTTTTATTTAAAATCAATGTGGGACTTTGTAAATTGAATTAAACTCTTTTTATATTTTGTTAATTTGAATTAATTTTAACTTTATTAGGTAATTCTGAGTGTTATAGAATATATATCAATTAATAAATAAATACTGAAATACTGAAACACTGAAACACTTTGCACATTTAATAAATACTGAAACTCTTTGCACAAAGGCCGAGAAAGTAGTACTACACTCGATCTTAACCAAAAGACCAAGAAAGGTTAACCAAAAGGCCGACCAAAAAAAAATTATATTAATTAATAAATAAATACTGAAATACTGAAACACTGAAATACTTTGTACATTTAATAATAGTATATATATATATATATATATATATATATATATATATATATATATATATAACTATTTATCTTATTTTTTATTCACCAATTTTAAATCTTTATTTATATATAGATATAGATTTTTTTTGATAATGTTTGTTTAAGAAATTTAAAACAGTAAAAAAAAAAAAATGGTTTTATTGATACTAAAATGAGAAAAGTGAATTTGCAAGACAACTATCAGATTATATAAACCAAAGGTCGTTGTCCTTGGTCAGAAAAGATCCAAAGATACCGTGTGACTACAATGAAAATACTGACATTGCACTTAGCTTTTGAATAAGACAATTTGATGCATGGGAAGTGAAAGATTAAACCTATATTATCATATAATTAGTATACGATTACATTTTGAATATGAAAACAATTGTGAGAGAGATATGACAAATTTAAGTCACACATTTTTTTTAAATAGGTGCTAAACGTGTTCCTACTCTCGTGTTTCGCGCACTTTCTTGTTCTTAATTTTACTATGTGTGACTTAAATTTTATCACTTTTATAATAACTCATAAGAATTTGAGAATACGGTAAACTAAGTATTAAGAAGGAGGACTCAAAGGGCTTTCTGATCTACCCTTTTCCTTCCAATTTAGGTAGTGAATCAAGCTGGGAAATCAATATCCCGTTTGGTCAGATTTGTTGACCGGTAGAAGTGGATGTTGATGACGAGGTCGCTTGTAAACGCCAAACTAAATATAATGAATGTGTGGTTCAAGAAAAGCCTTTTATGTCAAATTTAAATTTATAAAAATTACTACCAACACCACTACTAACGTAGCAAGAGTGAGTAGGGATCGTCCCAAGGGATTATACGTGTTGGAATTTCAACTTCGACTCTAGCGTACCAAATGATTGCAGAAGAGAGTTGGGTTGGTTGATTACTTCTAGAAAAGAATTAATTAAAATGCAATAAAAATAAAACTAAGTAGAGATAGGGATTTAAGAGATGAGAAGGAAAGTTCTTGGGGTGTAGAGATCACCACCAAACAATATTATTCCAAACCATAATCAAGTGACTAATGAGGGAAATGAATGTGTTGCAACAATGTTGTGTGTGTAAAAGACATTCAATTGGCAAGGGTGACTCAACAAGTGCAATTTGTCTCAATCAACATGTGTGAGGCCACAATACATCTATTGGTAGAGGAATATATTGTCTAAACATCATGTGAAGATAACAAAATAACAATTCAAGTCATTGAACCTTTCATTAAGCTCATAGTCCAAGCAATCCATAAGGATGACTTAGTTAAATATGCATTATCTAAACATCAAGTGAGAGGTACAAAATATCTATTGGGAGAGGAATAAATTGTCTAAACACATGTGAAAGATACAACATATCATAACTAGTCATTAATCCTTCATTAAGCTCACAATCCACATACAACACAATATTAGAGCAATATGCCATTTGGACTCACAAGCATGGAACATCAAACATCAAGAGTAGATTGTCCTCCCATCTAACATTACACTACCACTACACTAAATCTACACTACTAGCATGAAAATAAAGCTATCTAGACTAAGGGAGAGGCACAAACCATCAAGAATAGGCATAAACCATCAAATGAACCAAAATAGCATTCATTAAGCATATCATCTTGATAATCTCTAGATCTATAGCATCAATACACATAGACATGCATCAAAAACACTAAATTTAGAGATAAGCACATGAATATCCTACTCTAACATACATAGACATATGGATAGAATAGAATAGTCAATTGGAAGCATTAAACCATACAAACTATGAAATAGTCAAGATTTATATATACATGAATGTCAAGATGTATCATACAACACTAATCCCTCAATAATACACAAGATTAGAGTATAGAAAGCATGCTTGGGGCTAACTCTAGCCCCAAGAGGATGTTTAGCCACTCATGGTAGTGATGATCCAACCCTCAAGGGCTAACTCCATGGCTGCTCCTTGTTGGTGAAGATCTTCTCTAATGGTTGCTCTAGCTTCCTCCCTTCCTTCCTCTCCAAGAATAGCCTCCAAGATGATTTTCAATGTGTGACAAGAGACTCTAGAGACTCCCCCAAAAAGTGTATCATATTCCTTATATAGGTAGGTCAAATACACCCCATGATGAGTTGTGGTCGTGCAAGGCATATTCTCCAATGATTGGATGAAGGACGGAATAAATGAGCTGGACTTTAACTTTTTCTCACTGGAGCAAGTTCGATCGATCGAACCTTAACTTGGATCGATCGAAAATGGGTTCGATCGATCGAACTGCATCTTGGATCGATCGAAGTGGTCTGACTCCTCCGGATAAGGACAAGGCTAAGATATTTCGAAGATATTTATGGGGAAAAGGACAAAAGTGGTTGGTAGGCGTACAGCTGTGGATAAGATCAATCATTTGAATAGGACAAAATAGGGTTCGATCGATCGAAGGTTATGTTCGATTGATCGAACTTGGAATTTCAGCAAAGGCCAAGGTTGGATCTATCGAGAAGTACTGTGATCGATCATAGATGTTCGATCGATCTAACTCTAAGTTGGATCGATCGAACTTTTCAACTGCACAACTTTGATTCCTTTTTGCTCCTTTCTTTCTCCACTTTGCTCCCTCCTTTGGTTTATCTCAGGATTGCTTCAATTAAGCTCTTATTTGGCTGAGTTAGCTCAATTTTGGGATTAATGCCTGAAAATATAAATAACACGTAATAAGTCTAAAACGGCAAAGTAAGATAGATAAAGGTACTAGAATGCTTAAGCTTAACGGGTTTAAATGCGCACTTTTCAGTGCTTATCACACCTCCAAACTTAAATATTGCTAGTCCCTAGCAATAAACTAAGAAGTAAAGAAAAGAAATGAACAACTAAACAACTATGAACTAGAAAGCAATAAAATGATAGCGCCACTTTCGTAGGGAACACGATTGCATTTAACATATGCAACAAGTCTTTTAAACCCCTAGGTTACCCCTAGTGGACGAGTGAAGTCTCGTGAGGGTTTCCAGAAATGGTACCCACAAACATTAAGCTCATTCTTTCAAAAGAGGCACCAATATTGCAAACAAGCATTGGGAGAAAACTACCTCAAGTATGCAATTTTTCAACCGTTTCTAAGCAATCTCCCAAAATTTCAATATCAAGCAAGCAAGTATGGTCCTCCACATATCAAGAAAATGATCATGAAAATCGAAACAAGTCTAGAATCCATGTGAGAGGTCCGGCATCAAGTGTGTTGCTATCTTAGCCAACTAGAGAAGTAATCACATCCTTACCCTCAAACTAGTATACAAATCTAGTCCCAATCATCAAGACAAAAAGTGGATCTTTTATTAAAGCTTTATTGTTCTAGGTGCGCTTATTCTTTTCACTCTATTTTTTTTTTATTTTTTTATTTTTTTTATTGAGGATCAAAGATGGAAATATTGTGCAACGTGTTGATCTCTTAAGCTTTCTAGAAGATTCATGTAGCGAGCGTTAGGTTAATGACTCCCAAACCAGATGGCTTTAGGGTATTAGGTGTTAAGACACCCCTACGGACTTACAAACTCAAATCAACTAGGCTACAAATCAAGACAACAACCATCTAATCATTTCCTACTTCTCGCCTTTTGGGAGAAGTCCTCACTTTTATTGCTTTTGCAACTTTTTTTTTTTTTTTTTTTTTAATCAATTATTAACCTAGAGTTTGGGCCCTCCACCTTTCGGCGCGAGAAGTTCACTGCTTAATGAGGCAAGAATCCCGGCTACTCAATGAAAAGGGGTTGTTATCCACCTTTATCAAGAATGAAAGCTTTTAATGCACTACTAGCCCAATTGGGATATAACCAATTCAATAATCAACAAAGCATATACCCCACAAATGAATGCTAGTGTGCACCGGTGCTAGTGTAGAATCCTAGAATGAATCTCAAAACAATCACAGAATCAAGATGATGTGGACCACAAATGCAAGCAAGATATCAATCTTCTGAAAAATTTACTCCTAAATGGCATTCAAAAGGCATACAAGGAGTATTGGACTCTCAAGTCAAGCAATTTTTAAATTTTAAGCAATATAGTCCTCAAAAGATCAAAATCATAACTAACATCAATCTCAAATCTCAATCATGCATTTAAAGCTCAAATCTTAAGTAGAATGCAACAAGACACCTTACCCCCAAACTTAAACCGCATATTGTCCTCAATGTGCAATGAGAACAATGGAAAAAAAGTGGAAAGAGTATACCGTGGTGGTGTAGACATGAAGCCCGGTCATGATCCAATTCGAAAGACGTCTCCCCCAAACTTGGAATCAACAACCTACTCGAATAACCACGCTAGCAAACTCACATCAAATATCAAATAGGATAAGAATAATCAAATCAAGCATTCTAAGGCAATGTAACACATGATGCAAGAGAGATATAAGATCAAGCCCTAACTAAAGTATAAAGTATGCATGACTACACATAAGGGCACAATGATAAATCTTTTTATATTTTTCATTTAATGAAAGCAAGTATATACAAAATGCAAGAAAAATAAAGAATAAAATGCATGAACAAAATATAAAAAGAAAATTAAATAAGGCAAAATGTAATTAAAGAATATATTCA
Source organism: Cornus florida (assembly GCF_030987335.1). Classification (NCBI taxonomy): domain Eukaryota; kingdom Viridiplantae; phylum Streptophyta; class Magnoliopsida; order Cornales; family Cornaceae; genus Cornus; species Cornus florida. The sequence goes on from NW_026775578.1 coordinate 67,274,636, forward strand.
ATGTAAGAAATGAAAAACAATATGTGCAATGCAAGAAATGAAAAGGAACATGTACAATGTAAAAAAAAAAAAAAAAAAATGAAAAGAATATGTACAATGCAAGTATATACAAAATTTTCTTACTTCTTGTTTTTCATTTTTTTTTTTTTTTTTAATATATATGTGAAAACATGCAAAGAAAAATGAAAAATGTAAGAAATATGCAAAATGGGTGCTAAGTTTAACGTTTCTAGCAAGACGAAATGCTTCTTTGAAAAACCGTCTTTTTTTTATTATTATTTTTTTAGACAAAACAAATATGTACACAAACAAAAATAAAAAGACAAGTGAATAAAAATAAAAATAAAAATGCAAGAAGTAAAAATGTAAGGAAATAAAGAATGCAATTTTTTTTTTTTTTTTTCGAAATTAAAAATCAAAGTTAAACAAAATATTTTTGGATTTTTGAAAATAAGATAAAAGGAAATAAAATAAAAGAAAAGAAATATTATTATTTTTATTATTTTTATTTATATATATATATATATATATTTTATTTTTAATACCAAGATAGAAGTAACTAAATAAAATAAAAGAAAATAAAAATAGAAATAGGAAAAAGTCAAAAAGTCAAAGGGTCAAAGGGGTAAAGCTGTGATCGATCGAAGATGAAGTTCGATCGATCGAACATGTAAAATTTTAGAGATCCCGAGAGCATGCATTTTGGAATTTGGATGCAGGTCCAAAAATTTTTCTAAGTGTTGAAGCTTGAGATCGATCGAACTGTGAAGTTGGATCGATCGAAAGGTAGTTCGATCGATCGAATCCATAGTTGGATCGATCGAAGAACAATTCGATCAATCGAAGGTGCTCTTGTGATCGATCGAACTGGCACCAAATGCCTAATTTTGATCTGAAAGTGCAGAAAATCCTATGCTAAGCCCCAATGATGGTAACAAGAATGAAAATTTGAAAAATAGATGGAAGAATGTACACAAGAATGAAAAATAAAAAGAAATGAGGGAGGAATAGAGTTGTGAAACTCTACGAATACTAGTGTTTAACGTCTCTAGTAAGACGTTAGGTCAACTCACTAATCAAATGAATCAAAAATTGGATATGAAACATCCTTATTGACCCTCTTTTCACTTTTCTCATTTAATGTCCCACTTATGACAATAAAATCATCCTCCAAAAAAATGACTTGAAAAGAAATAAAAGAGATGATATTGTTCCTTTCATCCACGGTCTTAAAAACAAAATCAATCATGGTTAGGCTTGCCTCTTTGTTGTGTTCTTGAAACACATTCAAATGATCATCCATATTGATAATTGGTGAGGCATTGTCTTTCAAAAACTCATTTGGATTAATAAGAAACACCCTCTCTTCATCCCTCCTCTCCTCCTCATAAATTACCATTTCCTCACCTTCTAAGTAAGCTAAGGAGTCTATTAGAGAGTTTATTTCATTTTTAGAGCTTTTAAAGTCAAAACCACAATTTTTATACATTTCCAAAAGACACTCCTCAAGAGGGTCATTAGAGATAATAGAAGGAAGGCCCTCTTCAACAAGTTCCTCCTCCTTCTCTCCTACCTCAAGTGTGGTCAACATCTCCTCACTCTCTAGAATAGCCATCTCCGAGATAAAATCATAATCAAAACAAGGAAAGTCCTCATTAATCATGTTATGTTCTATTGGATTAGCCACTAACTCACTTGCCACTTCCTCCTCTATACAAGATAGAGTGCTAGGCATTAACTCACTTGTTTCATTCTCCTCACTCTCATCATCCTTATCTATATTCATTGAAGTTCTTGCCATTTTTTCATTTGCCTCTTCCTCCTCATCTTGATGAGAAAGAGTACTTGCAATTTGCTCAACTTGAGCTTCTAAGTTGGCTAAAGCTTGAGAATGATAATTAATAAGTGAAGTGTGTGAAATATGCACATCAAGTAAAGCTAACACTTTTTCTTCAAATCCGGATGAGTACTTAGAAGGTGGTGGAATTGATTCATCATAAAATGGTGGTGGAGGGCAATAGTCATAAGAAGGATTAAATGAGTGATCAAGTCCATAATAAGATGATGCATGAAATGAATTGGACTCAATCTCATAAGGATTAAAACATGATGGAGGAGCATAAGGTGAAGGGATGTAATTCCCCCCGAAACTTGGATCAAACAATTCCTCCATTCACAATTAAAACCCAAATGCAAGAAAAAATTGGCCTCAACAAGGGCCTATGCTTGGACAAAAATTTAGCAATAAAATGAGCCTCAACAAGGGCTATCACAAGCATATAAAGAAGTGAAACAATTAAAATACAAGAGTTCCAAGAATTGCTCACAACGGTCCTTTAGCACTTCAACTCCAAATTTAGCTTTTAAGCTCCAATGATTGCTTTAATTTCCAAAGTTCGCCTTCCTTGTAGTCAAGTACCTAATTGAACAAATAATAATGAGAATCAAGAGAAAAGAATAAACAATGGAAAATAAAATAAAAATAGAAGCAATCTAATGAACACTATTGTCTAGTTTAATTCCAACAAAACCGTTAATCCCCGGCAATGGCGCCAAAATCTGACGACGTCGCTTGTAAACGCCAAACTAAATGTAGTGAATGTGTGGTTCAAGAAAAGCCTTTTATGTCAAATTTAAATTTATAAAAACCACTATCAACACCACTACTAACGTAGCAAGAGTGAGTAGGGATCGTCCCAAGGGATTATACGTGTTGGAATTTCAACTTCGACTCTAGCGTACCAAATGATTGCAAAAGAGAGTTGGGTTGGTTGATTACTTCTAGAAAAGAATTAATTAAAATGCAATAAAAATAAAACTAAGTAGAGATAGTGATTTAAGAGATGAGAAGGAAAGGTCTTGGGGTGTAGAGATCACCACCAAACAATACTATTCCAAACCATAATCAAGTGACTAATGAGGAAAATGAATGTGTTGCAACAATGTTGTGTGTGTAAAAGACATTCAATTGGCAAGGGTGACTCAACAAGTGCAATTTGTCTCAATCAACATGTGTGAGGCCACAATACATCTATTGGTAGAGGAATATATTGTCTAAACATCATGTGAAGATAACAAAATAACAATTCAAGTCATTGAACCTTTCATTAAGCTCATAGTCCAAGCAATCCATAAAGATGACTTAGTTAAACATGTATTATCTAAACATCATGTGAGAGGTACAAAATATCTATTGGGAGATGAATAAATTGTCTAAACACATGTGAAAGATACAACATATCATAACTAGTCATTAATCCTTCATTAAGCTCACAATCCACATACAACACAATATTAGAGGAATATGCCATTTGGACTCACAAGCATGGAACATCAAACATCAAGAGTAGATTGTCCTCCCATCTAACATTACACTACCATTACACTAAATCTACACTACTAGCATGAAAATAAAGTTATCTAGACTAAGGGAGAGGCACAAACCATCAAGAATAGGCATAAACCATCAAATGAACCAAAATAGCATTCATTAAGCATATCATCTTGATAATCTCTAGATCTGTAGCATCAATACACATAGACATGCATCAAAAACACTAAATCTAGAGATAAGCACATGAATATCCTACTCTAGCATACATAGACATTTGGATAGAATAGAATAGTCAATTGGAAGCATTAAACCATACAAACCATGAAATAGTCAAGATTTATATATACATGAATGTTAAGATGTATCATACAACACTAATCCCTCAATAATACACAAGATTAGAGTATAGAAAGCATGCTTGGGGCTAACTCTAGCCCCAAGAGGATGTCTAGCCACTCATGGTAGTGATGATCCAACCCTCAAGGGCTAACTCCATGGCTGCTCCTTGTTGGTGAAGATTTTCTCCAATGGTTGCTCTAGCTTCCTCCCTTCCTTCCTCTCCAAGAATAGCCTCCAAGATGATTTTCAATGTGTGACAAGAGACTCTAGAGACTCCCCCAAAAAGTGTATCATATTCCTTATATAGGTAGGTCAAATACACCCCATGATGAGCTGTGGTCGTGCAAGGCATATTCTCCAATGATTGGATGAAGGACGGAATAAATGAGCTGGACTTTAACTTTTTCTTGCTGGAGGAAGTTCGATCGATCGAACCTTAACTTGGATCGATCGAAAATGGGTTCGATTGATCGAACTGCATCTTAGATCGATCAAAGTGGTCTGACTCCTCCGAATAAGGACAAGGCTAAGATATTTCGAAGATATTTATGGGGAAAAGGACAAAAGTGGTTGGTAGGCGTACAGCTGTGGATAAGATCAATCATTTGAATAGGACAAAATAGGGTTCGATCGATTGAAGGTTATGTTCGATCGATCGAACTTGGAATTTCAGCAAAGGCCAAGGTTGGATCTATCGAGAAGTACTGTAATCGATCATAGATGTTCGATCGATCTAACTCTAAGTTGGATCGATCGAACTTTTCAGCTGCACAACTTTGATTCCTTTTTGCTCCTTTCTTTCTCCACTTTGCTCCCTCCTTTGGTTTATCTCAGGATTACTTCAATTAAGCTCTTATTTGGCTGAGTTAGCTCAATTTTGGGATTAGTGCCTGAAAATATAAATAACACGTAATAAGTCTAAAATGGCAAAGTAAGATAGATAAAGGTACTAGAATGCTTAAGCTTAACATGTTTAAATGCGCACTTTTCAGTGCTCATCAATTGACTTCTCGTTCAAACTGTTGTTGGATCCATAAACCTAATAAGACTGTTTTATATAGAATGTGATTGATTTTATTAGGTAATTTTTAGAGTATTATAGAAACTATTTTTACAAAACTATTTTTATATCAATGAATAAATATTTTTCTATATAAATACATAAATACTATAATACAGAAACACTTTGCATGATTTTATTAGGTAATTTTGAATTAATAAATATTTTTGATTTTAATAATTTTTGTCTAATTAGATTTACTTTTATTAAAAAAACTCATAATAAATAGATAAATAGGTAATTTGTACTTAAATACTGAAACTCTTTGCACATCTAATAATAGTATAGATAAAAACTCTTTTTATATCAATTAATAAATATTTTTTTATATAAATAAATAAATAATAAAACTCTTTGGACATAATCATAACTGGGGCGGGCCAGTTATATTGTGATAATTATCGATAAAAAATAACTATTCTTTTTATATTGAACTAAAGATTAGAGTTTTATATAGAATGTGATTGATTTTATTAAGTAATTTTTAGAGTTTTATAGAAACTATTTTTACAAAAACTATTTTTATATCAATTAATAAATATTTTTTTATATAGATAAATAAATACTGAAATACTGAAACACTTTGCATGATTTTATTAGGTAATTTTTAATGAGAGTTCTTTATTGGGAATTAAACTCTTTTTATATTTTGTTAATCTGAATTTTATTAGGTAATTTTGAGTTTTATAGAAATTATATCAATTAATAAATAAAAACTAAAACTCCTTGCACAAAGACCGAGAAAGTAGTACTACACTTGATCTTAGCCAAAAGACCAAGAAAAGTTAACCAAAAGGCCGACCCAAAAAAATTTAGTACTACGCTTGATCTTAGCCAAAAGGCCGAGAAGGTGTGATTATTTTTTCTTTAGCTCTATAACTTTATAAGAGGCTTTCATGTAATCTTTTTTATTTAAAACCGATGTGGGACTTTGTAATTTGAATTAAACTCTTTTTATATTTTGTTAATTTGAATTTTATTATGTAATTTTGAGTGTTATAGAATTTATATCAATTAATAAATAAATACTGAAATACTGAAACACTTTGCACATTTAATAATAGTATAGATAAACAGACTTATATATATACCATATATATAAACAGACGGTATATATATATATATATATATATATATATATATATATATATATATATTTCCAATAAATATAAAAAAAATTCTAATAAATTCCCAAAAATACCAGAAATATATCAGAAAATTCCAAAAAATTTTAGAAAAATTCCAGAAATTCCGGAAACCATAAATAACAGTCTTGGGTCATAAATCAACCTATAAATTGATTTAAAATTTACACAACACCTATATATTACAATTAAACATCAAAACTCCAAAAAAATTACATAATAATAATTCATGTTTTTAACTATTCCGATTAAATCCTGTTTTAGTCAAATAAAATTATTTTAATGTATTTGATTAATCCGTTCTAACCATGATTTAAATTAATAAATTTAATCTAAAGCCTTGATACTCAAGGTGAAATACTTATGAGTTTTAAGAGGAAAAATAAAGAAAACTCGCCTGAAGGTTTCAAAACAAAACCGACACTTCAAGCATTAATCATCTCTTCGAAATCCGACGTCTCTTTCTTAGATCCGGCCTCCACCTTGTCAGCCCTCTCTTCTTCGCTCTCTACCTCTCTTATTTTTTTAACGTGACAAACTTGTTAACCCTAAAGCCTTATGTGTATATTTATACACATTGAAACCTAAATCATATTCCAACTAGGACTACCTAATAAGATAATAACCTTAAAATAATATAATATATATAACATATATTATATTACACACATATATATATTTATCTTCCATAATTAACCATTAGTTAATTAAATCATATAAACCTATATATATCCATAAATATATATCTCTATATATACACATTAAAACCTAATTCCAACTAGGATTATGAATTAAAAATAATAATTTTTAAATAATTTATATCTATATATATATATATATATATATATATATACCTTCCATAATTAACCCATTGGTTAATTAAATCGTATATACCTATATATATCAATAAATATATATATCTATATATATATTCTTTCATAACACTTATTAATTAATTATATTTATATATAATTAAATATATATTTATAATTATATAAAAATGATTATTTAAATTATCATAAAACCATGGGCTTTATTAATTAACCCAATAAGGCCTCCTTCAAGCCCAAGACCATATCCTTTGGTCTAACTTTCCTTAAGTCCAAATCGAATTAATTTAACTAAGTCAAATAATTAAATAAACACGTAAATTAAATAATCTAATTACATGAAGTACATAAACAAAACAAGAAATTACAATCAAGTCGCAACATACCAATAAAATCAATACATCAACAATTCAATCAATAATTAAGTACATACATAACAATCATCATATCAATAATTCACTCAATATAAATAAAATAAAACAATTAATCTAAGCACTCAATTAATTAAAAATTAAAATAAACACAATTAATTCAAATGAAATCAAATAAATCACTTAAAAATAAAATAAAAGTAATTAATTCTAATTAATAAATCCTTTAAAATATCGGGGTATTACATTGAAGCTATGGGTAAGTGAGTCACTACCTAATGCGATGATTCAAGTAATAGATGCCAACTTGCTCAGGCTAGAGGAAGGACGCAAAGGTGCAGTGTGTATCATCCATCATGCAATTGGCTCTAAATTGTTGTGCAGAATCACCTCAGGAGAGGATCAACATGAGAGAAGCTCTAGCAGCACTAAAGAAGATCAGACATCAGTTTACGCAAGCCGTGAAAGGTGAGAAACATGAAGGTATCTATCTTGTGTTGCTATTACTTGTGATTTACGTGCCACTAGTTCTACTAAGTTTCTATTTGTCCAAGAATGCCTATATCCAGGAATAGGTAAGAAAAAATACTCATATGTTATTTGCTGATAGCATGATTTTATTGCAACAGATTGCATTGCTTTGAGAGGTGAAAGTGTTGGTAGCTCCTCTGAACCATGATACTGGAACTATGTCTCAAAGACACTGCTCTATAAGATAGATAATCAAGGTGGATTGCTCGTCGCTGGTGGAGGCACACGTATGTTGTTGGTTCATTTTATATGGTTACCAATGTTGATTATTACTAATGTTATTTGATTAACGAATTTCTTGTCTTCTAAACAACAACATCGAAAAAAGGTGAACGGATTAAATTATGATTACCAATGTTGATTATTGCGGACACATAGTTCAAGGGACCTTAAAAGTTCAAATAATCTCAAACTTGCTTATTTTTTGGGAAGAATTTAATAGAAATTCTTCAATGGGAACTGCTTTTTGCAGTAGGGTTTGCCTAAAAAGGACCATATTTAACTCCATTAGTGTATAATAAAGTGTTTCAAAGTAATCTATGTATAACTTTATGTTTTTGAGTTTGTAAGCATGCCCAGAATTATTATAAGCCTGTGTTTATCCTAGGAAGATTGGTTTCACTGAGAAAGAGGCAAGCTCATACTTAACGTACATGGAAAATATCACTGAGTGAATATACTTAAAAGTAATCTACAAACTTCTTCTTTTTTCATTTTATCTTGATGATATTTAAAGTACTTGGAAAATATCACTGAGTGAATATACTTAGGTGTGTTCGACTACATGAAATTGAAGCCTTGGAATTAGAATTGGTGAAATTTAAGAAATTTTTTGTTCGATTTCTTAGTTGTTTTTTCTTAAATTTCACCAATTGTAATTTTAAGATTCCAATTCCATGCAACCAAGCACACCATAAAGATAATTTACAAACTTATATTCTCTTTTCATTTTGTCTTGATTGATCACATAACTATTAACTATTAAAGTGAAAATTTTTTGAGTTTTGTAGCTTAAGGAGAATAAATAGTAAACTAAACCAACTTAAAGTACTAGAAAAATATCACTGAGGGTAGGAATTTGATGAAAGAATTCATAATACCAAAATAATATGAGACGTCATATTTTGTTCTTTCAAGGTTTATTGCTACATCTAGTTATTTAGAAGTTTTTGGAAGTTTTTGGAGTTAACAAACAGTTATTTGGCCAACTATAAAAGAAGCAAAAACAAAGAATTCGTGTAGCAGAAATGAGGATGCTAAGATGGATGACAGGAGTGACAGGAAGAGATTGGGTTACAAACCAAAAATATGAAGTTGAAATTTGGTGTGACAACTATTAGTGATAAGATTAGAGAGTAGACTTAGATGGTATGAACATATACACAGAAAACCCATAGATACATTGGTGAGAAGAAGAAGCTTAATTTACATAGAGGGTAGGAGGCAGAGAAGGCGCCCATAATTAACATGGGGATGAAATCATTAGAGATGATTTTTAAAAGTTAAATATTAGAGGACAGATTACTTGTAATAAAAAAGAACCCAAAATTAACATGAGATGAAATCAATAGAGATGATTTTAAATATTAGAGGAGTAATAACGAAGAATGGGAAAAGAGAATTCATGTGGCTGCTCCTATTCATAATAGGATCAAGACAAGGAAGATGATGATAATTAGTTAGAATAAGTTTTGAGTTCCAAAATCTCATTGAGGTTCACAGAACCTATAGAGTTGATAAACATTGATTCAACTGATCATTGAAATTTTGAAAACCTATTATTGACCCGTTGGATTTTATTGTGAATTTGAGGTTAATTATGTATTGAAGATCAATCTTGCATTCATACTTATTATGTCCCAAAGTATTTTTTCTTTTTCTTTTTTTAATAATGGAATCAAATCAAAAGAACATGATTTATGGACTTTTTACTCCAGACGGGGAAAAAATTAATTAGTTGAGAGATCACTTCCACAATTTTGTCCATCATGAAGAGAAAATGATAACTAAAGTTGTTACCCTTCCCAAGTAAGTGCAACACTTGCACCGAGTCAAAGAAGAAAAACATTGTGCAATTTTTAAATTTTAAAGCGGGGAAATGGTGGGATTCTAAGAAGCTTGTTAATTAGTGTTAGAGCTGGAGGAAACTGGAAAATCTTTTGAATTATGCTTTTTTTTTTTTTAAATTACAAGTTCTTAGTTAATTGTATGTGGATTTCTTAATCAGGGAACCAATTATAACTAATGTTCTAATTTTAAATTACTTGAGAAGAAGAGATTAACATTGAAGGGAAGGCTTATGTTAGGGCTGCATTTCGGGCGAGTTGGGCGGGTTGGAGGTACAATTCGAGTTGAACCCGACATAAGCAAAGTTCAACCACAACCCGACCTTCAACCCTAACTACTCAACCCGAAACTAACCCATCTTTCTATTTTTAAACTCAAGTTTGCAATTCGGGCTGAGATTTTAGGTTGGAGAGTCAAGTTAATTCTGGTTACCTATATCACCAATCTCCATGCTGAAAATTTATGCGACTTTTGAGTTACTTTAAGATTAAATTACTCATAAACACAAAAAGTTTTAAAAATTTATTGCAAATTTTCAATAAATTAGAAACAAATTATTAGAAAATTAATTATCTAAAGTGTTAACATATAATAAATTAAGATTTTACAAAATGAAGTTAAAAAAAAAAAAGGTGTTCATAATTTGAATATTATATATATATATATATATATATATATATATATATATAAATGATATTAGAAGTCGGGTTCGAGTTGTTAGTACCTCAACCCAAGCCCAATCCTAATTAAGTTCAAGTTGAGATTTTTCAATCCAAGCCCAACCCTAATTAAGTTCAAGTTAAAATTTTTCAATCCAAGCCCAACCCTAATTATAAAAATGATTGTCCAAGCCCACAAAAAACCAGATTTGGTTCGGGTTGCCCAACCCAAGTTTGCACCCCTAGCGTATATACCACATGTATATGTTAAAACAGGTGAAGAGCTTAGAGAATATTCATTTGGTGAACAAAACAACACACCTTCAAACCAAGCAACCAACACACGGCCACATTGGAAAAGCTACAACATGTGCACATAACAGAACTCCAGCACCAAAAAGCATGTGCATATCAAACTAATTTCTTTATAAGTGACTAAGAAATATTGCTCCTCACAATTTATGTTGGTGGCATTGACACCAGAAGCTATGTTTCAAACATTTTCACCAGGGATAAGGAACATCTTGAAATGAATAGTTAACCTATCAGCACACAGCTACAACATGGACACTAAACTTCTATAAATATATCCAATATGTCAGACTAAATATCATTTTTCTTAAACTTTCTCTCAAATATAGACAAGATGGGTGCAGAAAAATTATTACATTTGGATTCTCAGATTAAAATAGAATTTTAGCACTTATCTTTCGAGAAAAATTTAGCTCATTGATCGTGAATGGTAGTAAAGATACAAAGAACCTTACAAGCACATAGATTTTATTGCACAGTCTACCATGACACTCAGAGAGGAAAAAGACCAAAAGAAAAAAACTTAAGGAACTAGGAAAGCTCTTCAGCTCCTAAAAAAGTAATGCTAAAAATTAAAATGTTTCTCGCCATTACCAAAGAGTAGGGAGACGCCCATACTTGATCAGTTGATCGGCAAAGAGATTACATCATGATCAGAGGATTCATGCCTTTTTTTAGCCAAATTAATATAGACCCCTAAATTATATACAAGACGGGTACATGCAGTTCAATGGAAAAATTCTACTTTGTGAAGGAAAGGAAATGGTTTGAAATGAGCGTTTCTAGAAGGCCGAATGTTGAATGGTCTTTCTTGAGTCACTTTTTTAGAATGTAATACTCCGTACCGATTCCCAAAGTATTCAACTATTTTGGTACAAAGGAAGTAAGTAATAATACAAGATAGAAAGGGGAGAGCTTTCTGAAGATGAGTAGAATTGTATATGATTCTCGATACATGGCACTCCCTTCTTAAGTTCAACACATTTTTTCATTGTCATGAATATACACTTGCTTCACACTAACAGGAAGTAGACACTTTTCATCACTCACAATTTTTCTAAGGTGAAATCTTTTTCATACGAATGCAAAAAATTATTTGGAAATTTTCAACACCATAGTTATTTGGAGATTTTTTTTTTTTTTTTTTTTTTTTTTTTTTTTTGGGGATAAGTCATAGTTATTTGGACATTTTCAAGAACCTTGGTTTTAATTTGGAAAAAGAAAGGAATGAGGAGGCAGCAACTCGCTTCCTTATGATTTAACGAAGAAAAAAAAATGGCTTTCTTGTGGATACTGATACACATCCATTGAATTTAATATCAGTTAACATGCAATCTATGAAAACTATTCAACCTCTTATAAACATGGATAATATAGACAATTTGACCAACAAGTCTAGCATACTTGACACATTATCACAAGATACACATCAATTCTTTTTGAAACACACAAAGAACTTAATAACGTTTAACATGCGATATATGAAAACTATTCAACCTCTAATAAACATGGATAATATAAACACAATGACTGGCACACCTAGCATAGTAGACACAATATATTTTATTTGTACTTCAATATAAAACAGTAGGACAATAAATGAATAAGTAATATTTACCCAGAAATAAAGTGTGAAAAATATTTGAAAATTTTGGTCGTGTACCCAAATCTGCCTCATTGATTCTTGTTAACTTGTCATCATTCTTGAACTTTTTATAAATAAATAAATAATAATAATAATAAATAAATAAAAAAATAAAAAATGATACAATGGTAACAATGCAACACATTGAAAATCAAGTCCTTGGCAGGAGCACTAAATTACACTATCCACTTTTGACTGATGCTTAATAACCCAAAATGAGACCCACTCAGACTGATGGAGATGGCCTCCTTTGTTCTACAAAGAGAGGGTTCACATTCAAGATAATAGTTCATCTTTAAATCCTTGTGCGTATTCTTCTTCTTGTTTTGGCTAGAGTCTGGCACTTTATATTGATTGTAGATCTTTTGTATTACATTCCTAAAAAAAACATTATTGTAAAAATCTTGTTAGTAAATATTTTTTTGCTAAGCTTTCCTTGGTCACCATCTGTCCAAAATGCTTGTCATATCCTATGATTTTATAAGCTCCATATATAGTAAGACTTCTTATATAATCAACAAATCCCATGACGTGAGCGCCTTAAGAAATCCAAGCCTAACAGAACACGAATAAAATTAATTGGGTTTGGACAAGATTTATTCCAATAACCCAGCAAAATTTGCTTTTGACCTTCATGTCTAAGTGAAAGGCAAAAAAACAACTTTAATTAGGAATCGGAAGCTAGAGATCTCAAATAAATTATTGGAAGTAATAAGAACATTGCTAAACGGACATTATTCGCAAGACAACCCTTTCAAGAGCGAAGGTCCAACACTACACTTAATACCCTTTGGTGTTACTGCTTCTTCAAGAGCAAAGGTCCAACATTATCCCCAGTAGCTTTATTGTGCTTCACATGGCTTCCATCGCATAGAGGAAAAGTCTTAGACCTCCAACACCTGCACCAACAAAACCACATAGCCTACATTATTGAAATATCAAAAAGTGGAGTCTTGCACAACCACAATAAAATTTACCCCTATAAAGAACTTGAAACACATAATGTAGATACATTGTAGCTAGTAAGGATACACCAAATCCTATTTAGTGAAGCTCTGCTTCCCATTCATTGAGATATCTTATTGTCCTTGTAGTTCGATAATGTCAACGTGGTGAGTTGGCTGATCATTGACAGTGGTGGTGATGGTGCAATGGCATCAGGGCAATGTGGTCAACCTTTATGATTCAACAGATGTTCATTAAAAATAGGGACTAGAAATTAAGGTGTTAATAGAAAAACAAATAATATTTTGAAGATAAATTAAGCGGAAGAAAAGTTCTTTTCAAGTTATGGGCCCTTGTAACAAAATAATGAAAAATCAACCGCCATCATACATAAGCCTGAAACAGAAATATTTTGATATCAAATGCACTGAAGTAGTATTGGAATTGAAAAACAAAGAAGAAAGAAAGAGAACCAGTATCTGAATTGGAAGGACTTAAGTTTATTCAGTTCTAAGTATACAGTTCCTTGGGCTTTTCATGATATAAAAAAAGAGGAAAAATAATCTCATCCACCATTTATTGTTCCAATTAAATGTATCAAATACACAAAAAATAAATCAGGTTGTTGCATGTGTCTGAATCATTAACCACCTTTCTTAATGTTACTTTTCCACAGAATTTTGATTAGCTACCTGTCATGCATATGTGATCGAATTTGCATACAGTGAAATGTCAAATCTTCAAATAAAAATAGGGTTGACAACTTAATTTGTTGTAAATTAACCATCTTTCTTAGGATTACTTCTTCAAACCATTCCGATTTGTGTCTCATACAAGAAGATATGATAAAATTAGTGTGAAGTAATATGTCAGAATCTTCAAGTTGAACTACCATTTATGCTTCGTTCGGTAGGAAGGAAAAATACTGAATGGGTGGGAGAGCAGAAGGGATGGATGAGACATCCTTAAAGAACAAATGACGTCCTTCCCTTTTTTTGTTCGGTTGAATGGAAGAGAAGAGAAAAAACTGACAATTTACTGTGTTCATCACCACTATACCAATTATTATGTCTGACACAATATTGTCCGCTTATGGCTCCAACATACTGTGTTCGTTAGGAAAGAAGGAAATAGAGTTTTAAATTGCTTTTACCATTATACCAATCACTATGTAACGACCCTCACCCTGCCCAGACCAGAAACTTCTCAGGGGTCACCCATCCTGGTACTACTCCAAGTTGTGTTATAGAAGGGCGTTGAATCTACATATAGCACTTGCCTTTTCCACACCCAAGCGATGTGGGAATTGTGAGCACACGTAGCTCGCACCATCTAGCTGGATCAAGCTCTGATACCATTTGTAACGACCCTCACCCTGTCCAGACACAATATTGTCTGCTTTTGGCTCTCCCACACTAGAGACTTCCCAGGGGATCACCCATCCTGGTACTACTCCAGGTTAAACACGCTTAATTCCAGAATTCTGATAAGTTCACGGCCATCACCGCTTTAAAACGCGGTTTGTCATAAAAGGGTGTTAAATCTACATATAGCACTTGCATTTTCCACACCCACACGGTGCGAGAATTGTGAGCACATGTAGCACGCACTAGAGCCTTGCCTCTCACAAGCCTGCTCTCGCCCACTGAGCCTCACACACTATCTATAGTATTGTAATTTATGAAGAACAGTATTGTAATTTAAAACTTTTATAATAGCCCTACTGGTCTTCCCTCCTCTGTTCCGTCCATATTTGAAGGGATGAAAATTTGTGAAGGAGGAAGGATGGCTCATCTATCTTATTATTCTTTCTCTCCTTGTCTCCTCTCTAACAAACGAAGAAAGGTTGTTCCTTCATTCCTATCTTCCGTCCACCCCTCTTCCTTCCTTCCTTCCTACCGAAGAAACGATTAGGCAATAACCCCACTTATCTAGTCATTTGTACTCAATGGACCTGAAACTGACCCGAGGCCACTATTCAGGTGGTATAGAGGGCAGGTGAGGTTGCAGGCATGTCTATATATATGTGTATATATGTAGCAGAAATGTGGCCTATTTTCACAGATCAATCAGGTTTGATTCTTAGAAGTTTATTACAGAAGGCAAGTGAGCATGAAGGAGGATTAAGATCCATGAATAGGAAATTTTGGTTAACGTATTTGTTGAATTTTACCAAGTCAAAAAATATATCTATATATATTTTAAAAAATTCAGATTGATTTTTCTTTTAGAAAATGGCAAACCAATATTCAACCAAAAGAGGATCCCAATAATCACCCAAAAGAGGTTCCAAACTTTTATCAGCAATTACAAGGTTGTCAATTGTGAATCCAAACTCGTGTCTAACACAGATGATGGACAAAGCTGCTTTTTGATAACCCATTTAAGTACTTGAACTAATTTTTATGTATAACTATTCTAATAAGTGTACTTGATAATGCAAAACTAGTTATCACTTGGAAAGAAAATTCCACTGAATCTCAAATTCAATCCAGCTCTACAAATTCATCATTAAATTTTCAGTTCCCCGATTTCAGCTACTGATGATATTCAGGACTACTAATTCACAAGTAAAATTTTTGGGTGTTCAATTTTCAATTTTATAAATCATCACCCCACACACAATTATATATATATATATATATAGAGAGAGAGAGAGAGAGAGAGAGAGAGAGAGAGAGAGAATGATGGGTAAGAGAGTTCCAAGTAAAGGGTTTAGAAGATAACCTGCAATAAGCTGTGAGGGGCTTAGCGAGCTCGGTGACGACGACAGAGTCAACGACCTTGTCTTCAGTCTTCCTTATCTCTGGATTTATAGCCTCTGCTCTCACCACCACCAATAGCCTCGGTCTCACAGCAACAGCAACAGCAACAGAAGAAGCAGAGTGATTCAAGTGGGTCCCAAATCTTCCTCCGATGCTTATCTTCAATCCCTCCGGCGATGATCTGCCGTATGCGAACCCAGTACCCACAATGCTCACCACCGACACCATTGATAACTTTCTCTCTCTAAAATGTTTCAAAAGTGGAGATTTGTTTGGTGAAATGTACAGGAAGAGTGGGTGGTGAACCTATGGACAACACACGACCCTTGTGATGTGGTGAACTCTCGAATGGCCCACGTTATCTTGTAGTCATAGATGGAAGTACCCCCAACGATTCAGTGATTACACCAACCTCCCCTCAAAATTAGCTCCCTTAGATAGACACTCCAAATTCAGACTCTCCAAATTTATTATATTAGCATTTTTTTTATAACTACGTCAATATTTTTTTCATAGCTACGTCAATATTTTAGAATTTTTAAATTTTAACTATTAAATGTACTCCAATGGTACATTTTTACTCTCAAAAAATATTAATATTTTTATATTTTTTAAATTTTTAATCAATTTTATTTTTTAACTTTTTCCTAACAGTTATATTTTTAAAACGTCTATATCATAAATAAAAAAATTTAAACAATACAATATTTATTATTAAAAATAATACGATACGATATAAATTTAAATAATACAATAAAAATAAAAAACAATACAATACGATATGAATTAAAAACATAACAATTAGAAAAAACAGAACATTCATATGAAATGCTTGAGATAATCTTATGGAAAGCTTGAGTTGCCGCGTGCGCGTATAGATGTTAATATTTCATTTTAGCGTTCAATCAGCCATGTTTTCCTGACTTGTATTGGCATCGATTCTGGATCTTTTTGTATGATTAACATCTCTTCAACTCTTTGTTTGTTTTCAATCTCTCTTAGTTTGCTTTGAAACTCGAGTTGTCTAGTTTTTTCTTTATCTGCTTTGCATGTCTTGCGTGCTATTTGAGCGGCCTTAAGAGTTTCAGATTGTCTTTGATAAAGGGCTGTTGCATGATCGAATTTGCTAATAAAATCATTCTAACTTTCAGATTGTCTTTTATCCTTATTTCGCCTCTGCATCGCTACTTTTCGTCCTTCTGGTCGTTGATATTCTTCAACATCCATCAGATCATTTTTGCCTATGTGTGCCGATCCTTCAACCGAACTTGGTGTCGTTGCTGCATTACTTGATGGAGTAGATGGGTTTGAGTAACCAATAGGCTCACTATCATTAATGTGGATTCCACTCCTTTTCTTCAGTTGTATTTTTCTTTTTTCTTTTTCTTTTTTTCTTTTTTCTTTTTCTTTTTTTTTTTTTTTTATGTCAATTCTTTTTGACAATGTAAATGCCACTTATTATTGCTCTTCAAAATGTTCGAACAACTTTCAAACTTAAATTTGGTGTTATTTTGACAAGCAAACAACTCTTTGGCTCCTATCATCTAAAAAAATAAAAATCAATAATTATTAGAAGACAAATATTTAAAATATCTACCAATTAAATTTAATATAATAAATAGCTTACCTTGTACTCATTGTCTTGCCCATGGGTAATTCCTTTCTATCTGGGCCATGCATCCAGAAAATTTAGTAATTATTTGTTGCATAATGGACCAACGATTCAAGCAGGCGATATGATTTTTTTTAGGTGTACCAGCACCACTAACGTGTTGCTCAAAACTTTCTTGAATTCGGATCCATAACGTTGCCTTTTGTTGGTCTGAACTGATGATCGCTGTAGACACTAAAATTTTAGTGGACTTTGATTTGGACAAATAAACCCATTAAATATGGGCCTAATATTTAATTAAGTTATTTAATTGGCCCAAGTTTGGTCCACTTAAATTATTTAATTAAGCCCAGTCCAGATGGTTAAATAAAAAGAATAATTATTCCTAATAAAATATATTTGGAATAATTATTTTTAAGAATAATTATCATAATATATCCGGCCCAGCCCAGTTATGATATTTTCCTTATCAGAGAGGACACATGTCATCATCCTATGGATCCAAGAAGCTTATAAATAGAGGCCTGGAGGAAAGGAGAAGGACACACAAAGTCAGAATTCAAAAATCTAGAATTCCAGAGAGAAATATAGAAACTCTCATCCCAACATCAAAACCCAAAAGTGAAGAACACCAAACACATCAAATAGTGCCGTTCTTCGTTAAATTCCACGGTAATTCAAGATCAAGCCTGTGCAGCCCTTGGATCCAACTAACTAACAGAAAAAGGAGATTTAATCAGAGGATCAGTTCTTTCTTTTTGTAAAGAATATTATAGAGGATTGTACCTCAATTTCTCAAATTAATAAAATTATATTATTTGCTCCCTATTTTGTTTCTATTGCAGACTTACAAAATTTGTGCGTACAACGGCATCAGTGCTAATGGTCATCCACGCATAACATAAAGCCTCATCTTCAACTGTGGACCAATTAGGAGGCCGAATAGCCCTTTGCTTTTTGGGAGGTTGGGAGTTACTGGATTGTGGCACTTCAGTAGGAATGTTAGAAACTTGAGAAGGTTGATGAGACGAAAATTGAGATTCATCTCCAACAAATTGAGATTCTTCTACAACAAATAAGAAGGGATCAAAATTATCATTTGATTGGTTGAATTAGGAGTTGTAGTTGTAATATGGTGGTGGAGGATCCATGGAATTGAACTTGAGTAAAAAATATAACTAAAAGATTGAGAAAATGACTTAATGGTTGTAATTGTAGGTTGAAAACTAGAGAAGATAGGTTGGATAAGAGGTGAATTATAGTAGGGGTTGATGTATTTATAGAGGAAAAATGAAAAGTTTTTTTTTTTTTTAAATAAATATATATATATATATATAATGAATTTTTTCAAAAAAAAAAATTCATAAAATAGGTTTTTGAGCCAATATAGCCATTAAGGCACTATTTGGGTTAGCCAAACAGTGCCTTAACGGCTATTTATCAATAGGAATATTTTAAAAAGCAAATTTTTTTTAAAAAAGCACTTCTATCTTTCATTTTTTTTTTTTTTTTTTTTTTTGCCCAAAAAAACCTTTAAGGCACTGTTTGGGTTAGCCAAACAATGCCTTAACGGCTCTTTGGTTCAATTATTTTAAGAAAAAAAAAAAAGAGAGAGACCAAAATCAGCCAAAAAACTGATTTTTTTCCTCTTTTTTTTTTTAGCCAAACATGCCCTACCAAACAGTGTTCGGGCCTAAAACATTGTTTGGGCCAGAATTTTTAAAAAAGAAAAAAGAAAACTGATGCGGGCATGGCGAATCGCCAACCCAATCTTGGTTTCTGGCGACTTGGATCACGAGCCTCTTTATGGGGCCCACTTTTCCTATATAGCATTGGAGCATTGCATCTTCAAAAATTGGGCCACTTTCGCCAAAAAAGCCACTGATGGAGTTGCTCTTATACTTAGGATTGCAACTTGGGCGGTTAACCCAGCCCAACCCCAACCCCAACCCCAACCTAGAAATTTTAAAGTTTGGGTTTAAAATTCACAAACCGGGCTCATGTTTGGGTTGAGTTTTGTCAAAACCCATACGTGTTCAGGTTGGACTCCGGCTTAACCCGAACCCAACCCAAAACCCAAAATAATAATCAAAAATAATAATAAACTTTTTTTTTTCTCCTTTCTCTCTCCTCTCCCTTCTTTCTCTTTCTCTCTCTATTGCCTCACCTCCGCCGCCGCCACTGCCACTCTGTTGTTGCTGCTACTGCTGCCGTCACCGTCGTCCCTCTACCTTTGCCTCTGTTGTTGCCGCCGCCGTCGTCACCTCCAAAAATTAAAACAAAACCCATACATACAAGTTAGCAGTTGCAGAGAGAAAGGGGGGCAAGCTTAAGAGTTGGAGAACAACAGCTGAAGCTTGTGAATGGTGAACCCGAACTGGAACAACGGGCGATGGAGATTGAAAGATATGGGTTTTGATTTTTTGAACAATCTGAAATGATATGCTGATATGGGTTTTGATATAGGTAATAGGTTTTGAACTTTTGATTCTTGCAGACAGATAGATAAACTAAAATATATGGGTTTTGAACTTCTGATTCTTGTAGATTTTGTAGTTTGCAGTTGCAGAAAGAGAGAGTTGAGAAAGAGACCAGAGATGGAGGCGATTGGGGAGGCTGAAATGATTTGCCCTAAAAATATTTTATTTTTTAATAATAATATAATCAAATATAATATATATATATATATATATATATATAAATTTCCAAAAAAAAAATTAAAAAAAAAAAAAAAAAACTCAACCCGTCAACCCGACCTGATCTGCCTAAAAATATTCGGGCTGGGATTTGACCATAATCTATATTGGGTACAATTCAGGCTGGCCCAACCCAACCCGATTTGGGTTGAGGTTGGGTTGGGACTGCCCAACTTGCAGCTCTACTTATACTACGTAACACTTTGTCCCTTTAGTGACGGTCAATGCCAGTCAATAACAATTTTTCATATTGTCAACTATTTTTTAGCATGAAATGTCACATTTGCCCTTACTATAATTACAAAGACATTTTCACCCTTACTTTTGACTTAAAAATTACTCATATACCGTTAAAACAATCACAATTTATTTTTCTGTGTAATTTGTGTACATATTCTCTCTCTAAAACCTATTTACAAGAACGACTCTCTTAGGCGTTGTGGGTAAGTTTGACTGTAAGACGATCATGATGATAAAAACTGATCGATACACTCTTTGAGTTTAGTTTCCCTACCAATCGACCAGGAGGCATATCAAAATATTATTTTGAGTGAATATAGTGTCGCCCTTTAAAAGGTGATTGCCTTTCTCCTCCTTTTCCACTTTTAGCCCTGCAAAATCCTCGTTTTGCCCTTGAACTTCTTGAATTTACATTTTCATGCCATTCTTGCATTTATGATAATTTTTTGGGATATTTGACCTCACGCTGACATCACACATCTGATATGGCATGTTTTATCCTATTGTGAGGGTTGAAAATTCTCTACACAATGGTGCGTTAATTAATTTGCCATTGGGAGTCTAAATTAGGTTAAAGGGGCCCCGGACTGAAAAGTAGCCAATATTATAATGATTTCTAAGGTTTTTGGACCTTCTGAACACAATGGCAAAGTCTGTTTATCCATTTGACTCTTCGTTGGAAAAGTCAAACCTTAAAGTTTAGATTTGGTCAAATATGGGTTTGAACTTGAAGGTAGGCAATATTATAGTGATTTTTAGGGGTTTTGGACCTTCTAAGCACAATGGCGAGGTCTATGAGTGAGTTTGATCATCGGTATGAAAATTCAAACTCGGGATTGACCATTCGATCCCCGCTGAAGGGTTTGGTCAAATTGAGTGATGGAGAAGGATATAGATCTCGGGGAGAGGTGTACCCTAGGGTTTTTGGGTGTTCTGGATTCAATGGTGAAATCCTTTTGTCATTTTGACAACTGGATGAATCCCAATTTTACCCTTTTAAGGGAATTATTGATCGGGTGCCCGAAAAGTCTGTGATATGGTACGTTAAAATGATTCTTGATAAACGCTGAAAAGTGCACATTTAAACCCCTTAAGCTTGAGTGTTCTAAGACCTTTATCTATCTTATTTTCCCGCTTTAGTCTAATTTCATATTATTTTTCTTTTCAGACACTTATCCCCAAAATAAGTTAATTCAGCTAAATTAAAGCATTAAAAGAAGCAATCTCAAGCTTAGTGGAAGAAAGGAGCAAAGTGGAAGCAAAGTGGTGAAAGAGGCCTTCTCAGATCAATCGAACCAAGCTCTAATCAATCACACTATGATCGATCCAACCATGCCATGATGGATCGAGCCTTTTGTCCTTATCTTCAGGAAAATTTCCCTTACGATCGATCTAACCTTTCCTTTGACCAATAGAATATTTTTGATCTTATCATTACTTACTACTTTTATCCTTTTCCTAAAAATATCCTAAAAATATCTCAGCTTTGTCTTATCCAAAAAGGCACCACCATAGTTCGATCGATCCAAGCAACCTTATGATAGATCGAATTGCCTTAAATGCGTGAAAAACATAATTCCAGCCAACTTAAAGGTGTGCTCATGGTGCAATCATTTAGAGGTCCTAATGCACGAGGTCTGACCATTGGGTGTGACATTTGAGCTACCTATATAAGGATTTTGGCTATTTTTGGAGACATATACATCATAGGTTGGATTAAGTTTAGAGAGAGGCTTGAGATTAGAGAGATACATACACATTTTGGAAAAGTTCTTCCACTCATCTAGGGTTTCTATCAAGAAGGGGAGGATGATTTCTACCATGGAGATAACCTTTAAGTGTTGGATGACTACATCAATGAGTGGCTAAACCATTCTCTTGGGGCTAGAGATAGCCCTAAGCATGCCTCCTAGACTTTGATGATTTGTAATTAATGGAGATTTGTGTTGTAATTCTTGTCTTGACATCCTATATATATATATATATACATATATATATCTTGTTCCTATAATGATTTGTGTAGTTTAATACTTCCAATTGATCATTTAATTCTATCTATATGTCTATGTATGCTAGAATGAATGTTCATGTGTTTATCTCTAGGTTTTATGACATTGATGCATGTCTCTTGTTTCTACAATGATTTGTGTAGTTTAATACTTCCAATTGATCATTTAATTCTATCCATATGTCTATGTATGCTAGAATGAATGTTCATGTGTTTATCTCTAGGTTTTATGACATTGATGCATGTTTATGTGTATTGATATTATGAATCTAGTGATGGTCAAGGTATGGTGCTTAAATAGATTACTCTTGTAATTTATTTGATGGTTCATACTTATTTCTTGATGGATTGTGCTACTTCTTTAGTTTACTTAGTTTAATTTTCATGTCACTAGCTTAGTTGTAGTGTAATTGCCTTATTTTCTTAGATAGGTGGACAATCCATGCTTGTTATTTGATGTTCCATGCTTATGAATGCAAGTAGTATATTTCTCTAATTTAATGAGTGTGCATTAGTTATGGACTGATGGAAGGATTAATGGTTTAATTTGATATGTTGTGCTACTCACTAGATTGACTAGACAATGTATGCTTACTTAGCCATCCATGTTTGACAATTCAATTAATGGCATACACTTTCATTTACAATATATAATCCCCCTAATCCATCAAATATTGAATGTCTAGGAAAGTTATGCTTAGTGGTGAACTCTATAACCCAAGACTCTTCTCTTATATTCTCTACACCTCATTTGTTTTAGTTATTTTACATTGCATTTGTTTACTTTAAATTGTAGTTTAATTCAACCAACAAACCATCTTTTAATCATTCAACCTACTAATCCAACAATTGATTCCAAAGCATGCTTCCTTTCCCTTAGGATGATCCCTACTTACTCTAGCAACATTAATAGTTAGTAGTGGTAGTGGCATTCTATAAATTTAAACTTGGCCACATTTTATCACATCTTTGTGCAATTTAGGTATTGAGCGACAAATAACACCATTTCCTATAGTTATGTGATGTTCTAAGTGTGATGGTGAAGTCCTATATCCGATCTGATGGTCCGTTTCTCAATTTTTTGTTTTCTACCGTAAGTGGGCCTACCGGTGAACTGATCTCGGGAGATAAACGCCATTCTTTCTCAAGGTTTATGAAAGGGTGAGGGCATAAATGGGGTGTCTACAGGGAGTAAGTACCATTGAACTGTACCTAAGAGAATAAAATGACAAAATAAAAGAAAAGGAAAAAAAGAAAAAACAAAATGGAAGGGAAAAAAAAAAAAATCAATTACCTTTTTTTTTTTTTTTTCCCTAAACTACCCTTTTTTTTCTCTATTCTGCACAAACTAGGTTTAGGGTTTGCATGCGATTGGTGTTGGTAGGGTTGGATCATGATGGAGGGGGCCTCCACCTCCTCCCCTCCACAGGTAATTTCTACTGAATGATAAACTTTTTTACCAATACCCCCTCGTCTTTCATGGCGAAGTTGTTTGGAAGGAAGTGAAGCTACCTCTTTTATTAATCTGAAGTATGTTCCTCCGGGTGAAGGTTCGAAGGTTTTTATCATGGAAGAAGATATCGTGGATGAAATATTTTACTGGAAAGATTCAGTTGTGGGTTATGTGATGGGTAAACAACCTTATTATCCCATTTTCAAAGCCTTCATTGAGAAGCATTGGTCCAAGGATGTGACACTGGTTTATCTGAAAAATAGATTTTTCATGGTATGTTTTCAACATTCAGTTGATGTTTAAAAGGCTGTATCCATACCTTTGAAGGACGAGTAATCATCATCAAAAAGTGGAGTAAAAATATTATCTTACAGAGGAAAGATTTTGATACTTTGCCAATATGGATTCGCGTCCATGAACTTCCGGTTCATTGCCGTAATTCAACTTCCCTTTCAAAGGTTTGCTCTCTTTTCTCGAAGCCAATTTACATGGATAATCCAGCTCTACATCGAGATAAAGGCCAATTTGTGCGTGTTATGGTAGAGGTTGTTGTGCATAAAGATTTGCCAAAAGACATGGTGGTCGATTTCCATGGGGAAGACTGTAAAGTTCATGTTGAGTATGAATGAAAGCCTAGTGTTTGTTCTCTGTGTAAACGGGTGGATCACGCTATAGATAGATGTCCTCAAAGAGTATTACAGAAGCCAAAAAAGCAGATGGTTGATAAATGGATCGTGAAGAAAAAAGGTAAAATGGTGGAGGCTGAGGTGGTGCACCAGGTGTCTGCAAAAATGTCTGTGAAGCCGATTAAGAGTCCACAAGTTGTTACTCATAATTCCTTTACATTACTTGAGAATGTGGTTGTGGAAGAGACTTTAGAAATTGAAGATCACATTTTTATTTTAAATGACTTGACACATGGAGTAGATTTAGTTGAGGTTGTGGAAAAGTTCCCCGAGGTTGAAGACTATGTTAAGGAAGACTTGACTCAAGGTGTAAATTTGGAACTAGATTATGGTTTTGTTGAGGTAGTGGAGCAGGTTACTAATGTGGAAGTGGTAACTGTCAGTTTACTTGTAGGTATTTCTAATGAAATAGCAGACTTGGGTACAACAGAGAATGTGGTTGTTGAAGCTCCTAATAAAGTGCCTCCTTTGTTGAATGGTGAAGATTTTCTGGGAGGGAAACAAGTTCATTTTACTCCCCCTTAGATGCCTAAAGATAGTGAGGGAACTGTTAGTAAAAAAAATCTAGATATAGAGCATTGTCAGCTTCGAATAGGGTTACTAGAAGTTATGCAGGGGTTCCTACCCTAATCTGGACTTCTAAATGATTGGTTTTTAAAATGTTAAGGGCTTGAAAAAGCCTAGAAGACAGAGGGAGGTTACTAAATGGATAGCTAAAGAAGCTTCTTAGTTTGTCTGTTTTGTTGAAACTAAGGTGAAAAAATGTGCTTTTGATTCTATCACCAGAATAGTGAAATACAATTGGAATTGAACTCATAATTATGATGCTCATGAGTATGGTAGGATTTCGGCGGGATGGAATCCCCTCTTGTTTGATGTTCAAGTGATGGATGTGCAGGTGCAATGTATGCTGCTTAGAGTGATAGTTTTAGAGACTGGAGAAGTATTCTTTTGTACTCCTGTTTATGCTTTGAATTTAGCTAAAGAAAGGATAGCTCTTTAGGAATTTTTGGTGCTTTATTCTACCCTAGTTTGTGGTCCTTGGACGGCTTTGGGGGATTGGAATACTATTTGATTTTTTAGTGACAAGAAGGGTGGGAAAAAAGTTCCACATAGACTTCTTAATGATTTCAATGACTGTTTACACAAGGTTGGGTTTAGTGAGGTGCATCCTACTAATGGAGAATGGTCTTGGTGTAATAGAAAAATTGCTACTAGGAGAATTTATGTGAAGTTGGATAGGTTTTAAATGAAAAGTGGAGGGATATCTTGCCTGGTACTAAAGTCTTATACACAAAAGCTACTTGTTTTGATCATTATGGAATGGCTATTCATATTTCAAAGGAATTTGCTACAAGTCCAAGCCTTTTAAGATGTTGAAGGTGTGGTGTTTGCAAGGGGGTGTCCAACTTATAGTCCAAAAGGCTTGGGATACTGAAATAACAGATAATCCTATACATGTTTTGTTGAAGAAATTGATACTTGTCAAGAAAGACATCAAGGACTGAAATAAGAATTATTATGGAGATATTAGGGAAAAGCTTATGATGTGTCTAATTTTACCACTCGCAATAGTACGATTCCGTGTAGGATAGTGCTATAAAGAGAGGTGTCAAACCCACAGAGAGATGAGATTTATATTCAGTCTTCAATTTAGTTTTATTGGTTTACAGGTAACTGGTTAGAAAATTTGGTGGTTGTCAAGATTAAAACGAACTAAATTTAAAAGGAAATATTAAACTAGAGTAAATTAAATGATCAGAGAGAGAAATCTTAGGGCTTTGATTTCACCACAATCATCATACTATGGTCAATTGTATCAACTCTGGAAATTTAACTAATTATGTTTTTAAATGAATTGAACTCAATAACATTCACCCAATCCGGGTTTTAAAGAAAGATGTTTTACAAAATTTAATTAACTATAATCTATTTGTGGTTGGCATGGACTATCCACCTACCTACTCTAACTACTTTAACTACTTTGTAAACAATCCACCTTTCCTAAGCATAGACTATGAAAACATTCTTTTATAAAAAAAATATTAGAACACCATTATATGACCTCTATTCTTATGTCTGGCAGGGCTCCGCCAGATACCGTCCAATAAGATAGGTTGAGAATAGAAAACAAACAATTATATCTAAGACAAGGTAATAACAGTTTGATATCTATTAAAGCATGAAACCAATTGAGCTGTCTCAATTGCTCATAGTCATATAATCAAGAAAACATCATATATTAAAAAAATCCCAGAGTTAAAAATAATCAAACCATAATACTAGATTGGGTTATATCAGTACCCTAAGAGAGGAATTAGCTACTCATGACAATGTCAGATATCATCTGTGTTGGAGTTGTCTCCATCGTCACGGACGTCACTTCTCTTCTCAGGATCTTCACCCTCTAAGGTTGTGGAAACCCTAAAAGCCACCACAGTCAGCTTTCTGAATCACACGGCCAAAAAGACTTGGAATTTTAGACCTCTTCTATCAAGGTTTAAGCCTTCTTTTATAGAAGAAAATAAGGATCTGGTGGGCTTTTAGGTCTTCTGACCCATCTGGAATGAAATACGGCTTAAAAAAGAGAACTTTCTCGTAACTTAAATCTGCTATGTCATGGAAGGCTCGAGCTTTAGGAACAAAGGCTTGAACTTTAAGGTTCAGGCTCGAGCTTAAGGAACAAGGCTCGAGCTTTTCTGGATTGATGCTTGAGCTTCAAGAATTGGTGCTCGATCTTCACTTTGACACTTAGCCAAATTTCTTCAATTACTTTCCGAAGCATCTTTTTGTTAAACACTTAAAATATTCTTGGGATTGAAATCTTGTAACATTGCTCGATCCAAGCTTCATGGACTCGAGCACTAGGTACCAGGCTCGAGCATTTGGTACTTAAGGCTCGAGCTTCAATGGATGGTGCTAGATCCTTGGGGTTAGGCACGAGGTCTGGGAGTTTGGACATCAACTCTTCAAATTTTGATGCCTTGTGCTCGAGCTTAAGGGTCAAGGCTCGAGCATCCTATCAGTTTCGAGCCTAAGGGTCAAGGCTCGAGCTTTAATGCCTTGTTGACTTTTCTTCTTTGGCTTGTAAGGCTCAAGCCTCAAGACTTAAGCTCAAGCTTTGGATTCTGAATTCTTCCAAACTTCACCATTTAAGCTCTCAGCTTGCTCTGAATGACCAACAACGACTCTGTAAGCTTCGATATCATCGTAAAATCCTAATTTTAACCATTTATCTAAGAAAGTACCTACAAACACACATTAAGCATAAATCTGTCTAAAACAAGATAGATGTACTACTTTAGGCCTTAACATACATATATTTAGGGGCTTGAATATATAATATTCAGCGCTCATCGCACCCCCAAACTTACATATTGCTAGTCCCTTAACAATATAGAACTAAAAAGCCGCTCTCGTGAGAATCACGGTTGCATTTAACTTATGCAACAAGCCTTTAAACCCCTAGGTTACCCCTATTGGACGAGTTGTAGTCTCGTGAGGGTTTCCAATGAAGATACCCACAATTTCTCAAATCAGTGACTTAAGTGTATAGTAAGCTCATTCAAGCCTGTTTTCAAATCATATTATCCCTGCAATTCATTAATCAGTCAAATATATCAAGTACAACCAATCATGTAATCAGGAAAACTTTCAACTTCTAGTTTCAATTTAACAGCCATGGTCCCCATATATCAGTTTTATCATTCATTCAACAATCTTAATCTCCAAAACACTTTTTGAAAGTGATTCTATAATTCAATGTGTGGCTTACTATCCATACTTGCATTCATTCGTAGTTGTTCTTCAATTCACAGGCAAATTTTCAAATTCTAACTCCCAAGGCATATATTATTATTTTTTTTCAAGGTATGCATTTTTTCCAAAAGGGATACTGTGCAATGTTCAGGTCTATTAAGCTTTCTAAATCACCTTTGTAACGAACTTTCAGCTAATGACTCCCAGACCAGGTGATCTTAGGACATTAAGTGATAAAGCACCCCTCAGGACTTAATTATTCAAGTAATCTAGGCAACCTAAACCCCTTATGTAACAAGCTTTCAGCCAATGACTCCTAGATCAGACGGTCTTAGGGCATTAGGTGTCAAAACACACCCCAAAGGACTTAATCACTCAAGCAATCTAAGTACAGACCTGAACTTGATTCTTTTCTACTTCTTTCTTCTTCTTTTTTTCTTTTTTTTTTTCACATTGGTGAAGATTTTTTTTTTCTTTTATTCTTTTATTGCATATATACCAATCTTTTCTATATTTTTTTTTCAAATATTCTATTATTATTAATTTTTATGCCTTGGTTATCAAAATCATCAAATCCATCAGCTCATCTCAGTTTAACTCAAAACAAAACAAGATTTCTAGTATTTACCCCACATAATTCATGCAAGTGTGAATATGTGCAAAGTGTAGTATTCTAGAGATTAATTTCATTAAACAAGGATTATCCTGCAATACCCCTAATTTTCAAAAGGATATAATTGGAATTTAATTTTTCGTTCTTCTGCATTTCTAGTTGGTTACGTGGCTATGTGTTTATTTGGCTTCATAGTATTTGTTTAATTGTTAATTGCTTAATTGGTGATTTAATTGAATTAATTGATAAATTATTTTTATTAAATGCTTACGTAGAAATTCTTATAAATGTTGTTGTGATTAAATGTTTTATTTTCGTGTCTTTAGTTTTATGTGCATAACTATAGGTTAGGGTTTTATTTTTAATGTAATTGGGTTAGCCGACTTAAGTAGGTTGGATTATTATTAGGTTTTATAGAAGCCTACGTATATATAAGTTATGATTCTGCCAAGGGTTTTAGAACCCTATTCACGTACTGTGAGGCAGAGAGAAACAGAGAAGGATTTAGGAGGAAAAGAGAGAGAACCGGTTAGGGTTTCGGCCGTCGATTAAAGGTCGAACCAAGGAGGAAGGAAGAGGTTGGTTATGGGTTAGAACCAAGAGCAATGGAGGCATTGGACGATAGTTGGGAATCTGTCAGCAAACTCAGAGACGGTGGTTTAAGGTTTCAAAACTGAAACTGAAGGCAAGTTCCTATTCTAACTCCTTCCCTTACCTATGTTTTGTGCATGCCTAGGTAGTCTCTAGGGTTTAAATTCATGTTAAAATAAATCTATTTAACATGCTTGAATTGAATGGACTTTAATCGAATTAAAACTGTTGATAGTTATTATATGTTTGCGGTTTAATTCTTGAGTTTCTTTGAATGCAAACTTGTTTAGATTCATGTAATTGATGCATAAATACTTCTTATAATTTGTTGGGATTATATGGAACTTAGAACAGAGGGTTAGAAGCCTCAATAAGGGTAATTGGAGGGTCAAACAACAGCCGGAGACGAAGAAAATGGAGGCTGGGAAGAGTGGAGACGGCTCCACCCTTCAATGGAGGCGGCTCCATTGGAGTGGAGCCAGCTCCACACCTTATTGGAGGCGGCTCCATATGGGTGGAGGTGGTTCCACACTTGTTTGGAGCCGGCTCCAATGCTGATTTTTATTTTTTATTTTTATTTATTATTATTTTTTTAATTTTCAGCGGGTTGTTTTGCTATTGTAAGTTGGTTTTGAAATTCCAGATACAGTTAGGAGCTGTTGGGGGGTTTTAAGTGATGTCTAAATACTAAAACTCCAGAGGACAATTTAATGCCTAGTTAATCACATTGAATTAAGGGCTTGAACAGTATGAACTTTTAATTAAATTTGCATGCTGTTATTGGCTCAGAAGAATTTAAGTTGCTTATTGTAATGTTAGCAAATTAAATGGAGGGGTTTTGAAATGATATATATAACATATTTAAGACCCATGAATGTTGGTTTATACTAGGGTAATGGACTTCATGAAATTTAAATATTAATTGGCATGTTGTCAAGGATTGTGCAGGTTTTAATTGCTAGTTTTATTTTAACAAACGAACTGAACTAATATGAAAATACTATTAGGATTTCATATAATGAACTCTAACCTGACTTCTAAGTGTCATTATATCATGCATAAGTGTCATTATATCATGCATATGATTTATAAGTGAGGATTAAAGGGACGTCATGAGATTTAAATATTAATTTGCATGCCATCAAGGATTGAGGAGGATTTAATTGCTAGTCTTTGTTCTAGTAATTTAAATGAACTAGTATGAAAGTATTGGTTTGGCATTCTAGTATAACGTGCTTAGTTTATAATTCTGATAATCATTATATCATGCTATGGATGTTAATTGCTGAACTGCTATAATTTATGTTCTGTCAATTATATGGAAATGGATAGTTTAAATTGTTTATCATTACTCTAGCAATTTAAACGGTGGGTATATAACTATAATCATATACTGGATACATAATAGGATCTTGCATATATCTGGTTTCTATTATGATTGTTTCTGGATGCATTTGAAATTCAAATGAGTGTTGCATTATTTACGGATCATATGCATTATATGCACCGGTATGGGATGGTGGCATATGAGGAAGGAATTAGATCAAAACACTAATCCTTACCTATTCATACATATGGAATGGATTAACTAAAATAGTTAAATCCTACATGGATTCATGTCCTGTCAACTAAAACAGTTGAACAACATATTGGATGTAAGTCAAAGAAGCTGCACAAGCTGAATGACTAGCTGGATCTCTTCTGAATGGATAGGATAGGATTTATATATATATGATTATGGTACCATGATATGAGCTTGAGTCTCATGATCGATGGTTAGGGCGCGTATATGTAGTGGATGCGTAGCTGGCTATGATAGGTTGAGGTGTACCCTGTTAGGCTTAGGTACTCATGCCCACTTAGGTGTGTTTTGCATGTTGCCTTCTATTCAGGTTGAGATCTCCTTTGTGGTCCAGCGAATGTCCCTTAGTGTGGATATATATATATATGTATGGACTAAATAGCTATTAATGAGATATCTAGGATGTATCTGCATATCGAGTTTCTGTATGGATTGTAGTAGGATAGAACTTGCATGTGGGCCTGACCCACTCTTATTTTTTAGGTATTCGTCAGGTCCAGGCTTAGAGCTTGATCGTACTAAGCAGATACAGTCACTCATTCCTCCGACTACGTAGGATTACTTTCCATGTTTAGTTTTGGATTTTGTATCAATTGTGTTCCTTTTTAGTTTGGAGTTTTACTAGGGGCCCACTAGGATGGATTCCCGAGTTGTATTTAAATTGGAAGTTTTGGATGTACCATAATATTTCGTATTTACAAATTTATTCTGAGGATGTTTGTTAAAGGATTATAATTTTAGTTTCTTTCAGCAATTTTATTTCGATTTATCATATCTATATTCTTCTGTGTTCGATTATTACCATATTGTTTTTGATATCCTCAGGTATTCGGATATGGGCTTGGCCAACCCATATTCAGAGATCTGGGGGTATCACAGTTGGTATCAGAGTTCTCCAGGTTCAAGTGTCCTTAGGAGTGTCTTTCGTTATAGGACTTCCGCTTTGCGTCTCTTAAAACTTAGAGCCAAATTAGGATTCGTAGTACTCTATCTATGGTTCGTTAGGAGGAGCTGATGTCAACTATAGTCTATAGTCACAGAAGGGTTGACACTAGGAAGGAGGTTTGGGTCCAAGGCAAATGCGATAAAGACCCAAAAGAGTAAAGGAGTACGTTATCGATTTCTTTGTCAGAAGGCAGAATTCAGAATCAAAGGTTTAGTTTCGGTTGGTGTTATTTTTAAAAGTATAAGCCAAGGAAGGATTTAGGCGTATGTGTTAGGTCCCCGCATATCAGGATCAACACGACTTCAGTTGTTCTAAAAAAGGATACAAGCGAAGAGTAAGAGTCCGAAGAGGATCCTAAGGGAGAAGATTTCAATGTATACAAGAAAGGGGTTACTGAATCTTAAAGATGAATGATTGCATGAGGATGAATTTTATTCGTTCGTTAGTGTAATGAATGATACAGGTAGAGTTTGTGTGGATCAATCTACATATAGTTAAGTCTACGTAGTATCTCTAAGAGAGTTATGTAATAAGTACTTTTCTGGAGTTTGGGGATTTGATGGAGTTCTTATCAGAACGAAGCAATGATTTATACCACGTTCCGAAGGGTATAGGGATTAAGTGGTGACGTTCTAAGTTGCTTGTTAAAGTCACGTTAGACAGTTTGCATTCCGCATATAAGGAGGATGAGGGTTAAGCCCTTTGGTATTTGCTTAGGCAAATAAATGTTGCTTTTAAGCCATATTTAAGGATATGTTTCAAGGTTGGATGATTACCTATGAAACTATAAAAGGAGATGTTGTGAAACAATTTTTTAAGTGGTTTTCAAAGGAGGATTTCTTTTCTAGAAAGGATAATGTCTTAAGTAGAATTATATTTTGTTTTATTGTGTCCGTCATACGTGTTTTATTTTTGTTAATTTTGTTAATTTTGTTCAGGATTGGGAATATGGTTTAGTTGGGGACACAAGTATGTGATCAGCCAACTATTGTTTTTAATAACATGGAGTAGTAGCGCTACTTACGTTAGGATTGGGAGCATGTGGTAATAGGATTTGGTAGATATACATAAATCTAGCCAATCTATTGGACCTGGACATGTGTAATTATAGTTATGTTTTTAGGATTTGATAGTTAAACTATCAGTACGAGTCAAATAATCAAGAACGATTAGTTTGATATACTTTATGCTTGAACGCCATGATAATGGTGGTGGTTGATGGTTTGGGTATTCGTGGGGTTGTGGTAAATAAAGACCACTGATACACCACGATGATTTATTAGAGGTATAGGATTTACAGAATACCTTCAGTGAAAAATTTCAAAGATTATTCCCAAACGGAAGGAGGATTTAGTACTGGTTTAGGTATTTAGTGGAATGACACCTATTGAGGATAGGGGACTGAATAAATTTTTCATTAGTCTATCCTTAATCAAGATATTTATTTACAAGGGCGTGTCATTAGGAAGAATTGCCGGTGTTGCACCTGGAGGAGGAAACTAAGTATCTTCATTGCATAAATAATATGGACATTTTTTTTAGGCGACAATTCGCATTAATTAGTTGTTGCTAGGGAATTAATGACTATTTGGAGGACGAAAAGATTTCATAGTCTTTTTATGATAGACAGGAAGTCTAATAGACACTTACTTATGTTAGAGAAGCAGGGTGTGTCAAAGACAGGAAGGTGAGACCGAACACCTATATAAGGAAGAGGTGCACGGTATGTAACTAGTTGACTTTCGATGAATGGAATTACCGATTAACTTTCCATATCGGTAAGTCTATCATGAATCAGTATCTAGGAATTTATTTGCAGAGTTAGCTTTTGTAGATGCTCCAATTTATACAATGGGTGTAGACGAAACCTGGTGGTACCAGACTAACGGTACTTCCTATAGACAAACTGGAAGGAGGAATGTAAGGACTGAGGTTCACAACTCTTAGTATATTTTTTGTCCTGGTGGAAACATGCTACTTCACGGTATGAAGCAGATGTTTAGAGGACAGGCATGAGGAGGGACAAAGTAATTTTACCTCCCAGTCTAACATTTATTAGATAAATCGAGAAGGACCAGCAGAGATCACTAGATCCTTGCAGTCTTTTTCTATATTGAAGTGGAAGTGATAGAGCATTTTCATGGATTTCGTTGATGGATTACTGACTTTACAAAAGGGTCAGGATTCTGGTTGGGATACTGGTTGATTTATAAAGGAAATCAGCTCAATTTTTTTTGTTATTTCAAACTGGTAGGACATCGGTTCATATGAATAGAGTGGATTACGAGATGACTTTCATACATCAAAGTGGTGATTAACACTTTGCATTAAGTTCTGTCTGGTGGAAGGGAATATGGAAATAGACACTCTCAACAACCAATATGATATTTAAATCTTTCGGTTAGTTGTTGGGTTACCAGTTGAAATTTTTAGCTTGTGTAATAATAACACTTGCTATTACCAAGAAAATTAAGGAGGTTAACTTCAAATATCAGAGCTAACCCTGGAAGCGGTGTTACCTTACTCAGAAAGAGCTTAAGATACTGGAGAAGGATTCATTGATTCTGTGAATGATGTTGGAGTGACTGAGATGTAAAAATTTGTAATTTTTTCTCAATGCACTCTGCCGATTATAAGGAACATCAAGACATCAAATGTCAGTTCTAAGTGAACAGGTTTGGGAGGAGACATTTATATAACTGTCTTTCAGAGTAACACCTGTTAGAAAAGGTGGATGATGGATAACCGGATATCATTGGAGATTTTTGCCACTTCCTAAATCAAAATGGGAGTGAGACTAATCAGGAGGGGATGGGTGGTAGAAATTATCAATAGTTATTGGAATTATAATTCCATATGGATTAAGAGTGGTGGATTGAGTAAGTTTGCTGATGGACATTACTTCTTGTAATGTTCACTTTAGAACTTCACATCAGTTCTACATTGCACTAATAACGGAGTTATAGCATGTGGTTATCCATTATGGTAGATAAAAAGTACTATGATTGAGGAACTTTCTGAAGATGTCGGAGCAGCAGTTGTGCTTCACATCTCTAGACGGAGGATTTGATCGAGGATGTGCATTTAATCATAGAGGAGATACTTGGGATATAAATCCTAGGTTTTTAATGGAAAATTTGGAAGTGCTTACTTCACTTCTCATATTGTTGGCACAAGGAGGTTAGTATGACAACGTGTGAGGTTGTGAATATTTTTTTTTTAGTCCAGACCTCTTACCGGTTGGTTTGAAATGGCAGCGAGGGTCGTACAATAAAACCTTGGCTTCATTAGAGGGTACATCATAGAGAAATACTCTCCTTTGTAATGGATTGCGCACGGTTTGGTGGCGGCAATATGTTTTTGTAAATCGTTACGCTCATACGCTAGAGTTTTCTATCAGGAAATAGTTGATTGGCATGTCTTCTATATCAGAAGGTCAGTTTTTATGTATTAAATTGACTTTGCATGTATGGTGTTTCTTAAGTATGGGAACCTTGAGTATTGTTAGATGCATAGTAATTCAGTGGCACCCTACATAGAGGCAGAATCCACAACAGAATGGAAATGAATTTTAACAAAAATAATTCAGAGTTCATGAATTCTAAGGACGAAATTCCTTTTGTTAGAGGGGAAGAATGTAATACCCCTAGTTTTCAAAATGGTATAATTAGAATTTAATTTTTCTTTCTTGTACATTTCTAGTTGGTTACGTGGCTATGTGTTTATGTGGCTTCATGGTATTTGTTTAATTGTTAATTGTTTGATTGGTGATTTAATTGAATTAATTGATAAATTGTTTTTATTAAATGCTTACATGGAAATTCATATAAATGTTGTTGTGATTAAATATTTTATTTTCGTGTCTTTAGTTTTATGTGTATAACTATAGGTTAGGGTTTTATTTTTTATGTAATTGGGTTAGCCGACTTAAGTAGGTTGGATTATTATTAGGTTTTATAGAAGCCTATGTATATATAAGTTATGATTCTGCCAAGGGTTTTAGAACCCTATTCACGTACTGTGAGGCAGAGAGAAACAGAGAGGGATTTAGGAGGAAAAGAGAGAGAACCGATTAGGGTTTCGGCTGCCGATTAAAGGTCGAACCAAGGAGGAAGGAAGAGGTTGGTTGTGGGTTAGAACCAAGAGCAACGGAGGCATTGGACGGTAGTCGGGAATCTGTCAGAAAACTCAAAGACGGTGGTTTAAGGTTTCAAAACTGAAACTGAAGGCAAGTTCCGATTCTAACTCCTTCCCTTAAACTTGTGTTTTGTGCATGTCTAGGTAGTCTCTAGAGTTTAAATTCAAGTTAAAATAAATCTGTTTAACATGCTTGAATTGAATGGACTTTAAACGAATTAAAACTGTTGATAGTTATTATATGCTTACAGTTTAATTCTTGAGTTTCTTTGAATGCAAACTTGTTTAGATTTATGTAATTGTTGCATAAAAACTTCTTATAATTTGTTGGGATTATTTGGAACTTAGAACAGAGGGTTAGAAACCTCAATAAGGGTAATTGGAAGGTCAAACAACAGCCGGAGACGAAGAAGATTAAGGCTGGGAAGAGTGGAGGCGGCTCCATCCTTTAATGGAGGCGGCTCCATTGGAGTGGAGCCAGCTCCACAACTTATTGGAGGCGGCTCCATGTGGGTGGAGGCGGTTCCAAACTTGTTTGGAGCCGGCTCCAATGCTTATTTCTTATTTTTTTTTTATTTTCAGTGGGTTGTTTTGCTACTGTAAGTTGGTTTTGAAATTCCAAATACAATTAGGAGTTGTTGGGGGGTTTTAAGTGATGTCTAAATACTAAAACTCCAGAGGACAGTTTAATGCCTAGTTAATCACATTGAATTAAGGGCTTGAACAATATGAACTTTTAATTAAATTTGCATGCTGTTATCGGCTTGGAAGAATTTAAGTTGCTTGTCGTAATGCTTTTAATTAAATGGAAGGGTTTTGAAATGATATATATAACATATTTAAGACCCAGGAATGTTGGTTTATACTAGGGTAATGGACTTCATGAAATTTAAATATTAATTGGCCTGTCGTCAAGGATTGTGCAGGTTTTAATTGCTAGTTTTATTTTTACAAACGAACTAGACTAGTATGTGATTTAAATATTAATTTGCATGCCGTCAAGGATTGAGGAGGATTTAATTGCTAGTCTTTGTTCTAGTAATTTAAATGAACTAGTATGAAAGTATTGGTTTGGAATTCTAGTATAATGTGCTCAGTTTATAATTCTGATAATCATTATATCATGATATGGGTGTTAATTGCTGAACTGTTATAATTTAAGTTCTGTCAATTATATGAAAATGGAAAGTTTAAATTGTTTATCATTACTCTAGCAATTTAAACGGAGGTTATATGACTATAATCATATACTGGATACATAATAGGATCTTGCATATATCTGGTTTCTATTATAATTGTTTTTGGATGCATTTGATGTTCAAATGAGTGTTGCATCATTTACGGATCATATGCATTATATGCACCGGTATGAGACGGTGGCATATGAGGAAGGAATTAGATCAAAACACTAATCCTTACCTATTCATACATACGGAATGAATTAACTAAAATAGTTAAATCCTACATGGATTCATGTCTTGTCAACTAAAACAGTTGAACGACATATTGGATGTAAGTCAAAGAAGCTGCACAAGCTGAATGACTAACTGGATTTAATTGCTATTCATACTAAGTCAAAGAAGCTGCACAAGCTGAATGACTAGCTGGATCTCTTCTGAATAGATAGGATAGCATTTATATATATATGATTATGGCACCACGATATGAGTTTAAGTCTCATGATCGATGGTTAGGGCGCGTATATGCAATGGATGCGTAGCTGGCTATGATAGGTTAAAGTGTTGGTGGTTCCGAGGGTCGCACCCCAAAACCCACAGTTTGTGATACCAAAAGATAATGGTGTAGAGCTATGATGAATGTGGCCAAGTTTTACATTTAGAAATTATCACTACTACCTTTTACTAAAAATATAGTTAAGGCAAGTAGGGATCGTCCCATGGGATTGGTGGGTCGTATAAGGTTGAGGAATCAAGATTAGGGTTAGTAGGTCGAGTGATCAAAAGATTGGTTGGTGATTAATTACACTAAGATGGAATTTAAACTAAAGTAGGCAATTAAATGTAATGGAGAGAAAATAATAGAGAGATCTTAGGATTTAGAGATCACCACTAAGCATAACTTTTCCACACCCTTAATGAATGATTAATGAGGGGGAAAACATGTATTGCAATAAAGTGTGTGTGTGGTTGTTTCAACAAGTATGAATGACAAATTAAGCATATATTGTCTAAGCAACATGGTGGATAGCATAACATATCAAATTAAGCTATTGATCTTTTCTTTAAGCTCACAACCAAACACATCACAAGGTTAGAGACATGTGTTACTTGCTTTCATAAGTATGGAACATCAAACAACAAGCATGGATTGTCCTCCCATTTAACATCTAAACTACAACTATACTACAATTAAGCTAATGACATGAAATTAAACTAATTAAACTAAGGGAGAGGCACAATCCATCAAAAAATAAATATGAACCATCAAACAAAACACAAGAGCATTCCATTAAGCACTATGTCTTGACAATCTCTAAATCTATAGCATTAATACACATAGACATGCATCAATAACACAAGAAATAGAGACAAACACATGAACATTTATTCTAGCATACATAGACATATGGATAGAATGAAATGATTAATTGGAAGCATTAAACCATACAAATCATTGAATAAACAAGATCTATATATATAAAAGTGTCAAAACATATATCACAATACAAATCCCCTTAAAAATACATAAATCAAGATGTAGAAATCATGCTTAGGGCTAACTCTAGCCCTAAGAGGATGTCTAGCCACTCATGGATGGTGTCCTCTAACCCTCAAGGGCTAACTCCATGGTAGAGATTGCTCCTCTTCTTGGTTGATGAAAGGACTCAAAGCTTGTGTCTCTAGCCTCCTCCTCTCTTTTCTTCTTCACTAAAAATATCAATATTGTGCTTCTCAAGTATATCAAAACTCTTTCTCAAAAAGTGGCTCATATTCCTTATATACGTAGGTCAAATATCACCCCAAATGAGCTGGGCTAGTACACCAATATTCCTCCAATGATTGAATATGAGACAACTTTTAATGAGCTGGAATTTAAATTTTCTCGGGATTTGGGAAGTTCGATCGATCGATCAAACCTATGGTGAGATCGATCGAACATGGCTGAGATCTATCGAATTTAAGCTGGATCGATCCTCTATGGTGGTCTTTTTTGGATAAAAACAAATCTGAGATATTTTGAAGATCTTTTTGGGAAAGAGACAAATGTGGTAGGTAGGGTGGTACAAGTGGATAAGATGGAATCTTTTCGATCGATCGGAAGAAAGTTGGATCGATCGAACTTTGTGGGATCTTTGCATAAGGACAAAAGAGCTTGGATCCATCTTGGAATGCTGAGATCGATGAACTTTTTGATTAATCGAATATATTCTGAGATCGATCGAACTTGCTGAATTTCCACCACTTGCTTCCTTTTGCTCCCACTTTGCTCCTTTCTTTGATTCATCTCAAGATTGCTTCAATTATGCTCTTATTTAGCTGAGTTAGCTTATTTTGGGGATGAGTACCTGGAAATGGAAATAATACGAAATCAATCTAAAGCGGGAAAATAAGATAGATAAAGATTCTAGAATACCTAAGCTTAAGGGGTTTAAATGCGCACTTTTCAGTGCTTATCACACCCTCAAACTTAAATATTGCTAATCCCTAGCAATGAACTAGAAAGTAAAGGAATGAATTAAACAACTATACAACTATGAACTTGAAAGTAATAAATGGATAACGCCACTTTTGTGGAAAACACGATTACATTTAGCATATACAACAAGCGTTTTAAACCCCTAGGTTACCCTTAGTGGACGAGTGGAGTCTCGTGAGGGTTTCCAGAAATGTTACCCACAAACATTAAGCTCATTCTCTCAAAAGAGACACCAATATTGCAAACAAGCATTGAGAGAAAACCACCCCAAGTATGCAATTTTTTAAACATTTCTAAGCAATCTCCTAAAATTTTAACATCAAGCAAATAAGTATGGTTCACCACACATCAAGAAAATGATCATGAAAATCAAAACAACTCTAGAATCCTTTTTGAGTGGACCGGCATCAAATATGTTGCTATCTTAGCCAACTAAAGAAATGATCACATCCTTACCCTCAAACTAGCACACAAATATAGTACCGATCATTAAGACAAAAAGTGGACCTTTTATTAAAGCTTTATTATTCTAAGTGCGCTTATTCTTTTCACTCAATTTTTTTTTTTTTTTTTTTTTTTTCTATCCCTAAAGATCAAAGATGGAAGCATAGTGCAATGTGTTGATCTATTAAGCTTTCTAGTAATCCATGAGGTCGAGCGTTAGGTCAATGACTCCCAAACCAGACGGCTTTAGGGCACTAGGTGTTCAAATACCCCTAAGGACTTACAAGCTCAAGTCAACTAGACTACAAATTAAGATAACCTCCATCTAATCATTTCCCACTTCTCATCTTTTGGGAGAAGTCCTCACTTTTTATTGCTTTTGCAACTTCTTCTTCTTTTTTTTTTTTTTTTTTTTTTTTTTTTTTTTTTTTTATCAAGTTCAATTATTAACCTAGAGTTTGGGCCCTCCACCTTTCGGCACGAGAAGTTCAGTGTTTGATGAGGCTAAAATCCCGGCTACTTAGTGAAAAGGGATTGTTGTCCACCTTTATCAAGAATGAAAGCTTTCAATGCACTACTAGCTCAATTGGGATATAATCAATTCAATAATCAACAAAGCATGTACCCCACAAATGAATGCTAGTGTGCGTCTGTGCTAGTGTAGAATCCTAGAGTGAATCTCAAAACAATCACAAAATCAGGATGATATGGACCACAAGTGCAAACAAGATATTAATCTTTCAAAAAATTTACTCCTAAATGGTATCCACAAGGCATACAAGGAGTATTGGACTCTCAAGTCAAGCAATTTTTATATTTTAAGCAATATAGTCCTCAAAAGATCAAAATCATCGCTAAAATGAA
Organism: Cornus florida; assembly: GCF_030987335.1. NCBI lineage: Eukaryota > Viridiplantae > Streptophyta > Magnoliopsida > Cornales > Cornaceae > Cornus > Cornus florida. Next base: position 67,315,927 of record NW_026775578.1, read on the forward strand.
TCTCTGATCTTAATCATACAATTAAAGCTCAACTTAAGTAGAATGCAACAAAGACACCTTACCCCCAAACTTAAACCACACATTGGCCTCAATATGCAATGAGAACAATGAAAATGATGGAAAGAGTATACCATAGTGGCAAAGACATGAAGCCCGGCAGTGACCCAATTCAAAAGACGTCTTCCCTAAACTTGGAATCAACAACCTACTTGAATAACCATACTAGCAAATTCACATTAAATCTTAAATGGGATAAGAATGATCAAATTATGCATTCTAAAGCAATACAACACAAGATGAAAGAGAGATATGAGATCAAGCCCGATAGAAAGGTAGTATGACTACATATAATGGCACAAGAGAGATTTTTTTTTTTTTTTGAATAAACAAGAAGAAATTCAAGAAAGTATAAACAATGATTGCTAAGTTTAACATCTCTAGCTAGACGTAATGTTGCTTTGAAAAAAAAAATAATAATAAGCTTGAAATCCAAAAAGGAAAGAAAAAGGTCAAACCAAAGATGCTCAGATCGATCTCAAAAAAAAAAAATTTGATCGATCAAACATGCATGAACCTGCAGAAATGTTTGAACAATGAGACAGAGAGGTCTTTGGTTGTAGGTGGATGCAGGTTCGAAATTTTTCTAAGTGTTGAGACTGCAGATCGATCCAAGATGAAGTTGGATTGATCGAAGAACTAAAGATCGATCTGGGAACTAGTTCAAACGATGGGATGAAGAGCTGAAATATGCAGGTTTTCTTTAAACGATTGGATAGAGAGGTGATTTGGATGCAGGCATGATGTTCAATCGATCGAATTTCCACTGAGATCAATCGAATAGGCAAAAACTCTTCCATTTTGCATTGCATCCCTAGATGTCTTCATACACAGGGTTTATTAGATATGCAACTTCTAAATGTCTTTGGAAGACCTGTCCCTCAATGTAAGGTTTTAATCTCTGTCCATTAACCTTGAAAATGTTCCCCTTTTTCAAATTTTGGATTTCAATCGCCCTATGCGGTGCAACAGAGATGACTTCATAGGGACCTTCCCATTTGGTTCTCAACTTCCCAGGAAAGAGTTTCAATCTAGAGTTGAAGAGCCAAACTTTTTGACCAGGTTCGAAAGACTTCTTCACAATGTGTTTATCATGAAAAGCTTTAGTTCTTTCTTCGTAGAGTTTGGCATTATCTTAAGCATTATGTCTCAACTCTTCCAGTTCACTCAATCATAATAATCGGTTCTCTCCTGCTTTATCAAGGTCAAGATTAAGCTTTTTAACCGCCCACAAGGCTTTATGTTCCAACTCAACCGGAAGATGGCAAGGCTTTCCATATATAAGTCTATAAGGAGACATGCCAATAGGAGTCTTATATGCCATCCGGTAAGCCCACAAAGTATCATTTAACTTTCGTGACCAATCTTTCTGGGTGGTGTTAACCGTCTTCTCAAGAATATGCTTAATTTCCCGGTTAGACACTTCTACTTACTCACTTGTTTGAGGATGGTAAGGAGTGGCCACTTTATGAGTAACGGAGTACTTAAGAAATAAATGCCTTAAGAATTGGTTACAAAAGTGCTTTCCTTCGTCACTTATCATAGCCCTAGGCATACCAAAACGAGCAAAGACATTGGATTTGATGAATTGAATAACCACGGAATGGTCATTTATTTTGGTAGCACATGCTTCTACCCACTTGGAAACATAATCAATGGTAAGGAGAATATATTGAAAACCATAGAACATAGGAAATAGACCCATAAAATCAATGCCCCATATGTCAAAGATTTCCACAACAAGGATATTGGTCAAGGGCATCATATCTCTCCTTGACATTGATCCCATCTTTTGACATCTTTCACACGACTTACAAAAGTTGTAAGCATCTCTTTGGATAGTGGGCCAAAAGAGCCCCTTTGAAGAACCTTCAAGGCTGTCTTCTTTGTACTAAAATGCCCACCACATGCAAGCGTGTGACAAAACACAAGAACACTTGGAATTTCGTTCTCCGGAATGCATCTCCTCACAATTTGATCCGGATAATAACGGTATAAGACAAGGTCTTCCCAATAATAATTCTGGATGTTGGCAAAGAAATGATTCTTCTCGTTCTTTGACCAAGAAGTTGGAAGCTTGCCAATTGCCAAATAATTCACAATGTCGGCAAACCAAGGCATTTGCCCATTGGAGATTTGAAAAAGTTGTTCATCCGGAAAAGAATCATGAATAGGTGGGCTAGGGGAAGGTTTTATCAATAACCTTGAAAGATAATCGGCAACCACATTTTCGGTGCCTTTCTTATCCTTGATTTCAAAATTGAATTCCTGAAAAAGCAAAATCCATCTAATCAATCTAAGTTTTGTTTCTTTTTTTGTTAAAAGATGTCTCAAGGCAGCATGATCAAAGTAGACAACAACCTTAAACCCTAAGAGATAGGACCGAAATTTATCAAGAGCATATACTACGGTAAGTAACTCTTTCTCAGTAGTGGAGTAGTTCAATTGAGCTCCCAAGAAAGTTTTGCTTACATAGTATATGGCACATGGAAGCTTTCCTACTCTTTGTCCCAAAACTGCTCCCGTGGCATAATCTGAAGCATCACACATTATTTCAAACGGTAATGACCAATTGGGAGGCTGCATGATAGGAGCGGATGATAACATGTCACGTAATTTAAGGAAAGCGTCAAGACATGCTTGATCAAAGACAAAAGGAGTTCCTTTGCGAGAAGATTGCACAAGGGTCTAGCAATTTTGCTAAAATCTTTGATGAAACAGCGATAGAAGCCGGCATGACCTAAAAAGGAGTGAACTTCTCTCACCATAGAAGGTGGAGGTAATTCAGAAATGAGCTCAACTTTCGCTTTATCCACCTCAATTCCCTTTTTTGAGATGACGTGACCCAAAACTATACCTTCTTGAACCATGAAATAGCTCTTTTCCCAATTAAGAACAAGGTTTGCTTCATGGCATCTTTTAAGTACCAAGTTTAGATTCTTGAGGCATGCATCAAATGAAGACCCAAAGACAGAAAAAAAATCATCTATAAAGACCTTTAGATACTCTTCCACCATGTCCGAGAAAATTGACATCATACACATTTGAAATGTGGTAGGGGCATTGCACAAACCAAATGGCATCCATCTATAAGCAAATGTGCCAAAAAGATAAGTAAATGTGGTTTTCTCTTGGTCTAAGGGGTCCAGGGCTACTTGATTGTAACCCGAATAGCCATCAAGAAAGCAATAGAATTGTTGCCCGGCCAATCTTTCTAGGATTTGATCAATAAATGGCAAAGGGGAGTGATATTTTCTAGTGGCGGCATTCAATTTTCGGTAATCAATGCATACTCGCCATGAATTGGTGGTACGCTTAGAAATTGACTCACCTTTTGCATTTTCAACCATCGTAATTCCCGATTTCTTAGGAACTACTTGAGTTGGACTCACCCATTTGCTATCAGAGATTGGATAAATAATACCGGCATCTAAGAGCTTAACTACCTCTTTCTTAACCACTTCTATCATGTTTGGATTAAGTCTCCTTTGGGCATCCCTAAAAGGTTTTGCATCCTCTTCCATAAGTATGCGATGCATGCAAATAGAAGGATCAATTCCCTTAAGATCCGCTACACTTCATCCTATGGCTTCTTTGTTTTCTTTAAGCACATTTAAGAGTGCATCTTCTTGGTCCTTTTCAAGACTTGAAGAGATGATGACCGGAAGAGTGTCTTTTGGGCCTAGGAATGCATACTTGAGATTGGAAGGTAGAGTTTTAAGCTCAAGAGTTGGTGGAGAGACTAGAGATGGGGCTGGTGAAGTGCTAGAAAGTGGAGGAAGAGGTTCTATTGGAGTTTTCCAAGGTGGAAAATCCAAGCTTGCAACAGATTCCATGAGATTACTTGCTTCATTCATCGGTTTTTCATCATCAACCCACAATTGCGGTACATTTCAATAAGACAAAAAATAAGAGGATCATCGGATAGAAGAGATGAAAGGTTATCCTCAATTGGTTGTTTCATAACCATGGTTGGAATTAATTCTTTAACAACCTCATCCAACACATCTATAAGACAACACTCGTCTTCATCTATAGGATGTCGACTTGCGTTGAAAACATTAAGCTTGACCATTATATTACCAAAAGAAAGGTCCATAACCCCGTATCTACAATTGATGGTTGCATTTGCGGTGGCAAGAAATGGCCTTCCCAAGATAATTAGGATGTGGTTGGTAGGATTGGCAACCGGTTCGGTGTCAAGAACTACAAAATCAACCGGGAAGTAAAACTTTTCAACTTTGATGAGAATATCCTCAACCATGCCCCTAGGTGTTTTGACTGATCTATCGGTTAATTGAAGCACCACCGAAGTTAGCTTCAACTCATTCAAACTTAGTTGGACATACACGGAGTAAGGAATCAAATTAACACTCGCTCTTAAGTCAAGAAGAGCTCTACAAACTTCATGGTTTCCAATCACACAAGAAATGGTCGGAGCACCGGGATCTTTGAACTTAGGTGGAGTGTTATGTTGAATGATGGAGCTTACTTGCACCGTGAGAAACACTTTTTTAGAGCTTTGTCCCTTGCTCTTCCTCTTTTGTGTGCAAAGATCTTTCAAAATTTTTGCATAATGCAGAATTTGCCTAATTGCATACAAGAGAGGAGGATTTATGTTGACTTGCTTAAAAACTTCTAACATGTCATGAATTTTTCCTTTTTGCCTCTCAAAAGGCGAAGTCTCTTTTAAAGGATAAGGAAAGGGAGATTTTGGCTCATAAGACCTTGCAACTAAAGGAATTGATGAAGAAGCTTAAGAATTCCAATTAGGGATATTTTCATCCAAGGAAGTAGGAGTAGGATTGGAAATGGGACGGGTGACAACGTTTGGTTGCACCGGTTTACTATCTTCCTTTGGTTGTTCAACCCTATTGTAAACTTGTCTACCACTTCTCAAAGTGGTGATAGCTTGCACTTGTGCCTGGGAAGAACACCCTGATGTAGAGTTTGCTTCCACAAAATGTTGAGCTTTGGGGTTCTTTTCAGGTTGACTAGGTAATCTACCCACTTCTCTTGCATTCAATGCATTAGCTATGGTCCCAATTTGGGATTCAAGCTTTGATATGGATTGAGAATGAGAATACAACAAATTTGTGTTCATTTCTAAACTACCCAAAACCACCAAAACTTTGTCTTCGAATGTAGGATTGCTAGAAGGTACATGAGGATGATGAGAACAAACTTAGGAATCATACATTTGAGGATGTGAGAAATGATTCATTCTTTGGTGATGAGAAGAAAAAACAAATCCTTGAGAACTTCGATTCCTTTTATGAGGTGGAATGTATTTGCTTCGAAAATTTTTAGCTTGATAAGGACTTGAGGTTTCATTCCACATTGGAACATATGCACTTGAATAATGATGAGCAAATATAGCGTTGACTTGTTCAAAATGTTCATTAAACACATGTCTATGGGGACAATTGGAAGTAGTATGTAGAACACTTGAGCATGTCATGCAAGGCTCCCAAGGATGAGAAACATGATGAAGGGAAGATGAGTTGATAGCTGGTCTTTGACTCAACAAGAATTGATCAAGTTTTTTAGAAAGAGTCTTAACCTTGGCTACAATTTCTTTTGATTCTTCAATTTGACATACTTTTACATTTTTCTCCTTTTTATTAGAATCATGGTCAAACCGAGAAATGTGATATTTGTGCAAAGAGTTTTCACTCATTTTCTGAAAAAGGTACCAAATATCATCTTCATGTTTTCTAAAATATGAGCCTCCACATGATGTATCAACTATGTCCTTATGCATGTCGGATAGGCTTTCATAGAAATATTGGACGACTTGCCATTTTGGAATACCATGATGTGGACATTTTCTTAGCAAGTCGTTCAATCTATCCTAAGCCTCATGCAACAACTCCCTTTCCCTTTGAGAAAATTCTCTAATCGAAGCTCGCATAACATTGGTTAAGCTTACGGGGTAAAATTTTCTTAAAAACTCATTTTGCATTTGCATCCAAGATGTTATTAAATTTGCCCCTAAAGTGTTGAACCAATGCTTTGCTTTGTTTGTGAGTGTAAAAGGGAAGAGAAGTAATCTAAGAACTTCTTCCCGGACATTCATGTACTTCACGGTGGAACATATTTCTAGAAATTCATTGAGATATTTATACGGTTCCTCACCATCTAAGCCATAAAATAATGGACACATTTGAATGGTCTCGGGCTTAATTTCATATTGATTGGCCTCAAAATTAGGAAGTATGATACAAGTTGGTGCATGGTATTCATGAATATTATAATGATCACGAAGGATCATTGGAGGAATTGGAGCTTGAACTTCGGGAGGAAATTAATTGAAAGGAGGATGCTCCATAAAGTTTGGGTCTAAATAACCAAGATGTCCCACTAGATTTTCCATTGGTTGTGATGGGGTTGGTTAAGATCGCATGAAACTCAAGGAACAACAACAATGAAAACAACTAAGCAAACACTTCGCCCCCGCAACAAATCAATCAACAAATCTCCACATACAATAATCCCATACTCCCATGCTATCAACGATATGCAAAGAAAAATAAATTGCCTCCACGTGGGCTCACGATTTATCAAAGAATTGAAATACAAGCCTCCACGAGGGTCGATGATTTAACTAGAGATTGAGTTAAGAAAGAGCTCACAAAGGGTCCTTTAGCACTTCAATTCAATTTTCAATTTTTAGCCTTGCAAATTTTTAGAATTTTGCTTTTTTCCTTTGCTTTTGCTTAGCTCCTTGCTTGGAATGCTCCTTTGCTCACCTTTTTGCTCAATGCACTTAGTCAAACAAAAACCAACACAATAAGTAACCAAAATGAAAACAAAGTAAAGACACTATCAAAAGAGTACTAATTCCTAATTGATTCCATAAATACGACGTTGCCTTCAATCAATCCCCGACAACAGCGCCAAAAACTTGGTGGTTCCGAGGGTCGCACCCCAAAACCCACAGTTTGTGATAGCAAAAGATAATGGTGTAGAGCTATGATGAATGTGGCTAAGTTTTACATTTAGAAATTGCCACTACTACCTTTCACTAAAAATATAGTTAGGGCAAATAGGGATCGTCCCAAGAGATTGGTGGGTCGTATAAGGTTGAGGAATCAAGATTAGGGTTAGTAGGTCGAGTGATCAAAAGATTGGTCGGTGGTTAAATTACACTAAGATGCAATTTAAACTAAAGTAGGCAATTAAATGTAATGGAGAGAAAATAAGAGAGAGATCTTGGGATTTAGAGATCACCACTAAGCATAGCTTTTCTACACCCTTAATGAATGATTAATGAGGGGGAAAACATGTATTGCAACAAAGTGTGTGTGTGGTTGTTTCAACAAGCATGGATGACAAATTAAGCATATATTGTCTAAGCAACATGGTGATAGCACAAAATATCAAATTAAGCCATTAATCCTTTCTTTAATCTCACAACCAAACACATCACAAGGTTAGAGATATGTGTTACATGCTTTCATAAGTATGGAACATCAAACAACAAGCATGGATTATCCTCCCATTTAACATCTAAACTACAACTACACTACAATTAAGCTAATGACATGAAATTAAACTAATTAAACTAATGGAGAGGCACAATTCATCAAGAAATGAGTATGAACCATCAAACAAAACACAAGAGCATTCCATTAATGTGATACCCCTCGGATCCGAGATACGGGTTGATCAGGCCCAGGCCCAAACCCGAGGGAATATCAAACAATTAATATTTTATAATGAACACGGAATACAAAATAAATTAAGAAATGAAATTAAAGCTGGAAGGAACTAAAAATAGAATCCGCAAAATATTATAATTATTAAAATCCATCAAACCCAAACTCCAAAACTCCATCAGTTTACAACTTGGGAATCCATCTCTAGTGGACCCCTATTAAACATCCAAACGGAAGATAGAACAACTGTAATAAACGTCCAGAAATAAAACTATAGAGAGAGCCCTACATCGTCGGAAGAGTGAATAGAGACCTCTGCTCAGCACGAACACGTCTAAACCTGGAACTGTCGTGTACCTGAAAAATAGAAGTGGGTCAGGCCCACGCGCAAGTTCTATACTACTACAATCCAAATAGAGGCCCGATACGCATATACATCCTAAATAATTCAACAATAGCTAATAGTCCGTAAATATATATATAGTCACACTAAAGGACTCTCACTGGACTACAGGCCGGTCTCAACCTGAATAGAGGTAACATGCTAAAACGCACACGGAGTGGGCATATGTACCTATACCTAAACAGGGTACACCTCCAACCATCGTAGCCAGCTACACATCCCGATGCATATACGCTCCCTAGCCATCGGTCCTGAGGCTCAAGCTCATACCGAGGCACCATAACAGTACATATATAGAATCCATCCAAAATCCCTGGTATTGCCGCTCAACAAGTAGTTGCCATGACAATACAAATCCACGGGACTTAACTTTTAGTTAATCCCATTCTTATTCCAAGTAGGTGGGTAATGGTATTGATTTAAAAACCAAACCCATCCTTAGTATGCCACCGTCCCATACCGGTGCCTACTTTCCAATCCTCCAATAGTCAATAATACCAATAAATCAAGTATATATCAACTAAATTCCAACATCCAACATTCAATGTTAGCAGTGATAAAATAAGCATTGATAAACAGGGTCACAACAACAACATATACATGCCCAATTTAAGTTGTTCCCTTTAGTCTGATATAAAGACAGAATTAATTAAAACTTCCATTTAACACCTTACAAATACCAATAAATCAAGTATATATCAACTAAATTCCAACATCCAACATTCAATGTTAGCAGTGATAAAATAAGCATTGATAAACAGGGTCACAACAACAACATATACATGCCCAATTTAAGTTGTTCTCTTTAGTCTGATATAAAGACAGAATTAATTAAAACTTCCACTTAACACCTTACAAATGACATACAGATATGTAGGGTATGTATCATAAAATCCTAACCCCCACAGTTGATACTAACTGTGATAATGTAAGCATCAAAACAATATTCACAGTATGTATGTAGACATGCTCAAATTATAGTGTTCCACAAAACCGATCTAGTGTTAAACTCAAATCCTCCTAGTATTTAAGTTCCAACAGTTGCTATTACAGAAGTTAAGATAGCTATCATCTAGACCCATCCTTCCAATAATTTATACTAGCAGTGGTAAGGAAAAACGTGAACCACAGAACCACAATGCATCCACAAACATGCTTAGTCTAGGTTGAACAAGCATACAACACTACTGTAACTACCAGTTTCATAGCAAAACAGATATCATTTTAGTTTGGTTTAATCTTCATTAATCCTGGAATCATTTAAGAGTGCAAAAAGTATAAAGCCTAAGGGAAAGAGCAAGGATAGAATCTTGCCTCAGAAACTTTTGTTCAAAGTTTCAACGTCGTCTTCTTAAAAAATCCCGGCGAGTTCCAAAACCCAGTTACTGTTCACGGGTACGAAACACTATTCCCGAACTCAAAATCTGATCTCCACCGTTCAGATTGTGTGACACTGAGTCATGAACCTATCCTCCAAATTTCAGCTCGATCGGACCACGGACGAAGTGGGATCGGATGTTTGATGAAATCTAGGCAGAATGGAAAAAAACCTGTGCGACCCAGTTATTGTTCACGAGTACGAATCACTGTTCCCAAGGTCAAACTCTGATCTTCACCGTTCAGATTGTGCGTCACTGAGTCATGAACCTCTCTTCCAAAATTCAGCTCGATCGGATCACGGACGAAGCGGGATCGGATGTTTGATCAAACCTTGGCAGAATGTGAAAAACTGCATTTTTCCTTCTCCACTTCCACAAAACGTGTGCTTTGTTTAAAAAACCCTACACAGACGTCTACCTTATACTTATAGAGTTTTCCTAAACCCTAGGTTCATTTAAGTCCAACTCACAATCCTAACCGGCCCATCCAATTAACGTAGAAACCTACGACGGCTATAATATAAAACCCTAATTTATACTGTAATTAAAACCCTAGTTAGATGTATTTACCTAATTACCCTATTCACCATTAAATACTTAACAAATAATCTAATTGAATAAAATAATAATTAGTAAACCCAATTAAACCAAATAAGACACACATAAAATAAGACACACATAGAATAATTAAACCAATTACACTTAAACCATTAACGCCAATTAAATAATTAAAACACTAACAAGTAATTCCAATCAAATAACTAAAAATAAATATCATTTAAATAAATTAAATCACCACAAAAGAAAACAATTAAGCACCTAATAAAAAAAATAATGACACATAATCAAATAAAATGCACTTAAATAATAAATTAAATACCATTAAATACCAGGAATATCCTTTTTAAAATTAGGGGTATTACAATTAAGCACTATGTCTTGACAATCTCTAGGTTTATAGCATTAATACACATAGACATGCATAAATAACACAAGAAATAGAGACAAACACATGAACATCTATTCTAACATACATAGACATATGGATAGAATGAAATGATCAATTGGAAGCATTAAACCATATAAATCATTGAATAAACAAGATCTATATATATATATAAGTGTCAAAACATGTATCACAATACAAATCCCCTCAAAAATACATAAATCAAGATGTAGAAAGCATGCTTAGGGCTAACTCTAGCCCCAAGAGGATGTCTAGCCACTCATGGATGGTGTCCTCCAACCCTCAAGGGCTAACTCCATGGTAGAGATTGCTCCTCTTCTTGGTTGATGGAAGAACTCCAAGCTTGTGTCTCTAGCCTCCTCCTCTCTGTTCTTCTTCACTAAGAATATCAATATTGTGTCTCTCAAGTATATCAAAAGTCTCTCTCAAAAAATGGCTCATATTCCTTATATAGGTAGGTTAAATATCACCCAAAATGAGCTGGGCTCGTACACCAATATTCCTCCAATGATTGGATATGAGACAACTTTTAATGAGCTAGAATTTGGATTTTCTCAGGATTTAGGAAGTTCGATCGATCGATCGAACTTGTGGTGAGATCGATCAAACATGGCTGAGATCTATCGAATTTAAGCTGGATCGATCCTCTATGGCAGCGCCTTTTTGGATAAAAATAAATCTGAGATATTTTGAAAATATTTTTGGGAAAGAGACAAATGTGGTAGGTAGGGTGGTACAAGTGGATAAGATGGAATCTTTTCGATCGATCAGAAGAAAGTTGGATCGATCGAACTTTGTGGGATCTTTGGATAAGGACAAAAGAGCTTGGATCCATCTTGGAATTCTAAGATCGATGAACTTTCGATCGATCGAATATATTCTGAGATCGATCAACTTGCTGAATTTCCACCACTTGCTTCCTTTTGTTCCCACTTTGCTCCTTTCTTTGATTCATCTCAAGATTGCTTCAATTATGCTCTTAGTTAGCTGAGTTAGCTTATTTTGGGGATAAGTACCTGGAAATGGAAATAATACGAAATTAATCTAAAGCGGGAAAATAAGATAGATAAAGGTTCTAGAATACCTAAGCTTAAGGGGTTTAAATGCGCACTTTTCAGCGCTCATCAGGTATACCCTGTTAGGCTTAGGTACTCATGCCCACTTAGGTACATTTTGCATGTTGCCTTTTATTCAGGTTAAGACCTCCTTTGTAGTCCAGTGAATGTCCCTTAGTGTGGATATATATATATGTATGGACTAGATAGCTATTGATGAGATATATAGGAGATATCTGCGTATCGGGTTTCTGTATAGATTGTAATAGGATAGAACTTGCATGTAGGCCTGACCCACTCTTATTTTTCAGGGATTCGTTAAGTCCAGGCTTAGAGCTTGATCGTGCTGAGCAGATACAGTCACTTATTCCTCCGACTATATAGGATTACTTTCCATGTTTAGTTTTGGATTTTATGTCAGTTGTGTTCCTTTTCATTTTGGAATTTTCCTAGGGGTCCACTAGGATCGATTCCCGAGTTGTATTTAAATTGGAAGTTTTGGATGTACCAGAGTATTTCGTATTTATAAATTTATTCTGAGGATGTTTGTTAAAGGATTATCATTTTAGTTTCTTTCAGCAATTTTATTCTGATTTATCATATCTATATTCTTCTATGTTTGATTATTGCCATATTATTTTTGATATCCTTGAGTATTCGGGCGTGGTCCTGGCTAACCCGCATCTGGAAATCCGAGGGTATCATATATTCTAACAGAATGGACCACATGCCACCAACCGATTTCAAAATTTTCAAGAATCCCTTTTCACAATATTTTGGCATCCAAACCATATCTAACCAACATTAGATTGCAAACGGAGTATATAATAATCAACAGACTTAAACGTGTGTAACATCAAATATCATATCCTTAGAATCAAATGTTTTTTTTCAAAATTATTCGTCTCAAATTACCTTACCCCAAACTAATTTGTCACATTGTCCTAAATGTGTGAGAATAAAAAGGAGAATATAAAGATATTACCAGAAATGCAGACCAGCAAAGATAGACGAAACTAACTTATAGAAGGTAAACATCACCCCCAAACTTAATTTATAGTATCTGGCAAAATCATCCAACTCAAAACATATCAGAGTATCAAGTATAGGTAGTAATAAGAGAGAAATATCATAAGTAACTCAAATATCAACAAGGAATTAATAAGCAAAAAATATGTGTATATATATCAGCAAGGTGAGTACAATGCTTTTCAAAATAACAAACTTAGGGTAGATATACATCATAATGAAAGAAATACAACAAAAGACTGCCCTAGTCAACAAAAGTGCCTATATAAAATCAGAAAATATAGAAAGCCCTAAAAAGCTAATCTATATGTGGTGGAGGTAGATCAGTAGAGGTAGAAGGGGCAGACGGGGTGTGGCGTAGAAGCTCCTCCAGAATGCTCTGCTGCGCAGTAAGCATCTGTCTCAGCAGCATTTGGCCGTCCTGCAACTCGGCCACACTGGCTTATAAATTGAGAAAAATCCTCAGGTTGGGGCTGCAAGAACTGGCCTTCTCCTCGACGGGGCCTGGCTATTAGGCACATCCATCTTGTCCTCTGTGGCCTTATCATCTGCCTCCCAGTAGCAATTGCTACGTATCCCTCATCACCAAACTCTACTGCATCACGACGATATGCCGGCATATGTGTCCATACTTTATTCCATTCCTTCATCCTAAACTTTGGATATTCTTCACATGACTCCTCTTTCGGACCTACCACAAAACCCTATAACTCTAACAGTCTTGTAATCTTGTATGAAAAAGGTAACATATGGGTAGGAACAGTTTTGTGTGGTCCAATTTCTGACTAAAACTCCAATAACTGAAAGAAAATCATTCTAGGAAACGAATACCAATGCTCAAACTGAATAACATACATTGCCTGAAGAAAATCAGTATTCCTAATATTTTTATATCCAAGAGGATGAACATTAGCAGAGATGATAGAATCTAAAATCCACAACCTCTTATGAATTTTTGCCTTGGTAGTGCTACTACACTTTTTCATGGCAAACCTACCATCACATAACTTCTGAATTAGATTTTCTGTAATTGGCACCCTAGGAAAAGATGTGAAAATAGGACAGTTACGTCTCTCATCTAACACCTAAGGAAACGTATGATAGCATTTTAGACTTGCAACAATAGCATCAAGATTAATAATCAACTCATGTTCATCTATCTTAGTCCTAAGTTCCCAAGGGTCATCCTCACTATAAATAAGTTTGAGGTAAAACAAACGAACTAGATGAGAATAAGTAATCTGTGCAACTGGGACCAAGAGATGAAGAAGAAGCCTGCAACTAAAAGACTTCATAGCCTATCTAATGCGAGGATCAGTGATGAATGCTTGATAATTAAAAGTTGTCTCATACAAAATTGGAATTTCTTTCCAAGCACTAGGTACAACATCCTTAGTCACCCTAGAACGCTTAGAAGGAGCAGGTCGAACCATCTCGAACGTCAATAAATAGTATTTTGCACTAAAATCCCAAAAATCACCCAAAATCCCCAAAATTCTACAATCTAAAAATTAAGGCTCAAACTTCAACCAATGCTCAAACTTTAAGCTGCAAAGCTCGAGTTTCACCTGAACTTCACTACAACAGATCATTAAAAATCGGTTCACCTATTAATCAACAATCGATTCAAACCACTAATCTATGCTGATAATGTATAAATGTCTAAAGAATCTTGCCCCCAAGTAGTGACTTATGCTTTTCTCTCTAGATCTAGAAATTTATTTATCCATGAAAGAGATAATGGAAAGAGGATGAAGAAGAACTTTACTCTATGTATGTTTCCTGTAAATTTGTGATGAGAATGTGAAGTTTCACTGGTTATGAATATGGAGAGAACTTGGAATGATTTTATAAAGGATGTATGTCCTTCATGTGCTAAGAGTCGGAGTACTCAGTTTCCTGATTTTAAACTTTTAGATCCTAAGGCTCGAGCTTGAAAGATTCGAGCTCGTGCTTGCCGACACAAATCCTTATAATTCATGATGAGGGAAGGTTTGAGCTTGAGATACTGATGCTCGAGCCCCAAAGTTTAGGCTCAAACATTGAGACAAATTTTTAGATTTTTTTAAATTTTTAAATTTTTATTTTTATTTTTCTCTTTTATCTAAACCTAAACTACCTAAAACCCAGAAAAGAAAATAATTAAATCAAAAACTAAAATAACTTAATAAAAATAAACTACAGTACAATATACAAATGCTAAGTTTAACGTTGATAGCTCGACAGCATGCTAAGTTTAACGTCGATAGCTCAACGAAAACTTACCTCTCTAGTCTAAGTAAATGGGATCATAAAGTTCTACTGCCTCCACTGTGCCTTTCTACACACTACCCTCTATGTAGGGCTTCAGTCTCTATCCATTGACCTTAGACAGTTGTTCGGTCTTACAATCTTGTATCTCAATTGCACCGTAAGGTGTAACAGAAATAACCATATATGGACTTTCCCAACGTGACTTCAGTTTGCCAGGAAAAAGTTTCAATTGTGTGTTAAACAACAAAACTTTCTTCCCAAGCTCAAAAGTCTTTCGCCAGATATGCTTGTCATGAAATGCCTTAGTCTTTGATTTGTAAACCTTAGCACTCTCATAAGCATCATTATGTAATTTTTCGTGCTCTATTAATTAAAGCTTCCTGTTAGATCCAGTAGAGTTCATATCAAAATTGAGTTTTTTTATACCCAGAAAGCTTTGTGTTCTAATTCTACAGGAAGATGACACCCTTTACCACAGACGAGACGGTAAGGTAACATACCAATCGGAGTCTTATAAGCTGTTCGATAAGCCCACAAAGCATCATTCAGTCTTAAAGACCAATCTTTACAATCTGGCTTAACCATTTTCTCAAGAATTCTCTTAATTTCATGATTGGATAATTCGACTTGGCCACTTATTTGGGGAAGATAGGGAGAAACAACTTTATGAGTGATGGAGTATCTTTGTACCGAAGTATGGAAATACCTGTTATAGAAGTGGGCACCCCCATCACTAATAATAGCTCGTGGCCTACCAAACCGACTTAAAATGTTCGTTTAAATGAAGTCAATCACAACTGTGTGATCGACAGTTTTAGTAGGCACTGCTTCAACCCATTTAGACATATAATCAACAGCCACAAGAATATATTCATTATGATTTGACTGAACGGACCCATGAAATCAATACCCAAACATCAAAAACCTTAATAACTAAGATTGGAGTTAAGGGCATCATATTTCTTCTAGAAATTGATCTTAACTTCTAACATCTAAAGCATGACCTACAGAACAAATACGCATCTCAAAAGAGTGATGACCAAAAGAAACCGCATTGAAGAATTTTTGCTGCAGTTTTCTTTGCACTGAAATGACCTCCACAAGCTAAACTATGATAGAAGGTTAGAATACTATGAAATTCACTCTCAGGAACACATCTATGAATGATTTGATCAGCACAATATTTGAAGAGCTGAGGGTCTTCCCAATAGTACATCTTTATCTGAGAGAAGAATCAGTCTTTTTTCTTACTTTGACTAAGATAAAGGAATTCTGCCTATTGCGAGGTAATTTACAATTTCAGCAAACCAAGGCAAGTCTAAATGAGAAACCCCAAATAGTTGTTCATCCAGAAAGGAATCACAAACTGGAAGTGAAGTTGAGGTATTCAAAATCAAAATTCTAGAAAGATTATCAGCCACCACATTCTCTAACCCTTTCTTATCCCAAATTTTCGCAATCAAACAATTGAAGTAAGAGGATCCACCGAATCAAATGGGGTTTGGTTTCCTTTTTGGAAAGAAGATGTTTCAAAGCAGAATGATCAGAATAGACTATGACTTTAGAACCCAACAGATATGATTTGAATTTGTCTAAAGCAAAAACAACTACAAGTAACTCTTTTTCAGTAGTGGTATAATTCAATTGTACCTCTGAAAGAGTTTTACTCGCATAGTAGATAACATGAAAAACTTATCTACTCGTTGTCCTAAGACAGCACCCATAGCATAATTAGATACATCACATATAATCTCAAATGGAAGAGCCCAATTTGGAGGATTCATGATAGGAACTGAAGAAAGAAGAGAGCGAAGCTTATGGAAAACTTCTAGGCATGACTTATGAAAGACAAAAGGAATGTCCTTTACAAGTAGATTGCACAAAGGGCGAGAAATTTTGCTGAAATCTTTAATGAAGCATCGATAAAACCCGGCGTGCCCAAGAAATGATTGTACTCCCCTTACGGAGGTAGGAGGAGGCAATTTAGAGATCAAATATACTTTAGCTCTATCAGCTTTAGTACCTCTTTCTAAAATAATATGTCCTAAAATGATCCCTTCTTGAACCATAAAATGGCTCTTCTCCCAACTAAGAAGAAGATTGGTTCCCCTACAACGCTTAAGCACTAAGGACAGATTTTGGAGACAGTTCTCGAATGTGGATCCAAAAATAGAGAAGTCATCTATAAAGGCCTCAAGAAAATTTTCAACCATGACCGAAAAGATAGACATCATATACCTCTGGAATGTTGCTGACGCATTACACAATTCGAAAGGCATCCATCTATATGCAAATATACCGAATGGACAAGTGAAAATAGTTTTCTCTTGATCCTTAGGATCAATGGCCACTTGATTATAGTTGGAATATCCATCTAAAAAGCAATAATAGCTCTGGCCAGCCAATCGCTCTAGAATCTGATCAACGAATGGAAGTGGAAAATGATTTTTTCTAGTAGCGGAGTTGAGTTTCCGGTAATCAATACATGCACTCCATCCAGTGATGGTACGTTGTGGAACTAATTCTCCCTCTGAATTCTCAACCACTGTAATACCTGTCTTTTTAGGTACTACCTGAGTATAACTCACCCACTTACTATCTGAGATGGGGTAGATTATTCCCACATCTAATAACTTTACAACTTCCTTCAAAATTACCTCCTTCATATTAGGATTCAATCTTCATTGGAGCTCCCGAAATGTTCAGGAATCCTCCTCTAAATAAATCTAATGTATACAAATTATGGGACTAATTCCTTTCAAATCAGCCACACTCCACCCAATAGCCTCTTTATTTTGCTCAAGAACTTTTAAGAGACTACTTTCTTGGGAACTTATAAGATTGGAAGCAATGATCACTGGGAGGGTGTCATTTAAACCCAATAAAGCATACTTCAGCTTATCCAGAAGTGGCTTAAGCTCAAGATTAGGTGGAGACTCTAAAAAAGGAATAGGTAGAATACTAGAAAGTGGTGGAAAAGGCTCTAATCTAGATTTCCATGGAGGAAAATCTGTGATAGGAGTGGAGTTGAGCAAAGAATTCACTTCAGCTATCGAAGCTTTGATATCAAAATCTTCATAATTGAAGTGATTCAGACAAGCTTCTAAATGATCCTTAGATAAAATAGTTGAGAGTGATTCATTAACCAACTCATCAATAACATCAAGGAAGAAGCATTCACTATCATTGTGGGGATGATGAATAGTATTGAAGATGTTTAGCTTAACTTTCATATTTCCAAAAGATAAATCCATGGCTCCAGTCCTACAGTTAATGCAAGCATTCACTGTGGCTAGAAAAGGACGCCCAAGAATAACTGGAACATACTTTTTGGAATCGTGGACCGGTTTTGTATCAAGCACTAAGAAATCGACCGAAAAGAAGAACTTGTCCACTTTTATGAGCACATCTTCAACAATACCTCGTGGTTGTCTGACAAAATGGTGACGTAGGTTTTAACTCACCCAAACCTAACTTCTCATACACCGAATAAGGAATAAGATTAACTCATGCTCCAAAATCAAAAAGTGCTAGCTCTATCACATTGTTTCTAATGATGCAAGAAATTGTAGGAGCACCAAGATCTTTAACCTTAAGAGGAGTGTTATACTTAAGAATAGTACTAACTTGCTCAGTGAGATAAATTTTCTTAGGAACTTGGCTTTTAGATTTCCTCTTAAGAATGCACAAGTCCTTTAAGAATTTGGAGTATGCGAGAATTTGCTTTATAGCATCAAGCAGAGGAAGATTCATTTGAACCTATTTAAAAACCTCCATCATATCTTGAATTTTCTCCCCTTGTTTACAAAAGTAGGAGTGTTCCTTGAGACGTTCGGGATAAGGTGCTCTTGGTTCATAAGCTGTCTCAGAATTAAGAGTAAATGAAGAAGTGACTCCACCTTCAACTCCTGTGGTGGATTATGAATGATAGGAGCAATGGGAATCCTAAGCCTCTATTTTTCTTCCTGTCCTTTTTTAACTTGATTGTCAACCACTTTACCACTCCTCAATGTAGTAATAGTCTGAACTTGCTTATGATGAATACCTGAGGAATTGGTTTCATCAATCATGTAAGTCTGCCCTTTCAGGTTGGCTATTGACTGACTAGGCAGCTTTCCGTCCTCTCTTCGAGATAGAGTAGTTGTTATTTGCCCAACTTACGCCTCTAGCTTTGCTATGACTTGAGAATGAGAATTAAGAAGTTGAGTATTAGCTTTAAGATTAACAAGTGCATTGAGTACTTGATCTTTAAAAGCTAAATTTCTAGGAGGAGGTGGAAGATTAGGAGCTTGAGTAGGTTGATTCCTAAACCGAGGTGGACGGTAAATAGCAGATTGGTTGAAAAATTATTTTGTAGCATAAGATTGGATGAATTTTGATATAGTCCCTAAGATTGGGGAACAGTGGTTCCTTGACTTTGGTTACGCTATGATAGATTAGGATGATCTCTCCAGCCACGATTATATGTAGAAAAATATGGATTATATGCTGGTCTAGAGAATGCAGCATTCACTTGCTCCTATGAGATCTCAGATGATTGTCCCATCATAAGGCAAGTGTTAGCAAAATGGGAAGGATTAGCACAAATTGAACAAACTTCCTTTGGCAAGGCAGTTTATGGACTCGTAACAGGAACAAAGCCAGATGATAAAATTTGATCGAACCTACGGTTCAAGGCTTCTATTTGAGTAGCTAACTCACTAGATTTGTATACCTCAAAGATTTATTTAACTTTATGCATTCTAGGTGAAGACCTAGACCTGGAGGAAGACGCATGTTACGTTAAATTTTCACTTAGGGCCTCAAATAATTCCCAAGCATCAGCTAGACTCTTACGCAGAAAAGCTCCATTACTAGAAGTATCAATCATGTTTCTCTAAGAATCGAAGAGACTATCATAGAAAATCTATATTAAGTGCCATTGTGCAATATCATGGTGTGGACACTTTCTTAGAAGATCATTATATCTCTCCCAAGCATTATAGAACTGTTCTCCCAGGATTTAGGAAAATGCCATGATTTCTCTTCTCATTTGACAGGTCTTACCTACTATGCAGTACTTTTTCAAGAACTCTTGTTGCAACATCTCCCATGTAGATATAGAATTTAGAGGAAAGGAATGCAACCAAGTTCTTGCTTTGTCCTTAAAAGAGAATTAAAAAAGTCGTATCCTGAATGAATCATTGGTAAGAGTGGTCAACTTGATAGTTGAACACTGTAGGTGCGATTTTTCTCTCTATTAAAATAAATAAAAAGAAAAAGATAACTCACTCAAAAACAAGCAATTTCAATACTCAGAGAAAGGCATAGAATGCTTGATGATTTTATTGGAGATCTAAGCCTCTATTTATACTCAAAAAGATGGTAAAATTGTGGTAGGACTCACATTGCTTGTCTATCAATTCTTTCCATGTACAACCTACCTTACAAATAGAGTTATTTCCTTTTTGTAATTCTTTTTATGTCAGACTTCCCTTATACAGAATTTGCCTTCTTTGTTGAATCCTTTGTTTAACAAGATTGGTTTGTTCCTTTAACGAAACTAGGCTGAATGCAATGGATGTGGGCCGGATGTGTAATAATCCGAATGTCAATATTGATAGGCCTGAAGTTCAACCTTAGCAACTTTGGGCTGTGGGTATTTCTATCTAGGCCTAAACAGTGCTGGGTTATCACAGCTCATACAAATAAAGCCTTGACTATAGCCACGTGGATAATTTTTATTGGAAGGGAAATTTTCCCTCCACAGTTTGCCCCCAATTTCTCTTTTAATTGGACTACAACTTCTAATTAAAAGGGAATTGAAGTTGTATGGTTGCCAATTTCGTAAGAGGCATTTTGAGGCGTGACTGTTGACATTCTGACCAAAGGGCTTCTTCGTTACTTGCTTTTGGCTCCACCGCATTTATTATGCTTTGTTACTTCAACGCGATTCCAGGTTAGTTCCATACCTTTTCTTTTGATTTCTATTGCATAATGAGCTCTTCATTCACCCACAATCACATAGAAATCATGGATTCTGAATCCACTCCCCCGTCGTTGCCTATTCTTCTTAGAATTCCTCCCCCTTGGGTTTCCAAATTCCTTGAATCTACAAATGATTCGGTCACTCAAATGGATGCTCCCTCACCCCAACCAGAGGTATCTACTTCGGGGTCAAATAATGTTCTTACAGAGGAAGAGAGAAAGGTAGTTTTGTCTATTCGGTGTATCAAGTTCACCATTGACTCCGTAATGGAAGAATTTGAAATTCCCGAGGGAGTGGAGATTGTTGAATACCCCGAGGGTGCTGATTTTAGTTCTGGCGAGGGCGTTGGAGAAAACGAATTACTCCTGTTGGTTGGGCATTTGAATGCTCTTCGATTTCCTCTTCACCCCTTCTATCACTTAGTCTTCAATAAGTTAGGTCTTGCCCCCCTTTAGGTAAACCCTAACTTTTTTTGGATAATTTTGGCACTTTTGGTTCGCCGAAGGTTAGAGAGTCTTGACCTGACTCTCGCTGACCTGTTGATCATTTACACCATATCCAGGCACGGAACCGAGCCTGGCCATTTTTACCTCACATCTTCCCTTCAACAGAGGCTTTCTAAAAAGAAATAGAAAGAGAGAATGATAATTGTTAAAGGGAACTGGGCTGTGTCTCAATCGAGCCAACTCCCAATCCCATGCAAGTTTAGGAAACTAGGTATAGAATGTTTTCCCTCTCTTCATGATAAATGCTTTGGTTGTTTCCCATATCAGGTCTTATTATTTCGTCGCATTTACGAATTTCTTGGTTTCTTTTTAGCAAAGTTCCCCTCCTCCATAGCCAAAAAGAGACTCACGTTTCTAGAAAGTCAAGTCTGGAATGATCCTCCTTCGGCTGAGGAGTTACTTTCTTCGACCAACCTCAAGGAAATATCCTCCAGTGCCTTAGCTGCTGATCTCATAAACTTGGCACTTCCTTCTTTCAACAGTTTCCCTCTGACTGATGAAGAAAAATAGAGAGCTGAAGCTTTAGAAAAAAAGGCTATAGAGGACCAGCCTCTGGCGGTCATAAGATCCACTGAACAGGAGAAAGAGGTTGATGAAGTTCCTTTGCAGAAAAAGGCAAAGTTAAATCCTTCTGCATCAGCCAAATCCAAAGGTGTCACCCCTTCAAAAAGCAAGGGCAACAATGCTAGTGAAATTGACCCTGAGGAGGAGGTGAGGGCTTTTGTCCTGGTCGAGAAAGATGAGGCTTGGAGGCTTACGTTCTCTAGGGCGGACAAATCAATCCTTCATTCTGGGGATTCGATTGTTACTGATCCTTCTGTAGCTCTGGCCGTCGCCTGAGGTGTATGGCTGCCAAAAGATGAAGAGATTATAGGCAATATGAAGCTGGACCAGCTTCTTCCTTCAGCTCCAGTCCAGGCTGTGGAGGTTCGTTTTCTCCTCTTCTTTGTTACTTTTTTAGCTTTTTGTTCACTTCACTTATTAATGTCATTGACTATGTAGGGTCTTTACCATACTATGGCCCTATGCGCCACTGCTAAGGCTCAGTCCCTCTCCATCAAGAAATTAGAGAGAGATCTTTCCAATGCTGATAAGAGGGCTTCTAATGCCACTTTGATCTCCAAGATAGCCTCTGAAGCGAAGGATGTTTACAAGAACCGCTTGGCAGCATCTAAAGCCAAAATGGAGGCACTAGAAGCTGAAGTCCAGTGCCTAAGGGATGCAATTGGGACCTGTGTCACCGCGGGAAAACAAATGCAAAGACGATACTCCACCTTGGTACGCTTATCCAGTGCAAAAGCCTTCTGGATTGGTTTCAACCAAGGGTCGGGTGACAAACTGAAGGACCCAGAAGCTTTTGATGCTGACATGGAAGTATCCTTCCCAAGAAGCTAAGGTGCTATTCGCGGAAATGGTGAAGTCTCACCAAAATGATCCTCCAGCTTTAACCTCTTTAGTCCCTACAACCTCGAGCGTGCCTGTTCCTCTAACCTCTAGTCCAAACATGGTGGATGCTTTTAACTCCGCTCCCTTTGATCCGAAAAGGAAATAGGGTTGTGTAATTTCTTCTTTTGATCTAATGATTGTGAAGACAATATATTTTTGCTCCTGGAATGTAATGATTAAACTCATTCTGAAGTGATTTACATGTTTATGGATGCTTCTGATCTTCACATTATTACTAATAACAATGTAGTCATATTTTTAAAGAGGACTCACTGCCTAGGGACTTTGTATTTCTTATAGTCCGAAGCAAAAATAGGAAGGATGGTAAGAAGGAATCCCTTTGACAATTTGACCGGTATCCAAGGATAATCCCTTTATTTAACGATCTAACCGTCAAGGGAACCCTTCTTGCTATTGATTCATATGGAGTTGATATATCAATACTCATTTTCCTTGTATTTTTTTTTATGTAGGATAAAATTTTCAAGGGTAACTCGTTACTAGGCCAAGCATAAAGGCCTGTAGATGTAGCATGTATAAAAATTTTACCCCCTCTTGGGCTCAAACTATATAGATGTAGTCATAGACTTGGGTCATTTAAGGCGATACACATTTCAGTTACGAGCCTGAGAGGAGCTAAGTTGTGCCGGACACTTAAGGTCCGAAGCGACATGTTCCTCGGCTATGAGTTTACAAGGAACTGGGTTAAGTTACACACTTAGGGTCTGAGGCTATGTGTTCCTCGGCTATGAGTCTGAGATGGACTTTGTCGAGCCGGACACTTGGGGTCCGAGGCTATGAATTCCTCAACTACGAGCCTAAGAGGAACTCTACTGAGCCGGACACTTGGGGTCTAAGGCTATGAGTTCCTCAGCTACAAGCCTGAGAAGAACTCTGGTGAGCCGGACACTTGGGGTCCGAGGCTATGAGCTCCTCAGCTACAAGCCTGAGAGAAACTCTGCTGAGCCGGACACTTGGGGTCCGAGGCAATGAGTTCCTCGATTATGAGCCTAAGAGGAACTCTGGTGAGCTGGACACTTGGGGTCGGAGGCTATGAGTTCCTCGGCTACGAGCCTAAGAGGAACTCTAGTGAGTCAAACACTCGGGGTCCGAGGCTATGAGCTCCTCAGCTATGAGCCTGAGAGGAATTCTGCTGAGCTGGACACTTGGGCTCTGAGGCTATGAGCTCTTCAGCTACGAGCCTAAGAGGAACTCTGCTGAGCCGGACACTTGGGGTCCGAGGCTATGAGCTCCTCAACTAAGAGCCTAAGAGGAACTGTCTTGTGTCGGACTCTTGAGGTCCGAGCCCTGACCTAGAAAACTTACCAAGTATGTAGGGCTAGCCAAAGATTCCAAAATGATATGAGGCTAAAAAAGAAAGTAACTATAACTGAGGAGTCCCCCATACGTTTGCTTGGGAGACTTTCTTTCAAAGTGACTCTCTCTCCTTGGCAATCAAATGTAGTGTGCTAACTCTACATTTACTATCCACCTCTTGTACTCTTATTCAATGTGAGACAAAAAACGGACCTCAATATGGGCCAAGAACCCTGGTGTGGTTGTAAAAAGAATTATTGCAAAGAATGCCCACTGGTACCAAGGTTTTTGAACACAGTCTGGGCTGGGTCATTACTGTTACCAGTGGACCCTCTTTGCAATACATTTAAATACTTTAATATTTCCTTATATAAATGAATGTATATAGGTATTCTTTTTCGATGTGGGACAATAATAGGTATGAGTTCTGAGCTAAGTAAAGCCTGAATGTCCAATAAGCATTCGTTTGCAATACATATGCACTCTACAGTATGTTTCCCATGTAAAAAGACTTATGAGTACATTCAATAAGCAAAAAACATATCTTTGCTCTGTTTCAAATTTTTGTTTGTTTGCGATAATATCTTTCTTTTTTCATAATATTAATGGTAGGGTGTATGTATTGCCCCCTATAACGAAAAAGAAAGTAACAACAAGTAATATCCCATATTACTAAAGTAAAAGAAGTAAAGATGAGTAATACTCAAGCATCCTTTATTATATGGGCCTAGAAACAACCATGCTTGTAGAAAAACAGATGTATACTGTTTGTAAAATAAAATAAATAAACCATATTTTCTAATGATAGTACCTTTTTAGGTGAATTGCATTCCATGGACGCGCGATTGGACGTCCATCAGTGTCAGCTAATCGGTAGGCTCCTTTCCCTACTACTTCTGTAACTCTGTAAGGTCCAACCCAATTAGGTTGTAATTTCTTGACATGGGCTGTCTCTTGCTTCAGCACCAAATCACCTTCCACTCCGCCTCATTGTTAGTGGCAGGAAAAGTCAGACAGATTGATTGCTGTAGCTTGGTGCCTTCGGGGGTTATGATAATGATTTTGGCCCCAGCACTAATCAGGTTCGACGAACCATCCACCCGAATCTCCCAATGCGGCTCAAGAGGACCTGGTTCTTCGGGCTTATCATCATACTCCAAGAGGAAGTCAGCCAATGCTTGTCCTTTCTGTGACACCTTTGGTTTGTAGGATATATCAAATGAGCTGAGTTCAATTGCCCACTTAGTTATTCTTCTGGATAAGTCTGGCTTAGAAAGAATGACTCGCATAGGATAGTTAGTAAGAACTTTGATGCTGTGTGACTCAAAGTAGTGTCGAAGCTTTCTCTTTGCATATACCAATGCTAGTATGATCTTCTCTGCTTTGCTGTATTGTGTTTCTACATCTGTCATTGTCTTATTAGTGTAGAAGACTGGGTACTGATTCTTTCCTTCTTCTCTAATCAACACTGCACTCGTGGCTATGCTAGAGACTGCTAAGTACATGATAAGAGTTTCACTAGGCTTCGGAGCTGACAGGATTGGGGGTTCAGCCATGTAGCACTTTAGTTGATTGAGAGCATCCCGTTGCTGAGGTCCCCATATGTCTTTATTTTTGGACCTTATTGCATCAAAGAATGGTTTGCACTTATCTGACAATCGGGAGATAAATCGACTGAGAGCTGCAATTCAACCGGTCAAAACTTGTACTTCCCTGCGGGTTTTTGGTTCTTGATTTTGTATAAGGGCTTAAGCCTGAGCTGAACTCACCTCAATTCCCCTTTTGTTTACGATATGGCCGAGGAACTGTCCTGAAGAAACTGCAGAGCACTTCGAAGGGTTTAGCTTCATATCATACCTTTTCAAAGTGTCATAAATCTCTTGGAGGTACTTAGGATGTTCCTCCTTCTTCACACTTTTAACCACCAAGTCATCTATATAAGCCTCGACCGTTTTTCCCAATATCTTATCGAAGATCTTGTTAACAAGGCACTGGTAAGTTGCCCTAGCATTCTTGAGTCCGAAGGGCATGACTCTATAATTGTAGGTGCCCTTCTTCGTTATGAAAGTAGTTTTCTCTTCATTTTCTGGATTCATAGGGATTTGGTTATAGCCGGAGTATGCATTAAGAAATGTGAGCCTTTCAAAACCAGTGGTAACATCAACCATCTGATCTATTTTGGGTAATGGAAAACTGTCTTTAGGACAGGCTTTGTTGAGTTTGGTAAAATCTATGCACACCTTCCATTTTCTATTCTTCTTCTGAACTACCACTACATTAGAGAGCCATTGCGGGTAGTGGACCTCTCAGATGAAGCCCACCTGAAGCAATTTGCTTACTTCTTCAGCTATAATTTGGTTACACTTAGGAGCGAACCTTCTGTGCCTCTATTTGACTGGTTTGAATACTGAATCCACCTTCAGGCTATGGCATGAGACTAAAGGATTGATTCCTACCATATCTGAATGTTTCCAAGCAAATGTATCTACGTTCCATCAAATGACATCAATTAACGCTTTCTTTTCTTCAGCTATGGAGGAAGAACCTATATAGGTGACCTTCTGAGGATCGCCGAGGATTACTTTAACAGCGTCCAGAGACTCCTCGGTAGGTTTCGCAGCTTCGGCTTCATCCTCTGCTTTCAAATACCTAGGCAGAGGGTTCTATAATTGCTATTTAGACATACTCCCAGGAGGTGCGATTGGTTGGGATGGTTTTGCTACCTTCTTTGCTTCATTTTATGTCAACATGTAGCATTCTTTGGCAGCAACTTGATCTCCCTTAAGATCAATAACCTTTTTACCGTCCGGAGATAAGCATCGTATCACTTGATGAAGGGTAGATGGAACCCCCTTCATTCGGTGGATCCAGCCTCTTCCCATAATAAGATTATAAGAAGGATGGATCTCTATTAGAACAAAGTTCTACTTTAGTGACCTCTTTGCTGCGATTACAGATAGGTCAATTACCCCGAGAAGGTCCACCTTTGTGCCGTCAAACCCCATTAAGGGACTAGAGGTGGGTCGAATTGATGACGACGGAATCTTCATCTACTCAAAAACCACCTTTGTGATGATATTGGCACTACTACCTGGGTCTATCAAAACCCTCTTAATCATACAATTCACCACTAAGAAACTGATGACCAACGGATCCTCGTGGGGGAGTTAAACTCTGGATAGATCTCCATCACTGAATCCAAAATTGACGCTTCCCGAAGTGATAGTATTTACTGAGGATAACCTTCTTAGCTTATGGGTTGTCCTCAGTCGGGATCTATATACCTCCTCTGACTCTTGATCATCCTCCGATCTTCCATGTATTGCATGGATGACCTTTACTTGATTACCTTCAACTTTCCAAGGATTGACCTCCTGGGGCTTCACGCACTCCTTTGTTGTGTCTATCAATTCACCTCTCATTATCATGTTTTCTACCTGCTGCCTAAGGGATCTACAATCATTAGTTGTATGCTCGTAATCTCTATGGTAAGCGCAGTGCTTGCTCTTGTCTCTCTGCTCTAAAGGTTGCTTTATTGGTTGAGAGGCTGCAAACTTCATCTTATTTTCTTGGAATAGCCAAGCTAAGGTCGTGCGAAGGGGTGTGAATCTTTCCTCTGTCATTTGCCTTTTCTCAGGTGCCTGAGTGACTGGTGTTGAAGCGTGTTGGTTTCTCCAGCTTTTTGAATTTGAAACCCTCTCCTGAGGCTTGTTCTCCACTGTGACGAGGGTGGTATGTTGCGCTCGGTGGGCTACATTCTCCTCAAGTCAGATATAGATCTGAGCCTTAGCATTGAGAGTTTACATATCCAGAGGGGAATACTTAACTAGAGACGTATGGAACTTGGTTCCTTAAATCATTACAAGCTTGAATGTTTCTATTGTAGTAGCAGGATGGCAATATGCTATCTCCGAAGCCTCCATGTTAAATATGGATAAGAAATCCTGTAATGTTTCGCCTTTCTTTTGCCTTATAGTGAAGAGGCTGGTAATACTTTTCTTTTGCTTCTTATTTCCGTAATACTACGCCAGGAACATAGTACACAGAGTTTCATAGTATGGAATAGACTTGTGTAGCCTATTCTTGAACCACTCCAGCGCAGCTCCTGTCAAACTGGTAGGAAAAACTTTGCACATCCATGGATCATTGTGATCATCTAAAGCCATCTTTTGTGCATAGTGATCTAGGTGCCGAGAAGAATCTCCCGTACCATCGAACTGGGTAAAGGAAGGCAAAGTGAATTTCTTAGGTCTATCAACAAGGTACACATCGTCAGTGAACAGGGTCTTCACTAGAGAATTCTTATGTTCCCTGGCCATCTCGGCAGGAGTTTGAACCCTCAGGAGTCTCTTCTCGTCAAAGGCCTCCTTTACTCATGCACCATCCGGAACACCATTAGACCATACCGTAAGCTTACGGCTGGACTCGGCCTGTTTGTCCTGCATGTGACGAGGAAAATTATCCGAAGCAACCGCCTCAAACCTTGCCCTCTGCTCTTGCTAAACTTCGTTCGGTCGAGCTTCGTTAGGCCGAACCCCACTGACCTGAGGCTCATTAACCTGAGGAGCGTTTTGGTTGGGAGGAGGCACAGCCACATCAGCTGGTAGTGGCTGAGGTGTTAACTGAGCCATAGCTATTTGAAGGGTGTCGTTTTGCTGTTAAAGCAATGCAATTCGGGCCACGCTGGCTTCGTTCGCCTGACGAAGTGCTTCAAATTGGTGCAAGAACTCTTCTCGCATCTTTTGCATCAACTCCATCTACTGATCAACCCCCGTTGATTCTTTGTTCGACATTCCGGATCGTGGAAACAAGAAATAATTTGAAACAAGAGTAGGAATATATTTCTATACGGTTCCCACAGACGGCGCCAAAGTGTAGGTGCGATTTTTCTCTCTATTAAAATAAAAAAAAGAAAAAAGAAAAAAGACAACTCACTCAAAAACAAGCAATTTCAATACTCAGAGAAAGGTATAGAATGCTTAATGATTTTATTGGAGGTCTAACCCTCTATTTATACACAAAAAGATGGTAGAATTGTGGTAGGACTCGCATTACTTGTCTATCAATCTTTCCATGTACAACCTGCCTTACAAATAGAATTCTTTCCTTTTTTGTAATTATTTCTATGTCAGACTTCCCTTATACAGAATTTGCCTTCTTTATTGAATCATTTCTTTAACAAGACTGGTTCGTTCCTTTAAAGAAACTGGGCTGAATGCAATGGATGTGGGCCGGATGTCTAATAATCCGAATGTCAATGTCGATGGGCTAGAAGTTCAACCTTAGCGACTTTGGACTGTGGGTATTTCTATCTGGGCCTGAACAGTGTTGGGTTATCACAGCTCATGTAAATAAAGCCTCAACTATAGCCACGTGGATGACTTTTATTGGAGGGGAAATTTTCCCTCCACAAACACAATTCTAAAAATACATCCAAGTGCGTATAAGGATCCTCTGTTGTATACCCATGGAAGGTAGGAAGCATTTGGATCATAGCAGGCTTGATCTCAAAATGGGTTACATTAGCATCCGGAAATACAAAGCATGAAGGAAAAGTGTATGTGGTAGGAATAAAATGGTCCCTCAATTGTGGTTGTGGAGGGCAAGTGGAACCTGTCCTCCATTACCATTGCCATTACCATTGCCATTATTATTACCATTACCCGGTGCATTGCGTTGTTCAGCCATGTTATTAGAGGAACTTTCTATTGAATTCAAATGTCTTTTAAGTTTCCTTAACTGACTATGAGTTCTCTCTATTTCAGGATCATGCACTAAAGGTTTTGAACGATCATGGCGAGTTAACATGCGTTAATTCCATTAATCCTAGAAGTAACAAAAATAAAACTTCCAAGTAAAAAAAAAGATAGTAAAAACTCACAAAAGGTTTAATAAACCGAAGCTTTTTCTCCCCTAAGCGTCTTTGTCCTCACTGCTACTTTCTTGTACCTAAAAAGAAAAAGAATTAAGGTGAGATATCAGAAAGTCCGAAGACTGGTAAACAAAACTAACCTAATTAAAAACTAAACTAAAACTAATCTCCCGGGCAACGGCGCCAAAAATTTGATGTGTCTAATTTTACCACTTGCAATAGTATGATTCCATGTAGGATAGTGCTATAAAGAGAGGTGTCGAACCCATAGAGAGATGAGATTTATATTCAGTCTTTAATTTAGTTTTATTGTTTTATAGGTAACTGGTTGGAAAATTTGTTGGTTGTCACGATTAAAAAAAAACTAAATTTAAAACGAAATATTAAACTAGAGTAAATTAAATGATCAGAGAAAGAAATCTTAGGGCTTTAATTTCACCATAATCATCATACTATGGTCAATTGTATAAATTCTAGGAATTTAACCAATTATGTTTTTAAATGAATTAAACTCAATAACATTCATTCAATCTGGGTTTTAAAGAAAGATGTTTTACAAAATTCAGTTAACTATAACCTATCTGCGGTTAGCATGGACTATCCACCTACCTACTCTAACTACTTTAACTACTTTGCAAACAATCCACCTTTCCTAAGCATAGATTATGAAAACATTCTTTTATAAAAAAATATTAGAACACCATTATATGACCTCTACTCTCATGTCCGGCAGGGCTCTGCCAGATACCGTCCAATAAGATAGGTTGAGAATAGAAAATAAACAATTATATCTAAGACAAAGTAATAACAGTTTGTAATCTATTAAAGCATGAAAACAAATTGAGTTGTCTCAATTGCTCATAGTCATATAATCAAGAAAACATCATATATTAAAATAATCCCAGAGTTAAAAATAATCAAACCATAATACTAGATTGGGTTACATAAGTGCCCTAAAAGAGGAATTAGCTTCTCATGACGATGTCGGATATCATTTGTACTCGAGTTGTCTCTATCGTCACAGACAGCACTTCTCTTCTCTGGATCTTCACCTTGTAAGGTTGTGGAAACCCTAAAAGCCACCATAATTAGCCTTCTAAATCACACAGCCAAAAAGGACTTGGAATTTTAGACCTCTTCTATTAAGGCTTAAGCCTTCTTTTATATAAGAAAATAAAGATCTAGAAAGCTTTTAGGTCTTCTGGCCATCTGGAATGAAATACGGCTTGAAAAAGAGAACTTTTCCGTAACTTAAATTTGACATGTCATAGAAGGCTCGAGCTTTAGGAATAAAAGCTCGAGCTTTAAGGTTCAGGCTCGAGCTTAAGGAATAAGGCTCGAGTTTCTCTAGATTAATGCTCGAGCTTCAAGAATTGGTGCCTGATCTTCACTTCGACACTTAGCTAAATTTCTTCAATTACCTTCCAAAGCGTCTTTTTATTCAACACTTAGAATATTCTTGGGTCTAACATTGCTCGATCCAAGCTTTATGGGCTCGAGCACTAGGTACTAGGCTCAAGCATGTGGTACTTAAGGCTTGAGCTTTAATAGATGGTGCTCAATCCTTGGGGTTAGGGACGAGGTCTGGGAGCTTGGACATCAACTCTTCAAATTTCGTTGCCTTGTGCTCGAGCTTAAGGGTCAAAGCTCGAACACCCTATCAAGCTCGAGCCTAAAGGTCAAGGCTCGAGCTTTAATGCCTTGTTAACTTTTTTTCTTTAGCTTGTAAGGCTCGAGCCTCAAGACTTGGGCTCAAGCTTTGAATTCTGAATTCTTCCAAACTTCACCATTTAAGCTCTCAGCTTGCTCTGGATGATTGACAACGACTCTGTAACCTTCGATATCATTATAAAGTCCCGGTTTTAATCATTTCTCTGGGAAAATACCTACAAACACACATTAAGAATAAATCAGTCTAAAACATAATAGATGTACTACTTTAAGCCTTAACATACGCATATTTAGGGACTCGAATATACAATATTCAGCTCTCATCGACTTATTCAATCCATAAAACATCTTGATCAAGTGTAATTGGAGTTGTTGAGTGATCCCTCTGACAGTAACTTCCCAATTGAGCAAGAAGCTAGGCAGAATTATAAAGCTACTATGGTGGATCAGGAAGTCTTTATTGCTTAGAAATCTAGAATCCTTTGGGTAAAAGACACAGATAAATGTAATGCTTATTTTTATAATAAAATGAAACAACATAGGAATTTTAATGCCATTACATCAGTGGAGAATGATAGTGGATAGCCTACCATGGATTTGGGGGAGATTAGAACTTGGTTTGTGGAATTTTATCAGAACTTATTTTCCAAGAGATCAGAGAGTTTGCAGGACTTTCTTTTACCTACAAAAAAAGCTGAAGATTGAAGAGGTTGAAGACTTGGATAGGTTGGTTATTGAATAAGAAATCAAAGGGGTTGTTATGGGGTTCAAGCTAGACAAATCTCCTGGTATAGATGGATTCCCAGCAAGATTTTATCTGTAAAGACCCGGATTTCTCAACCCGGTGCGTTAGTGATGAACCAGAAGTTGACCCGATAACGGACCCGAAATGCGGAAGCGAAAGAAGCCAAATGACCTCAAGAGATGTACGTCATCCCTAAGGCCCCAAAATGACTCTCCATGAAGCCACGGAACTCAAATGAGCCAAGCAAATGAAGTAAGAATGCCTAACCCGAAAAGAGATGAACTAAGGGCAAAATGGTCATTTCTCACTGAAAAAGGTGCCACCATGCACACCATTGGAAGGACAACAAAAAATGAACAAAATTAGAATCAAGAATTGTCTGATTTTGAGTCCGGGCAGAAAAGATATGAAATTCCAACACCCGATGCGAAAGTTATGAAGCAATGACTTAACATTTTCCAATATTTTCATAATAAACTTTGAAAACAAAAGTGCATAGAAAACGAGATACATGTCATTGGCCTCCGGCTTCATCTCATACATGTTAAATACATTGAAAAGAGTGCACTTACGTACACTTTACATATACGAATCAACGAATACAAGTTTAAACAAATAGGGCTACAAAGAGGCATCTTATGCTAACACTTGCATAAAATAGAAACTTAGAAACTGTAAGCCATCCAAGGAGCAATGGAATCTTCAAATCCTGAGTCCTGTACCTAAAATATGCCCCAGTATCGTAGGGGTGAGTAACATAAAGCTACTCGTAGGAGATGAGCATGCATCGACCTAGCATTTTACAATTTTATCACCTTATGGTGAAACATGTTAAAGGGGCTCATGCCACCTAACGTCTATGTCAAGATGAGACCCAGGGAGCATCATAAGCTACCTAGATCATTTCTATCATAATCACATTGTTCATGCAATTCAAACAACATGGAAACATATTATACAAGGCAACAAGATATAGATTCTCAAAGTCTTCAACTTGAAATCCAAAATACGAAAACAACAAGTGTGGGTCATGCCACCTAATGTCTATGTTCAAAATGAATCTATAAAGTCATTCCTAAACTACATTTGAACATCAAAACACAAATTATGATATCGATACAATT
This sequence comes from Cornus florida, assembly GCF_030987335.1. Classification (NCBI taxonomy): domain Eukaryota; kingdom Viridiplantae; phylum Streptophyta; class Magnoliopsida; order Cornales; family Cornaceae; genus Cornus; species Cornus florida. The sequence continues at coordinate 67,349,380 of NW_026775578.1, forward strand.
TAACTAACAATGAAACTTCCAATACAACGCATGAAGCATGCTTTCACAAAGCTACATCTTAAGCTCAAAATAGGAAATCAAATAAGGAACAACAAGTTACGATATCATCTAGTTATCGACTTGAAATGAAATACGAAATCAAACAAAGTGGATACTCGGACGTCAAGCCGGATCAGACTGACAACATAGTTACTTTAGGGTTACTATTCCATGGGTAACCTCCCTATGTGTGCACTAGACTGTATAAATGGACAATCTCCCGTACTAAAACCAAGTCCTAGTCGTAGCCAAACAACGACATCCCCAAGTTTCCAAAATCAACAAATTGTGTAACAACGTATATATATATCAACATGTATATACAAGATATCAACTATTTACCAAGCACAATCCAAATTTTGGAAACTTATACAATACATGCTCAAAATTCACAACTACTATGGTATGTAAGATGTCAAATACAAAGTGTGCAATTCCTTACACATAGCAACAATATATTCAATAAGGAAAAACATATTCTCATGAATATAAAAGTAACAACTATGTTATCCAATGCTCAAAAGTAATCAAGTGAACATACATCAAATCTAAATCCATGACTTAAATATAGAAACAACTTCCAAAATGCAATTAAATCTATGGAGTAATAAAGTAGAATTTAATTAAACATAAATAGTTAAATTTTCTAAATTCCAAGTTAATCCAAATAACCTCAATTTAATATATATTGAAAGACATGTCATGGTCATCATATATATAACATCAAATAACAAGTTAAGTGATTAAAACACTTAAAATAAAATTAATCAAGCTAATTAATTAATTTCCTCTAAATTTTTAAACAATTCCAAATGCCCTCAATTTAATTTATATTAGAGAACATGCCAAAGCCTATTTAAATATCACATTACAACTTGATTTAATGCTTGATACAACCATGTGAATTAAACTTTCACTAAAGATAAATATTAAATAAAAGTTGTAATTCTTAATCAAATGATCCAAATTTAATATATGTTAATCAACATATCTAAGTATAATTTCCTAGCATATTACAATTCAAATCAAAGTTATATATCATCATAAATTTTAAATCTTATACAAAGAAATAAAAATTACTAACTTTATAGATTTGATACAAGGCATCTATATATGTTGTATAATCATGGCAAACACACAATACAACACACAAATAATCCTAAAACATTCTCTACCTTAATTGGAATGAAAATCCCAATTACCACCGAAATGAAATCGCCCCAAATTTTCAGTCCGCAAAACAGATTTTTCAGCTTGCTACCTTCAACTTGTAAAATTCATAAAAAATTCAATTCTAACCCAAATTGAATGAATCCAAAGCCCAATGACAGCTTGAACACTGTAATTTGATAATATCAATTTAGTTTAGCAAAAAGTTTTCCCAATTGAAATAGTTTTGACCCACAACTTTGAAACAAATTCTGCCCAGAAAACACATTTTCAGCCTGTAACTTCCAACTTTGAAAATTCATAAAAAATTCATTTGACATCCAAATTGGGCAAACCTAATTTATTTTAGAAGTAAACATATGAGAGTATAGAACTGAAAATTTAAGCCATGATCCAATGTCAAAAGGTTAGTGAAATAAATCATCTAAAAATATATTTTCCAGGTGCAATAAAAACATGGACAGCTGATAGTTTCGGATTTTTAAAAAAATTTAGAAATGCTCTAAAATCGTGAAAAAATTTTGAGTATTGTAAAACCCATGGGGGAAGTTCCAGTAAAATTTCAAGGCAATTGAAGCACCACAGCTCCATATAAAAATTCATTTCCGGACCGAAAAGGAAAAGCTTCAAATTTCCAGCAACTAGTTTGTAACTTCAAAAATTCATAACTAATTCATTTTAAATCCAAATTACATGAAACCAAAACTAAATGAAAGCTAATTGAGTATATTTTCATATTCTATATTTAATTTGACAAGATTAATTTCAAGTTAAAACAGTTTAAGGGCAAAATACAAATCCTTCTCTTCCATGCATGTAAAACACTCAATAATGACATAAAAATACTTCAAAATAATAGTTCAATACCTTACTAGAGAATTGAATCTCTAGATACCAAAGCAAAACTAGGAGTTAGGCTAGATCCTTCAAGGCTTTTGAAGAGGAGGATGAGGGGAACAAAAAGTATTCCAAACTTTATGGTCTAAAATAAGTGGAAGGGCCTCAAAGTTCAAGGTCAATACCTAAGGCTTCAAGCTCCATCCATGGAGGCTAGGGTTTTCTTGTAAGGAAGAGAATGAAATAATGTGGTTAAGTATGAGTGGAGGAAATAGAAATCCTCCACTCACTATGTGCTTTTACACCATGGTCAACACACACATTTATGGTCAATTGCACAAAAACCCTCATTTAAGACCATAATCGCAAAGTGGCCCAAAGATACTTGCAAGACTAAATTGTGAACTTACACTTGTCACCAATCCATGGCTTCTTCCTAGGCTTAATCCCACACCTACACTTGTCAACCATCCAAGCCAACAAGTGCACCAATCCTAGTCCAACAAGTGGATGAATTCTCACCCTCCAAATGTCATCATCCAATGCATTAAAGCGTTTCCACACAAATGTCAACAAGTGGACCAATGAGAGTGTGACACTTGTCACACTTTTCAAAAATTGTAAAAAGGTCCTTTTTAAAAATATCTTCCAAATTTAATTGCAAAATGGTCCCCAAGATGAAAAATAATTACTTTATTTAATTACACTAAAACCCCACAAGTTAAGAATAATTATACTAAAGTATGCATTAATGCCCCTTTATGAAAGAAGTAAGCAATCAACATGCTTTTCTAGAAAAGTAAAAATACCACTATCATGGAAATCAAATATCATGAATGCATGCAAAACCGGAATCAAATCCAAGCACAAAAAGTGAGGTTGTGTAAGGAAAAAGGATAAACGAAAAAAAGACAAAAAGTGAATAGTGTTCGGAAAAATAAAATATGGAAATGACACAATCCCCAAAGGAAGTTGTCAATCCAAGGAAAAGAGTCTCGGAAATCATTCCAAAGCACTCGAGATGACATCAAGTGATGAAAAACTGAACCCAAAAAGGAAAAGACAACAGAAAAAAAAATATTCGTTAAAATCTGAGAAAAAGAAAAGGAAAAAAAATGACCGGGTCATTACATTATCAAACATATTGGTCAGTTGTGGGCAAGGATGTCAGTGCTGCAATTCATTATTTTTTCTCAACTAGTGGCATGCCTATAGGAGTTAGTAGCGGCTTCCTCACTCTTATTCCTAAGGTGGGAAATGCCAAGAAATTGGGAAAAATAGACCTATAGCCTTATGTAATCTGATTTATAAAATTATTACTAACATTATGGCAAATAGATTGTCCAAGGTTTTTGGTGTGTGTCGTTGCGTGCACCAAATTGGTGTGATAAAATGTGGCTAAGTTTGAATTTATAGAATGTCATTACCACTATTAACTATTAATGTAGCTAAAGTAAGTAGGGATCGTCCTAATGGAAAAAGAACGGTATTCTTGGAATCAATGATGGATTAGTAGGTCGAGTGATCAAAGATGGTTTGTGGTTGAATTATACTACAATTTAGACTAAACAAATGCAATGTAAAATAACTAAAACAAATGAGGTGTAGAGAATATGAGAGAGGAGTCTTGGGTCATAAAGTTCACCACTAAGCATAACCTTCCTAGACATTCAATATTTGATGGATTAAGGGGATTATGTATTGTAAATGAAAGTGTGTGCCATTAATTGAATTATCAAGCATAGATGGTCAAGTAAGCATACATTGTCTAGTCAATCTAGTGAGTAGCACAACATATCAAATCAAACCAGTAATCCTTCCATAAGTCCACAACTTATGCATATTTATTAAATTAGAGAAATATACTACTTGCATTCATGAGCATGGAACATCAAACAATAAGTATAGATTATCCGCCTATCTAAGAAAGTAAAGCAATTACACTACAACTAAGCTAGTGACATGAAAATTAAACTAAGTAAACTAAAGAGGTGGCACAATCCATCAAGAAATAAGTATAAACCATCAAATAAACCACAAGAGTAATCTATGTAAGCACCACGCCTTGACCATCACTAGATTCAAACTATCAACACACATAGACATGCATCAATGTCACAAAACTTAGAGATATACACATAAATATTCATTCTAGCATACATAGACATATGGATAGAATTAAATGATTAATTGGAAGTATTAAACTACACAAATCATTGTAGAAACAAGATTTATATATATATTATATGTCAAGACAAGAATTACAACACAAATCCCCATTAATTACAACACATCAAAGTCTAGAAGGCATGCTTAGGGCTATCTTTAGCCCCAAGAGAATGGTTTAGCCACTTATTGATGTAGTCGTCTAACCCCGAAGGCTATCTCCATGGTAGATGGTGTTCGCTTCTGGAGGTCGCACCCAAATCCAAAGTTTGTGCACCAAAAGATGGTGATGTAGAGCTATGACGAATGTAGCCAAGTTTTACATTTAGAAATTGCCAGTACTACCTTTCACTAAAAATATAGTTAGGGTGAGTAGGGATCGTCCCAAGGGATTGGTGGGCCGTATTAGGTTGTGGAATCGAGATTAAGGTTAGTAGGTCGAGTGATCAAAAGATTGGTTGGTGGTTAAATTATACTAAGATGCAATTTAAACTAAAGTAGGCAATTAAATGTAATGGAAAGAAAATAAGAGAGAGATCTTGGGGTTTAGAGATCACCACTAAACATAGTTTTTCTACACTCTTAATGAATGATTAATGAAGGGGAAAACATATATTGCAGCATAGTGTGTATGTGTGGTTGTTTCAATAAGCATGGATGAAAAATTAAGCATATATTGTCTAAGCAACATGGTGGATAGCATAATATATCAAACTAAGCCATTTATCCTTTCTTTAAGCTCACAATCCAAACACATCACAAGGTTAGAGATATATGCAACTTGCTTTTATAAGTATGGAACATCAAACAACAAGCATGGATTGTCCTCCTATTTAACACCTAAACTATAACTACACTACAATTAAACTAATGACATGAAATTAAACTAATTAAACTAAGGGAGAGGCACAATCCATCAAGAAATGAGTATGAACCATCAAATAAACCACAAGAGCATTCCATTAAGCACTATGGCTTGACAATCTCTAGATTTATAGCATTAATACACATAGACATGCATCAATAACACAAGAAATAGAGATAAACACATGAACATCTATTCTAGCATACATAAACATATGGATAGAATGAAATGATCAATTGGAAGCATTAAACCACACAAATCATTGAATAAACAAGATCTATATATATATAAGTGTCAAAACATGTATCACAATACAAATCCCCTCAAAAATACATAAATCAAGATGTAGAAAGCATGCTTAGGGCTAACTCTAGCCCAAAGAGGATGTCTAGCCACTCATGGATGGTGTCCTCCAACCCTCAAGGGCTAACTCTATGGTAGAGATTACTCCTCTTCTTAGTTGATGGAAGAACTCCAAACTTGTGTCTCTAGCCTCCTCCTTTCTTTTCTTCCTCACTAAGAATATGGAAATTATGTGTATCTACTATCAAGTATATGTTCTCAAAAAGTGGCTCATATTCCTTATATAGGTAGGTTAAATATCACCCCAAATGAGCTGGGATCGTACACCAATATTCCTTCCAATGATTGGATATGAGACAACTTTTGATGAGCTGGAAATTGGATTTTCTCGGGCTTTGGGAAGTTTGATCGATCGAACATTGCTGAGATCTATCGAATTTAAACTGGATCGATCCTCTATGGCGGTGCCTTTTTGGATAAAAACAAATCTGAGATATTTTGAAGATAGTTTTGGGAAAGAGACAAATGTGGTAGGTAGGGTGGTACAAATGGATAAGATGGAATCTTTTCGATCGATCGGAAAAAAGTTGGATCGATTGAACTTTGTAAGATCTTTGGATAAAGACAAAAGAGCTTGGATCCATCTTGAAATGTTGAGATCGATGAACTTTCGATCGATCAAATATTTTCTGAGATTGATCGAACTTGCTGAATTTCCACCTCTTACTTCCTTTTGCTCTTACTTTGCTCCTTTCTCAGATTCATCTCTAGATTGCTTCAATTATGCTCTTATTTAGCTGAGTTAGCTTATTTTGGGAATAAGTACCTGAAAATGGAAATAATATAAAATCAATCTAAAGCGGGAGGATAAGATAGATAAAGGTTCTAGAATACCTAAGCTTAAGGGGTTTAAATGCGCACTTTTCAGCACTCATCAGTAGAAATTATCCTCTCTTTCTTGGTAAAACCCTAGATGAGTGGAAAAACTTTCCCTAAATGTGTATGTCTCTCTCTAATCTCTAGCCTCTCCCTCTACTTAATCCAACCTCTATGATATATATATCTTCAAAAATAACCAAAATTCTTATATAGGTAGCTCAAATGTCACACCCAATTATCAAACCTCATGCACTAGGACCTCCAAATGATTGCGCCGCGAGCATACCTTTAAGTTGGCTTGAATTCTATTTTTCACGCACTTAAGGCAGTTCGATCGATCATAAGGTTGCTTGGACCAATCGAACCATAGCGGTGCCTTTTTGGATAAGACAAATATAAGATATTTTTGGGATATTTTTGGAAAAAGGGCAAAAGTGGTAGGTGAGGGTAAGATCAAAAATGTTCGATCGATCGAAGGAAAGATTAGATTGATTGAAAGGGAAATTTTCCTAAAGATAAGGACAAAAGGCTCGATCCATTATGACATGGTTGGATCAATCACAATGTGATCGATCAGAGCTTGGTTCGATTGATCTGAGAAGGTCTCTTTCACCACTTTGCTTCCACTTTGCTCCTTTCTTCCACTAAACTTAAGATTGCTTCTTTTAATGCTCTAATTCAGCTGAATTAACTTATTTTGGGGATAAGTGCCTAAAAAGATAAATAACATGAAATTAGACTAAAACGGGAAAATAAGATAGATAAAGGTCCTAGAATACTCAAGCTTAAGATGTTTAAATGTGCATTTTTCAACGCTTATCACACCCCCAAACTTAAATATTGCTAGTCCCTAGCAATGAACTATGAAGTAAAGAAGTGAAATGAACAATTAAACAACTATAAACTAGAAAGCAATAAATGGATAATGCCATTTTCGTAGGGAACACGATTGCATTTAGCATATGCAACATGCCTTTTAAACCCCTGGGTTACCTCTAGTGGATGAGTGAAGTCTCGTGAGGGTTTCCAGAAATGATGCCTACAAACATTAAGCTCTTTTTCACTAAAGAGGCACCATATTCCAAACAAGCATAGGGAGAAAACTACCTCAAACATGCAATTTTTTAACCATTTCCAAGCAATCTCCCAAAATTTCATCATCAAATAAGCAAGTATAGTCCTCTACACATCAAGACAATGATCATGCAAATCAAAACAACTCTAGAATCCTTTTTAAGTGAACTGACATCAAATATGTTGATATCCAAGCTAACTAAAGAAATAATCTCATCCGGTCTCAAAACACACAAATCTAGTACCGATCATCAAGACAAAGAGTGGACCTTTTTATTAAAGCTTTATTCAACTAGGTACGCTTATTCTTTTCACTTGATTATATATATATATATATATATATATATATATATATATATATATATCCCTAAAGATCAAAGATGAAAGCATAGTGCAATGTAGTGATCTATTAAGCTTTCTAGCAATCTATAAGGTCGAGCGTTAGGTCAATGACTCCCAAACCAAATGGGTTTAGGGCATTAGGTGTTTAAACACTCCTAAGGACTTACAAGCTCAAATCAACTAGGCTACAAATCAAAACAACCTTCATTTAATCATTTCCTACTTCTCACCTTTTAAGAGAAGTCCTCAATTTTTTATTATTTGCTTTTGCAACATTTTTTTTTTTCTTCAAGTTATTAGCCTAGAGTTTGGGCCCTCCACCTTTTGGCGTGAGAAATTCAGTGCTTAATGAGGCTAGAATCCCGGCTACTTAGTGAAAAGGGAATGTTATCCACCTTTATCAAGAATGAAAGATTTCAATGCATTACTAACTCAATTGGGATATAACCAAATCAATAGTTAACAAAGCATGTACCCCACAAATGAATGCTAGTGTACGCCTGTGCTAGTGTAGAATCCTAGAGTGAATCTTTAAATAATCACAAGATCAAGATGATGTGGACCACAAGTGCAAGCAAGATATTATTCTTTCAAAAAATTTACTCCTAAATGGCATCCACAAGGCATATAAGGAGTATTGGACTCTCAAGTCAAACAATTTTTAAATTTTAAGCAATATAGTCCTTAAAATATTAAAATCACAGATAACAAGGATTTCACATCTCAATCATGCAATTAAAGCTCCAATTTAAGTAGAATACAACAAAGTTACCTTACACCCAAAGTTAAACCGCACATTGTCCTTAATGTGCAATGAGAACAATGGAAAAGATGGAAATAATATACCATGGTGGAAAAGACATAAAGCCTGGTAGTGATCCAATAGGAAAGAGTGCACTCCCAAACTTAGAATCAACAACCTACTTAAATATTCTTACTAGCAAACTCACATCAAATATCAAATGGGATAAGATAAATAAATCAAGCATTCTAAGGCAATATAGCATAAAATGAAAGAGAGATATGAGATCAAGCCCTAACAAAAACTTAAAGTATACATGACTACATATAAGGGAGCAATGGTGTAGAAACACTCTGATCGATCGGAAGGTGATCATCGAAACTCGTTCAATCCAAGATGTAAAAACCCGCAGAAAAATTCAAACGATACACAGAGAGATGAAATATGCAGAGAATCAAAAAATTTCTAAGTATAGAACTGAGATCGATCGAAAAGGAAACTGGATTGATCGAGGACAATTGGATCGATCGAATAGGAAATTTGAACGATACACGGAGAGATGAAATATGCAGAGAATCTTCACACGATGGAACAAAGACTTGAAAATATGCATAGATGATGTTTGATCAATCGAATATCTCTTATGATCGATCGAACAGAGATGAAATGCAACTTTTGTGAGATGAGAGTGCAAATAATCCATACAAGCTTTCACGGATGACAACAAAACGAGTGAGTACTACTCTAAGTTAGCCATATTTAACATCCCTAGATAGCACCAAGCACCTCACTAAATTTCTTCATACATAAAGTCCACTAAGAAGGCAGCTTCCATATGTCTTTGAAAAACTTGCCCTTCAATATAGGGCTTTAACTTTTGTCCATTGACTTTGAATGTAGATCCATCTTTTAAGCTTTGTATTTCAACCGCCCCATGAGGTGCAGCAGAGATAATCTCATATGGGCCTTCCCATTTGGTACGCAACTTCCCAAGAAAGAGTTTAAGCCTAAAGTTGAAGAGCCATGCTTTTTGACCAGGTTCAAAAGATTTCTTCACAATATCTGAGAAAATTGACATCATACTGATGAGCATTGAAAAGTGCGCATTTAAACCCCGTAAGCTTAGGTATTCTACAACCTTTATCTATCTTATTTTTCCGCTTTGTATTGATTTCATGTTATTTTCATTTTCAGATACTTATCCCCAAAATAAGCTAACTCAGCCAAATAAGAGAAGAAATGAAGCAATTCTGGGATGAATAAAAAAAAGGAGCAAAAAGAAACAAAATGTGGAATTTCAGCAACTTCGATCGATCTCAAGAAAAGTTCGATCGATCCAACTTTCATCGATCTCAGCACTTCCAGATGGATCTGAGCCATGTTTATCCCTATTCAAAGATTTCAATGTTCGATCGATCCAATTTCATTCTTTGATCGATCGAACCATCTTGTCCTTATCCAAATGACTGATCTTATCCAGCTGTACCACCCTACCAACCACTTTTGTCCTTTTCCCAAAAATATCTTCAAAATATCTCAGATTTATTTTTATTCAAAAAGGCGCCGCCATAGAAGATCGATCCAGCTTCAATTCGATAGATCTCAGCCATGTTCGATCGATCTCACTACAAGTTCGATCGATCGAACTTCCCAAATCTCGAGAAAATCCAAATTCCAGCTCATTAAAAGTTATCTCATATCCAATCATTGGAGGAATATTTGGTGTACGAGCCCAGCTCATTTGGGGTGACATTTGACCTACCTATATAAGGAATATGAGCCACTTTTTTAGAGAGGGAAAGAGGAGAGAATTAGAGACTTTGGAGAGAATTCTTAGTGAGGAAGCAAAGGAGAAGAAGAGGCTAGAGACACCATTGAAGGTTCTTCATCAACAAAAGAGCAGATTTCTTCCATGGAGCTTGCCCTTGAGGGTTGGAAGACACCATCCATGAGTGGCTAGACATCCTCTTCGGGCTAGAGTTAGCCCTAAGCATGCTTTCTACATCTTGATTTATGTATTTTTGAGGGGATTTGTATTGTGATACATGTTTTGACACTTTTATATGTATAGATCTTGTTTATTCAATGATTTATATGGTTTAATGCTTCTAATTGATCATTTCATTCTATCCATATGTCTATGTATGCTAGAATAGATGTTCATATGTTTGTCTCTATTTCTTGTGTTGTTGATGCATGTCTATGTGCATTAATGCTATAAATTTAGAGATTGTCAAGACATAGTGCTTAATGGAATGTTCTGATGGTTTATTTAATGGTTCATACTCATTTCTTGATGGATTGTACCTCTCCCTTAGTTTAATTAGTTTAATTTCATGTCATTAGCTTAACTGTAGTGTAATTGTAGTTTAGATGTTAAATGGGAGGACAATCCATGCTTGTTTTTGATGTTCCATACTTGTGAAAGCAAGCAACATTTATCTCTAACCTTGTGATGTGTTTGGTTGTGAGCTTAAAGAAAGGATTAATGGCTTAATTTGATATGTTGTGCTATCCACTATGTTGCTTAGACAATATATGCTTAATTTGTCATCCATGCTTGTTAAAACAACCACACACACACACTATGTTGCAATACATATTTTTCCCCCTCATTAATTATTTATTAAGGATGTAGAAAAGCTATGCTTAGTAGTGATCTCTAAATCCCAAGATCTCTCTCTTATTTTCTCTCCATTACATTTAATTGCCTATTTTAGTTTAAATTGCATCTTAGTGTAATTCAACCACCAACCAATCTTTTGATCACTCGACCTACTAACCCTAATCTTGATTCCTCAACCTAGTATGACTCCACAATCCCTTGGGATGATCCCTACTTGCCCTAGCTATATTTTTAGTGAAAGGTAGTAGTGGCAATTTCTAAATGTAAAACTTGGGCGCATTCATCATAGTTCTACACCACTACCTTTTGGTAGTGCACAAACCATGTGGGTTCGGGAGTGACGACCCCGGGGCACACCAAGTCTTTGGCGCCGTTGCCGGGGATTGATTGATAGGCAACGTCGTATTTGTGGAATCAATTATGAATTAGTACTCCTTTAATCATATTTTTACTTTATTTTCATTTCAATTTTTGTTACTTATTGTGTTTATTCTTGCTTGACTAGGAGCATTGAGCTAAGAAGGTGAGCAAAGGAGCTAAGCAAAAGAAGGAAAAAGCTAAAAATCTAAAAATTTGCAAAGCTAAAATTTGAGTTGAAGTGCTAAAGGACCTTTGTGAGCTTTTTCTTACTCAATCTCTAGTTTAATCGTCGGCCTACGTGGAGGCTTGTATTTCAATTCTTAGATAAATTGTGAGTCCACGTGGAGGTAATTTACTTTTCTTTGCACATTGTTAAAGCATAGGTGTATGGGAACATTGTATGTGGAGGAAGTTTGTTGATTGTTGATTTATTGTGAAGGTGAAGTGTTTGTCACTATTGCTTGTTGTATTATATTGTGCATACATGGTCGTAGATCATTGAAATCCACTCTTGTCCCTCTAAATTTTCATCTTGAATCCATTGTTCGAAACCTTAGGGGAAAGGGTAGTTCTAGTCAATCCATTTCATCAATGGAAGGACACAATGAGGACCATGTGGAGGACCTTGGTCACATAGACCAACAAGGTATCCTCCACCCCAATGTGCATCATGATAACATGCAAGTTCCATTAGGCATGCCGAGGCCATTCGTTCATCCACCACAACAACAAGGCCAAGTTCTATTGCAAATGCCAAGGCCAATCTATGCTCCACCACCTCCCATCATTCAAGGCAATCAAGGTGCCCATGTTGTACCTCTAATTGCTAATACTCCCCTTATTTTAAGAGATCATTATGTGCCTAATGAATACAATGCACCCACATGCATTCAATTGCCACCATTTAGAGCACACCACTATGAGATCAAACCACAAACCATTCAAATGCTTCCTAACTATCATGGACTTCCAAGTGAAGAACCTTACAAGCATTTGGATGAGTTTCTTGAAGTATGTTCCACCGTGAGATCCACGGACATGCCAGAAGAGGTCTTAAGGCTTAAAAATTTTCCATTCAACCTTAAAGACAAGGCAAAATATTGGTTTAACAATCTTAGGCCTTTTTCAATAACTTCTTGGGCAGAAATGCAACAAGAGTTCTTGAAAAAGTATTACCCAGTTTCTCAGACCAATGCTATGAGAACCTCAATTCGAGAGTTTTCACACGGGGATGGGGAAACATTTCATGAGGCATGGGAACGCTTTAATGAATTGCTTAGGAAGTGTCCACATCATGACATGCCCAAATGGTAATTAGTTCAATATTTCTTTGAGAGCTTATCAGATAATTATAAGGGCATGGTTGATGCTTCCATGGGTGGCTCTTACATTGATAGGCATGAGGATGACGTGTGGCATCTTTATAAGAGCATGAATGAGAATTCTTTGCATCGAACTTTGTCTTCTAAGAATGGTAGGAATTTAAGTGGAAGGAAGAGTGTTGGCTTACATCAAGTCGACCATTCCAATGAAATAGCCGCCGAGATGAAATCATTATCTCAAAGGTTTGATCAATTTTTTATCAACCAAAACTCGGCGAATCAAGTATCTTCCATCCCTAACCATTCCCATCATGCATCCAATGAGACATGTATGACTTGTTCAAGTGTTTTACATTCTACTTCCAATTGTCCCCATGGACATGTGCAAAGTGAGCATCATGAACAAGTAAATGCAATATTTGTGAATCAAGGGAACAATCCTTATGGCAATCACTATAATCCTAGTTGGAGAAATCACCCGAACTTCTCTTGGAAAAGCCAAGGGGAGGGCTCAAACCCTTCCCAAGGTGGTTTTCAAGGAAAGTACATTCCACCTCCAATGCAAGGCCAAGGTTTCCAAGGTTTTAGATCATCATACCAATCACAAGGAAACCAATTTTCAAATTCTCATTTTCCCAATCAATTATATTCCCAAGGAAATGTTAGAAGTTACGCTTTTGAAGAGAAAGTTTTGACCGCTCTAGGCACTCTAGAGGCTAACACTTAATTGCTTCATTCTCATTCTCAATCTATTGCTAAGCTAGAAACCTAAGTAAGGCAAATAGCTAGTAATTTGAATGTTAAAGAGAAAGGGAAAATGCCTTTGAATGCCCCACAAAAGCAACAATGTGTTGTGGAGACTCATTCCTCATCGGAAGGTCACACAATAGAGTATGTCAATGCGGTGACTACCTTGAGAAGTAGGAAGATTGTGGACAACCAAGTGGGTATGTCCAATGAAAAGAGTGAACTGGTGCAACCACAAGTTGACACCCGTCCCGTTTCTTATCCCATTCCTCCTTCATTGCATATACACGATTTTTCAAATGAGAATGTCTTGAAAAGTGATTTGAAAAGTGATTTTGAAAAGAAAAGATTTGCAAAATGATTTCAAAACTTCTTGTGTTGAAGAAACTTCAAAGAAAATTTCTAAAAAGGTTTTTGAGCCAAAAGCTCCATTTCCAGATGCCTTAAAGGGATCCATTTCAAATGACAAGAAAAAGGCCAAAGTAAATGAAATCATGGATGTGTTTAGGCAAGTGAAAGTCAATCTTCCACTTTTGGATGCAATCAAACAAATTCTGGCTTATGCCAAGTTCTTGAAAGACTTATGCACCCAAAAGAGGAAGAACAAAAGCCAAGCACCTAAGAAAGTGATCTTAACCGAGCAAGTAAGCTTAATTTTGCAGCATAACACTCTTCTAAAGTTTAAAGACCCCGGTTCACTTACCACTTCATGCATCATTGGTGATCGTATCATTAATCGGGCTCTTCTTAACCTAGGAGCAAGTGTTAATCTTCTTCCATACTCGGTATATGCCAAATTAGGCTTAAGAGACTTGAAACCGACGTCGGTGGTTTTACAACTTGCCGACTCATGAGTAATGAAAAGTGCGCATTTAAACCCGTTAAGCTTAAGCATTCTAGTACCTTTATCTATCTTACTTTGCCATTTTAGATTTATTACGTGTTATTTATATTTTCAGGCACTAATCCCAAAATTGAGCTAACTAAGCCAAATAAGAGCTTAATTGAAGCAATCCTGAGATAAACCAAAGGAGGGAGCAAAGTGGAGAAAGAAAGGAGCAAAAAGGAATCAAGTTGTGTAGCTGAAAAGTTCGATCGATCCAACTTAGAGTTCGATTGATCGAACATCTATGATCGATCACAGTACTTCTCGATAGATCCAACCTTGGCCTTTGCTGAAATTCCAAGTTCGATCGATCGAACATCACCTTCGATCGATCGAACCCTATTTTGTCCTATTCAAATGATTGATCTTATCCACAGCTGTACGCCTACCAACCACTTTTGTCTTTTTCCCCATAAATATCTTGAAAATATCCCAGCCTTGTCATTATCCGGAGGAGTCATACCACTTCGATCGATCCAAGATGCAGTTTGATCGATCGAACCTATTTTCGATCGATCCAAGTTAAGGTTCGATTGATTGAACTTCCTCCAGCGAGAAAAAGTTAAAGTCCAGCTCATTTATTCCGTCCTTCATCCAATGATTGGAGAATATGCCTTGCACGACCACAGCTCATCATGGGGTGTATTTGACCTACCTATATAAGGAATATGATACACTTTTTGAGGGAGTCTCTTGTCACACATTGAAAATCATCTTGGAGGCTATTCTTGGAGAGGAAGAAGGGAGGAAGCTAGAGCAACCTTTGGAGGAGACCTTCATCATCAAGGAGCAGATTTTCACCATGGATTTAGCCCTTGAGGGTTGGAGCTTCATCATCATGAGTGGCTAGACATCCTTTTGGGGTTAGAGTTAGCCCCAAACATGCTTTCTTTACCTAATCTTGTGTAATTTTGAGGGATTTGTGTTGTAATGCATATTTTGACTCTTGAACTTATGAAGATCTTGATTATTCATTGAGTTCTATGGATTAACGCTTCTAATTGATCATTTTCTCTATCTATATGTCTATGTATGCTTGAGTAGATGCTCACCTCTAGATTTAATGTTATTGATGCATGTCTATGTGTATTAATGCCTTTAATCTTGAGATTGTCAAAATATGAAGTTCTTAATGTAATGCTCTTGTTATGTCTCTAGATGGTTCATACTTATTCCTTGATGGATTGTGCTTCTCTTTTAAGTAGTGTAGTGTTAGTTGGGGAAACAATTCATGCTTGTTCTTTGATGTTCCATGCTTTTGAATGCAAGAAGCATATGCTCTAATATTGTGGTGTAATGGAATTTTGAGCTTAATGAAGGATTAATGACTAGTTATGATATGTTGTATCTTTCACATGTATTTAGACAATTTATTCCTCTCCCAATAGATATTTTGTACCTCTCACATGATGTTTAGATAATGCATATTTAACTAAATCATCCTTATGGATTGCTTGGACTATGAGCTTAATGAAATGTTCAATGACTTGAATTGTTATTTTGTTATCTTCACATGATGTTTAGACAATATATTCCTCTACCAATAGATGTATTGTGGCCTCACACATGTTGATTGAGACAATTTGCACTTGTTGAGTCACCCTTACCAATTGAATGTCTTTTACACACACAACATTGTTACAACACATTCATTTCCCTCATTAGTCACTTGATTATGGTTTGGAATAGTATTGTTTGGTGGTGATCTCTACACCCCAAGACCTTTCCTTCTTACTTACTCTTTATCTTATTGCATTGCTTTATTATAGTTTAGCTCATTTAGTATAATCAACCAACCAATCAATTGTGTGATCACTCGACCTACTAACCCTAATTACCATAGTTTCACAATTCGATACACCATCAAATCCCTTGGGACGATCCCTACTCGCCCTATCTATATTTTATATAGAGAAAGGTAGTAGTGGCTTTCTATAAATGTAAAACTTGGCCACCTCTTAAATTCACAACTCTTCAAGCTTGACTTGGTATCGCGACCCTTATAAAGGACCGGTCAGTTTTTGGTGCCGTTGCCAGGGATTTTAAATTGGCAACGTCGAATTGTGAAATTCAATTAGGATTAGTACTCTTTTGATCGTGTCTTTACTTTCTTTTTATTTCCTATTTTTTTTTTATTACTTATTAAGTTTGTTCTTCATTAACAAGGTGCATTGAGCAAGGAGCTAGCAAAGAACTTCAAAGCTAAGGAGCAAAGCAAGCAAAAAGGAAAAAAATGTTAAAAATGAAGAGTTGCTAAAAAATTTTTTGCTAAGCTAAGCTTTTAAATTTGGAGTTGAAGTGCTAAAGGACCATTGGGAGACCTTCTTACTCAATCTCCTTAGTTAAATCGGGGGCCCACGTGGTGGCATTGCATATCATTGAAAGCATGGGAGTATGGGAATTATTGTGTAGGAGGAAGTTGTTGATATTTGACTTGTTGTGGAGGAGAAGTGTTTGTTTGATTGCTTTGTTGTGATTTGTAGTCTTTACTTGATCATTCACTCTAGGCGTTCACATGGAAAACCTAGAGGGTAATCTTGGCTACCTAGACCCGCATTTCATGCAAAACCTCCCTCCCGATCAATACGGTCTCGGAGCTCAAGCTCCAATGCCTCCAATGGTACTTCGTGACTATTATGATCTCCATGTATACCATGCACCTTCTTGTATCATGTTGCCTAATTTCGAGACAAATCAATATGAAATCAAGCCCGAAACTATTCAATTGTGTCCACTTTTCTATGGTCTAAATGATGAGGAGCCTTATAAGCATCTAAATGAATTCTTTGAAATATATTCCACCATTAGATACATGAATGTTCTGGAGGAAGTGATTAGACTACTCCTTTTCCCTTTCACACTCAAAAGCAAGGCAAAGCATTGGTTCAATACTTTGGAAGCAAATTCTATATCTTCTTGGATGCAAATGCAAAATGAATTTTTAAAAAAAATTTATCCCATGAGTTTGACCAATGCTATGCGTACTTCAATTAGAACTTTTTCTCAAAAAGAAGGGGAGTTATTACATGAGGCTTGGGAAAGATTGAATGACTTGCTAGGGAAATGCCCACATCATGGCATTCTAAAATGGCAAGTGGTTCAATACTTCTATGAGAGCCTATCCGACATTCATAAAGACATTGTTGATACATCATGTAGAGGATCATATTTTGGGAAACATAAGGATGACATTTGGTAACTCTTTGAGAAGATGAGCGAAAACTCTTTACAAAAATTTTATACTTCTCAAATTGACCATGAAAGAAAAGAGAAGAAGAAAAATTCTCAAGTTTGTCAAATAGAGAGTTCAATGGGAATTGTAGCCGAGATTAAAACTCTTTCTCAAAAGTTTGACCAATTCTTGTTAAATCAAAAACCGGCTAACAATTCATATCCTCATCATCATACCTCTGAAATGTATGAGCCTTGTATGACATGTTCAAGTGTTTTGCACACTACTTTTGATTGTCCCCACGGACATGCTTATAATGAACACTATGAACAAGTCAATGCTACATTTGCTCATCCCTATTCCAATGCTTATGTTCCAAGGTGGAATGAACATCCAAATTCTTTTCAAGCTCAGAATTTTCAAAACAAGTACATTCCACCTCACAAGAGAAATGAAAGTTTTCAAGGGTTCACTCCTTCATATCATCAAAGAATGAATAATTCTTCACATCCTCAAATGTATGAATTCCAAACGGAGCATCATCCTCCTCATGCACTTCATAATAATTCTACATTTGAAGATAAGGTTTTAATGGCTTTGGATAGCCTAGAGAAGAACACAAATTTGTTGCATTCACACTCTTAATCTATATCAAAGCTAGAGTCCCAAATCGGGATCATAGCTAATGCATTGAATGCAAGGGAAGTGGGTAAATTACCTAGTTAACCCGAGAGGAACCCAAAAGCTCAATTTTGTGTGGAGGCAAACTCTACATCGGAGAATGCCTCACAAGTTCAAACACAAGCAATCACTACTTTGAGAAGTGGTAAGCAAGTTGACAATAAGGTTGAGTTGCCAAAGGAGGATAGTGAATCGGTGCAACCAAATGTTGTCACTCATCAAAATTCCAATTCCATACCTATCTCTTTGGATGAGAATGTTCCAAATCGGAATACTGAATCTTCATCATCTTCTCAAGTGCCAAAATATCATGAGCCAAAAGCTCCTTTCCCTTATGCTTTGAGAGAAACCTCGCCTCAAGAGAGGCAAGATGGGAAAATACTTGACATGATGGATGTTTTCAAGCAAGTGAACATAAATCTTCCCCTCTTAGATGCAATTAGGCAAATGCCGCCTTATGCCAAATTCTTAAAAGATCTTTGCACACAAAAGAGGAGGAACAAAGGACAAGGTCCTAAGAAAGTGTTCATCACGGAGCAAGTGAGCTCCATTCTTCAACAAAATACTCCACTCAAATGCAAAGACCCCGGTGCTCCAACCATTTCATGTGTAATTGGAAATCACGAGATCCGTAGAGCTCTTCTTGACTTAGGTTCAAGTGTTAACTTGATTCCTTATTCTGTGTATGTCCAATTGGGGTTAAATGAGTTAAAGCCAACCTCGGTGGTGCTTCAAATGGCCGATAGATCCGTCAAAACACCTAGGGGTATGGTTGAGGACATCTTTGTCAAAGTAGATAAATTCTACTTCCCGGTTGATTTTGTAGTGTTAGACACCGAACCGGTTGCTAATCCCACTACCCAAATCCCAATCATCTTGGGAAGACCATTCCTTGCCACCACCAATGCCACTATCAATTGTAGGTCCAGAATCATGGATCTTTCTTTTGGCAACATGTTGGTCAAACTCAATGTTTTCAATACAAGTCGACATCCCATAGATGAAGATGAGTGTTATGTTATTGATGTGTTAGATGAGGTTGTTGAGGAATCAATTCCCACAATGATCATGAAACAACCGCTTGAGGATGATCTCTCATCTCTTTTATTCGATGATCCTCTTGCCTCATGTCTTCTTGATATGTATGAGAGTTGTGGGTTTGATAATGAAAATTCAATCAATGAAGTAAGCAATATAATGGAATCCGTAGCAAGTTTGAATTGTCAACCATGGAAAACTCCAATTGAGCCTCTTCCTTCACTTTCTAGTACTCCTCCGGTTCCATCTTTGGTATCTCCACCAACTCTTGAGCTAAAAACTTTGCCTTCTAATCTTAAGTATGCATTTCTAGGTCCTCACGACACTCTTCCGGTTATCATCTCTTCAAGCCTAGATGAGGACTAAGAAAATGCTCTTCTTAATGTACTTAAAGAAAACAAAAAAGCTATAGGGTGGAGTGTGGCGGACCTTAAGGGAATTGATCCTTCTATTTGTATGCATTGTATACTTATGGAAGAGGATACAAAACCCTTTAGGGATGCCTAAAGGAGATTGAATCCTAACATGAAAGAGGTAGTTAAGAAAGAAGTAGTGAAGCTTTTGGATGCCGGAATCATCTACCCAATCTCCGATAACAAATGGGTGAGTCCTACACAAGTAGTTCCCAAGAAGTCGGGAATTACCGTGGTTGAAAATGCTAAAGGTGAGGAAATCTCTAAGCGCACCGCCAACTCATGGCGTGTGTGCATTGATTACCGAAAATTGAATGCCGCCACTAGAAAGGATCATTTCCCTTTACCCTTCATTAATCAAATCTTAGAGAGATTGGCGGGGCAACAATACTATTGCTTCCTAGATGGATATTCCGGTTACAACCAAGTGGCCCTTGACCCATTAGACCAAGAGAAAACCACTTTTACATGTCCATTTGGTACATTTGCTTATAGACGGATGCCTTTTGGTTTGTGCAATGCTCCTGCTACATTCCAAAGGTGTATGATGTCTATCTTTTCGGATATGGTGGAAGAGTATCTTGAGGTCTTCATGGATGATTTTTCTGTTTTTGGGTCTTCCTTTGATGCTTGCCTCAAAAATTTGGACTTAGTGCTTAAAAGATGCCGTGAAACAAACCTTGTTCTTAGTTGGGAAAAGAGCCATTTCATGGTTCAAGAGGGAATTGTTTTGGGTCACGTCATATCTAGAAGAGGAATTGAGGTAGATAAGGCGAAAGTTGAACTCATCTCTGAACTACCCCCACCTTCAACGGTGAGGGAAGTTCGCTCTTTTCTAGGTCATGCCGGCTTCTATCGCCGCTTCATCAAGGACTTTAGCAAAATCGCTAGACCTTTGTGCAATCTTCTTGCCAATGATACTCCTTTCGTCTTTGATCAAGCATGCCTAGACGCCTTTCATAAATTGCGCACTTCATTGTCATCTGCTCCTATCATGCAACCTCCTAATTGGTCTTTGCCCTTTGAAATTATGTGTGATGCTTCTGACAATGCCATGGGGGCAGTTTTGGGCCAACGAGTAGGTAAGCTCCCTTGTGCCATATACTATGCAAGCAAAACCTTCTCAGGAGCTCAATTGAATTACTCCACTACCGAGAAGGAATTACTTGCTGTAGTATATGCTCTTGATAAGTTCCGCTCTTATTTGCTAGGATCTAAGGTTGTTGTTTACTCTGATCATGCTGCATTGAGACATCTTTTAACAAAGAGGGAAACAAAACCTAGATTGATTAGATAGATTTTGCTCCTCTAGGAATTCGATTTTGAAATCAAGGACAAAAAGGGCACCGAAAATGTGGTTGCTGATCATCTTTCTAGATTACAAATGGAGCCTTTCCCTAGTCCTCCAATTCATGATTCCTTCCCAGATGAACAACTTTTTCAAGTCTCAAATGGAATAATACCTTGGTTTGCTGATATTGTGAATTATTTGGCAATAGGCAAGCTTCCAACCTCTTGGTCAAAGAACGACAAAAATCATTTCTTTGCCAACATCCGGAATTACTATTGGGAAGACCCTATTTTATACCGCTATTGTCCCGATCAAATTGTGAGAAGATGCATTCCGGAGAGTGAAATCCCAAGTGTCCTAGTGTTTTGCCACACACTTGCATGTGGTGGGCATTTTAGTGCAAAGAAGACCACCCTAAAGGTTCTTCAAAGTGGGCTCTTTTGGCCCACTATTCATAGAGATGCCTACAACTTTTGCAAGTCGTGTGAGAGGTGTCAAAAGATGGGAACAATGTCTAAAAGAGATATGATGCCATTAACCAATATATTGGTTGTTGAAATTTTTGATATTTGGGGCATTGATTTCATGGGTCCATTTCCCATGTCATATGGTTATCAATACATTCTTCTTGCCATTGATTATGTTTCTAAGTGGGTTGAGGGTTGTGCTACTAAAACGAATGATCACTCCGTGGTCATTCAATTCATTAAATCCAATATCTTTACTCGTTTTGGTATGCCAAGGGCTATGATAAGTGATGGAGGAAAGCATTTTTGCAATCAATTCTTGAGGCAATTATTTCTTAAGTACTCCGTCACTCACAAAGTAGCCACTCCCTACCATCCTCAAATAAGTGGCCAAGTTGAAGTGTCTAACCGGGAAATTAAGCATATCCTTGAGAAAACGGTTAACACCACCCGGAAAGATTGGTCAAGAAAGCTAAATGATGCTTTGTGGGCTTACCGGACGGCATATAAGACTCCCATTGGCATGTCCCCTTATAGAATTGTTTATGGGAAGCCTTGCCATCTTCCGGTTGAGCTAGAACACAAAGCCTTTTGGGCAGTTAAAAAGCTCAATTTTAACCTAGCCAAAGCCGGAGAGAATAGGCTACTTCAATTGAGTGAATTGGAAGAGCTAAGGCACAATGCTTATGATAATGCCAAGCTCTACAAAGAAATAACCAAAGCCTTCCATGATAAGCATATTGTGAAGAAGTCCTTAAAACCCAGTCAAAAAGCTTGGCTTTTCAACTCTAGGTTAAAACTCTTTCCCGGCAAATTGAGAACCAAGTGGGAAGGTCCCTATGAAATTATCTCGGTTGCACCGCATGGAGCGGTAGAGATACAAGACTTGAAGAAGGGGAACATCTTCAAGGTGAATGGGCAAAGATTGAAACCATACATAGAGGGTCAAGTCTTTCAAAGACATTTAGAGGCTACAAATCTTATTGACCCGGTGTATGAACATATCGATGAAGATTTTGATAAGAACTTAAAAACATCTTTTGAGTTAAATCCAACAAGTTCTTCCAAGAACCATTTGTTGGGTGGAACTCAAAACATTTCTCAACCCAAAAAGGAGGGGATGCATCATAAAATCTTTGATCCGGGCTGAAAGAGCCCAAGGTCTTGCTAGAGACGTTAAAGACTAGCACCGAAACTCGTAGGATGTCAAAACCCTATTCCTCCCTCATTTCTATCTTGCATTTTGATTCTTGCGAAGTCTAGATACTGTTTTTGTGGTTCATATACATTGGAAGGAACTGAGTAAGGGATTGCATGAGCATTCAAGTCATTTTGAGCATTTAGGCATAATTTCGATCGATCCAAGTTTTGGTTCGATCGATCGAACATTGGTTCGATCGATCCAACTATAGACTCGATCGATCCAGCTCTCATTTTGCACCCAACACTTAGAAAAATTTTGGACCTGCATCCAAATTCCAAAATGCATGCTCTCGGGATCTCCAAATTTTTGAAAGTTCGATAGATCGTAAACCATTTCGATCGATCGAACTATCTTTCGATCGATCCAACATGTGGTTCAATCGATTTTGAGTCCCAACACTTAGAAAAATTTTCAGGCCTCATCCATTTTTCAAAAATGTATGCTTTCGGGACTTTTCAAAATTTTTCATGTTCGATCGATCGAATTCCAAGTTCGATCGATCCAAGGTTCCAACACGTGTCAACTCTTGAGCCCTTAAACTTGTACATTCTTTATCCTCTTCGATCGATCGAAATCTTTCTTCGATCGATCAAAATTTGCATCTCATTAATTTAATTTCCTTTGATTTTTCAAAATTCAAAATTCAAATTCAAAAAACAAAAAAAAAATAAAATAAAATAAAAAAATAATTTAGAGTGGAGACCTAGGTTCGATCGATCGAACTTAATGTTCGATCGATCGAACTCTGCATATCGTGTTTTTAAAATAAAACCGAGTTGGATCGATACACTTGGATCGATCCAACCTTGAAACAAACCCTAACCCTAAGTCTCCCTTTCTCTCAATCTCAAGCTCAATCCAGCCAACCTCCATCCCAATCATCTTCCCCATCTCCAGCGAGCCAATTTCGCCAAGGATAAGCTCTATTTTCATTGCGGCTTTGCCCCTTCTCTCTCATCTCATCTCTCTCGATTTAGAGGTAAACCGAATGTAATTTTCTTGATTCCAAGCTTAAATTGATGTATGTTATAGATTGTTTATGTTAAATCCTGTTCAATATGTATGAATCATTCATTGTTGAAGCTTCAATTTCATGATTACATGCTATACATACACACATGCATTCGGCGAAACCAAAATTGGGGGTTTTTGATTTGATTTGAAGTTGGGGAGTGTTTGGGTGTTGTTGATTGTATGAATGGTGTGTAGATGGGCCCACCCACAAACACGTTTGTGTGGGCCCCGTACTCTAGATCTCACAGATCTGCGACTTTTCAAATTCGGCATTCGCACAGTTCGATCGATCGAACTTGTGCTTCGATCGATCGAAGTAGTGAACTTCATTTCACTACCTTCGATCGATCCAATCTTGTGTCGTCTTCATGCTATCTTTATATGCACAATGCCTGTGATATTCCACATTGGATGCATTTCATACCTACATTGCTTAGCATAATTCACATTTCATCACTGTCATAGATTCATGTCATCCATATTTTGTCTATCTTATTTGACATGAATATTTCTATATTATGCTTCA
The DNA here is from genome assembly GCF_030987335.1 of Cornus florida. Taxonomy (NCBI): domain Eukaryota; kingdom Viridiplantae; phylum Streptophyta; class Magnoliopsida; order Cornales; family Cornaceae; genus Cornus; species Cornus florida. Next base: position 67,373,544 of record NW_026775578.1, read on the forward strand.
AATTATTTATTCTAGTACTGATTTCCATTGCAAGTTTTTCTGTTTGCAGACCATGGATACAAATGCCACTTCTTCTGCTTCTGCCATTTTTGAGCCTCATGATCCGATGCCTCGCTTTGAAGAGCGATTTCAGATTCTTGAGGATATACTAGTTGCCCTTAGAGCTAACTTTGCTACCCTTCGTCTGACTCTAGTGGCTGCCCTCAGGAATGAAATTGTTTGCCTGCGCGGAGAGATATTGAGTGTTATTGAGGGCCTCACCACCAAAATCCACACAGTCCACCCTACGCATCCCACTCCCTCTATCTGATATCTTTCTATGCTCTATATCTCTGATATGCCTCTGCCACATTTGTGATACTTTTATTTTTGCAGCCAGACCTGTCTGCTTTGACTCTGGATGTATTGCACTTTATTATCATTTCTTATCTATTATGGATGTTTTATGATTTTATCTTGATCTATCACTGTTTGATCCATCAGGTGCATCCCAATCGCTTCAGTGAGAGAGTACCACCCGATTTTTCAGGACCACCTTACACCTCTCTCTATTCTTTATCTTTCATCCCATTTACACTTGCATGTCCACTGTGCACTGATTATCTTACTTTGTTATCTAATGAGTTTATCCGAGTGTAAACTTTTCAGGACCACAGTTTATCCCAAGTTTGGGGGGGCCATGCCACCCACTTTGGATACTTCTATCCCGATCATTGATGTCTAAAGCACTGGTATACTCTTTCCTTTGTTATCTTCACACATTAAGGACAATGTGCAGTTTAAGTTTGGGGGTATTGGTGTATGTTTCAGTGTTGCTTTAAAATTCAAATTTTGAGCATGTCTTGTGTATTTGAGGGATATTTCTATACTTGGTCCATTTCTAGCTATGATTTTGATCTTTTGAGGACTATATTGCTTAAAATTTAAAAATTGCTTGACTTGAGAGTCCAATACTCCTTGTATGCCTTTTGAATGCCATTTAGGAGTAAATTTTTCAACAAAAAAAAAAAAAAAAAAATTAATATCATGCTTGCACTTGTGGTCCACATCATCTTGATTCTGTGATTGTTTTGAGATTCATTCTAGGATTCTACACTAGCACCGGCGCACGCTAGCATTCAATTGTGGGGTACATGCTTTGTTGATTATTGAATTGGTTATTTCCCAATTGGGCTAGTAGTGCATTGAAAGCTTTCATTCTTGATAAAGGTGGATAACAACCCCTTTTCATTTAGTAGCCGGGATTCTTGCCTCATTAAGCAGTGAACTTCTCGCACCGAAAGGTGGAGGGCCCAAACTCTAGGTTAATAATTGATTAAAAAAAAAAAAAAACAAGAAGAAGAAGTTGCAAAAGCAATAAAAGTGAGGACTTCTCCCAAAAGGCGAGAAGTGGGAAATGATTAGATGGTTGTTGTCTTGATTTGTAGCCTAGTTGATTTGAGTTTGTAAGTCCGTTGGGGTGTCTTAACACCTAATGCCCTAAAGCCATCTGGTTTGGGAGTCATTGACCTAAAGCTCGCTACATGAATCTTCTAGAAAGCTTAAGAGATCAACACATTGCACAATATTTCCATCTTTGATCCTCAATAAATAAAATAAAAAAAAAAAAAAGAAGAAGAAAATGAGTGAAAAGAATAAGCGCACCTAGAACAATAAAGCTTTAATAAAAGGTCCACTCTCTTATCTTGATGATCGGTACTAAATTTGTGTGCTAGTTTGAGGGTAAGAATGTGGTTACTTCTCTAGTTGGCTAAGATAGCAACACACTTGATGCCGGACCTCTCACATGGATTCTAGACTTGTTTCGATTTTCATGATCATTTTCTTGATATGTGGAGGACCATACTTGCTTGCTTGATATTGAAATTTTGGGAGATTGCTTAGAAACAGTTGAAAAATTGCACACTTGAGGTAGTTTTCTCCCAATGCTTGTTTGCAATATTGGTGCCTCTTTTGAAAGAATGAGCTTAATGTTTGTGGGTACCATTTCTGGAAACCCTCACGAGACTTTACTCGTCCACTAGGGGTAACCTAGGGGTTTAAAAGGCTTGTTGCATATGCTAAATACAATCGTGTTCCCTACGAAAATGGTGTTATCATTTTACTTGCTTTCCAGTTTATAATTGTATAGTTGTTTATTTCATTCCTTTACTTCTTAGTTCATTGCTAGGGGCTAGCAATATTTAAGTTTAGGGGTGTGATGAGCACTGAAAAGTGCGCATTTAAACCCGTTAAGCTTAAGCATTCTAGTACCTTTATTTATCTTACTTTGCCGTTTTAGACTTATTACGTGTTATTTATATTTTCAGGCACTAATCCCAAAATTGAGCTAACTCAGCCAAATAAGAGCTTAATTGAAGCAATCCTGAGATAAACCAAAGGAGGGAGAAAAATGGAGAAAGAAAGGAGCAAAAAGGAATCAAGTTGTGCAGCTGAAAAGTTCGATCGATCCAACTTAGAGTTCGATCGATCGAACATCTATGATCGATCACAGTACTTCTCGATAGATCCAACCTTGGCCTTTGCTGAAATTCCAAGTTCGATCGATCAAACATCACCTTCGATCGATCGAACCCTATTTTGTCCTATTCAAATGATTGATCTTATCCACAGCTGTACGCCTACCAACCACTTTTGTCTTTTTCCCCATAAATATCTTGAAAATATCCCAGCCTTATCATTATCCGGAGGAGTCAGACCACTTCGATCGATCCAAGATGCAGTTCGATCGATCGAACCCATTTTCGATCGATCCAAGTTAAGGTTTGATCGATCGAACTTCCTCCAGCGAGAAAAAGTTAAAGTCCAGCTCATTTATTCCGTCCTTCATCCAATGATTGGAGAATATGCCTTGCACGACCACAGCTCATCATGGGGTGTATTTGACCTACCTATATAAGGAATATGATACACTTTTTGAGGGAGCCTCTTGTCACACATTGAAAATCATCTTGGAGGCTATTCTTGGAGAGGAAGAAGGGAGGAAGCTAGAGCAACCTTTGGAGGAGACCTTCATCATCAAGGAGCAGATTTTCACCATGGATTTAGCCCTTGAGGGTTGGAGCTTCATCATCATGAGTGGCTAGACATCCTTTTGGGGCTAGAGTTAGCCCCAAACATGCTTTCTTTACCTAATCTTGTGTAATTTTGAGGGATTTGTGTTGTAATGCATATTTTGACTCTTGAACTTATGAAGATCTTGATTATTCATTGAGTTCTATGGATTAATGCTTCTAATTGATCATTTTCTCTATCTATATGTCTATGTATGCTTGAGTAGATGCTCACCTCTAGATTTAATGTTATTGATGCATGTCTATGTGTATTAATGCCTTTAATCTTGAGATTGTCAAAATATGAAGTTCTTAATGTAATACTCTTGTTATGTCTCTAGATGGTTCATACTTATTCCTTGATGGATTGTGCTTCTCTTTTAAGTAGTGTAGTGTTAGTTGGGGAAACAATTCATGCTTGTTCTTTGATGTTCCATGCTTTTGAATGCAAGAAGCATATGCTCTAATATTGCGGTGTAATGGAATTTTGAGCTTAATGAAGGATTAATGACTAGTTATGATATGTTGTATCTTTCACATGTGTTTAGACAATTTATTCCTCTCCCAATAGATATTTTGTACCTCTCACATGATGTTTCGATAATGCATGTTTAACTAAATCATCCTTATGGATTGCTTGGACTATCAGCTTAATGAAAGGTTCAATGACTTGAATTGTTATTTTGTTATCTTCACATGATGTTTAGACAATATATTCCTCTACCAATAGATGTATTGTGGCCTCACACACGTTGATTGAGACAATTTGCACTTGTTGAGTCACCCTTACCAATTGAATGTCTTTTACACACACAACATTGTTGCAACACATTCATTTCCCTCATTAGTCACTTGATTATGGTTTGGAATAGTATTGTTTGGTGGTGATCTCTACACCCCAAGACCTTTCCTTCTTACTTACTCTTTATCTTATTGCATTGCTTTATTATAGTTTAGCTCATTTAGTATAATCAACCAACCAATCAATTGTGTGATCACTCGACCTACTAACCCTAATTACCATAGTTTCACAATTCGATACACCATCAAATCCCTTGGGACGATCCCTACTCGCCCTATCTATATTTTATATAGAGAAAGGTAGTAGTGGCTTTCTATAAATGTAAAACTTGGCCACCTCCTAAATTCACAACTCTTCAAGCTTGACTTGGTATCGCGACCCTTGTAAAGGACTGGTCACCGACCGATCCATCAAAATGCCTAAGGGTATCATTGAGGACGTATTGATTAAGATTGATAAATTCTTCTTTCCAGTTGATTTCGTTGTCATTGACAACCGGTCCCAAATCCTAAGAGCCAAATTCCCGTTATCCTTAGCCGTCCTTTCTTGGCAACCGCGAATGCCAACATTAATTATAGGATGGGGATAATGAAGATCTCATTTGGCCACATGAAGGTAAAGTTAAATATTTTTAACCCAACCCCCAATTCATTTGACAAGTATGAAGAAGTTAATGTTGTGGAGAAATATTATGACCTTAAATGTGAAGGAATTGAGTTTTTGTGTGAGACCAAAATTTCAAAAAGTCTATCTTCAACCCTACATTCAAAGAAAATTGTTTCAAAGTCTTGTTTTGAAAGGGCGTTGAAGCCTAAAGATTGTTTTGACCAAGGACCGAAAATGTCTTTTTAGCTTAATCCACAAGTTCTCTAGGGAACCATTTGTTGGGTGGAGTTTAAAACACTTATCACCCCATCAAGGAGGGGATGCACTATAAGATGTTTGATCCGGGCTAAAAGAGCCCAACGTCTTGCTAGAGACGTTAAAGACTAGCAAGATAATTCGTAGGGTGTCAAAACCCTATTCCTCCCTCATTTCTATCTTTAATTTCATTTCTTACGAAGTCTAGATATTGGCTTTAGGTTCATATGCATTGCTAGGAACTATGATTAGGATTGCATGCATTTTTATGTTGAAATTGAGCATTTTGCATAAGTTCGATCGATCTCAAAATAAGTTCGATCGATCGAACTTCCCACCTGCATCAAACCTGCATCCAAATCACTCTCTGTCCAATGGTTCGAACAAAACTGGCATATTTTAGCTCTCTGTCCCATCATTCAAACTTGTTCCTAGATCGATCTTTAGTTTTTCGATCGATCCAACTTCATCTTGGATCGATCTCCAACTCTTAAAAAAATTTCCAACCTGCATCCACCTGCATCCAAAAGCCTCTCTGTCTCATCGATCGAACATTTCTTCAAATCTATGCATCCTTGATCGATCGAAAGTATTCTGAGATCGATCTTGGAGAGATCGATCTTTGTTCTTTAATTTTCAACCTTTACTTTGCTTTGACTTTGTTTTGAATTCTTAATTTCAAAAATTCCAAAAAAATATTATTTTTATTGTCATTTTTATTTTTATTTTCCAAAAAAAAATAATAATAATAATAAAATAAAATAAAAATAGTAATAAAAAAATTTTAAAATATATATATATATATATAAATAAATATTTTTCAAAAAAATCCTAAAAATATTTTTACTTTTTATTTTATTTTATTTTTATTTTTATTTTTCAAAAATGCCAAAAAAAATATTTTGTTACTTAAGAAGAGAGATCGATGTCAGTTCGATCAATCTGAGGATTCAGATCGATCGATCAAACTGGCAAGGGAATGTTTTTAAAAATCGATTCAGGGTCATTCGATCGATTTCACAAGAATCGATCTCAGACCCTAGTTCCCCCTTCGCCGCTGCATCCCAACTCTTCTCCATCTCCGACGAGACTCCGGCGACCATCCCAGGCGTCGATCTTCTCTCTTCCATAGTAGATCTCATTCGCATCTCACCCCCCTTCGCATCTCCACTTCTCTCTTAATTCCGGTGAGATCCGAATCCTACTCTTGTGATTTCAAGCTTTGTTTTAATGCATACATGCTCTAAATGTTAAATCTAAGTTGTTATGATGATGAATATCTCCATTAATGAAGCTTTGAGCTCTGTGTATATATATGTATTTATGTTTTGTATAGATTTTGGATTTTATTTGATTTTCGGAGTTATAGGCCGAATCCAGTAACTAGGATTAATGTTTGTTGTGTTGATGGGCCCACGACCATGTTCGTGAAGGCCCCGTGCCATCCACGTCACAGGTCTGTGACTTTTCGAGTTTTATTTCACAGTTCGATCGATCAAACTTTTTATTCGATCGATCTGTAACAGATCGATCTCACTTATTCTTAATCGATCGAACTTGCATCGATCTCACATGTTTGTGATCGATCAAACTTCACAGATTTACTTCACACATTTCACACACCGTCTCTTGTGTTTCATGCTATCTCATACATGCCCAATGCCTGTGTTTTCCACATTTGATGCATTCCATACTTATACTGTCTAGCATGCTTCACATCATGTCACTCATTTCTTGTAACTTGCATAGATTCATATTCCTTATCTGTTTTGTCTATCCTATTTGACATACATGATTCTATCAACTATGCTTTAATTCTTATGCTGGCACTGACTCCCATTTTGCAAGTTTTCCTTTTATTTTACAGGCCATGGCTAGGGTCAAGACTGTAGCTTGAGGACACTATCACCGCAGGGGCAGGCAGAGTTTGGACGACAAGGCAGGTCCATCTCATGCCCAGGACCCCATTCAGAAGGAGCCAGCAGAGCCCACTCCACCTCAGTCTCCCTTATCTGACAGCAGATTGCACTTTTCCGACGAGGCATCTTCTTCACAGGCTGACGCTGAGGCTGAGCACATACCATCTCCATCACGACCGCCAGCTCAACCAGCCTAACAATTAGATCGGCCATTACATAGATACTCATGCCTTCAAGTGGCGCACAAGTCGGTCTTCGATACAGACTTCTTTTCTCGATCGGTACTTACCCGATCAGCATATGATGATATATTACGGAGGGGCCTTACAACCATTCTTACCCCTGTCATATACCCAGTGTACCCAAGGTTGGTCCGGATGTTCTTCCAGAACCTCCAGCCTGCCCCGAGTAACCTGGCAGAGCTACGGACTACCATCGACGGCTACCCGATCCGCATCACTATGGACATATTATCCAGATCTTGCCAGTGTCCACACATCTGCCCTCCAGAGCTACAGGACACATATCCCACTCTCTACAAGCCATCATATGCAGACATAGCCGTTTTACTCACAGATCACTATGCCGGTGGTGAGACCTTTGCCACCCGGACTTATCTGCCAGACGACCTGTGGTTTTTCGATTCGGTGCTATACCGAAATATTTTCATGGCCGGCCACAAGACACAGAGGTGCGGCGACTATCTTACAGCTCTATACGCCTTCTATACAGGGCACTGGCTGTCCATTCCTATGCTCATTTGGAGCGTGATGATAAAGCTGTATGTCAATCACAGCAGCAAGGCCAAGCCCAAAAGGGCTAAATATCTCCCATTTGGCCACCTCATCACCCAGATTCTACGTGATCAGCGCTATCCCTTCCAGCCATGGGAGCAAACTGAGTCTGGGGCCTGCTCATTCAAGAAGAAGGACTTGGATAAGAGCTAAAACGCTCTTATCAAGAGTCTACGGGTTGATGCTGTAGAGGCAGCTGAGGATCTAGAGGAAGAGCAGGCAGTAGCAGCAGCAGCAGACCTGGCAGCGGACGACGTCGCAGTCGATCCGGCTGCCGTACACATGGACATTGATTTGGAGCAGCCTACAGACGACCCAGAGCAGCACTCTCAAATTAGGTCACCCGTTCACGATGAGGAGCAGGCTCAGGATCATCATTCTCCCGATCCAGCCACACCTGAGGCTCCTGCACACATTCTCGACTTTGGAGAGCAACTTCAGACTCTAAAGGACATCGTGGGATCTATCCACGCAAAGACTGTCTCCATTAGAGCTGACATTGCTTCCCTCCGCACGGATATCATAACCGCATTTAGAGATCTATCCAGAGACATTCGCGGAGCGCGCCCTGCCTGTCCTACCTCTTCTTCATGATTTCTATATCTTCTTACTCCTCTTATATATCTGTGATATCTGTATATCTTTGATACTGTTATATTATTTTTGTAGCCAGTCTGTTGGCCTTGATATCTCACTGGATGTACTGTACTTTATTCTATTTTTCTATTTTATCTATAATCTTTTGGATGTCATATTCTTGTATTGATATATCTGTTTGTGATTAACTCCATCAGGTGCATCCCAGTGACTTCAGTGAGAGAGAGTACTGCCCAAAAATTTTTAGGACCACCCTTATACCTCTCTCTATTTTCAGTTGTTATCCCATTTACACTTGCATGTCCACTGTGTACTATGATTATCCCTTTTGTTATCTGATGAGTTTTATCCAAGTGCCAAAATTTTCAGGACCACAGTTAATCCCAAGTTTGGGGGGATATGCCACCTACTTTGGATACTTCTGTTCCGGCTAATCTTTGCTATAGTTGCACTGGTATACTCTTTCCTTTTGTTTTCTTTGCACATTGAGGACAATGTGCCATTTAAGTTTGGGGGTAATGGTGTGATTTGCAGTGTTTGCTTCAAAATTTTGAGCATGACTTGTGTATTTGAAGGATTTTCTATGATTAGTCCATAACTAGCTATGATTTTGGTCTTTTGAGGACTATATTGCTTAAAATTTAAAAAATTGCTTGACTTGATAGTCCAATACTCCTTGTATGCCTTGTGGATGCCATTTAGGAGTAAATTTTTCGAAAGATTGATATCATGCTTGCACTTGTGGTCCACATCATCCTGATTTTGTGATTGTTTTGAGATTTACTCTAGTATTCTACACTAGCACAGGCGCACACTAGCATTCATTTGTGGGGTATATGCTTTGTTGATTATTGAATTGGTTATATCCCAATTGGGCTAGTAATGCATTGAAAGCTTTCATTTTTTATAAAGGTGGATAACAACCCCTTTTCACTAAGTAGCCGGGATTCTAGCCTCATCAAGCACTAAACTTCTCGCGCTGAAAGGTGGAGGGCCCAAATTCTAGGTTAATAACTTGAAAAAAAAAAAAAAAAAAAAAAGTTTCAAAAAGCAAATAAAAAGTAAGGACTTCTCCCAAAAGGTGAGAAGTAGGAAATCATTAGATGGAGGTTGTCTTGATTTGTAGCCTAGTTGATTTGAACTTGTAAGTCCTTAGGGGTGTTTGAACACCTAGTGCCCTAAAGCCGTCTGGTTTGGGAGTCATTGACCTAACGCTCGACCTCATAGATTGCTAGAAAGCTTAATAGATCAACACATTGCATAATGCTTCCATCTTTGATCCTAAAAAATAAAAATAAAAAAATCGAGTGAAAAGAATAAGCGTACCTAGAACAATAAAGCTTTAATAAAAGATCCACTTTTTGTCTTGATGATCGGTACTAAATTTGTGTGCTAGTTTGAGGCTAAGGATGTGATCATTTCTTTAGTTGGCTAAGATAACAATATATTTGATGCCGGTCCACTCAAAAAGGATTCTAGAGTTGTTTTGATTTGCATGATCATTTTCTTGATGTGTGAAGGACCATACTTGCATACTTGAGGTAGTTTTCTCCCAATCCTTGTTTGCAATATTGGTACCTCTTTTGAAAGAATGAGCTTAATGTTTGTGAGTAATATTTCTGGAAACCCTCACGAGACTTCACTCGTCCACTAGGGGTAACCTAGAGGTTTAAAAAGCTGTTGCATATGCTAAATGCAATCGTGTTCCTTACGAAAGTGACGTTATCCATTTACTGCTTTCTAGTTCATAGTTGTATAGTTATTCATTTCATTCCTTTACTTTCTAGTTCATTGCTAGAGACTAGCAATATTTAAGTTTAGGGGTGTGATGAGTGCTAAAAAGTGCGCATTTAAACCCCTTAAGCTTAGGTATTCTACAACCTTTATCTATCTTATTTTCCCGCTTTGTATTGATTTCATGTTATTTCCATTTTCAGATACTTATCCCCAAAATAAGCTAACTCAGCCAAATAAGAGCAGAATGAAGCAATTCTGGGATGAATCAAAGAAATGAGCAAAGTAGAGCAAAAAGAAGCAAAAGGTGGAATTTCAGCAACTTCGATTGATCTCAAGAAAAGTTTGATCGATCCAACTTTCATCGATCTCAGTACTTCTAGATGGATCTGAGCCATGTTTGTCCCTATTCAAAGATCTCAAAGTTCGATCGATCCAATTTCATTCTCTGATCGATCAAACCATCTTGTCATTTCCCAAATGATTAATCTAATCCAGCTGTACCACCCTACTAACCACTTTTTGTCCTTTTCCCAAAAATATCTTCAAAATATCTTAGATTTGTTTTTATCCAAAAAGGCACCACCATAGAGGATCGATCCAGCTTCAATTCGATAGATCTCAGCCATGTTCGATCGATCTCACTACAAGTTTGATTGATCGAACTTCCTAAATCCTGAGAAAATCTAAATTCCAGCTGATTAAAAGTTGTCTCATATCCAATCATTGGAGGAATATTTGGTGTACGAGCCCAGCTCATTTGGGGTGATATTTAACCTACCTCTATAAGGAATATGAGCCACTTCTTGAGAGAGGGAAAGATGAGAGAATTAGAGACTTTGGAGAGAATTCTTAGTGAGGAAGCAAAGGAAAAGAGGAGGCTAGAGACACCATTGAAGGTTCTTCATCAACAAAAGAGCAGATTTCTTCCATGGAGCTTGCCCTTGAGGGTTGGAAGACACCATCCATGAGTGGCTAGACATCCTCTTGGGGCTAGAGTTAGCCCTAAGCATGTTTTTTACATCTTGATTTATGTATTTTTGAGGGGATATGTATTGTGATACATGTTTTGACACTTTTATATGTATAGATCTTGTTTATTCAATGATTTATATGGTTTAATGCTTCCAATTGATCATTTCATTCTATCCATATGTCTATGTATGCTAGAATAGATGTTCATGTGTTTGTCTCTATTTCTTGTGTTGTTGATGCATGTCTATGTGTATTAATGCTATCGATCTAGAGATTGTCAAGATATAGTGCTTAATGGAATGTTCTTATGGTTTATTTGATGGTTCATACTCATTTCTTGATGGATTGTACCTCTCCCTTAGTTTAATTTCATGTCATTAGCTTAATTGTAGTGTAATTGTAGTTTAGATGTTAAATGGGAGGACAATCCATGCTTCTTATTGATGTTCCATACTTCTGAAAGCAAGTAACATTTATCTCTAACCTTGTGATATGTTTGGTTGTGAGCTTAAAGAAAGGATTAATGGCTTAATTTGATATGTTATGCTATCCACCATGTTGCTTAGACAATATATGCTTAATTTGTCATCCATGCTTGTTAAAACAACCACACACACACACTATATTGCAATACATGTTTTTCCCCCTCATTAACTATTTATTAAGGATGTAGAAAAGTTATGCTTAGTGGTGATCTCTAAATCCCAAGATCTATCTCTTATTTTCTCTCCATTACATTTAATTGCCTACTTTAGTTTAAATTACATCTTAGTGTAATTCAACCACCAACCAATCTTTTGATCACTCGACCTACTAACCCTAATCTTGATTCCTCAACCTAGTATGACTCCACAATCCCTTGGGACGATCCCTACTTGCCCTAGCTATATTTTTAGTGAAAGGTGGTAGTGGCAATTTCTAAATGTAAAACTTGGCCGCATTCATCATAGTTCTACACCACTACCTTTTGGTAGTGCACAAACCATGTAGGTTCGGGAGTGACAACCCCGGGGCACACCACATACACCTTTGGAATGTGGCTGGAGCATTGCACAAACCAAATGGCATCCATCTATAGGCAAATGTGCCAAAAGGGTAAGTAAAGGTGGTTTTCTCTTGGTCTAAAGGGTCGAGGGCTACTTGATTGTAACCCGAATATCCATCAAGGACACAATAATATTGTTGCCCGGCCAATCTCTCTAGAATTTAATCAATAAATGGCAAAGGAAAGTGATCTTTTGTAGTGGCGACATTTAACTTTTAGTAATCAATGCATACACGCCATGAATTAGCTGTACGCTAGGAAATTGCCTCACCTTTTGAATTTATAATTACAGTAATTCCTGACTTCTTGGGAACTACTTGGGTTGGACTCACCCATTTGCTATCAGAGATTGGGTAAATGATGCCTGCATCTAAAAGCTTTATAACTTCTTTCTTAACCACTTCTTTCATGTTTGGGCTCAATCTCCTTTGGTCATCTCTAAAAAGTTTCTCATCCTTTTCCATAAGAATGCGATGCATACAAATGGAAGGTTCAATTCCCTTTACATCAGCCACACTCCATCCAACAACTTCCTTATTTTCTTTAAGCACATTCAAGCGATCATTTTCTTGCTCTTTTTCAAGACTTGAAGAATTGATGACCGGAAGAGTCTTTTTCGAACCTAAAAAGGTATACTTAAGATTGGAAGGAAGGGTTTTAAGCTTAAGAGTGGGTGGGGAGATTAAAAATGGAACAGGCGGAGTGCTAGAAAGTGGAGGAAGAGGTTCTTTTTGAGCTTTCCATTGTAAAAAATCCAAGCTTGCAATGGATTTCGTTAAATCGCTTACCTCACTCATTGATCGCTCATTGTCAAATCCACAATTCCCATACATTTCAAGGAGACAAGATGTAGGAGGATCCTCCAAAAGGAGAGATGAAAGATTATCATTCGTTTATTTTTTCATAATCATGGAAGGAATGAACTCCTCAACAACTTCATCCAAGACATCTATGAGACAACACTCGTCTTCATCTATGGGATGTCGACTTGCATTGAAAATATTAAGCTTAACCATCATGTTACCAAAAGAAAGGTCCATAACCCCAGATCTACAATTAATTGTTGCATTTGCAGTGGTAAGAAATGGCCTTCCCAAGATAATTGGGATGTGGTTGGTGGGGTTGGCAACCAGTTCGGTATCAAGAACCACAAAATCAATCGGGAAATAAAATTTGTCAACCTTGATGAGTATGTCCTCAACCATACCCCTAAGTGTTTTGATGGATCTATCGGCTAATTGAAGTACCACTGAGGTTGGCTTCAAATCATTCAAACCTAATTGGACATACATGTAGTAGGGAATCAAATTAACACTCGTTCCTAAGTCAAGAAGAGCTCTACGAACTTCATGGTTTCCAATCACTCATGAGATGGTCGAAGCACCAAGATCTTTGAATTTAGGTGGATTGTTATGTTGAATGATGGAACTCATTTACTCCGTGAAAAACACTTTTTTAGGGCTTTGTCCTTTGTTCTTTCTCTTTGTGTGCAAAGATCTTTAAATTTTTTTGCATAAGGTAGAATTTGCCTAATTGCATCCAAGAGAGGAAGATTTATATTAACTTATTTAAACACTTCCATCATGTCATGTATTTTTCCTTCTTACCTCCCAAAAGGCGAAGTCTCTCTCAAAGCATAAGGAAATGGAGCTTTTGGCTCATAAGATTTTACAACTTGAGGAAATGATGAAAAAGGTTAAAAATTCTTATTAAGACCATTTTCATCTAACAAAGTAGGAATAGGATTGGAGACGGGACGGGTGTCAACTCTGGGTTACACCGGTTCACTATCTTCACTTGGCCTCTCAATCCTATTGTCGATTTGCCTACCACTTCTCAAAGTGGTAATGGCTTGTACTTGCTCCTGGGAAAGACATTCTGATATAAGGTTCACTTCCATAAAGTATTGGGCTTTTGGGTTCGTTTCGGGTTGGCTAGGTAGTTTACCAATTTCTCTCGCATTCAATGCATTAGTTACCTTTCCGATTTGGGATTCGAGCTTCGATATCGATTAAGAATGAGAATGTAACAATTTACTATTCATTTCCAAACTACCCAAAGCCACCAAAACCTTATCTTTAAATGTGGAATTACTAGAAAGTGCATGAGGATGATGAAAATAATTTTGAGAATCATAAACTTGAGGATATGAATAGTGATTTATTCTTTGATGATAAGAAGAAGATGAAACAAATCGTTGAGAACCTTCATTTCTTTTATAAGGAGGAACATATCGACTTTGAAAATTTTTAACTTAAAAAGGACTTGAATTTTCATTCCACGCTGGGATATAAACATTCAAATGAGGGTGAGTAAATGTAGATTTGACTTGTTCAAAGTGTTCATTAAACACATGTCTATGGGGACAATTGGAAGTAGAATGTAAAACACTCGAACATGTCAGGCAAGGCTTACAAGAATAGTAAGAGTGATGAAGAGGAAATGATTTGATAACTGGTTTTTGACTTAGCAAAAATTGATCAAGTTTTTGAAAAAGAGTTTTGACCTTGGCTACAATCTCCATTGGACTTCCAATTTGACACACTTTCAAAATTTTCTTTTTATTAAAATCATGACTCAACCAAGAAGTGTGACATTTATGCAATGAATTTTCACTCATTTTTTCAAAAAGGTACCAAACATCATCTTCATGCTTTCCAAAATATGAACCTCCACATAATGCATCAATTATGTCCTTGTAATTGACGGATAAGCTTTCATAGAAATATTGAACCACTTGCCATTTTAGAATACCATGGTGTGGACATTTCTTTAGCAATTCATTCAATCTTTCCCAAGCCTCATGCAAAGGTTCTCCTTCCCCGTGAGAAAATTCTCTAATGGCGGTTCTCATTGAATTAGTTAAACTTACGGGGTAAATTTTTTTCAAAAATTCATTTTGTATTTGTATCCAAGAAGTTATTGAATTTGCCTCCAAATTATTGAACCATTGTTTCGCCTTATTTTTAAGAGTAAAAAGGAAAATGAGTAACCTAAGGACTTCCTCCAGGACATTCATTTATTTCACAGTGGAGTATATTTCAAGAAATTCATCAAGATGTTTGTATGGTTCCTCATCAATTAAGCCATAGAAAAGTGGACACGTTTGAATAGTCTTGGGCTTAATTTCATATTGATCGGCCCTAAAGTTAGGAAGCAGGATACAAGTCGGTACATGGTATTCATGGAAATTTTAATAATCACAAAGGATCATTGGAGGAATTGGAGCTTGAGCTTCGGGAGAAATTTGGTTAAAAGGAGGATGTTCCATGACATTCGGGTCCAAGTAACCAAGATTACCCTCTAGATTTTCCATTACAGTGGCTAAGATGAATGGTGGGGAAAGGACCGCACAACACTTCAAGCAACACAACAACAAAATCAACAACAACAAGCACTCTTCCTTCGCAACACAAAGCAATCAACAACAATCCTCCACATACATTGATCCCATTCTCCCATGCTTTTAACAATATGCAAGAACAATAAATTACCTCTACGCGGGCTTACGATTTATCTAAGAAATTAAAACTTGTCACCACGCGGGCTGATGATTTAACTAGGGAGAGAGTTAGAAAAGTTCACAAAGGTCCTTAAGTAACTTCAAATCATTTTTCAATTTTTCTTTGCCTTGCCTTGCCTTGCCTTGCTTTGCAAATTTTTTTATATTTTTAGCTTTATATGCTTTTACTTAGCTTAGCTTGTTCCTTTTGCTTTAGAATTTCCCTTTTGCTTCACTTCCCTTGGCACAATACACCTAACCAATCAAGAACAAACACAATAAGTAACCAAAATAAAATAAAATAAAAATAAGATCAAAAGAGTACTAATTCCTAATTGTTTCCCAAAATACAGCGTTGTCAATCCCCGGTAACGGCGCCAAAACTTTGTGTGTGTCGTCGCGTGCACCAGATTGGTGTGATAAAATGTAGCCAAGTTTGAATTTTTAGAATGCCATTACCAGTACTAACTATCAATGTAGCTAGAGTAAGTAGGGATCGTCCTAACAAAAAAACACGGTATTTTTGGAATCAATGATGGATTAGTAGGTCGAGTGATCAAAGATGGTTTATGGTTGAATTATACTACAATTTAGACTAAACAAATGCAATGTAAAATAACTAAAACAAATGAGGTGTAGAGAATATGAGAGAGGAGTCTTGGGTCACAAAGTTCACCACTAAGCATAACCTTCCTAGGCATTCAATATTTGATGGATTAGGGGGATTATGTATTGTAAATGAAAGTGTGTGCCAATAATTAAACTATCAAGCATGGATGGCCAAGTAAGCATACATTGTCTAGTCAATCTAGTGAGTAGCACATCATATCAAATCAAGCCATTAATCCTTCCATAAGTACACAACTAATGCACATTCATTAAATTAGAGAAATATGCTACTTGCATTCATGAGTATGGAACATCAAACAACAAGTATAGATTGTCCACCTATCTAAAAAAGTAAAGCAATTACACTACAACTTAGCTAGTGACATGAAAATTAAACTAAGTAAACTAAAGAGGTGGCACAATCCATCAAGAAATAAGTATGAACCATCAAATAAACCATAAGAGTAATCTATTTAAGCACCATGCCTTAACCATCACTAGATTCATAATATCAACACACATAGACATGCATCAATGTCACAAAACCTAGAGATAAACACATGAACATTCATTCTAGCATACATAGACATATGGATAGAATTAAATGATCAATTGGAAGTATTAAACTACACAAATCATTATAGAAATAAGATTTATATATATATATATATATATATATATATATATATATATATAATATTTCAAGATAAGAATTACAACACAAATCCCCATTAATTACAAAACATCAAAGTCTAGGAGACATACTTAGGGTTATCTCTTGCCCCAAGAGAATGGTTTAGCCACTCATTGATGTAGTCATCCAACCCTGAAGGGCTATCTCCATGGTAGAAATTATCCTCTCCTTCTTGGTAGAAACCCTAGATAAGTGGAAGAACTTTCCCAAAATGTGTATGTCTCTCTCTAATCTCTAGTCTCTCCCTCCACTTAATCCAACCTCTATGATGTATATATCTTTAAAAATAGCCAAAATCCTTATATAGGTAGCTCAAATGTCACACCCAATGGTTAGACCTCGTGCACTAGGACCTCCAAATGATTGCACCACGAGCACACCCTTAAGTTGGCTAGAATTCTGTTTTTCATGCACTTGAGACAGTTCAATCGATCATAAGTTTGCTTGGATCAATCGAACCATGGCGGTGCCTTTTTGGATAAGACAAAGCTGAGATATTTTCAGGATATTTTTGGAAAAAGAACAAAAGTAGTAGGTGAGTATAAGATCAAAAATGTTTGATCGATCGAAGGAAAGGTTGTATTAATTGAAAGGGAAATTTTCTTGAAGATAAGGACAAAGGACTCGATCCATCATGGCATGGTTGGATCGATCACAATGTGATTGATTGGAGCTTGGTTTAATAAATCTGAGAAGGCCTCTTTCACCACTTTGCTTCCATTTTGCTCCTTTCTTCCACTAAGCTTGAGATTGCTTCTTTTAATGCTCTAATTCAGTTGAATTAACTTATTTTGGGGATAAGTGCCTGAAAAGGGAATTAACATGAAATTAGACTAAAATGGGAAAATAAGATAGATAAAGGTCCTAGAACACTGAAGCTTAAGGGGTTTAAATGCGCAACTTTCCAATGCTTATTAGTTTTAAGTTCTTTGGTAGGACCTGAACAGAGTGCATTTATTAAAGGTCGTAGAATTCAAGATGCCTTGATCTTTGCTCATGAAATGGTAAGGGATTTCAAGGGCCCTCGGCATGCTTCCATGGCTGTGAAGGTAGATATTTAGAAAGCCTATAACTCTGTCTCATGGGAATTCTTGTTAAAAAATCTCAAAGGTTATGGTTTCAGTTATGTGTGGATCTCTTGGATTTCTTCCATTCTTGACTCTACCGGATATTCTATTTTGATCAATGGGTCTCCTCAAGGGTTTATTCAACCAGGTAGGGGACTTAGACAAGGCTGTCCTTTATCCCCTTTGCTCTTCACTTTAATTACTGAACATCTCACCTTTGTTATCAACACTGTTGTTCAAAACAAAGAGATTTCTGTCACCCATGCTGCTACTAAAGTTCAACCTGTCCTAAGTTATGTGTTTTTTGCTGATGATTTGCTCATCACTTACAAAGCTTCTATTTCTAATGCTAGGAAATGGCCAGCTATATTCAAAACTTTTGAGACTTTAACTGGTCTTCAAGTTAGTGAACAAAAGAGTAGCATTATTTTTTCAAGGCAATGGGGAGGAAGTTAACTCTTCTTAGAATTCTGAAATGTTCTAAAGAACATTTTCCAATCAAATACTCGGGGCTTCCCTTGTGTCCATATGGTTTGAAGAAAATTAATTGTCAGGGTCTGATAGACATAATTTTTCGTTGAATCACCTACTGGTGTAGTAAGCTTCTATCAGTTACTGGTAGAGTGGAGCTCATTCGATCCACTGTCACTCCAATTTTTCTCTACTAGTTCAGCATCTATAATGTTCCAACTTATGTGATAAATCAACTATAGAAGCTGTGTAGGGATTTTTTATGGGGCAGCACTGATAACTCAAAGAAAATGCATCTATTGAGTTGGGATTTAATTAATAGAGCTAAGAATGAGAGTGGTCTTGGGCTCAGGAAATTAGTGGATATACAATTTGCCTCAAAGGTTGTTTTAGCTTGGGATTTCCTCACAAGCAAAGAAAGGTTATGGGTGTCTTGGTTTAAAAATAAATACACTTGTCAATCTTTTTATTGGAATGTTATCCCAAGGATTTCTCATTCGGTGATTTGGAAATCAGTTGTGGAAATGAGGGACACTATGCTACAACACATCAGCTTTTATATTGGGAATGGTAACTCAATTACTCTATAGGATCCATGGTGTGATGGGTTGTCAATTTTTCAGAGGTTTGGACATAGAATGTTTAGGTATTTATCTGTTTCTAGAACTGCTACATTAGATTATTTAATAGCCAATGGTAGCTGGAATTTAAATCTCTTTCCAGAACAAGAGTTACAGCAGTTAAGAGAATTTCTGGTGTTAGTTCCTGTCCATAACTCGGCAGATAAACTTTTGTGGGACAATGGTAAGTTCTTTTTCAAGGAAGCTTGGAATACTTATAGATTTCATGCAGAAGAAGTTAACTGGTTTAAATTCTGTTAGGGCAAAGAAAGGCCTCGATGGTCTGTGACTACTGCGTTTGTGATGCTCAATTTGATGATGTGCAGTCTTTGGTAGACTTGTTTAACTGGTTTTAAATTTTGTCTACGGCTAGCTATCATAGAACTCTATTTACTACTGTGATATGGGGGATTTGGCATGAAAGGAATTCTAGAATTTATGGATCTGCCACTGACTCTAAAGATGTAGCAAGGAGTTTACTACTGGAAGTGTTGGATATTCACAATATCCCTTTTTTCTGATCTTGCTTTCTAAGTGCTTGGGTTATATTTTTGTTTCTACTAAGGTAGTCATCTTCCACAGGTCCTTAAGCTTTTTCTTTTTGTTTGTTGAGCTTGGAGGTCTATTTTCAAGTTCTTTTAGGTGTTTTTCTATTCTGACGGTATGCCCTCTATGATTTTGTACATATTTTCTTTTTGATTTATACAACCACAATTATGAAAAAAAAAAAAATGGAAAGGAAAAAGATTAGGGTTCGATTAAAGAATAGATGCAATTTTTTTTAAGGGATATCTAAAAATTTGAAGAAGAAGAATAAAAGATAAAAGAAATTAATAATTAAATAAATTCTTGATATTGAAGATGATATCAAGTATTCAGGGGTGGACTGGTGGAGATCTAAAGCTAACAATAAGAATAGATACGGGTTAATATGGTGATGTAGGTGCAAGAAAACTTTGCTGAACGTGAACGGTAATTCCTTACTCCAAACACACATGAAAATAACACAGAAACATTGATAAGAGAAAATATGAAGAAGACGAAGAAGAAAAAGAAGAAGAATGTGCACTCTCAATTGTTTGCCTTTCATTAGGGTCTTAAGCCCTTATTTATAAACTGCAAACCTTAGTTGAGTGCTTTTCAGACTTGTTTTCTTGCTATACAAGTTATTTCAATACTAAAATTTCTTTCCCTATCTTATAGAAAAAAAATTCCGGTTGAATGTGAATTACATTAGGGCCTGGCGGGCTTTTTTTCAGCTTCTAGTTATGCACTGGTCCATTAAACAAAAAAGAGGTTTTCTTTACCCAGTCGACTGAACAAAAATGAGTTGTCTCAATGATCCAATTTAGTTATGAGTTGGTTTGTGTAGTGACCATACCATGTTGTTTAACATATTTGAATTAGGTATCGTTTGGATGAGATTGCATTTTAATTTTGAAATGAAATTGTCTTGGCGTGTAACAAATCGCACACTGAAGATTCGACATTATGAATGTTATTGTAGACTTGAACTCTAGGACATGGTTTGTGTGGATTCAACCTTACTTGTGCATGTAAATTGATTCCTAGACATTATTTGAGATGCATAAGTTTGGTTTAACTTATTGATTTTGCATAAGTTTTGAACTTATTGTTTTTGGAGACTTGTAAGGATCATGTTCATGTGATGGCTAGGGTTTAGCCCTAGTACGGATTCGTGAGTTTCCTAAGTCATATGAAGTGCGCAGTAGGTAGTACCTTGTGGGTCGTAATTACTCGGAATAACTTATACACGTGCGCACTAGGTAGTACCTTGCGGGCAAGTAACCCGAAATAACTCAATTGGTCTGCAGCCAAGGATCCTAGTCTTTCCACTATTTGATTTCACATTTAATTTCAAGTTATTAATCACGGATTACTTGTAACTTGAGAATTGATGCTTACTTTGAGTATTTGAATCCTATTTAGTATACTTGAACTTGTATACTTGCTCCATGTTTCATTTTAGTATACTTGTGACATGTGTACTTGTCCTATGCATATTTTGTTTAGCTTAGTATACTTGTGTTAGTATACTTGATTTATGAGTATTCTATACATATATCTTATACTTGTGTAGGTATGCTAGATATTGC
This sequence comes from Cornus florida, assembly GCF_030987335.1. NCBI lineage: Eukaryota > Viridiplantae > Streptophyta > Magnoliopsida > Cornales > Cornaceae > Cornus > Cornus florida. The sequence continues at coordinate 67,394,404 of NW_026775578.1, forward strand.
TTATCTCGTTTAACATGATTTAGTATACTTGTGAGCATGTGTACTTGAATATCGTGTATCTTGTTTTAATACGGTTTAGTGTACTTGAGCATGTATACTTGTATACCGAAGTTCATTTCAATTGCATGAGTAGCTTAGGATGATCCCTAAGTCTTACTTTGACATAGACGTTAGGTGGCATGAGCCCTGTTAACATATTTCACCTTAAGGTGATAAAATTGTAAAATACTAGGTCGATGCATGCTCATCTCCTACGAGTAGCTTTATGTTACTCACCCACGTAGTGGGGACATTTTTTAGGTACAGGGACCTTGATTTAGGATGCACACTATGCCATGGAAGTTTCGTAGACTTGAAGTATCATTTTCATGAAAATGTTGGCATGAAATCCTATTTGTAACCTTGTATATCAAAACTTGTATTCTTTGATTCCATCTATGTAATGTGTACATAAGTACACTCTTTTCAATGTATCTGACGTGTATAAGATGAGGCCGGAGGCCAATAACATGTATTATGTAATCTATGCACTTTTGCTTTTATGGTTCATTATGGAAATATTGGAAAGTCGCAAGTCTTTGCTTCACCATATTTGCATCGGGTGTGGGAATTCCATTCTTTTTCTTTCATAGGGTCTCTATGATCATGTATGAAGTGTGGCTAAGGGCCAAACACCATTTTATTTTAGGTTTAGCATTTTGGGTTCATTTATTCCACTTTTAGGCATTTTTGGCCATTAAAAGGTCATATTTTGCATTGGAGTTATTTTAAGGCGGCGGACCATTAGGACGCGTCTTAAATGTCGTTTTACGTTTGCGTGCATGTCCACATTTCACAAAACTCTTAAGTTTCAACTTTGGACCTATTTTTGGGCGATTTTATAAGTTTTTATGCACAAACCTTGCATTGGGGTGTCAATTGAGTTCTTATTTGGTTTGACATGTTTTAGATGCTTGAATGAGGCTAGGAAATGTTTTAAAACGTGTTTGGATCATGTAAAAAGCATGTAGAACCTTGGAGATAGACCAAGCACCATTTCTACACATTGCAGCAGCTTTTCATAGCAGCAGCAGGTATGTCGGCCGGCTGATAGAGCTTCATCGATCGGCTGACGAATCCCTTGAGACCATTCTAGTAGCCTTTTTGGGATTTTAGGCATTTCGGTCGGCTGACCATGGGGGTTTAGCCGGCCAACTGTCAAGTTTCGGCTAGCCGAAGGTTGAGTTTCGGCCGACTGATGGTTACATTTCTGTCGGCTGATTCTCCCTGGAACCACCCCTTCTCAACTTCTCTAGGACAGCATTGTTATTCCAACTTTGGAAGGCCGTATCTCTTTTATTTCTTGTCCAAATCAGTTCATTCTTGAGTCTAAGTTTAAGAGCTTGAAGTTAGCTTTCCAATGGTACCAACCATTCATCAAAACTCCACCTATAGTGAGAGTTATTCCAGTTCTAGTATGATAGTGTCGTGGTATCTCTTAAACGGGAAACGCCACTTTGTTTTAAATTCATATCTTTTGCGTCTGGACTCAGAATTAGGCGATTCTTGAGTCTAACCTTGTTCATTTTTTCATTGTCTTTCCAATGGTATGCATAGTGGTACCCATTTCAGTGTAAAATGACCATTTTGCCCTTGGTTCATTTATTTTTGAGTTAGGCATTATTGCTTCATTTGTTGGCTCAATTGAGTTCCGTGGCTTCATGGGGGGTTACCTTGGTGCCTTAGGGATGATGTACATCTCTTGAGGCCACTTTGCTTCTTTTGCTTCCGTATTTCTGGATCCGGTTCGGGTCATCACAAGAGACACTGTGTTGAAAAATCCAGGGTCGTCACAGGAAGTGGAAACTAGGATAAAAAGGTTAAATGGGACCCTATGGCACCAATGACAACCGAAGGAACGAGATCTAGTCCAAACTAAACCACGTACGCCATTAAATGGCTTGAACAAGATCAACAAGGTCAAGTGGGAACGAATGAAACAAGGTTAACCTGTCTAGGCAACAAACCAAACAAGACCTACAGGGCAGCTCCATTTCGGTCGAGTAAGAACGAATGAAACAAGGTTAACCTGTCTAGGCAACAAACCAAACAAGACCCATAGGGCAGCTCCATTTCGGTCGACCGAAATGGAGCTTTGGTCTGCCGTAATGAACCAAGAAAAAAAAGAAAAAAATGAGCCTTCATTTCGGTCGACCGAAATGACAAACCGATCGACCTATTTGTGGCTCGAGATGAAAAAAGGCTACTGGAAAACACTGTTCAACTAAAACCACAAGAGAATCGATCGACCAAACTGGGCCAAACATCAAAAATGGCTACTGGAATGGGAGATTTTGATGTTCAAACAATTTGAACCAAGAATCGGTCGACCGAAACAGGCCATCGGTTGACCGAAACAGGTCGAAAATGAGGAAATGAACCTGCTATGCACCAAAAATGAAGAAAAGTCCCTAAGTCTTATTTGAATCCCCCATAGCATGATCAAATTGTATTATATGCAAGTGTGTGATGATGTGAACATACACGCAAGTGTAATATGACATTTTAAACATGCTACAATGGCCTACGGCCTCATTAAATTCCATTTACAAAATTTTACATGCCAGACCTCTAAGGTAGATAAAAATACATTTCAAAACAGAATAAAGCACCAAATGAGTACAAGTGCAAATATAACATGCTTGGCCCTTGGCCTCATGTCGTACATGTCAATTACATTGAAAAGAGTGTACTTATGTACACTTTACATATACGGAATCAAAGAATACAAGTTTGATACATAAGGCTACGACGATGGCATTTCATGCTAACACTTGCATGAAATGAAAACTTTAAGAGCTATAAGCCATCCCAATGAACGACAAGCATCACGAACCAAGTCTTCATACCTGAACAAATCCCCCAGTAACTTCGGGATGAGTAAACAAGTTTACTCGTACAAAATGAGCATGCATCAACTCGATTTCTTTCAAATTTTTAGACTAACATGAAACAGTTCAAAAAGGTCATGCCACCTAACGTCTATGTCAAAGGTGAGACTCAGGGAGCATCCTAAGCTACCTTAGAATATAAACAACAAGAATCATGATATATAAACATATATGAAACGAATCAAGGTTGGAATAATCCAAAGAACACGACAAGAAGGATGCTTGAGTACAGATCAACATGAATTGCATTTTTAATACAATTAAGGAAGGTTTGGAATAATCCATACAACACGACAAGAGAAGACTAGAATACAAGAATCACCTTGTCAATGCAATTTACACGATTGGAACATACCAATTAACACGATATGAGTAATACATGGAATCAAGGATAAGGCATAATATCTATGCAATAAAACAAGGATGAATATTCCATGAAGCACGAAAAGAGTTATACATGAAATCATGAACAAGGCATAACATCTATGCAAGTAAACAAGATTAGAGCATTTCACATAACAGGACAAGAAGTATACTTGAAATCACGAATAAGGCAAAATATCTATACAAATAACAAGATTGGAGCATTTCACATATCATGACAAGTTTTAAATCTTCAAGGAATAACAACTTGAAATTTAAGGAGTGAAATCAGCTAATGTGGAAACTCAGATATTGCCCGGATTAAAACCGTACTCTTGGAATCACTTTACAGCTACTAACCCATGAGTACCTTCCCCTAGTGCGCACTATAGTGTAGGAGGACATTCCCCCGTACTAGAACCAAGTCCTAGCCATGTCAATTTTTGATTGATATCCCAAGTCCCAAAATCAACAAGTTGTGCAAAACAAGATAGTATCAAAATACAAAAAAATGCATTAACCACATTTCATGCACAACCAAGATTTTAGAACATACAAGTCATGCCCTAAGTTCATTAACTATAATGGCATGTGAAATGTTAAGAAATCATAGTATGCATCTATATAGATTAGAATCAAGATATATATAGCACATAGAATCCATTGAAGGAAAAATACCACAAGTATAAGATACATGATTCAAGTACTTACTAAGCAACACATGAGTAATTAAATCATTCCCAAGACAAATGTCCATGTTCATTAAGTACATTAATGAAAACTAGATACAAAGAGTCACGGTGCTTGATAAAAAGATGAAAGTACATGAAATACAAGTCTGATTCATAAGTTAACACGAGTTCAATATCAAAGCATGATTAACGCGATGGAAGCATATAAGGAAATTTAATCTACTTAAGGGATTAAATTGTCAAAATTACAAGACAAGTCAAGGATCATGTCAAGGACAAGTTCAATATCAACTTACATATTCATTTCATACAAGACACGACTATGTGAATCAAGTTCCATACAAAGGAAATAATAAAATATAAGTTTCAAAACTCATCCGATTATTCTCAAATTTATACATGTGAGGGAACTTGTCAAGGAAAGCATGAATGCTAAGTTAGAAACTTAATCAAGACAAAGGAGCCATTGAATGGATTTTAATTAATCCTTTTAATTAAAATCTCTAGGTTTTGAAATTCATCTAAATGATCTTAATTTAATATATGTTATACAACATGTCAAGACTTGATTTAAAAACATGATACAAGTGAATTCTAAGTAAGACACGGCCATAAGTATTAAACTTTAATACTAAAAAAAATAATAAATGAAAGGCTTCAAAACCTAATCAAATATTCCCGATTTAATATATATGAAAGTATATAGCAAACATATCAAGAATATCAAGTCGAAATTCAAATGAAGTGAATAGTACACATAGAATAAATTAATTAATTAATTAATTAAATATTCTCTAGATTTTAAAACACCTCCGATTAGTCTCAAATTCACCTATGTTGAAGAACATGCTAGGGCCTAATATAATATGCTAACACACATTGATTTTAAATTAGTTAAGGCCACTTGAATAAAATATTTACCCAAGATAAATATTAAATAAAATCTTTAATACTTGTCCAAAAGCTCTCAATTTAATATATGTCAATGAACATATCAAGGGGTAATATAATATCATGCAACATGTTTAAACCAAGCTATGAGCAACCGGGAAAATCAAATCTTACACAAGGAAAATAATTAAATAAAAATTCTAGATTTGATATCCAAGTATATAAATGAGTTGTATAAGCATCACAAGTATGCTATATAACAAGAAAATAAATTGCAACACCCCCTACCTCAATTTGAGATGAAAATCTCAAAAACCCACCGAAATAAAAGTGCTCTGAATCCGATGATACCGAAGGGTTTTGTCGGGGACAACACGGTGAACAAGAATCCCAAGGAAGCCCCATGAAAATCACAACTTGACATCAAACCCCACTCACAAAATGGTCAGAAATAGGTTCTAATAAGGGAGAAAGGTATAGCACGACAAGGCGAATAATAAATGTTAAGGCCGAAGACTTTTCACCAAGGAAAAGTGGATCAAAAGAGGAGAGAGAAGGTGACAGCTCCACGGGCATCCATGGCTACCGGCCAAGAAAGGAAGAAGAAGAGAAAAATCTAATTTTTCGTCTTTAAGTCCCCTATTTATAGAAAATCTCAAAAAGTGCCCCGGAAGGGCCCCACCGGGTCTGGAAAAGTGGAATTTGAGCAGACGCGCTCAAACGGCAAAACTCCATGAACAAAAAAGATTTAAAATGAGAAAATATGAACAACGGATGAAACAGTGTCAAAAATTGAGTCTCGAGCATAGAGATATACCCCGAACAAGTTCGGCGACAACCGGGTTCATAAACTCCGAAACTGGAGAAAAATGACCAGAAGGAAATTTTAAGAGTGCACGACTCGACGAAATGTGAAAATGAATCCCGTACGAGGATCCAACCTCCAGACGAGGTATTTTTGCAATAACTTTCGTTAATTGCACAATAGCCCCTCCAAAAAGGGTTAACTGCAAAACTACCCCAGAATGAAAATATCTTCCAAAGGATATTTTCTTAGATACCCCTGAAATAAAATATCTTCAAAAGATATTTATGAAAAACACTCCAAGAAAAGAAAAAGATTCTGAAGAATTGTGCATCCATGCCCCTATGGACACCGAGAGCAACCAGAGTACTTTCTTGCAAAAGTAAACATACGTATTTCGTGGAAACCACTTAGAATGAAGATACGTGAAGTCAAAAACCAACTCCACGCACGATAAGTGAGGCTATGCCAACAAAGTGACAAACGGGGAAAAGGACGAAAAATGAATAATGTTCCGAAAGTGAAAATGCGAAAATGACTCAGTCCTTAAAGGAAGTTGTCAATTCAAACGAAAGAGTCTCAGAAACCATTTCCGAGCACTCAAGATGACTTTATGTGATGAGAAACTGAACTCAGAAAAGAAAGTTAAACGGAAAAAATTTATTCGTAAAAATTTAAAAAAAAAAAAAAAAAAAAAAAAAAAAAAAAAAAAAAACGAAGAAGAAGAAGAAAGAAATGAAGGAAGGAAGGAAAATGATCGGGTCATTACAAATTCACACAATTGAATGAATTGCATTAAACACCCCTAACTTTGTGGAGGTGTTTTTGGCAATAAGTCAAAAGATTATTCCTCTTAGTTGGTTTGGGGAGGAGGGGGGGTTTAGAAAAAAATAAAAATAAAAATAAAAATAATTTATTACAAAATGCTACAAGTCAAGGGAATTAAATGTTAGGTCTAAAAACACAAAACCCCCATATTGTTTACAAAAATTATCTACTAACCCCTTCAAGTATAGAAACTATCATAATACCCCTCAATATTTTAAAAAATATATCATATCACCCCTTCCTCGTTAGTTGACCATTTAAAATTAACGTCTTCTTATTACGTGACCGTCACGTGCACTATATACCCCAATATAATGAGGGAATTACCCTTGTTCTATAAAAATGATGAAATTACCCTTCTGTTTTGTTATCTAATTAACCCCCTCAACTATATAACCTATTATTTAGTTAAGTTTTGTTATCTTCTTCTTCTCTCTCGTTGCACTGGTGTGAGGATTCCTCTATAGCAAGATCTCAGGTATCTTCTCTTTTTCTCTTCTTCTCTCTTCTCTTCTTCTTGTCTATCATTTAAGTGGTGTGAGGATTCCTCCATAGCAGCAGTAATAGAAGACGTCTAATGGATTGAAGTCCCCCCCCCCCCAATTGATGATTTGAAGCCCTAATTGATCTATTAAATTCTCCAATTGATGATTTGAAGCCCTAATCGATCTATTGAAGTCCCTAATTAATTACTTGAAGCCCTAACTCTCAGCGAGTGTGTGACTTATTTAAAGCCCTAAATCACAATCAGCCGAAGCCCAAATATCTTTTTCCACCACACAATCTGTTAATCGACAAGATCTCAGGTATAACAGCATAATATGTGGTTGTGGGTATCCAACTGTTGTGATAGTTACAGGTTCAAATGAGTATAACAACAAAGGGAGGATATACTATTCTTGTGGTACAAAAAATTGCTCTCTATGGGCATGGTGTGATCCAATTTGTACAATGCCAGCATATACTGAAGCAGATGAAAGCAAGCTTAGTGAAATTGCATAATTAAAGTTCTAGTACGATACAGTTAGTTCCCGTTTGGAAGCTATGGGAAAATGCATGGAAGAAATCAAAAAAATTCTGAAGCAATTAGTTGTAGCATTTGTTATGTTCTTTGTTGTTACATGTATGCTAACTTTAAGAAGAAAGCAGTCAGTTGGTTTTAATATGAGCCTGTGTGTATGCAAAATATATTTTGAAGCCCTATGAAGTATGTATGCAATGTATTTTATGAATTGTCAAATGCATGAGTAAAAGTGTTTGTTGAAGTGAAATTATAGAATTGAAAGTGTAGTGTCTTGTGTTTATGTATATTTCGAATTGCATGAACAAAATGGAAGTGAAAAAATTGAAGAGGAAAAGTGCATTTGAGGGACAGTTGCATAACCAAAATCAAAGTGATAAGCGCATGACGAAAAAGTGCATTGTGCTTTTGAGGTAAAGTTGCATTTCAAATGCATTATACAATTGAGGAAAAGTGCATGTTGAGAAAAAATGCATTGGACCATAATGAGTGTGCCAAAAATGGTAGAATCTTGTGAAAACATATAAACCCTATAGCATACAACTATTGTCATATGAAAGCATGCATAACACATTCATATATTCAAAGTAACACATTCACTGTACAAAATAGCCACACATATATTGTCATGCATTGTTAAAAAAACCATCCACTGTCATTACACCATTAATACAAAAAACCCACCACTGTCCAAAATAAACCCACCATTGTCCAAAATAAACCATCCACATACACCATTAATACAAAAAACCACCACTGTCCAAAATAAACCATCCACATTACACCATTAATACAAAATACCCACCACTATCATTACTTAGGTTTACAATAAAAACATAAGAAAATACTTATATGTAGTCAACCATTTCTTCAAAATCGTCACTTTGTCCACTAAAAAAGCTGCATAAAAAATTTGCTACCACTTTCATCAACATGCCATCATTCTTGTGTGTTAAGTGTGGATGGAAAATCCATATGAACCACTTCATATTGGGTGGATGTCAATGCCTATTTAATCGATGGAAAATATGTGTTAGTTCAGTTTTCTTTAATGTAACCTAAAAGAAAATAATAAGAGGTTCAATAATAATACCTCTGAATGACCAACAATAGCTCTTTCACCAAGACCATAATGTTAAGTGGATATTGATGGCTATTAAATAAAGTAGTAAATGTCAACATACATGTGTTTATAATGTATAATAAATATGAAATAAAAAATTATAATTTTTACCTATGAATGAAGTATAACAGGTTTCTTACCAACTCTGCCACCACTGCCACCAATGCCAGCACCTCTAGCAGCTCTGCCACCACCTCTAGCAGCTCTGTCACCACTTCTAGCAAGTCTGCCACCACCACCTATGTGAAAACTATCACCACCCCTAGTAGCATCTCTGTCATCCCTACCACCTCTAGCTCCTTGTCTAGCTCTGTTAACTCTTACACCACCTTTGTTAGCTCTCTCACCACCTCTATTAGCAGCTCTCCTACCTTCTGTAGTAGAATTCCTCCCACTCCTTCCAACAACAGTTTCATCTCTACCACCACCTACACCACTTGTGCGCCTCTTACTATTGGTGGTGTAATGTTTTTGATTTTTATTATTTTCTATTTTTTAGGATTTTTTTTTATTTTTCAGGTTTATCTCCATCTTGTCTCGTTTTGTGTGCCGGGCACCGTGAGGTGTGCCGAAGAGTCCCGATAATTGGTTGGGATATTTTCTTGAGTTTAGGACTCTTGGAAATACATTGGTTGCCATTTCGGCATTTTTTCGTTTTTTGGGCAGGGAGAGGTGGGACCCGTAACCGAATTTGTGGTGTACGGCTATTATTTTTCGGATTCATTGCATTTCATTCATTATTATTTTGTGCATAGATTATTTGCTTACATGTTTATTTGGTGGCTATAACTTGGTTAGTGTATATGTTTGTTAAAATGAAAGAAAAGAAAAAAATTGAGATTTTTATTTGGCCTGAGACCCACCACCACCATAAGTCATTACAAATGACTTATGAGTCATTACAAACTCATCAGTTTTCTCTCTCCACGCCAGAAACTCTCTCTTTCCTCTACATTTTCTTTTCTTCTTTTATTTCTCTATTTAAAGCTTTGATCTCTCCTTCTCCTTTAAGAATTAAACTTTGCAACTGAAGGCAAAGTCGACGAGTACGATGAGGGCTCTATTTTAATCGGAGCAATTTTTAGTTTGGAGCACCTTTGGGATTTTAAATTTTACGACTGAATCAGGGCTTTTCATCTTTATTGAGGTAGGGGTGTTCTAATCCACAAATTCTTTGGTTCTAGTGAATTTTCTCTCCTTAAATTACTTCTAAGCATGTTTAATTAAATTTTTATGTGATAATGTGGTTTATATGAATATTTGGTTCAAATATATGTTCCTTGAGTTGATGTAATGAAATATATATTCAATTTATGCTATGGTATGTTATATTTGCATATTGTTGGAAATTATCGGCTTATACAAAATTTCATTATTGAATTGGCATTTGAAAGAATGAAACATTTATGCATTCATTGGAAAGAAAAAGGGAAAAGTGTTTTCGAAAACAAATGAAATTTTTTTGTAAAAATGTTTTAAAATTATTTGCAAAAACCCAGACGCCTATTAGTCGCTTAGTGGTCCGTGGCATTAGTGTGGTCTAGAGAGGACTAGGGAGAGACTCTAGCATGGTTGAGCTACCTAGGCCCTTTAACGACGCCTTGGAGTTACCATGTGGTCGAAGATAGTTAACCAATCTTCTTCTCGTAACGCCATGGAGTCGCTGTGGATCGGATTGCACTAACGGTTTGGAAAAGTGAAATGGTATTGTTTCAAAAATGGGGAGCAACATTGCATGACATTGCACTTCATCGGCATATGTTGTATACTTGGTGGTCAGATGACTTATATACATTCTTTTTGTTGTATTGTTGCTTTGCTTGTTTTCCTAAGGCATAATCCCGTTTACTTGTACTCTATTCTTTGTGTGGATTCACGGGGTCATAAGAGTTGTGTCTTAGACACTTCCTACTAAGCTGTTGGCTCACCCCATTACTTTAATATTTTCAAGACATGGAAAAGAGGTTGTGGACGACAATCCATGTGATACCCCCTAATTTCGAAACACGGGTTGATCAAGTCCGCACATAAAATCAGAGGACATCAAAACAATTAAAGTATTTAAACAAGCACATATTACAAAAAGAATTAGAAAGAATAAATGACTCACTGAAGAAATTAATAAATAATAATTCCATTAAATAATAATTCTCCAAATGTTACAACTCGGGAATCCCATAATTCAAGGACCCCTAAATCAACATACACTATTCAGAAATCTATAAATAAAACTTAAGTTAAAATAATAATATCCTACTTTAACATAAATAAGAGTGGATGATAAATAAGTCTCACAAACTGCGGATCCTCAACCTTGAGACTTGAACCTCTAATACCTGAAAGATAAAAATAAGTGAGTCAAACCCACGAGCAAGTTCTCTTTACCAGGCCTCTGAAAACCAATAAGCAGATCATCTCTGATTAAAACCAAACCTAATAAAGTTTTAACTTTAATAAACAATAATACACTAACCACATCTATTACTAGGTTCATTAATTTTTAAAACCCATAAACAATGATTAAATATTAATCATACCTACATTAATCCACTATTTCTTTTAAAGAAAAATTCCTTAAACCTTAATCACATCCTAATCGATTATTAAATCATTTAAATAATAAAACATAATTAATGGAATAATACATTTAATCTCATCCCTAATAATAACTGTAATTATTTAAATCACATATTCAATATCCAAGCTTTAATAAATCATCCATATCTCCACCAGTATTATTTTATTAATATATGTACAATAATACACTAACTTGTAAATATTAGATTATTCTAATTTAAGAACATCTAATCTTAATCCAACCTATACATACAATAACCATAGATGCAATTTAAACATCTAATACATATAGCCATTAACTTATGCTTTGGCAAATCAACCATGCTATTATAAATATATTTATTTATATATTGGCAACTCAACCATGCCTCCTTAAGTATATATTTATACTTTTAATTAACAACTCATTCATGCTTCCTATATATGTATTTTATTCATACAAATATTTAGGCCATATATTTAAGCTTTCTGCAACTCATCCACGCCTACAATTCAACTATGTACCAACTTTAAACTTAACGATGAATTAAATCACATATAGACATCTCATGCATTTCATAAGCATAACATTACTTTAATAACCAGCTTATCTAGATATACCAAATAAGAATAATTAATATTAATCATCTTAAATGATATATATATACATACACATATATTATATAATATATAAATATGTATAATACCATCTATAATAATCTTTGATTATTTAAATCATATATATACATGTATATCAATATATATATATATATATATATATATATATATACACACACACACACACATCCCTCCATACTTATCCTAAACAATTAAACCATATATACATATATATAAATAATTATATATATATACATATACTTCCTTCCATAATAATATATTAATTTAATTATATTTACGCAATTTAAATGCTACTAAATATCGTCAGAAATAGTTTCCCATAAATACTCCATCTTGGTAAATAATTTTTCGATACCGTCTCACTAAAATGTAAATATCTCTTAGTATGATGGGAATCTGATAATAAAATTAGTACCATTGGAAAGAGGATGAAAAATCTTTGAATTTGACCTTAAGAATGACCCAATTTAGATTTAAAATAACTGAGTTATGACCATTTCAATTTCATGTCACAAAACAGGCAAACAGGGATCAGCACGCGCCCCCACGCACTTGTACGCACTGGATCCAAGTCTCCATGTGTACTGGCGCATTCTGATTGGCTGGAGTTGGTATGGTCATAGCACCAACGTCTAAAAGATGTGTAAAATAGTGTGGCCAAGTTTTAAATTTATAAATGCCACTACTACCGCTAACTAAAAATATAGTTAGGGTGAGTAGGGATCGTCCTAAGGGAATGTGGGTGCACTAACAATGGAAACAATGTTTAGGGTTAGTAGGTCAAGTGATTAAAGGTAGATTGTTTAGTTGATTAAACTATAATGCAATTGAAATTAGAGCAAGCAAAAGTAACAATTTAGAAAGTAGGGGAAAAGATATAAAGGAGAGGACTTGGGGTACTAGAGCTCACCTCTAAGCTTGACTTCACTAGACACTAGCAATTGTATATCAATGGAGAAATTGAATTGTAACTTGTGGGTGTGTGTGACATTAATTGAAACTAGGCATGGATGGCAAATAAGTATAGATTGTCTAACCAATTCAAATGAAAAGCACAACCTATCAAATAAGACCATAATCCATTCAATGAAACCACAATTTATGCACACACAACTATTTAGAAACATACACTCTTTGCATTCATAAGGATGGAACAACAAGGAACAAAAATAGATTGTCCACCTATCTATAAATCTAAAGTAACTACACTACATCTACACTAAAGATATGGAAATTAAACTAAGTAAGCTAAAGGTGTGGCACAATCCATCAAGAAACAAGTGTGAACCATCAAATAAATTGCAAAAGTGTTCAATTAAGTACTATGTTTTGATCATGTATGGATTAACTTCATCTATACATATAGACATGCATAAATTCCATTACATCTCAAGAAAAACACATGAATCATCCATTTTAGCATACATAGACATATGATTAGAAATAGATAATCAATTGAAAACATTAAGCCATACACATCAAGTAGAAACCATAAGATAAATATACAAATCCAAGATCAAAACATTTGTTACAAGTAAATCCCTAAAAACATACAAAGCACTAAGTCTAGGAAGCAAACTTAGGGGTTACTCTAACCTTAAGTAGATGTCTAGCCACTCATTGAAGTAGTCATCCAACCCTCAAGTGCTATCTCCATGGTAGGAATGACCTCCTTCTTGATGGAAACCCTAGAAGAATGAAAGAACTCCCAAAGATGTGTAAAAGCTCTCTCTAGTCTCTAGCCTCCTCTCCAAGATATGAGATATGATATAAAAATGGCTCAAAATCCTTATATAGGAGGCTCAAATGTCACCCCCAATGGTCTAGAGTCATGCACTATGGTCCTTGAATTGATTACACCATGAGCCAACTTTTAATGAGCTGGAACTTATTTTTTTTCAGACTTGAGGATATTCGATCAATCGAATTGTCTTGAGATCAATCGAACATTACTGAGATCCATCGAATACTGCAGAGATCGATCATCCTTGGCGGCGCCTTTTTGAATAAAGACAAATCACTGAGATATTTTGGGATATTTTAGGAAAGAGACAAAAGTGGTAGGTGGAATGGTAGGTGTGGATAAGGTTGAATATGTTCGATCGATCGAAGAATTGTTGGATTGATCAAACATGCTAAGATCTTTTGGATAAAGCCAGTTGCTTGGATCCATCTTGAAATGCCTAGATCGATGATGCTTCAATCGATCGAAGAAATGTTGTGATCGATCGAATTTGCTAATTTTCACACTTTGCTTCATTCTGACTTTACTCATTTCTTCCATCCAGCTTGAGTTAGCTTCTTTTAGGCTCTTATTTGGCTGAATTAACTTATTTTTGGGATAAGCGCCTGAAAAAGGGCAATAATATAAAATTAGTCTAAAACGGGAAAGTAAGATAGATAAAGGTCCTAGAATACCTAAGCTTATGGAGTTTAAATGCGCACTTTTCAACGCGCATCAGGAGTCTTTCAGTTGCTGTGAGCTCGCCCACACCAAATTATTTCTATATTGACTAGACCACATTTATGGTCCAGATGCACATGCGTACCCTTTACCATACGCCGTAATGCACCAAATCATTCTACTTATATTAAATTAATCCAATGGCCTAGATTAGCGTGTGTAACATCTTATCTTGTGCCACAATACACCAGATTACGGATTAATCCACTTAAGATTAAATAATCTAATGGTCCAGATCAACATGTGTACCACCATTCCATGCGCTGCAACACACTGGATCAATCCACCATCTATCATCCCCATTCAGCGACCCAAATATGCATGCCTACCATTTTAATCTAATATGCAATACAGAGCACTCCATTCAATGGTCCAGATCAGCATTTGTTTTGCTGCAAGAAAATACAGTAATAGGGATAATTCCCAATGCATGTAAATTGGTAAGATTAAGTTATAAAGAAATGCAACGAGCATAGATTAGCATAGTATATTCTTAATAAATTATGAGATATGCCTACTAATTATAAGAATGTGTGGATAGGTTAATTTCCACACGGATAAAAGGAACATTGAAATTTGAAATTAAATAATCAAAGTGCATTCCTTGTAAAGGATTATGGGCCTAGGTAGTGGACTGATGTTTCCACGTTTTGAATGAATTAGAGGAACGGGACTTTTATATATATGTTGTTGATTTTGGGAATGTTGTATACTATTTGCATTATGCGTTAGGACATAATAGATTAGTTTTAAGGCCAAGTGAGGCCATTGCATTTTATATGCGTTTCAACAGGTTGTTATAGGACTATTTTCTGTAGAGGTTATGCCAATTTTTTGGTATTATCGACCGGTATCTTTTTGGGTCGTTACATATGGTCTTCCACCTTTACCTTTTGGTTATCTTCTAACACGCTCAAGTGATTTACAAGTCCTTACATTATAACCTAAGACAAGACATTTAGTGCATCTTAATTTTGACCTCTTCACCACTGGCCTTTTGAAAGACCCTCACCTGGACCTCTTTTCTTGTTCTATTTAGGTCTTCTAGGTCTAGTCATATAAGGTGGTGGCAGTATTGGAGCAGTACCAACTTCTCTTTTCATATTCCTCAAAGACACTGGAATTATGACATATTCATAAGACTTAAAGTATGTTTCTTTATAGTTAGGAGGGTCAACAAAAAGTTTTAGATCAAACCTCTTATTCAAAATTGCTGCCACTGCATGTTTGTAAAGTATGCCAGTTATGTCTTAATACTTATATAAACAAGTTCTTGCAGCAAGATTCACATAATCACTAATCCCAACTTCATTCCATGTCATGTTTTCCACCTCATACTTGTTATGCCCTGCATAACTCAAACGCAATCTTCTTACATTTTCAGAAATTTTATCCAATTTCTCTTTAATTTCTGGACACAACAATCCCTTAACCTTATCCAT
Source organism: Cornus florida (assembly GCF_030987335.1). Classification (NCBI taxonomy): domain Eukaryota; kingdom Viridiplantae; phylum Streptophyta; class Magnoliopsida; order Cornales; family Cornaceae; genus Cornus; species Cornus florida. Next base: position 67,410,158 of record NW_026775578.1, read on the forward strand.
CATCTCTCAATTGCTTTGATACCTTAGCATCAGTTGTTTTCTGATCTTTTCAAACGTGTAAATTAAAGGCTTTTCCCTTGCCTTCCCAATATAGCTGTTAAATGACTCACACGTGTTATTTGCACATAGGCTATTCCTACTCTTTGTAGTGTATGCTGACCTTGCCTAGACCTTTAAAGGAATCTTCATTAACCAGTCATGTGCATCCTTGTTAACTGCCTTCATCTCTTCCATATGTAGCACAAAATCAAATTTTGTCTATGTTGTGGATGCATTCTAGAATATGTTCCTTAGTATTCTACCTGAAATTATCATATATGTGTTTAATACAGAACATAATATATGCTCTAGGATATTTATGCTCAAATACCTCAAGTAGACCCTACAAATTTAAAGCAAAATATTGTAAATATGTAAAACATTAAACTAAGATAATAAATGACCATATACATTAAAAGATAAACATGTATACCTTCTGTCGATCTGAGATAAATGTGTACTTATGATAATTGCCAACTAAACCCATCAATTCATCCAAGAACCATTCCCAAGAGTCCTTGCATTATGCCTCAACACGCCCAATTGCAATTGGATAAAAGCCATTGTTGCCATCCCAACCAACAGTACACAATAAGTGTCCCCCATCGAGTCCTTTCAAGAAACATCCATCTAAACCAATAAATAGTCTACAACTCTCTAAGAATCCTTTTCACATAGCCTCTAGGGAATAGAACAACCTATAGATAAAAGTACTATCATCACTATAGGGTATTGTTCTTATATTAGCAATACTCCAAGGATTTTTTTTTCCAGTATTAACCCATAATAGTCCTTAGCTCTTGCAAATTGCTTTGAATAATCACCTTCAATCATTACTAAAGCCAACTTCTTTGCTCTAGCCACTTTTTGTTTACTCATTTCAACATTAAATTCACTTTCAACTTTCTGCACAAAACCTTTCAACGAGTAAGTTGGATCAACAAAAATCTTTTCAGTATAATGTTTTCCTACATAACTATATGTCAGTTGACTGTTTTTGTGATACCCCTCGACTCCGAGACATGGGTTGATCAGAAAACAAACCCGAACCCGAGGGAATATCAAACAATTAATATATAAATAAACATAGAATACAAAAAGATAATGAAATATTAAAGCTGAAGGAATTCTAAACTATAATCCCTTAAAATTAAATACTTAAAATCCAATAATCCCAATACCATCAGAAATAAATATGAATAATGATCTACCAATCCAAAACCTCCTAGATAACAACTCGGGGATCCATCCAATGAACCCTTAATAAAATCCCAAACTGAAACGAAAAACTAAAAAAAAAAAACCAGTACTAAATCAGGAAGAGAGATCCTACGTCGTCGAAAGAATGAGTGACCATCTCTACTCAGCACGAACAAGTTCTAAGCCTGGAACTGACCAACACCTGGATAAAATAGAAGTGAGTCAGTCCCACGAACAAGTTCTATCCTACTACAATTCAAACAGAGACTCGATACGCATGTACATCCTAAACAACTCAACAATAGCTATATAATTCGTACATAGGTATATATCCACACTACGAGACTCTCACTGGACTATGAAGAGGGTCTCAACCTGAATAGAAGGTAACATGCAAAACGCACCTGAGTAGGCATGTGTATCTAAGCCTAACAGGGTATACCTCAACCAACATAGCCAGCTACGCATCCTACTGCATATACGCTCCCTAACCGTCAACTCTGAGACTCAAGCTCATATCGCGGTACCATAAATATACATTTAAAGTTCTATCCTATCTAACCATAATAAATCCAGTTAGCTGTTCAGCTTGTTCAACTGCACTGACTTACATATAAGTAGGATTTTATTTTTATAATCCGTTTCCTTATTCCAAAATAGGTAGGACTTAGCGATTTGAGATAATCCATCCCTAGTATGCCACCGTCCCATACCGGTGCATACAATTCAAACATCCAGCAGTTGATAATACAGACAGTGAGTATAAATATCAACTAAACCATAAATCCAACAATTGATAATAAAAATATTAAATATAAATATCAATTGTTCTGTACTAAGCATGATAAAGTTTTGTAAATCAACAGGCTTATTCGATACTACTCCAAAGGTCCAATAATTGATAATACATATCACACATGTAAACATCAATTAATTCCAAGTTAGCATAATAGAATATATAAATTCACATGCTTACTTTAATACCAATCCAGTAATTAATGAAATAAATAGTTAAATTATAAACATCAATTAATCCTTAGCAAGCATTACACAGAGTTAAACATGCTTATTCCTACCACTGATACTTTATTAGAGTGGTCTAACCATCCACAGAAAACTGCTAAATTAAACATAAGCAATTAAAATTCTCCACGTCTAACAACAGTATACCAATTTGTTTTAAAAATTATATACAGTTTTCGCTATAAGCATTAGGTGATTTATTACACATCATCCAACCTCTGGAAGTTTTAATATGGCCTTAGACATTACTGAAAACCCCCATTACAACTCCTAATTGAATTTGAAAACTTCAAAATCCAAGCACCATAACCAAACAAGTCACTGAAAAGCTGAAAAATAAATAAAAAAATTCGAGGGAGCCGCCTCCCTAGTTCATGGAGCGAGGGAGCCGCCTCCAAAGACTCTAGAGTCTATTCTTTTCTTAGGGGAGCCTGCTCCCTTCAAAAGGGAGCCGGTTCTCCTCCTATTTCTTCATCTTCTTCAAGTCCGGTGACTTTCCGAACATCCGTCCTCCATTCCTAGGGTTCCTAGGTGTCTAAACTAGGTTCTAGTGTGTTCTAGAAATAATTAAATTCTTTATTCATTAATTGACATCAATTAAAACATGAATTATGCAAGAAAATTTAAAAACAAGCAACCACCAATTCATGTATAGACATACTGTTATAATTAAACCTAACATGCGAACCATATTAATTTTAATATTTATATATTCCTGGAATTATGTTAAGCATGTAAAGAACATGAGTTAAAGGGAGAGAGTTAGGAAAAGAACTTACTTTTGAGATTTCGGTTCAAAACCTTAGCGTCGTCTTCCTAAATTCTCCGGCGATCCTTCACTGTTTTACTCCTCTATTTCCTCCTTGATTCAACACACGAACCACACCCCTTTAATCCTTCCTTGGTTCAGTCTTAGCCCTAACTAAACCCTAAATTTCCTCTCTCTATTTCACTATGCCACCATTACATGAATAAGGTTCCAAAAACCCATGTCAGACCCACTGTTGTATTTATAGGTTTAAGAAAAACATACCAACCCTAATTCTAATATAATTTAGAGACGAAAATCGAACAATTCATTCTATATCTAAGTCGACTAAATAAAACGTGACTAACTAAAAACAAAACCCTAATGAAATAATTAAAACAATTTCCAACAACTAATCCTAAGTTAACAATTAATGAAAACGACTAATTTAAATTACCACATAAGCATAACATCAATTACACAAATAATTCAATTCAATAAAAATAATTAAACAAATAATTTTAAAAAATAAAATAATTTAACAGATAATTTAACAAAATAAAATAATTAAATAATTAAATAAACAATTAAGCAAAGAAAAATTCATAAAACGATTAATTAAATACCGAGACTATCCTTTTAAAATTAGGAGTATTACATTCTTCCCCCCTAACAAAAGGAATTTTATCCTTGAAATTCGCTCTTACCTTCTTCCAATATTTCAGGAAATTACGAGCGAATGACATCCTCCCGTTCCCAAGTAGACTCATTCTCATTGTGATGACTCCACTGAACACATACTAAAGGAATAACCTTATTTCGAAGAATCTGATCCCTACGGTCGACAATACGACACGGTGGCTCCAAATAGGTTGCATCCGGCTATAACTCAATCTCCTAACATCGACATGTTGATACCGATCCTCATCGTGCAGAAATTTCCGCAACATTGAAACATGAAACACATTGTGCACATGATCCAAATTATCCGAAAGTGCCAACCGATAAGCTACAGCTCCAACTCGATTCGTAATCATGAAGGGACCGACAAACCGCGATGACAACTTCTCTTTCTTCCCAAAGCGCATTACACCCTTCATAGGAGACACTTTGAGTAGAACCTGATCCCCAACCTGAAACTCCAAAGTACGAGTGCAATGATCGACATAACTCTTCTGTTGACTCTGGGCAGTGCGCATACGATCCTGAATAAGAGCAATCTTCTCAGAAGTATCCTTAATGAACTCAGGACCCAAGAATTTGCTCTCTCCAACCTCCATCCAACAAATAGGCGATTGACACGGTCGGCCGTATAATGCCTCAAATGGTGCCATACCAATAGTCTTCTGGAAACTATTGTTATATGAAAACTTCACTAGTGGCAAATAATCTTCCCAGTGGCCCTTGAAATCAAGAACACACGAACGAAGCATATCCTCCATGATCTGGTTAACCCGCTCGGTCTGTCCATCAGTTTGAGGATGATAAGCAGTGCTAAGATGCAACTCTGTACCCAAAGCCTGCTAAAAACTCTTCTAAAATCTAGACACAAAACTTGAATCCCTGTCTGATATAATAGACAACAGAATGCCATGCAGCTTCACAATCTCTGAAATGTATAGTCTCGCCAACTGCTCCAAAGTGAAGTCAGAGCGGATAGGCAAGAAATGAGCTGATTTAGTCAATCTATCCATAATGACCCAAATGAAATTGCGATCCTTGAAGGAATTAGGCAATCCCTCCATGAAATCCATAGAAATGCTCTCCCATTTCCACTTCGGTATCGGTAGTGGCTGTAGAGCTCCTAGCGGCCGCTGATGATCAATTTTGACCATCTGACAAGTACTACACCAAGAGACAAAAATGGCAATATTCTTTTTTATACCTGCCCACCAAAACTGCCGCTTCATATACTGATACATCTTGTCTCCTCCTGGATGAACAGAAAACTCAGAATGAAGAGTCTCAGTCATCACATCCTTCCTCAAATCATCAGCAGAAGTTACCACCAAACATCCCTTGTACCTCAAACCTCCATCAGTCCCAACATAGTAAAATGGGACCTCTCCAGAAGTTATCTCCGCAATTTTGTCAATGCACTGCTGATTCGTGAGTTGTGCCTTCAAAACTTTGTGAATAATAAAATGTGTAACTACCATGCAAGCCATGAAAGCATCCGACAACTCATCCACTATCTTCAAAGCATTCCACTCAGTGGTGAATAAAGTAGAAAGACTAGCAGCAGGTCGACGACTGAGTACATCTGCCACCATATTCGCTTTCCCTAGATGGTATTGTATAGAGAAATGATAGTCTTTCACAAACTCTAACCATCGGTGCTATCTTATATTTAGCTCCCGTTGAGTGAACAAATACTGCAGACTCTTGTGATCACTAAATAATCTGAAGGATTCTCCCAATAAATAATGCCTCCAAATACGTGAGGCAAAGACCACAGCTGCCAACTCCAAATCATGTGTTGGATAATTAAGCTCATGAGGCTTAAGCTTACGAGATCCATACGAAATCGGTCATTCCTCCTGCATCAAAACACATCACAGACCTTGCAAAGAAGCATCGGTGTAGACAAGATACTCTATCCTGCTCTGTGGAGTAGACAGAACCGGTGCAGAAGTCAACTTGTGCTTTAGCTCATCAAAAGCTTTCTGACAGTGTTTATCCCACACGAACCGTACACCCTTCTTAGTCAAATGAGTGAGTCGTCTCGCTATCTTTGAGAACCCCTAGATGAGCCTACAATAATATCCTGCCAATCCGAGAAAACTCTGAATCTCAGTAGGTGAAATAGGTTGTCCCCACTCAACCATTACGGAAACCTTTGGCTGGATCTATCGCTATTCCCCTTTCTGACACCATGTGACGCAGAAACTTCACTTCCCGCTGCTAAAATTCACACTTCTCAAACTTAGTATATAACTGGTATTCACGAAGTGTCTACAACACAATCTGAAGATGTCTAGCATGATCGTCCTCCAACTTAGAATAGATCAAGATATCATCAATGAAGACAATGACAAACTGATCCAAATAAGCCCTGAAGACTCTGTTCATTAAGTCTATGAAGACTGCTGGTGTATTAATCAACCCGAATGGCATGACACAAAACTCATAAGAACCATATCTAGTGAGAAACATTGTCTTCGAAATATCTTGCTCCCTAACCCGAAGTTGATGATATCCAGAACGAAGTTCAATCTTAAAGAAGTATGTAGCTCCCTTCAATTGATCAAAAAGATCATCAATCCTGGGCAAAGGGTACTTGTTACGAATAGTAACCTTGTTCAACTCCCTGTAATCTATACACAGCCAAAGTGAACCATCCTTCTTCTTCACAAACAGAATTGGTGCTCCCCAGGATGAAGTACTCCTATGAATAAAACCCTGGCTAAGTAATTGCTGAATCTAATCCCTCAACTCTCGCATCTCCACTGGTGCCATCCTGTATGGTGCCCTAGCAATAGGCGTAGTGCCTGGAGCCAAGTCAATTACAAAATCTATCTCACGACTAGGTGACAACCCTGGAATCTCCTGAAATACATCCAAAAAATCCTATATAATTGGTAGGCTATCCAATGACACAGTAATCCCCTCTTTCATTTCCTCCTCTATATGGAACAAATAAGTGCTAATGACCCCATTAGAATGTGGCATATCAACGACGTACATATTTTGACCAAATATGGTGAACACAATAGACCTATCATAACAATTAACTTGGGCATAGTAGTGCGATAACAAATCCATCCCAAGTATTACATCATAAGTGTGCATGTCCAGGACCAAAAGATTGGCTAGAAATCTAAGTCTACCAATATCTAGTGTCACAAGCCCATCATTTTCATGTAAAATGGCAGTGTTGCCTAACGGTGTAGAAATACCCTGAGGTATATCACATACCCGTGTCATCATCCCGGATAAAGTAACAAAAGACTGAGATACAAATGAGTGTGTAGCACCCATATCAAACAAAACATGACCTTTTGAACCCTGAATAAGAAACATACCCTCAACAGCCTGAGGTGCCTGAATATCCTGCAGCATGGGGTTGAAAACCCCACCGTAATGCAACTATTGCGGTGCCTGTCCATGAGGCTGTGGCGGTGCTGGTAATGCTGGATAAGTCTGTCCCTGAATCCATGGAACTTGTGGAGCGGGTAAAGGTACCGGTACCCTCTGTCCCTGCTGCACATGCTGTCCCTGTCTCTGTCCTGCTTTAGGACACTGCCTGGAAGTATGACCATACTCTCCACAAATGTAGCAACTACCCTGGAAAGTGCCAAATGGCCTCCTCTGTCGGTTTGCATGTGGCTGACCCTGTCCTACCTGTGGTCCACCATTCTACTACCTCTAAATAGGTGCCCCATTCCTGTGAGCATCTGAACCACCCTTGTGCTTCTTCTAAGGTTATTATCCCTGGAATTGTCCTTGTTATTCTGCCGGTGTCCATTGCCATTTCCTTTTTCAGCTGATTGATTAGCAGAGTCTCTGTCACCCCGCTTCTCACCTCTAGCATGTCTGAAGTCCACGGTCAACTGATACTGCTGCAAAGCGGCGTCTACCACCTAAGCATAAGTAGTGTAGGCTGGACTACCTGTAATAGCTTGCTAAATAGACCACATCAGTCCCTTAACGGAACTATTGCGCTTCTTCTTCTTTGTATCCACCTCCTTTGGAGCAAAAAGAGATAAACGCTTAAACTGCTGCTCATACTCTGCCACTATCATATTTCCCTATTGCAGATTAAGGAACTCTGTCTTCATAGCTGCCCTGACTACATAAGGAAAGTATTTCTTATCAAAGCGTGCACTGAACTGATCATAAGTCAATGACATCCTCTCCTCTGTGGTGGTAACTGACTCCCACCACTGTAGTGCATCTCCAACTAGCTTGAAGGTAGCAAACATCTGCTTCTGAACCTCCATGCTGTAATGACCCGGTCATTTTCCTTCCTTTCCTTTTCTTAGATTTTCACGGATATTTTTTTCCCGTTGATTTTTTCCTTTTTGAGTTCAGTTTATTATCACTTAGTGTCATCTTGAGTGCTTGAGGATGGTATTTGAGACTCTTTTCTTTGGATTGACAACCTCCTTTGAGGACCGAGTCATTTCCACATTTTCACTTTTTGGACACTATTCACTTTTCGTCTTTTTCCTTATTTTGTCTTTTCCCCGTTTGTCACTTTTTGGCACAACTTCAGTTTTTGTGCTCAAAGTTGGTTTTTGACTTCATGTATCTTCATTCTAAGTGATTTCCATGAAATACATATCTTTACTTTTGTAGAAAAGTACTCTAGTTGCTCCCGGTTCCCATAGGGGCATGGATGCACTATTTTTCATAAAACTTTTTCTTTTCTTGGGGTGTTTTTCATAAATATCTTTTGAAGATATTTATTTTAGGGGTTTTTAAGAAAATATCTTTTTGGAAGATATTTTTATTCTGGGCCAGTTTCGCAGTTATTGCTTTTTGGAAGGGTCATTGTGTAATTAATGAAAGTTATTGTAAAATACTTTGTTTTGAGCCTGGATAATCGTACGAGATTCATTTTCACTTTTCGTTGAGTCATGTACTCTTAGAATTTCTTTCTAGTTGTTTTTCTCCAGTTTCAGAATTTTTGGCCCCTGTTGCCACTGAACTTGTTCGGGGCATATCTTTCTGTTCGAGACTCAATTTTTGATGCCGTTTCTTCTGTTGTTCATTTTTTCTCATTATGGTTCTTTTTTGTTCACGGAGGTTTCGTTTGAGCGTGTCTGCTCAAATTTTACTTTTCCGGACCCGGCGGGGCCCTTTCGGGGCACTTTTAAGGTTTTTCTATAAATAAGGCAACTTAAGAAGAAAAATCAGATTTTTCTCTTCTTTTCCCTCTCGTGGTTGGCAGCCATGGAAGCCCATGGGGCTGCCACCTTCTCTCTCCTCTTTTGAGCTTCTTCCCTTCAATGAAAAGTCATAGTGCCTTTGTGTTTTATACTCGCCTTAACTGCGCGCATCTTTTCCCCTTATTCGAATCTATTTTTGGCCAATTTTTGAATTCGGGTTTAAGGCCAAGTTAGGATTTTGGTATGCCCTCTTTGGAGTTTTATGTTCACCTTGTTGTCCCCCTACAAAAACTAGAAGTTTCTTTGGATTCAGAGCGGTTTCAATTTGGTGGCTTTGAGATTTTCATCTTAAATTGAGGTAGGGGGTGTTATAGTTTCAATTTCTTGCTGTCTTGCATGCTAATGATACTTAAACAACTTGTATGCATGTTTTTATTCATAATCTAGAAATTTAATTTAATTATTTCTTGTATAAGATTTAATTTATATAGTTGTCTATGGCTTGGAATCAAATTGTGGCATGCTAGGAAATTAAGTCTTGATATGATTATTAACATATATTAAATTGGGTGGATTTGAATAAGTATTGAGACTTTTATTTAATATTTTTCTTTGATAAAAGTTTAATTTACATTGTTGTAACTAGCATGAAATCAACTCGTAATGAGATATTAAAATAGACATTGGCATGTTCTTTAACCTATGTTAACTTAAAAACATTTGAAGTTGTTTTAAATTCTAGAGGAATTTAATTAATTAGTCACTTAATTAGATTTTAACCTATGTTAACTTAAGGACATTTGAAGTTGTTTTAAATTCTAGAGGAAATTAATTAATTAGATTAAGTAATTTCATTTTAAGTGTTTTAGTCACTTAATCGGAGTTTTAACTTGATATTGTTGATAACCATGCTATGTCCCTTAACATATATTAAATTGAGGCCATTTGGAATAGATTTGAAATCTTGAGAATTTAATTATTTTTATTTAATTAAATTTTATCTAATTGTTCCATATATTTAACTGTGTTGTAGAAGTTATTTCTATATTTAAATCATGGATTTGGACTTATTGTGTAGTCACTTGGTTATGTTTTAAGCATTGAGTAATATTGTTGTTAAATTTATGTTCATGAGAACATGTTTCCAATATTAAATATATTATTATCTTGTGTAGTGAATTGCACACTTGTATATGACATTATATATGCCATTTTAGAATTGAAATTCTAAGGCATGGATTGTGTGGTTTCAACCTACTTATGCATGGAAGGTGATTTCGTGCATTATATAAATTATGCATAAGTTGTGAACTTATTTGGTTTATTTTGGAGTCTTGGGACATTGTTACAAATGATATGGCTAGAGTTTGGCTCTAGTGCGGGAGGTATGAGTTCTCCCCAATTGAGATAGTGCGCACTATGGTTGTCTTCCCAGCGGGTTAATGCCCGAAATAACCATGTTGTTTTTGGTTTAGTCCGAGACGTAATGTCCAAGTCTTCCACTATTTGATTTCGCATTCAATTCCAAGTTGACAACCAATGTTTAATTATGACTTGTGATTTTGGTTATTGACAATTTAATATTGTTAAGTACATTTATGCATTATGATTTTGAATGAATTATAGCATGCTTTTAATGTTGTTAAATACATTCATGTGTTATGATTTTTGATGAATCATTGTAAACTTTGATGTTGTTAAGTACATTAAGTTGTATTATTCAAATGTAGCTTAGGAATGATCCTATAAATTCAATTGGAACATAGACGTTAGGTGGCATGACCCACTTTTGTCGTTTTCGCATTTTAGATTTCAAATTAATGGCTTTGAGAATCTATATTTTGTTGCTTTGTATTGCATGCACCTATGTTGTTGAAATTTCAGGAAGGATATGTTTTATGCTAGAAATGATTTAAGGTAGCTTAGGATGATCCCTGAGTCTCACCTTTGATATAGACATTAGGTGGCATGACCCTTTTGAATTGTTTCAAGTTAATGTAAAATTCTATAAGAAATCGAGTCGATGCATGCTCATTTCCTACGAGTAGCTTTATGTTACTCACCCCGAAGTTATTGGGGGTATTGTTCAGGTACAGGATTCAAGATTCGAAGATTGCACTTTCCTCGGGTGATTTGTAGATTTGAGGTTACTTAAATGCATTCTTGTTCACATACAAGTGTTAGCATGTTTAAGTTTTGCCTATGAAATGTAATTTTTCTAACTTGGAGGTTTGACATGTCAAATGTTGTAAACGAATTATAATAAGGTCATTGGCCATTGTAACATGTTTAAAATTCCATATTGCACTTTCGTGTATGTTCACATCATCACACAATAGCACATAATGCAATTTAATCATGTTATGGGGGATCCATTTGAGACTTAGGAACTTCTTTTCATTTTTGGTGCATAACAGGTTCATTCTTCACATTTTCGACCTGTTTCGGTCGACCGGTGGCTTGTTTCGATAGACCAAAACAAAGGCTCATTCCCCTTCTTTTCTTGGTTCACTTCGGTCGACCGAACCATCATTTTGGATGACCGAAATGATGCTGCCTTGTGGGTTTTGTTTGGTTTGTTGCCTAGATAGGTTGACTTCATTTGTTTGTTCCCACAGGACCTTGTTTATCTTGTGTTAAGCTATTTGATGGCACACATGGTCTAGTTTGAACTAGATCTTGTTTCTTTGGTCGTTATTGGTGCCATAGGGTACCATTTGACCCATTTCATTCTAGCTTTCGCTTTTGATTATTTTCCTTGAGTTCCGTAACTTCATGGAAGGTCACTCTGGTGCCTTAGGGATAATTTATATCTCTAGAGACTTTGGTTTGTCTTTTGCTTCCGCATTTCGGGTCCGTTATTGGGTCAACTTTTGGCTCATCACTGACGCACCGGGTTACAAAACTTAGGCCGTCACATGTGCACTAAACCAAGCGAAGATGTCGCTCGATATCCTATTTCCACTAGTGAGCTGCTTGCACATCGGTGGAGCCGGAGAACTAAGGTGGGCTCCCCTTTGTGAAAGAACTCCTAGCATTTTCCTAAGTATCAGTCTGAACCACTGGTGATGGTATAGGTGCCTGCTGAACCTGTGGTTGATTCCGGAGTGCAGCTGTTACCCCTGCTTCTATAGCCCGAGCAATGAGGTCATTGATATGAGGAGGATACTCTGGATCTCCTCCTTTATCTTGTGTTTGCTGAACTTCCTCTTGCTCTTCGTAGAACTGACCATCATCATCCTGAAACCCAGGCAATTGTTGTTCTTCCATTAGTTGAAGCTGTAGGCGTTCTTGCTGCTTACGTGCCGCTCTCCTTTGCCTCCTATTTCCTTGCATGTTCTGTCCTCTTCTAGCGTTAACCATATGTTAATACGAAAAGACAGACATCAGAATGATTTAAACCGAATTGTAAAGGAATACAATGAATCCTAAACTTAAGCTCTAATCAAGAGAAAACGCTACGCGGAAGCCTTGTACGATACAATCCTAGAGACACTGAACCTGGAGTGCTCTGATACCAACTGTGATACCCCTCGACTTCGAGACATGGGTTAATCAGCCCAAGCCCAAACCCGAGGGAATATCAAACAATTAATATATAAACAAACACAGAATACAAAAAGATTTATGAATGAAATATTAAAGCTGAAGGAATTCTAAAATATAATCCCTTAAAATTAAAACTTAAAATCTAATAATCCCAATACCATTAGAAATAAATATGAATAATGATCTGCCAATCCAAAACCTCCAAGATAACAACTCGGGAATCCATCTAGTGGACCCCTAATAAAATCCCAAACTGAAACGAAAAACTAAAAGAAAACCAATACTAAATCATGAAGAGAGATCCTACATCATCGGAAGAATGAGTGACCATCTTTGCTCAGCGCGAACAAGCTCTAAGCCTAGAACTGACGAACACCTGGACAAAACAGAAGTGGGTTAGGCCCACGAACAAGTTCTATCCTACTACAATCCAAACAGAGACTCGATACCCATGTACATCCTAAACAACTCAACAATAGCTATATAATCCGTACATAGGTATATATCCACACTACGAGACTCTCACTGGACTGTGAAGAGGGTCTCAACCTGAATAGAAGGCAACATGCAAAACACACCTGAGTGGGCATGGGTACCTAAGCCTAACAGGGTATACCTCAACCAACATAGCCAGCTACGCATCCTATTACATATACGCTCCCTAACCGTCGACTCTGAGACTCAAGTTCATATCGCGATGCCATAAATATATATTTAAAGTTCTATCCTATCTATCCATAATAAATCTAGTTAGTCGTTCAGCTTGTTCAGCTGCACTGACTTACATATAAGTAGGATTTTATTTTTATAATCCATTCCCTTATTCCAAAATAGGTAGGACTTAGCGATTTGAGCTAATCCATCCATAGTATGCCACCATCCCATACCGGTGCATACAATTCAAACATCCAGTAGTTGATAATACAGACAGTGAGTATAAATATCAACCAAACCATAAATCCAACAATTGATAATAAAAAATTAAATATAAACATCAATTGTTCCGTACTAAGCATGATAAAGTTTTGTAAATCAACAAGCTTATTTGATACTACTCCAAAGGTCCAATAATTGATAATACATATCACACATGTAAACATCAATTAATCCTTAGCAAGCATTAGACAGATTTAAACATGCTTATTCCTACCACTGATACTTGATTAGAGTGGTCTAACCATCCACAGAAAACTGCTAAATTAAACATAAGTAATTAAAATTCTCCACGTCTAACAACAGTATACCAATTTGTTTTAAAAATTATATACTGTTTCCGCTATAAGCACTAGGTGATTTATTACACATTAACTAACCTCTGGAAGTTTTAATATGGCCTTAGACATTACTGAAAACCCCCATTACAACTCCTACCTGAATCTGAAAACTTCAAAATCCAAGCACCGTAGCCAAACAAGTCACTAAAAAGCTGAAAAATAAAAATAAAAAAATCGAGGGAGCCGCCTCCCTAGTTCATGGACCTGGCTCCCTCCTTGAGGGAGCCACCTCCAAAGGCTCTAGAGCCGGCTCCCTCCTTGAGGGAGCCTGCTCTTTCCTTAGGGGAGCCTACTCCCTTCAAAAGGGAGCCGGTTCTCCTCATATTCCTTCATCTTCTTCAAGTCCGGCGACTTTTCCAACATCTGTCCTCCATTCCTAGGGTTCCTAGGTGTCTAAACTAGGTTCCAGTGTGTTTCAGAAACAATTAAATTCTTTATTCATTAATCGACATCAATTAAAACATGAATTATGCAAGAAAATTTAAAAACAAGCAACCACCAATTAATGTGTAGATATACTGTTATAATTGAACCTAACATGCGAACCAAATTAATTTTAATATTTATATATTCTTGGAATTGTGTTAGGCATGTAAAGAACATAAGTTAAAGGGAGAGAGTTAAGAATAGAACTTGACTTTGAGATTTCGGTTCAAAACCTCAGCGTCGTCTTCCTAAATTCTCCGGCGATCCTTCATTGTTTTGCTCCTCTGTTTCCTCCTTGATTCAACACATGAACCACACCCCTTTAATCCTTCCTTGGTTAAATCTTAGCCCTAGCTAAACCCTAGTTTTCCTCTCTCTGTTTCACTCTGCCTCCAGTACGTGAATAAGGTTCCAAAAACCCTTGGTAAACCCCCTGTTGTATTTATAGGTTTAAGAAAAACATACCAACCCTAATTCTAATATAATTTAGAGGCGGGAACCGAACAATTCATTCTATATCTAAGTCGGCTAAATAAAACGTGACTACCTAAAAACAAAACCCTAATGAAATAATTAAAACAATTTCCAACAACTGATCCTAAGTTAACAATTAATGAAAACAACTAATTTAAATTACCACATAAGCATAACATCAATTACACAAATAATTCAATTCAATAAAAACAATTAAATAAATAATTTAACAAAATAAAATAATTAAACAAATAATTTAACAAAATAAAATAATAAAACAATTAAACAAATAATTAAATAAGCAATTAAGGGAAGAAAAATCCATAAAACAATTAATTAAACACCGAGACTATTCTTTTAAAATTAGGGGTATTATAGTTGTGCCTTACACCAGTACGTACAATTGTGATATCTTTATTTGGAATGATTTATCTTCACCATTTCTAGAGGCATAAATCCTCCACCCACATTTAGCCTTTCATATCACTGTGATTCTATCTCCATCATTCTTTATAAATGTTAGGTTAAACTTACCTTTTATAGTTTTATCCCCTACTGCTTCTTTAAATTCTGCTTGAGAATCAAACTTCATGCCTATTTCAAGTTTTTTATTTCCCAAGTCTGTATGAACATTGAAATTTGGATAAGATGGCCCACTTGTGGCACCATCCTCATATTCTCCACCACTTGAGTATACCAAACTCATCAACTCCTCACTTGGTGCATATTCAGAAGCCTAATACTGTCATTATCTTTATCAGATTAAATCTCAGGTTGTTCATTTTTTTTACCTCATTCACATCAGTTGCATCTTCATTATTTCTTACTTCATCAATCTCCTCATCTATCATAAAAGTGTCATCATAAAAATTCAAAAAAACATTGTCATTGTAATATTCATCATTCACATCTTCAATATCATTACCTATTCACATCTTCAATTTCATTACCATTTCTATCAACATCACTGTCATTTTCATTTTCAAGCAGATCAAAATCACTGTCACCTACATCTTCAGTTTCAGGCATATCAAAATCACTATCATCTTCATCTTTAATTTCAGGCACATCAAAATGACTACCATCTTCAGTTGCTATTGCAAGCACCTCTAGTGATCTATCTCCATCATTCTCACCTTCTGCATTTCCCACCTCTACTGATCTATCTCCATCATTCTCACCTTCTGTATTTCCCTCTTCAGTGATTGACACCACATATATTTTAATTAGGGAGAGCCTTTAGTAGTGTTCGAGCATGTTAATCACATCCCTGTCAGTCTTTAACTCCTTTAAAATCTCATCAATGTAAGACTTGTATAATAGTTTACTTGTTGTAGTAGGACAACCAAGCAGACCTATCATGTATTGAAGTTATATCATTGACATGAGATCACTGTCTATATCCTCATATATCTCAACAGACCCACTAAAATATGGACTTAATTCTGTATTACCAAACTGACCACCATAATGCATTTCTAGTGTGTATAACTTTTGAAAAGCAGGATTAAAACATAAAACAAGTAATTTCAACAAAACAATAGCAAACATAAGATAACTAAAAAAAATAATTTTGACACAGTTGCAGTAATTTTAAACAAGTATTGTCAAAGATCACTGGAATCACAACCTTATATTACTTAATTTAATGATGACTGAGACCACAAAGAAACCCTAATTTTTATTACAAAATCACTAAACCCTAATATCAATACTCCCACCCAACAATAAGGACCCACATTTAAAAGGAAAAAAACCCTAATTTTTATTACAAAATCACTAAACCCTAATATCAATACTCCCACCCAACAATAAGGACCCACATTTAAAAGGAAAGACTATAAAACCCTAAGTACTACAAAGCAAAAAAAAAAATAGTATTTACTACTAATTTCAACAATAAATTTCTAAACTCTAAATTATGAAAAAGTAGTTTGATCAATAAACAAACCCTAATCTTTGATCACTCGGACCACAGCCCTATAAACAACCTTAATTTTTATTACAGAAAATTTAAACTCTAATATCAATATCAAGACACAGCCCACCTCGAATTATACCCACCCAACATTATAGACTCATATTGAAAAGGAAAGAATATAAAACCCTAACTACAAAGCAACGACAATGGATGAAAGTTTGTCCATACCTGGCACCATTTTATCTAAGAAAAGTAACACAAACCACTTAGAATCGACCAAGATCTTCGACCACTAGCGATTACAGAAAAAAGACACAAACAACACTCGCTTTCATCAACACTCAACACTCAATTTCATCAACACTCGTTTTCATTAACACTTCATACTTGTTTTCATTAACACTCAGCGCATACACAAACATAAACACAAAACATATATGGATGGGGTTTTATATAGTTTTTGTAAACAATAAGGGGGTTTTGAGTAGTTTTTGTAAACAACAACATTTATTACAAAACGCTACAAGTCAAGGGAATTAAATGCTATTTACCCTAATACGGGTCACGAGATAGTGGGTTTAGCTTCTTACCATTGTTAAAATATGTGTGAATTCATGTAACCAAGTTTTATTCTTGGCTAACAATGAAGATTAGGTAGGTTGTGGTGGTCGAACTTCGGACTCGGACTGACAGTTATAAAATCAGATGTCTAATCAGACATTAAATTGTCGTACGAGGATTTATCTTCACCATCCACTTTTGGAGGTAGATGAAATAGCAGTAGAACACAAGGCCCTTGGTTACAATCTTTGATATTTATTTATCCTAGTAACCTGGGGGGGGGGGGGGGGGGGACCAACTACGTCATTGGGTAACGCCCAACCTTTGATATTTATTATTTTTTTTCTCAAAAAAAAAAAAAAAATTTATTTTTTTTGGCTTTGTTAAATAAACTTATTTTAATGGGCACTCCACTTTTCTCCAATTGCACTCAATTTACTTTTTTCTTTTACATGAAATAACAAGAAGATACTTAAATTTATTAATGCACCATCCCTTAATTTATAATGTCATAACTACCTTTTATACAATTTTAACCATTTTTTTTTTTTTTTTTTTTTTACCTTCTTTACTATTTTTTTCCTTTCTATTTGTTTTTTTTTCCTAAGTTCCTCTCAAAGAAAATAATTTATTCGATACTAATAATTTTATTTTTGGCTGTCAAAAGAGATAATTTATTCCCTAATGACTTCTTTATTTTATTTATTTATTTATTTTTTTTGTGGTACAATCGGAAGAAATATTTTCAACAAAGTTAACTTTTTTTCAATTTTGTCAAAAGAGATAACTTTTTTTTTTTTTTTGGTAATTTTTTTTGGGTCGTGTCAAAAGAAATAATTTATGAGATAAATTATTATTATTTTTTTGAGTCTTATCATAAGAGATAATCTATTCAATAGGGATATTTTTTATAATCCTTTTCTTTTGTACTTTTTTTGGAATCTTGACAAAAGAGATAATTTCTTCAATAAATATAAAATTTTTTGGGGGGTTATAATTTTTGTAATGGTTACTTTTTATTTTTTGGAAAAAAAATAATTTATTTAATAATTTATTATTATTATTATTATTATTATTTTTGCGTCTCCAATGGCCTCTCAAACTCAAAATATAGCAGATGGATGAAAATAAGGCACTCTAATGGGTTCTTAAAAGATCTCTCATATTTTGAGATTTTCAAATGTATTATCAAATATAGTAGCTCTCAAATGGCTTTTCAAACTCAAAATATAACAAGTGAATGAAAATAGGCACTCCAATAGACTTTCTCAAAAAATCTCTCATTTTTTGAGATTGTCAAAAGTTGATAAAATGAAAATAAGGCACCCCAATGGTTCTCAAATACATGGAATGGTTGTTGTGTCAAAAAAATAACATTTTGAATTAAATGCGTCATTAGAGCACAATACAAAAATATAACATTTTGACACTATAACTCCTCTCAAAATATAAATTTGGCAAAGAAATATAACATTTTACATTGAAAATAATCTAAGTGGAGGAAATTTAAAAGTATAATTGTGTCCTTTAAAAAGTAATATGATAAAAAAAATTAAAAATTTGGGCCGGCGGCTGGCGGGTGATTTCAATCATTGCTAGTTTGAGAAAAGACCGAAAGGGCCGAGGCCATGATCAATTAAGAAATAGATTTTTTAAAATAATCCTAGTCTCATACAAAGACTCAAAGATTTTATTAAATAATACTTGTCTTATTCAAAGACTCAAAAGTGACGAATATATATTAGTAGTTCAACATCCAAGCAACAAAAGAAAAAGAAAAAGAAAAAGAAAAAGAAAAAAAAAAAAAATTGTGCACTGCAAACCCGTCCAAAATACATAGTAATACACACAGATGCAATTACTAAATGTATTTTGTACGAGTAACGACTAACATGGGCGAGCACGAAACGGAGTTGAAGATACTGGAAAATCACAGGACTCTCTTCCATTTTACGATTGCATTTTACCATCCATCTACCAAACCTCTCTCCCTTTCTCCCTCCCTCCCTCCCTCCCTCCCTCGAGCCTAGAGCCTGTGTGTGCATCAACTTCTGCTGAGAAATTTTCTCTCTTCTCAACACTCTTCACATGAATTGCGATCTGCTTTGAAGTTCTCTACATATACATAATGGCGGTGATTAGCGCAAGACGAGAGAACTTTGGATTCTGGATTTGTCTTGTGGTGTTGACGTTTTGCGCGATCGCCTCTGTTGCAGCTAGATCTGATAAGGAAATCAGAGAAAGATTTTATGGCAATCTCTCTCTTAATTCGACGACATCGCCCTCCGGCGAGGGCAGTATTGCCAAAATGTTCGATAAGGTTCTCGAACATGAATTCTCCGAAAACGATCAGCAGGAAGGTTAGGGTTTATTTCTTCTTTTTTATTTTTTATTTTTTATTTCTTTTGTTTTTGTTCATTCGATTTTTCCTATTAAATTCACATTTATTTGGTTTAATCTGAGCGTTAATCATGCGAATTGGTTGGATTGATTGTGAAATTCTTGACATTTAAAATTATTGATGTTGTTTTGTCCGGAGAACATAAAATTGTGATGTAAAAATTTTAGCAAGAGGTAAAAATAGAATTATTTGTTTCCATTTTAGAGAAAAAAAAAAAAACCTTTGTTTCCTTAACTCTTAAACTTTAATTTGACAAGACCCAACTCGAACTATCTGAGTTCTGCAGTATGCTACATCAGTGGTGGTCATTCTTAAAAGTCTAAAGTGGTTAAACTCACAGCATTTTCAAACATACAGAAGAGAGGTAGTGGGAAATGCTGGAGTAGGACCATTTTTTCTCTCTTTCGTTGGCAAAAATGCCACTGATATTTAATGGCGGAGGTAGCAGTTGGGTGCAGGTTGTCTCACTGCCACTGAGCCTGGCTTAGTGGGAAGGCTTTTGAACAGGCTCGCTGGTGTGTGTTTTTCCCTCATAAATTGGTTGGGCAACTTGCCCGCTGCTGGGTTATCTACCACTAAGGGTGCAGTGGAAGGAGTGCCACCACTTAGGTTCAAGTTACCTCTTTGACAAATGTACAATCATACAATGAGTAGAAAAAAGCTAAAGTTGTTTTTTCATAGAACCCCTCAAGTTTCTGTCACAACTTCTTCCTCAGTTTTCATCTTTGTAGAACATATTAGTGCAGTGGGGGCCCAAATCCGTGATTTCTGGAGGGGTTTGCCTTTATGTGTAGGGCATATGGTGGTGTTTATGGCTCGAGAGAAATATGAGATCCTTTGAAGGAAAGGAGAATCCTACTGGAACGCTGAAATTTTCCATTATAAGCACCGTTTGTTGTTGGGTTCTTGGGGAAAATGTAAATCCATAGAGGAGTTTGCACATCTTTTGGGTTCTTTGAGGGGTTAGAGGCCCTATTTGGCTTTGTGTAGCTTTTGCGGGATGCGTTCCCCTTTTGAACGCTCTTTATACAATCTTTACTTATCAATATATATATATATATATATATCCCTCCTTACTTTTTGAAACTCACCAGGATTCCCCTATAGTGTGACAAAAAAAGGCATTTTTTTGAATTTACCTTTGGAGAACTTTCGTAAATTTTATTTAAAAGTGTCCTAAGATCTCTCTTTCGCTCGTAAAACTACCCGTCATTCCTAAAACTTCCATCGAACACAATTTAAACTCCAACATCCACTTTAACCAGAGAAATCCTTGACGCTGGAAAATAGGGAGCTAGTAGGAAATACAATTGAAAATTTAAGTGATAAAATTAGCTCCCTTTTTTAAGGAATCCACCAGTAGGATAAGAAATAAGAACAAAATGAACAAGACCTTCTACCTAATGAGGGAAAGGCTCAAATATCATTTAAACTTCATCAAAAGCTACTTATTTTTTACTTGACTAGAAATTTTAATAGAGGAGGCATGAAACAACTCTCTCGCAAATTGTGGATTTTCAAAGAAAAACATCACTTTCTAGGTAGACTTAACAGATAATGAACAAAAGAAGATCAAAATACTAAACTTGATAACTATACTTAATCAAGGCCATGGGATTTGAAAGGGAATCAAAAGGGGCCTTGGAAATAAGAGTTACACATGTTAAAAGGTGGCTGTAGCCTGTTGGAACCAAATTGAGTATTGCCTGGACAAATTAAAGGCTCTCCCCTGGCTGTAATTCTTGCAGTCAACTTTGACACTGATTCACCTAATTTACTTCTACATAACTTTAAGTATCTCAAAGTATGAATTGTTATATTTGAATTGAATTTAAAATCTTATACCTTTCCAAACCATGTGCACAGTTGCACACTGCACAGTTTTCAACATCATCTGATGACTTAGATGGAACGTTGGACAATATTCCTCTGGTTGGAGAAAATTTATTGTCAAATTTTATAATGAAGTAGGATTCCTCTAAATTTAACTCCTTTAAATGCACTTAATATTTCAATTGATAACTATAAGCTCTCATGACTTCAAAGGTGTGGCGACCTTGTGGGCTGGTGTGTGTGAGCGTGTGCTGGTGGCACCAATAGGCTACCAAATTGGGTGAGCTATAGGTGCACAATCCTACATTGCTTGGATGTGGAAGGGGCAAGTACTATATGTCGGTTCAACACCCTTCTATGACAGAACGTGTTTTAAAGCCATGATGGCTGTGAACCCGCCAGAACTCCAGAGTTAAGTGTGCTTAACTTGGAGGAGTACCAAGATGGGTGGCCTCCTGGGAAGTCTCTGGTCCGGAGGAGCAAAAAACAGACAATATTTTGTCTGGTAAGGGTGAGGGTCGTTAAAAAAGGTACCTTGAATAAGGTAATTTTTAACTCAAATCTTTCATTTTCTTTGAAAGTTTCTAACTTTATACATTAAAACACTCTCGTGACTTCAAAGGTACCTTGAAAAAGTCATTTTGTACTTGAAACTCACATTTTCTTAGTGGAGAAGTCGAAACATGCTCCAAACCTTACCATTCCACTTGAATGGTTCTATCTAGAGTTTTGCCTCAATTAATCTTAATTCTTCAATTTAATGTGAAAATCTTCTTTACGAATTATCACCAAGAAGTACAAAACCCAAATTTAAAGTTGGATCCAAGATTAAATACTCATCATTCTGAGTAATCTTCTGTGATTATGGAAGGTTCAATCTACACGTCAATTCTTTCTTTTTCTTCTTCGTTTTGGTTTTTTTTTTTTTTGTTTTTGTTTTTTTTGTTTTTTTGTTTTTTCCTAATCTAAGAAAAGTTTCACAAGTTTTACTATCAGTGATAATAGGAGTCACCTTGCATTGATCTCTTGTAAATTCTTAAATTCAATGGGACCCACCAATTTTGTATTATGTTTACCTTGTTAATCACTTGAATCAACTAGTTTATCCCAGTCGATAATACATTAAAGTTTCAAGTAGAATTTCTGAAGGTAAACTTGGTCTCATCGAGTCTTGCTTAGAAATGTCTCAAGTACACTCATCTTGCTAGAAAGACAACAGATTCTTTGGGTAGTAGTGGTCTGTGCTGCCATCTTTTGGTATTCTATCATCATCCTTGTATGGAAAAATCTAATTGATAAATCATTTCCATAGAAATGTGGACTTGAAGAATTTATAATCGATATATGATATGCTTGATTTCAATAATGAAAGTCACCTGAAAAAGACTTGAAATATACACCAAATTCTTGGACTTACTACAAGGTTCTGATTCTGACACCACAGTTTTAATGTGATAGAAGGGGATAGCCTTCTCCTGTTCGTCATTGATGCTTTATATACAATGTTTAGTTGATACTGATTCTGCCTTCTTTTTTCTAGGTTCTGATAAAAGTAGCTTTAACAGCAGTGTGGCTGATCAACAAGTACGTGTAATTTTCATATCAAACTTTCTGTTTAAAAGGATAATGATTTGAATCGATCTCACCTGATATCCTCGGCCTTAGTGCTCCCCCGCATGTATTGTGGAACTTTTTTTTTCTCTGTCAAACTTGTGATATCACAATCAACTTCTTATTTTCCTGGTTCTTACTTGAGCTGGCAATTTATACCCCAGTGATACTGCCCTAGATGCTTTGGCAAGAGCATGGCTTCCTAATAAATTCTGGGGAATAAATTGAAGGAAAGAAAGTCTAGCCAGGGATATTGCTACGTGTAAATTTGTGTATGTGCCAGGCCAAACAGCTAGTTAATGATTTAACTGGCCGTTGCATCTTCTATATTCCATTGGAATCTTGGGATTCTTACGATGCCGTTTTGAAAATTTAACATTCGGATGTAGTGCGTCCAAAATCGATTGTTAATGGAAACTTTTGGGCTATGTATATGCCACTTGACTGGAGAATATTAAATCAATGTAACCTTTTGCTATAATTTAGAATGTTTCACATTTCTTTTCTGCTAAAGATGAATTATTTTGATTATGTTTCACAGGCTGAACTGGAGACTGTTGCTAAAATCACCCATGACAAGGTGAAGAAAAATGAAACTCGAGAGGCAAAGTAAGGATATCCATGTACTTTTATTTGAAATTAAAAAATTAGTGCATAATTCATGGAGCATATTTTTTTCCTTTCACAGTTCCTCCCGGATCAACTTTACCAAAGTTATTTGTTATATATGTATATATATTTTGGCAGTGGTACACGATCATTCCAGTTTCTTTCCCATGAAAATGAAGGTTCTGATGACATGGCAACCTTGATAGATAAAAAGGTTACTGAACTCTATTAATTTCTTTAAGATGCCGAAACTTTAGTGCAAATAATTTAAAAATAACTGATCTTTATTCTACTTTAGCACTTACTTGCTTCACTCTCGATGGCAGGACAATGTGTTTGTGATGTCAAACAAGAAATCAAAATATCCAATACTTCAAGTAGATTTAAGGTTAATTTCTTTTTTATTTCCTCCTGGTTATTATGCATGAATTATTTGAGTTTTTGGGGTATCATTGATGAACGGTTGATGTTGTAAATTATCGAATTAATCTATTTCTGGTGACATGTGCTCTGGTTTATCATGTTGAATTTGTGCAGACTAATTTCAGACTTGGTGGTTGTTATAGTTTCTGCTGCCATTGGTGGAATTATCTTTTCCTGCCTGGGACAACCGGTTTGTATCTTTAGTTGCTAGCTGCGTTTTTTTGGCTGCTTCTGCACTGGATGGTTATTCATAGCCTTACGTTCATAATTCCATACACATTAACTATGTGCAAATTATGGTGGTCTCTGTTTGTTTATGCTACCTGTGGCTGTGCAGGTCATTGTTGGCTATCTTCTTGCTGGTTCACTTGTTGGACCTGGGGGTTTGAATTTCATCAGTGAAATGGTTCAGGTATGTTGTTCTGAGTAGTTGAAGACCATTGCCTGTTTAATGAAGAAATTATGTTTTACTTTTTATTTTTATTTTTTTATTCTCTCTTTTATTCTGCTTGTTTTTTGACATAAAGTGTGTTTCCTCGCATATGACATGAGGAGTATGCTTGTTTTTTTTGTCACTGGAAGAAGACTTTTGGTATCTTGTACCACTTGTTTTTTTTTTTTTTTTTTTGGGATAAATCCACTTGTTTTGATTTTGAGAAGTTGAGAGAACAGAGCAAAAATGAAATTTATTCTTTTGATCTTGTTTTGATTCCGGAAATAAATAAAAAATGCAGTTCAGCCTACCAAATAGCTATTTGATGCTCAGGTTTCTAAGTTTTTGGTTTCCTTGGCTCTCAAGTTACGAAAAACTTTTTTGCCAAACAATTCTTTTAATTCCCAGTGTCAGGTTTTGGCTAAACAGATCCCTTTTCTCCATTCATATCTAATATGTGGTGTATTGTTTTTTGTTGATGATTGGAAATTATGTCTTTTCTCATGACCTGATCTACATTCGTGTTGGCCTTCCTACTGCCGTCGTTTTTAGTTTGAATTAAACCGCTCCTCCTAGCGGGTTTGAGGTGATGCATAAAAGATAGAAGGTATCACATGCAATATTATGGGACTCCCTAGTGGACTGGGCTAGGGTAGAAGTTGAGGCTAACTCACCAAAGAGGGAGAAAGTGGCATTTGAGAGACTCCTTTAGGGCCTTGTTAAGACAACAAATGAGATTTCTTGAGGTAAGGTCCGGCTCAGGATAATCTTGAGGTGTTTAATCTAACAGAATTTATGCAGACAAGACAAGCTATGTATGCATTTTTCTTTATCTTTTTCTGCCCCTACGTGTAGGACGAGTGTCTATTTGTAATTGACGAAGCAAAGTGGTTCTACCTCAAGCCAATGGAGTGGCTCCACGTGCACTAGGGCTGTCCAATTTGAACAAGATGTGGTGTTGTCGTGGCTAGAGGGCAGGTGATTTTAGCTATAGGGTGAAGCTGAAGTGGCAAACCTTCCCCATAAATTTCTCTGTGGTGCAATCAAATACCTACACATGTAGATGTGGTATTTTTATTTATTTTGATAAGTAAGATTGTATTAGAAAGCGTTCAAAAAGGGAAACGCAATCCACAAAAGCTACACAATGCCAAAAAAGGTCCCTATACTCCAAAGGGTCCAAAAAATCAACTATCTCCCCCATGGAATTACCATTTCTCTGAAGAACCCAACAAAAAAGAGAACTAAAAATAGAGAACTTGAGCACCCCGATAGGAGATTCCTCTCCTTCAAAGGATCTTCTATTCCGTTCAAGCCATAAGCACCACCAAACACACAGAGGCGCTACCCTCCAAAAGTCACGGACTTGGGCACCCACCACACACCTTCTCTAAGCCTCAATCAAACCTCTCAAAGTCCTAACCCACTGGACACCAAATAAACTCAACAATGAACTCTAGCTATCCCTAGCGACAAGGCAGTGCAATTGAAGATGATCACGTGGCTCCTCGTTACGCTTACACATCCAACACCAATTGACAACCACTTGCCAAAAAAAAAAGAGCAGGCCCGGGAGCTTCTGAAAGGCACTTATCGAGAGAGCGAACATCAAAGTGCCCCTGAGGAGAGAGAACCCAAATCTGGGAATCCAGCCCATCGCCCACAACTTCCTGGCGATACTACAATCCAGTGGCATCCCTCCAACTCCTAATCTTGAAAATGCCTCGAGGATCGGACATCTCAAGTTGTCCTCCCGCTCATCCACCAAGGCAATCCCGAAGAGTTTGGAAAAAGTGCAAGCCAGAGATTGGTCACCACACCAGATCTCCTCCCAGAATCAGATTCCCCTCCTATCCCTGATTCTGAACCTGATAGGCTGATATGTTTAGAAAGTTTATCCCACTCCATCTGGATGAATTTCCAAACTCCTATACCAGTGTTATTAAAAGCACAAGGCGCTAGAGGTCCCTTGGAGCCTAGGCATGAGGCACACGGCGAGGCGCGCGCCTGAGTGATGTGAGGCGCACAAGTAAAATTTTAAAACAATATTTCTCAGCAAAAATAACACAATTAAACAATGAACATTCAATAATAAAAACACTAAATATATCACAATTAATCCAATAAAGCAACCAAAAAAATAGAACAATTAAACTAATAAAGCTCCTCTAAGAAAAACAGCAAATGGAAGCTATTTAAATTCATAAGAAAGATTTGAAAGAAGCAAAACATAAACCAATTAACCATATATTATAAATTTATACTTGATGTCTTAAGCAAAAGCTATCATTTGAGTCCAAAACAGATCCATCAAAAGATACTTAGAAGCCTACCAATTCTATAAAGTATCACAGTCAATACTTAGTACCCTACCAGGTCTATAAAGTAGCACAGTCAATACTTAGTAGCCTACCAAATCTATAAACCAAGCAACAAAATATTAGTTTCAGTTTTGAGTTTTGACTTGGACTCCTAAAACCAAACAATTTTAAGGGACCTAAATATCATCCTCTTCACCAAACAACATAGTCTCATTATCGTCCCCATCAAAAAATTTGTAACCCTCAGCATCTTCTTTCTCTTCTGTCTCCTCGGAGTTTGCCTCTTCCTCATCTATGATTCATAGTGAAGACGAGCATGAAGGTGTTGTCCTATTTGTTGCCCTTGGAGCTGATCTTGATCTTAAATTATGGCTGGACTCTCCAGCCCCGTTGGCTCTAGCAATTGCACCCCATGTCAAAGAGTCATCTTCAAACACCAACTCATCTTCGGCATCTACATCTTCATCCATTGTTCCAACCAACCACTCATTGCTATCATCTATATCATTTAAAAGGATGGGATCGATCCTATTATGCATGTCATATCGTCGTTTTAGTGTTCTATTATACTTGATGAAAACCAAATCATTCAATCGACATTGAGTTAGCCAGTTCCTCTTCTTGCTATGAAGCTGCATTAATTCAAATAATTAATAAGTATAACTTTTTATAATCTAATTTTTTATCATTGAATTACTAATACTATAAACTTACATGTTCCAATACACTCCAATTTCGTTCACACTCAGATGCGCTACATGTGAGTCTAAGCACTTTAATAGCAAACTTTTGCAAGTTAAGAGTTGTAGAACCATATGCGGACCACTAATTATTTACATATTATTAGTAAAAAATTAACAAAATTAATTTTCAAATATACTAAAAAATGATTAATTGAGTTGTTTATCGAGTGCCCTTGACTTTCTTTGTCTAATAGTAATTGATGAGCCAAATAGACCATGAACTTTCATATATCTACTCAACTCCAAAGAAATTTTATCTTGCAATTCAGTGGTTGGGACCAATCTTTCTATGCATTGATATAAACCACGCATCACCTCTTCATCTTGCTCAATATTTGGATTGCTATACAAATATTATGGGTTCAAGAAATACCTAGCTGCATGCAAAGGGTGATGGAGTTGGATATTCCACCTAGCATCAATGATCTTAAAGATGTCCTCATTCTTCTCCTCATTCCCACCAAAAGCTTTGGCTATGGCTTCTTTAGCCCTATCCATCGCCTCATAAATATATCCCATTGGAGGCTTTCTCTCACCATCAACCAACTTAAGTACACGAACAAGAGGGCTTGCTACTTTGTGAGAGTACACAATGTTTGTCCAAAATGTAGGCATCAACACAATCTGTGCTACATTTTCCCTTGTGTCTCTTTCGCCCATTTACTGGAGGTCCATTCTTGTGAAGTGAACATCTTTCTCAAGCAATCCTTTTGATAATGGATGCTTGATAACATGATAAATTAAGTGGCAAATCGAGTCTTTGCAGGTCTAAGCAACTCTTTATGTCCAGTATAACGCCTCATCATGTTTAACAAACCCGAACGGTTATAAATTTAACCATTTAACATTATCGCTCTCTTTATGGTCCTCATTATATTTGAGATCTTAGCAATGTCCTCCAACATTCCTCCAACATCAGGTCCACACAATGTGCAGCACAAGGTGACCAATACAAAGGTCGGTGCCTTCCCTCCAACATTCTTCCTATTGTAAAGAAAGAAAATTTGGATTAATAGCAGGCTAGAAGCAATAAACCTAAAATTTTTACATCAAGTACATATTGACATTTATACTTGCCACAACATTAGAAGAGGCACTATTAGTGACTACTTGAATCACATTTGTTGCTCCAATTTGCAACACGAACTTGTTGAGTAAGTCAAACATTTTTTCACCGGTCTTTGAATAAGAGGAAGCATCAACAGATTTAATGAACATTGTCCCTTTAGGACAATTCACCAGAAAATTAATCAAACGCCTCTGTCTTTTATCCTCCCATCCATCTGCCATAATTGTGCATCCGTATTTTGCCCATTCCTTTCTATGATCCCGCATTAAATTGTCTGTATGCTCAAGTTCTTTCTTGAGGAGGGGAACTCTCACCTCATGATAAGAAGGAGGTTTCATTCCCGGACCATGTTGGCCAATAGCTTCAACAACTGGTGCACAACTATCATAATTAAGTGCATTGAATGATATCCCATCATCATACATCCATCGTGCAAACCGTTGGCATGCTCGGTTTCTAAGTTCTTTCTTGCAAGCATTATCAATTGTTATTTGCTTACCCTTGTCATTTTTATTTTTTAGTTTGCACAGCTACTTTTGGAGGAGGGTGAAGTACAAATCAATAGGACCTTTTGCTTTTGCTTTTTTGATTGAATATTATTGCTTCCAGTTCCACTTGCCTCTCTTTTACCCTTAACATCAATAATTGCAACATCATCCTCATCTTGACCATCCATGTCATCAAAGCAGGCAACAAATTTGTGTATTCCTTTTCTTTTTTCTTCTTGCTCATGTATTCTCTAATCTCCTTTTTCACATGTTCAGTTCACTTTTTACATGCTTGTACGTTTCTATGTCCTCCTACAATGTGTTGCTTAGCCCTATAAATACTTCCTTTCAGAACTTTTTCACAAAAAATACACGTTGTTGCATTCCTATCTTGTGGGTTTTGCAGGCGACAATAATTCCAAGCTGGATCCTTCGACATTTTTTCCTATCTATTTACAATGAGAAATAGATTGGAATCAATGGACCAAGTTAAATTCAGCAAACAACATTCAGGCTATTCAGCAAATAGCATTCAGAAAGATGCATTCAAAATATAAATAATCTAGCAAAATCCAGCAAACAGCATGCAGCAAAATTCAACAAATTGCATTCAAAAGAAGAAAAAGCAGAACACAACAACAACAACAAAAAAGAGATAGACAACCTTCAAAGAAGAAGGGAGGAAAAAAATGAGAGATAGAGATTAGAGGAAGAAAAAGTCAGAGGGACATCAAACAGAGATTGAAAAAAAAAAAAGAATAGAGATAAGAAGTAGATGAAGAAAAGAAAGAAAGAAAGAAAAAACAGAGGAGTAGATGAAGGAAAAAAAAAAAAAAAAACAGAGCCCCTCCACTATTCATGAGAAAAAAACAGAGATTGAAAAAAATAATAATAAATAAATAAATAAAACACTTTTCATGAGTAAAGGGAAGAAATACAGAGAGACAGATGGGAGAGGAGTAGATGACGAAGAAGAAAGAAAAAAAAAACAGTAAAAAAAACCAGAGACGAAGAAAAGACAGAAGAAGAAAAAAAACGAGACCCAGAAAAAAAAAAAAAAAAACACCAGAGACGAAGAAAAGAAAGAAGAAGAAAAAACCAGAGGAGAGGAGGAGAAGGAGGAAAGAAAAACTGAACTTACCTGGTAGGCTGATTCCTGGCTTCATCTTCGTTGGAAGGAGGCAACTAATAATCCTTTCTTTCTACTTATCAAAAAAAATAATAATAATAAAATAATCCTTTCTTTCTCTCTTTCTCTTCTCTTTCCCACTCCCTCACGTCTTTCTTTCTTCTGCAGCTTTTGCTTGATTGATTTGTTGACTATTGGGACCATTGCGTTGCCTCACAATAAGACAAAATTTGCTTGATTGATTTGTTGACTATTGGGACCATTGGGTTGCCTCACAAGAAGACAAAATTACCATTTTTTGCTTTTAGTTTCCAAAAGCCTTTTTAGTTTCCAAAGCCTGTAAGTATATACTAATATATAATAATATAAACTATAAAAGCAAACACATAAAATATATAAAATATATTGGGTTGCCTCATAATACATGAGGCGCCTCGGCTATCATGAGGCGCAACTGTTGCGCTTATATGCGCCTAGCGCCCAGGCGCGCTTTTAATAACACTGACCTATACCACATGGGCTCCTCTCCTCAAAAGAGCACCAACCTCCTCTCTCCTCGATATCTGCAAGCAATTACCCTCCTCCAGAGTTTGTGCCTCTCACACACCAAATCTCCACAGCCACTTACCAAGAAAAGCCTTATTAAAAGACACCAAACGCCTGATACCCAGGCCTCCCAACTGAATCAAACTACAGACCTGATCCCATTGAACCAAATGGTACTTAAATTCCTCCCCCATCCCACCTCGAAAGAAATTCCATTGAAACCTTACAATCCTCAAAGTCCCAGAAGAGGGAATCTGAAAAGAGAGAGAGGAAATAGGCTAGAAGGCTCGACAATGTGCTTTTCATCAAGGTGACCATCTCAACTTTCGACAAATACTGCTTCTTACACCCCGCCAGCCTCCTCTCAAACCTCTCCACAACAGGGTCCCACCCACCCACCCACCCACTCTCCTTAAAGGCACCCCCAAAGGCAACCCTAGATATGAAATGGGAAAAAAGCCAACACTACACCCAAAAATGTCAACAAGGGAGAAAATATCTTTGACCTCCCTGATCGGGACCGTAACACTCTTAACCCCACATTCATTTTCAAGTCAGAGATGACTTAAAACCAAATCAAAGCCCACCTTAAAGCCTCTGATGAACCCCAAGTCTGCTGCCCTCCTCATTAACTTGATGAGAGCCTCCATCACAATGAGGAACAGAAAGGGAGAGAGCGGATCCACTGCCTTATACCTCAACAGCTACTGAAGAAACGAGAACCAATCACCAGGAGCGAGAATTGATTAGTGGAAATGCAGAACTCAATCCATCTCCTCCACCTCTCTAGAAGAATGAAAGAGAAATGTGTAAAGGATTAAATGAGAAGTAAATCACTAATTCATAGCTTTGGTATTTATATACTAAAAGAGCATATGTTAGTATTATTACAAGAAAGGAAATTAAATAAAATCACTGTAGATTCTATGCCTAGACATATGCTTAAATAAAGTCAAACTCCATGATTTGTGGCTATCATATATCTCTGCTAATATGGTAAGTTACATCCGATGATTGGTGGCTATCATATCTCTGCTAACACTGCCTCTCAAGTTGGCGCGTGGATATCTGAGAACGTTACACTACAGTTTAATTGTTTAGTGACACTACTAATATAAATAAGATTTGTAGTCAACTGCGAAGATGAAGTGTATCCGACAAAGTTAAAGGAGTAACTAATATGTGACCCTTCCCAGCAATGGAATTGCCAGAGCAGATACTATAAGATTGGAAGACGGAGGACATACCGGTTATATTGTCCGAAGCACCAAAAATTAGTGATTCATCATGGCGAAGATCTAGATACGCTATGTGCAGAGGTAATAGTACCTAAATGGGCATAAGTGGAGGATGGCTGAGATGATGCCTCTATTTGATTAAAGAACTATTTGAATTTGCCCAAATTAGCCTGAGTCAAGGTAATTGCGGCAGAAGATGAAGAGGCAGAGTTGTCATGAGTCGACAATGGGACTGGTTGGCTGTGTAACGAAATGTGCAGAGGATTGAGGTTGTTGTTGTGGGCGTCTACGTAGTACACAACAATGAGATTTGATGTGACCAAGCTTCCAGCAATGATCACACAGCCCATGTTGTCATAAGAGAGGAGGGCCAGTGGTAGAACTCTAAACTGATTGGGATGGTGTAGTTCCTGAAGGGTTGGGAACACAAAGTGCCATAGCGAAGCGGTCAAAAGCAATATCTAATGGATAAGTCCGACAGCTATCATCTGACAACAACACATAGGAGTATGCATCCTCAAGAGTAGGGAATGAAGACAAGCCCTATAAATGAATACAAGCATACTCAAACTCAACGTTGAACCCGGCAAGAAATCGAAACACCTGATTCTTATCCACAATCCCTGCATATAAAAGTGCATCGTCAAGATACTTCCAAGAGTGGAAGGAATCGTAACCTGAAACTGTCACTAATACTCATGATATGTTGCCCAAGTGGGAAAATCTGTACATTTTTCTTCCTCTGATAATAAGTGCGTTGTATAGTTTACACCCTAGAAGCTGTGTTGACATCATGCGTTCGTAAATATTTGTCTCCCGGTGTGGACATCCCTTATTCAAGCACTTTTTTGATGCACGAGTACGGTGTGGTTGCCCCTGATACTGGGATCGCAGGCTCTTTTTCTTTGTTTTCACTCGCTTCGCTCTCTTTCTCCAACCATGGAAGGGGCTAATGACAGTCAATTTGATTCACAGTAAAAAGAAAGAATAAAAAAAGTGGTTTCAATCTCGCCGAACATGAAGGGACGAACCGGAACTTCTTGCTAATTCAAAGGCACAAGCAAATGTTCAAGGTTGAAGCTCAAAATCAATAAAGTGAGATGTGGAAGCAAGGTGCCCCTCGTAGCGAAAGAGAGCAGGAACAAAACCAAACCAAATTAGCTCTATTCATGGAATCAACAGTAGGGGCTGCGTGAAAGGGGGGTTAGGCTAGCTGATGGGCGGGCGTAGAAGGGCCATCAATACCAACACCGTGCCTGACCATTCCTAACTCTCAAGAAGGAATCTCATAGTGAAGCCACCCGGCCTTGGAGCTTTATCCTCATTACAACTCTTCAGCGCCATTAACACTTCCTCTTCGGAAAACGGCATCTCCAAGTCACCTCTATCCGTATTAGAGATGGAGTTGAACTTCAATCCCTGCAACAAAGGTCTCCAGCTAGAAGTCTTTGTATACAACTTCTAATAAAATGAGGCAATTACCCTACACACCTCTTCCTCCTTGTACAAAACCTCCCCATCAACCCGAATCTTCCCAATGTGGTTACCCCTCCAATGAGCATTCGCTAGCCTAAACCTCGTGATTCTGTCTCCCTCCTTAAGCCACAAAGCTCATTTCTGCCTACACGAAATCTCCTCTGAAATAGCAATCGCTGCAGTCTCCGCCTGGCACTCCTCCCTTTTGCACCTTACCTCCTCCTCTAGGACTCCAAAACTCTCCAAACGATCAATCTCAGCAATCTCATGAAAACCTCTATTCTTCCTCCATTCCAAGTTCCAAACACCTCCTTGTTCCACCTCTTAATGTCTTCTTTCAGAAGTTGGAGTTTACTCGCAAGGGAAAAGCTTGGCATGCTGCTCACAACAAAACTCTCCCACCATGAGCGAGAACTGTCTCCTTGAAGCCCTCCGCCCAAACCACATGTTCTTAAATCTAAAAGAGAACTCTCCGGACGAGACAAGGTAGGAGACAATCTACTGCTAGACCAAGTAAAAGTTGCTCCCTCCAACACAGCAAGGAATTGGTCAATCTCCTCTGTACAGACCTCTCCATGTGGTCTTTTAATAGTGTTGCCATGTCGTAAGGGAATATGACATATGAGAATGTCTTCTCTTCAAGTCCACTTGAGTTGTGTACAGATCTTGAGATGTCACCTTAACGAATCTTGTGCTTCATCGCTTCAACCATCAAACTGGATACACTAGAATTCCACTAGATTGGGTCGGTCATTTATGCCTTAGAAGCACAGCACGATTGCTTCTTTTAAAGTGTTGCGTTCGTGCGGACACTCCAATATGCTTGTCTGACACCATGAATGTGTCCAATGCCTAAGAAGCATGGTTGCTTCTATTAAAGTGTTGTGTTCGCGTGGACACTCCAAGACGTTTGTTCGACACCATAGATGTGTCCAACTACACTTGCGTTTTTCTCTCCTTAGTCCTTACTTTAAGGACCCTCTTAACATCTTTCTCTTTCTGATTTAGGACCCTAATTTCCCAGTCCTAAAAAATAAAAATAAAAAAGTCAAGAATCATCCAACTTCTCGAAAAGGTGGAAAAATTGTTTGTAGAGACTGCACGTTTTGCTATTGAAATGGGTCTCTTCAGGTGTTAGAGAGAGAGAGAAATACTGGTGGTTGTGATTTGGCAGCATGCGGTGGTGGTTATGGGCCTTGTGGTTTTGGAGTAGTGAGAGCAGGGACGGGGGTCATGGTGTTGGCGGAGCGTGTGTGTTTTGGTGAGGGGAGAGAGAAGTGGTGATGGCAGCGGAAGGTAGAGAGAGAGAGGTGGCAGTTAGTGGTGGCGGAGGGAGCTGGTGGAGGATATTTATATATATATATATATATATGACGTATTTTTCAAAACATTTTGATGAATTCTCATTTTGGAGAAAGCAGTGTTATTAAAAGCGCGCCTGGGCGCACGCCTAGGCGCACCTCATGTGCCTCATGCTAGCCCAGGCGCAGCGACCTTCACTAGGTGCGTGCCTGGGCTGCGCCTTGGATAGTTTAAGAGGCGCGCTTAGGCGCGCTTCATATATTCTATGCTCCTTCAAATATTTGTTTGATGTATTACGTGTATGTTTGCTTGTTTAGTTTATATTATTATATATATATATATAGTTACAGCTTTTGGAAACTGAAAGAGTACAAAATGGAAACTTAAAGTACAAAAAGAAAAGGCTGCAGCAGAAATACAAAATGGAAATGTCTCCCCAACAGTCAACAAAACAAATCAGTCAAAGAGCAAAGGCTGCAGTAGAAATAAAGACGTGTGGGAGTGGGAAAGAGAAAGAGAAGAGAGAGAAGAGAGAAAGAAAGAGAAGAGAAGAGCAGAGATGAGGAGAGGGCTACTAGTCCGGCCGACCAGGAATCACCTAATCAAATTAACAGGTCAGTTTTGTTTTTTTTTTTTTTTCCTTCTCCAGTTCTCCTCTTCTCTTCTCCTCATCTCTCTCTCTCTTCATTTGCTCTAATCTCTATATCTCAGCCTTTAATTTTTTTTTTTTTTCTTCTTCTTCTCTATTTCTCTGATTTTCTTCTTTCTTTTTCTGGGTCTATCAAATTAACAGGTCAGTTTTTTTTTTTCCTTCTCCAGTTCTCCTCTTCTCTTCTCCTCTTCTGTCTCTCTCTTCATTTGCTCTAATCTTTATATCTCGGCCTTTAATTTTTTTTTTTTAATTTTTTTTTTTCTTCTTCTTCTCTATTTCTCTGATTTTCTTCTTTCTTCTTCTGGGTCTATCAAATTAACAGGTCATTTTTTTTTTTTTTTTTCCTTCTCCAGTTCTCCTCTTCACTTCTCCTCTTCTCTCTCTCTCTCTTCATTTGCTCTAATCTCTATATCTCGCCCCTTTTCTTTCTTTTTTTTTCTTTTTCTTCTCTATTTCTCTGATTTTCTTCTTTCTTTTTCTGGGTCTCTAGTAGACTGGTATTTTTTTTTTTCAGGTCTTTTATTTTTTTTCTTCTATCTTTTTCTCTATCTCTGTATATTTTTTTTTTCTTCTTTTTTTTTTCTCCGGCTCTGTTTCTGTTCTTCTGGGTCTTTTTTTTTCTTCCTCCTCTCTATATATCTGGTTTTGTGTTTTTTTAGCTTTCTTTTTCTGGGTCTTTTTTTTTTTTTTTTCTTCTTTCTTTTTCTTCATCTACTCCTCTCCCGTGTCTTGCTATATATATATATATATATAATTTTTTTTTTGTTCTCTCTGGCCTGTATTTTTTTTCTCGTTGTATTTTTTTCCATCATTTTCAACTTCTTGGTGTATAGCTGTAAATCTGTACGCTCTTCAATCTTCATCATCATCAGTCTTCAGCAAACATAGTTTGCAGTGCTATATTACCCGTAGGAGAATCAGTACACCACCTCACCCTTTAATAAAGAAATACCGAACAGAATAAGACTTTTTAAAATTATTATTTTTTTATTGTCTGTTGCATCTTAATTGCTGTAAAATTTCAGACTCTGTTTTTGTTCTCTCTAGCCTTCATTTTTTTTCCCTTCATCTACTCCACCGTATTTTTTATTTTATTTTTTTGTTGTTGTGTTCTGCTGAAATTTGCTACATGGATTATTTAAATTTTGAATGCATATTTTTGAATGGTGTTTGCTGAAAGTGTGAATGTTGTTTGCTGAATTTAACTTGGTCCATCACTCCATTGACTCCATTATATTTCTCATTGTAAATACTAAATAGATAGGAAAAAATGTCAAAGGATCCAGCTTGGAATTATTGTCACCTGCAAAACCCACAAGATAGGAATGCAACAACATGTAATATTTGTGAAAAAGTTATGAAAGGGGGTATTTACAGGGCTAAGCAACACATTGTAGGAGGACATAGAAATGTACAAGCATGTAAAAAGTGCCCTGAACATGTGAAAGAGGAGATTAGAGAATACATGAGCAAGAAGAAAGAAGAAAATGAATACACAAATTTGTTGCCGGATTTTGATGACATGGATGATTAAGATGAGGATGATGTTGCAATTATTGATGTTAAGGGTAAAAGAGTGACAAGTGGAACTGGAAGCAATAATATTCAATCAAAAAAGCAGAAGCAGAAAGGTTCTATTGATTTGTACTTCACCCCTCCTCCGGAAGTGGCTGTGCAAAATAGAAAAAATGACAAGGGTAAGCAAACAACAATTGACAGTGCTTGCAAGAAAGAACTTAGAAACCGAGCATGCCAACGGTTTGCAAGATGGATGTATGATGCCGGGATATCATTCAATGCCCTTAATTATGATAGTTTTGCACTAGTTGTTGAAGCTATTGGCCAACATGGTCCAGGAATGAAACCTCCGTCTTATCATGAGGTGAGAGTTCCCCTCCTCAAGAAAGAACTGGAGCATACAGACAGTTTAATGCGGGATCATAAGGAGGAATGGGCAAAATACGGATGCACAATTATGGCAGATGGATGGGAGGATAAAAGACAGAGGTGTTTGATTAATTTTCTGGTGAATTATCCTAAAGGGACAATGTTCATTCAATCTGTCGATGCTTCCTCTTATTTAAAGATCGGTGAAAAAATGTTCGACTTGCTTAACAAGTTCGTGCAGCAAATTGGAGCAACAAATGTGGTTCAAGTAGTCACTGATAGTGCATCTTCTAATGTTGTGGCAGGTATAGATGTCAATATGCACTTGATGTCAAAATTTTAGGTTTATTGCTTCTAGCCTTCTATTAATCCAAATTTTCTTTCTTTACAATAGGAAGAATGTTGGAGGGAAGGCACCGACATTTGTATTGGTCACCTTGTGCTGCACATTGTGTGGACCTGATGTTGGAGGACATTGCTAAGATCCCAAATATAATGATGACCATAAAGAGAGCTATAATGTTAAATGGTTATATTTATAACCGTTCGGGTTTGTTAAACATGATGAGGCGTTATACTGGACATAGTTGCTTAGACCTGCAATGACTCGATTTGCCACTTCATTTATCACATTATCAAGCATCCATCGTCAAAAGGATTGCTTGAGGAAGATGTTCACTTCACAAGAATGGACCTCCAGTAAATGGGCGAAAGAGATACAAGGGAAAAATGTAGCACATATTGTGTTGATGCCTTCATTTTGGACAAGCATTGTGTACTCTCTCAAAGTAGCAAGCCCTCTTGTTCGTGTACTTAAGTTGGTTGATGGTGAGAGAAGGCCTCCAATGGGATATATTTATGAGGCTATGGAAAGGGCTAAAGAAGCGATAGCTAAAGCTTTTGGTGGGAATGAGGAGAAGTATAAGGACATCTTTGAGATCATTGATAGAAGGTGGAATATCCAACTCCATCGCCCTTTGCATGCAGCTGGGCATTTCTTAAACCCAGAATATTTTTATAGCAATCCAAATATTGAGCAAGATGAAGAAGTGATGGGTGGTTTATATCAATGCATAGAAAGATTGGTTCCAACCACTGAAGTGCAAGATAAAATTTCTTTGGAGTTGAGTAGATATATGAAAGCTGATGGTCTATTTGGCTCATCAATTGCTATTAGACAAAGAAAGTCAAGGGCACCAGGTAAACAACTCAATTAATCATTTTTTAGTATATTTGAATTTTAATTTTGTTAATTTTTTACTAATAATATGTAAATAACAGCCGATTGGTGGTCCGCATATGGTTCTACAACTCCTAATTTGCAAAAATTTGCTATTAAAGTACTTAGCCTCACATGTAGTGCATCTGGGTGTGAACGAAATTGGAGTGTATTTGAACATGTAAGTTTGTAGTATTAGTAATTCAATGATAAAAAATTATATTAGAAATAGTTATACACTTATACTTATTAATTATTTGAATTAATGCAGCTTCATAGCAAGAAGAGGAACCGGCTAACTCAATGTCGATTGAATGATTTGGTTTTCATCAAGTATAATAGAGCACTAAAACGACGATATGATATGCGTGATAGGATCGATCCAATCCTTTTAAATGATATAGATGATAGCAATGAGTGGTTGGTTGGAATAATGGATGAAGATGTAGATGCCGAAAATGAGTCTGTGTTTGAATATGACTCTTTGACATGGGGTGCAGTTGCTAGAGCTACCGGGGCTGGAGAGTCCAGCCATAATTTAAGATCAAGATCAGCTCCAAGGGCAACAAAAAGGACAACATCTTCATGCTCGTCTTCACTACGAATCATAGATGATGACGAGGCAAACTCTGAGGACACAGAAGAGGAAGAAGATGCCGAGGGTTACAAATCTTTTGATGGGGACGATGATGAGACTATGTTGTTTGGTGAAGAGGATGATATTTAGGTCCCTTAAGATTGTTTGGTAACTTTGGTTTTAGGAGTCCTTGCTAAAACTCAAAACTGAAACTGATATTTTGTTGCTTGGTTTATAAATTTGGTAGGCTACTAAGTATTGACTATGATACTTTATAGATTTGGTAGGCTACTAAGTATCTTTTGATGGATCTGTTTTGGAGTCAAATGATAGCTTTTGCTTAAGACATCAAGTATAAATTTATAATATATGGTTAATTGGTTTATGTTTTGCTTTTTTTGAATCTTTCTTATGAATAAATAGCTTTATTAGTTTAATTATTCTATTTTTCTAGTTGCTTTATTGGTTTAATTGTGATATATTTAGACTAATTTAGTGTTTTTATTATTGGATGTTCATTGTTTAATTGTGTTATTTTTGTTAACAATTAGTGTTTTAAAATTTTACTTGTGCGCCTCACATCACTTAGGCTCGCGCCTTGCCGTGCGCCTCGCGCCTAGGCTCCAAGGGACCTCTAGCGCCTCGGTGCGCCTTGGACTTTTAATAACTATGGGAGAAAGAGAATTCATGTCGCCGACCTCATTTAATATATGTTTTTATTTATATAAAAATGAGAATCTTGTAAGCTATTGTTACCAGGAGACTTATAATTTTATCTATGTAAATTGAGATTTTCTATATATGTTTATTGTTACATTAATTCATATCCGTTTCCGTATTTCTTTGCGTAATTCGTAAATTCTTATAATGTTTTTTTAGTACTTCGCTGTTCTATTTTCCTGTGGAGATGATGCTTCTCACCTTGACTTGAAATTTCTCTTTGACATTAATACATTATTATTGCTTTAGCTATTTATTTCTCCTACTCTGGCAAATAGCATATTGTACACGTTCTTAATATATTTTAAGCTGCTCCGTCTAGTGTGTTCTTCCAGGAAATTTTATGCAGTAACTTGAGGTGTTTGTTGTTCTATCATTACAGGTTGAAACTTTTGCTCAATTTGGTGTTATCTTCCTTCTATTTGCTTTAGGGCTGGAGTTTTCTTTGACAAAGGTCTATTGCTTTCTGCTTATGTTGTTCTCGTTAAGTAACTATCCTGCAGTAGCTTGTTCCGAAAATTTTGTAGTTATTTATAGATCTTTAAACTATTTCTTCTTTTATTTATTTTTAAAAAAATTAATACATTTTTCTTCATTTAGAGAAGTGATCCTAACTTGTCATTGATGCAGCTAAAAGTCGTGGGTCCTGTTGCTGTTCTTGGTGGGTTACTTCAAATAATTATACTTATGTTCTTGTGTGGGGTTGCTGCCTTGGTATAGTTCTGAGCATCAGTTTTTTTTTTTTTTTTTTCTTTTCTTTTTTTTAATCTTTCTGGTTCTAATAGATTTCTGAAGTTCTGAATCTGAAATGCATGCTAAAACTTGACTGCAGTTATGTGGAGCTAAGTTGTCAGAGGGCGTTTTTGTCGGTTGCTTCCTGTCAATGTCGTCAACAGCAGTGGTATATTTATTGACATCGTCTGATGTTATGCATTTCTCCTACTTCTTATGGTTGCTACAGTTTGATTATGGCTCAGTCTTGCCCATTTCTGTTCAACAGGTTGTAAAATTTCTGTTGGAAAAGAACAGTAATAATGCTCTTCATGGCCAAGTTACAATTGGGACACTTATTTTTCAGGTATTCTTTCAACTATTCAATCTCATATTGTAAGTCTATTAATAACTGAATGACAAGTTGAGGCATTGTGCTTGATTTTTTGGTGCGCATCCGTTCATTCCTTCACCATCGATTATTTCAGGATTGTGCTGTAGGTTTACTATTTGCCCTTCTCCCAATTTTGGGTGGTAACAGTGGCATTCTGCAAGGAATGATCTCAGTGGGAAAGCTGTAAGTTTAATCTCGTTCTTTAGGATGATAAATTTTTAATGATAGTGAAATAGTTGATTATCTGATGCATCCACTTTAATTTTTCAAGTTGATACATTCTTCGTCAGCATGTGCAAGTGCCAAACGCCCTCATATATACTTAACCCATTATTATCATTAATTTCAGGCTGCTGGTTTTGTCCATATATCTCTCTGTTGCATCTGTACTAACTTGGTCGTTTATTCCTCGCTTTTTAAAGCTAATGATACAGCTTTCATCTCAAGTAAGTAAATCACCTGTATTTCACTTCTACTTTTTCTGCTTTGCTCTAAGTGGAGACTTCTACACGAATGTAACAAATGCATATCATGTAATTCTCTAATTTGTTTATTTTTCACCAAGTCCATTTTTAAAAAATATAAAAATGTATCACTCTAATGTAAGGAATACCATGAATTCATAGTCATTTAACTTTTGGCACTGACCAGTGGAATTAGTGTAACTGGTGGCCATCTCTTAAATTGGTTGGATCCTGCAGTAACTAACAAAAGAAAGAAAATCAAACATTCAGTTTATCTAGGATATTCATCTGTTTGAGGTTATCAGACTTGTGGTGGCAAACTAGATAAGCAAGTTTAATGTTCAGCTTATTTAGATTACTCTCAGTTTGGCTGGTACGTATTTTTTAAGTATGTATTTATTTGTGATATTCATCTGTTTGAGGTTTATCAGACTTGTGGTGGCAAACTAGATGACCAAGTTTAATGTTCAGCTTATTTAGATTACTCTCAGTTTGGCTGGTACTTGTTTTTAAATTTGTATTTATTTGTGATCTTCAGACAAATGAACTTTACCAGCTAGCTATGGTGGCTTTCTGCTTGTTATCTGCTTGGGTAAGTTCAATATATCATACATTTTCTATTGTTTGGTTTATTATGGACAAGATGTACATATTTTTGCAATCTTTTAATATGAATGCTCCTTAATGTGTGG
This sequence comes from Cornus florida, assembly GCF_030987335.1. Lineage (NCBI taxonomy): Eukaryota > Viridiplantae > Streptophyta > Magnoliopsida > Cornales > Cornaceae > Cornus > Cornus florida. Next base: position 67,452,145 of record NW_026775578.1, read on the forward strand.
CTCATTTTTCATGCATTATTACTTCATAATTTTTTTAGTGATGTTTTCAGTATAATTTTTATCATATGTTCAATTCAATGATTTCTGAATGTTGTGGCCAAGTAAAGTTTCACCAGGTCAGGCTGAATATCAAATGGTTGAAAGGTTTGGATGGGAAAAAGATGTAGAGGGAATCAGAGCTTAAATCTTTTTGTTTGGAGTGAGAAGAATTAGAGGGGAAGCATTGGTTACTGAAACAAGTCGAAATGATTTAAGCACAAAACTTGAAAAATGTGGAAGCTAAAAATTTTCAAATGTTGTATTTAGAATAAAAATGTATGCCAAGTTATATGGGAGTATAAGTTATTGGGACAACAGTTGCAGGTATAAAATTTGGTTATGAGATAATTAGGACATCAAAATGTTGATGATTGTTGTGTAGTGAGCATGCAAAGTGGCCTAGCTGATAAGGGCAAGGAACACAATTTGACGTTTTTCGATGATGTATGGAAGTCATTTGTTGAAGTGGGTTTTTGGCATTTTGCGCAGTCAGAGCTTGTGAGAATTGTTTCTAGGGTTAGAGAGGAGAAGTAGAAGAAAAATAAGACGGACAAGAAGAAAAATAAAGAAATGTAATATGATGGTTGTAGGGTTTCTACACACCACCTCTCTTATATATATGTATATTGAGATAAGAAAATGACAATAATGCCCCAAAGTAAATAAGTAAAACACTAAACACTGTCTAACTCTAACACTCCCCCTCAAGCTGGAGTAAACAAATTAAACATGCCCAGCTTGAAACACAACTGTTGAAAGGCACCACGAGCTAACAGCTTTGTAAGAATATTACCCAGCTGATCATTGGAGCAAATATAAGGAGTAACAATCTGTTTGCGCATCGACAGATCGGGAATAAAATGACAATCAACCTCTATATGCTTGGTACGCTCATGAAAAACAGGATTACTATCAATAAACATAGCTGCTTGATTTTCACAATGCATCGGCATAGGAGATGGAACATCGGTACCCATCTCTTTAAGAAGAGAGCGAACCCACAACATCTTAGAATATGTGTGAGCCATAGCAAGATACTCTGCCTCAACACTAGAATGAGCAACGACGTTCTGTTTTTTACTTTGCCAAGTAACAAGATTACCGCCAACAAATGTGCAATAACCAGATGTAGAGTCTGTCAGAGCGTTTTTCAGTCCAGTCTGCATCGTTAAAACTGATCACAGATAAGGAGGAAGAAGGCTTATACAACAGCCCACTTCCTCGCGCACCCTTTCAAGTAACACAGAATACGACAAATAGCCTCAAAGTGAGGTTGATGAGGAGCTTGCATATATTGACTAACCACTCCAACAACATGAGTAATATCGGGGCAAGTAACAGTAAGATATATTAATTTCCCAACAAGACGATGGTATCGTCCAACATCAGTAAACAACTCCCCCCCTGCTCACCATCAAGTTTGATGGTAGAGTCCATAAGAGTAGCACCTAAGAGACGAGTCTCGAAAAGAAGATCAAGAACATATTTCTGTTGAGATAGTGAGATTCCCTGATGCAAGGAAATAGCGAAGTGCACCCAGGTCTTTAGTATGGAATTGTTTACCCAAATGGCTTTTAACTCTGTGATTCCTATGGCATCACTTCCAGAGATGATAATATCATCAACATAGACAATCAAGACAGTGGTGCCTTAGAAGAATGACGAACAAACACAGAATGATCAGAAGTGGAGTGCTTAAAACCATAATCAATCACCATAGTGCTAAATCTATCAAACCAGGCACGGGGAGATTGCTTTAGACTATATAGAGCCTTTTGCAGGTGACAAATGAGGTGCTCGGTACCAGTAACAACATAACTAGGCAGCTGATCCATGTAAACTTCCTCCTGTGGATCGCCATGAGAAATGCACTCTTTATATCAAGCTGATATAAAAGCCAAGAACAACAGATTGCCACAGATAGAAGAACATTGACAGTTAAGACGGGCTATAGGAAAAAAGGTCTCTCAGTAATCAACCCTATAGGTTCGAGTGTACCGTTTGGCAACCAAATGCGCCTTAAGACACTCAACAGAACCACCAGGATGATATTTAACAGTATAAACCCAATGACACCCAACAGTTCGTTTCCAAGAAGGAAGAGAACTAAGTTCCTAGGTCTGATTCTTGTGAAGAGCACTCATTTCCTCATCCATAGCGTGTTTCCATCCAGACATAGCAAGCCTGCTCATAAGATAAGGGAATAAAAATAAAGGACATGGTAAAAGGAAAAGATTGCAAGGTGGAGGAAAGACAATGATAAGGCACAAAATTAGCAATGGGATGTTGAGTACAAGTACGTTTACGTCAACACAGTGCAATTGGTAAATCATCGTAAGTGGAGGGTGGAGGAACAGGAACCTCTGGTGGAGAAGATGCCATGTCTGGACTATAAGAAACAACCGGCCGAGATCTGGATCGCTAATTAACATGCACTGGGGAATTAGAAGGTAGAGGTAATGGCATTGGCAGTGTAGGAGAAGAGACGGAATGCTCCCCCTCACGAGGAGATATGAGATCTAGAGACATTCTGGCACACGATGAGAAGAAGGCAGTAAACTCAAAAAACGTCACTGACAAGGTATTACCGAGATTCAGGACTGTAACAACGATACCCCTTTTGAGGGCGGGAGTACCCAAGAAACACACACATAGGCGCACGAGGGGACAGTTTGTCATGCCAAGAAACACACATACACGCACGAGGGGACAGTTTGTGAAATCAGTTTATTTATTTTTTTAGGCCTTTTATCAACTTAAAATATCACTTTGATTGAATCTCCCTGACCTTCTAGACCCAAATAAAAAAACCATTTTATGTTATCATATATATATATTTTTTTATATAGAAAATAAAAAATAAAATAGAAAAAAAGAAAAAAAGAAAAGAAGTAGAAGAAGAACAAAAGAGAAGTATCTAGGAATACCATAAAACAAATTACTAACTGAAAGCTTGTAAGGAAGACGAGAATCCATTACTTCTCTAATTGTTAGAAGATCCAAAGCTTTTAAGCAATATTCTAGCATTACTTTCTGCCCAATTACCCCTCTGATATGACCTCCAAAATGCCAATTCACTAGAATTTACATTTTCAGCTAATGGCCAAACTAACCAAAAAAAAAAAAAAAACACATGTTCCCCACTAATGAAGAAATATTTTCCACACAGCAAACATGCATTACTGAATTACTTTAGCAGAATGTCTGGAACTCCCACAATGTATGCATTGTGACATAAGTGTTAGGCATTGAATGGGACTGCCTCCATGACCGCCTAATAATCTTATAAATGAAAATGCTGTAATTCATTGGGTGGAATATGTTGAAAACCAAATTTTTGAAATTGAATTTGAATTATGAACATATTTATCAATCTAGTTGAACTGAAATAGACCAGTTGCAACATTTAAAGAATTATGTTCATAACTTGAACCATGTGTCTTTTAGATAGTTTTTACAAGATCCTTGAATATGATATGTTGTTGGTTAATGGGTTTTTGCAAATATACTCAAGATCCAAGCATGTGAAGCATTTGATGCATAAACAGTTATTCTGAGCTCTAGCTTTTAAGACTTGTATGAGGGAATCAGCTACTTGAAATTTTGAAACTTTTTCTCATTGCTATTTTAATTCTCTGGTATGCCCTTTAAATTTTTCAGTGCAGTGATAAGCTGAACCTTAGTCTTGAGTTGGGTTCTTTTCTGGCTGGAGTTATGATATCTACAACTGACTTTGCACAACACACATTGGATCAGGTGCTTTTCTTGGCAACTTGCTAGTAATGTCATTGATCTTGATGCATTTAGCATGCTAGTCTCAAATTATTTTTTCAGGCTATAGTATTTCAGCAGTCTGCGTTAGTAAGTCATCCTTTGGTTGACAATGGACATACTACTACATTAAAATTTCAGTAACTTTGTATGTCACAGTTTTGAGGTTTATGCTGTAATAATAAACTTCCTGGAGAGAATTGTTTAACTTCCTGCATTTTTTTTCTCTCTTTCCTGGAACAAAATTCTCCTTTTCAGTTATTTCATCTTTCTCATACATTTACACTGTTGCGTGGGTGGATTGGACAGCTTGGACTATCAAGTGAGAAAATGCATAAATAAAATTGGTGGTATTGGTTTGTGCCCAAATCTAGACCTCCCCAGTGTTGTTTAAGGCGCGCCTAGGCTCGAGGCGCAGGTCTAGCGCCTGTTGTCATCCCAGGCTCATTGATGTTTACTAGGTGCTCTTCTCGTCCTGTTTGTCAGGCGCGCCTCACTGATTTTTTTTAAAAAAACTATGGTTATTCTATTTCTTAAGCCAAAAAGGGTACTTTTGGCAACCTAATAAACAAATAAGAAAGCCCAAGCGTACGAGAGAAGAAACTTTTGTTCAAAAGAATAAACAAATAAGAAAGTCCAAGAGTCAAAGTGTCAACCGAACAGAGAAAGAGTGAGACCGTGAGACGAACGACGAAGCCCTAGTTGCAGAGATGAACGAAGAAGCCACGTCAGTTCTTTCTTCTACTTCTCTCTCCTCCTTTCTTATCTTTGTTTACATCTCTCCTTCTAGTTCTCTTCTCTCTATCTATCTTCTTCTTCTTCTTCTTCTTCCTCTTCTTCTGTTTTTTTTTTTTTTTTTTGGTTAACAGATTTATTTCTTTTTGTGCTCTGTTTTGCCACTCAAAAAACAAATTCTGCTTTGCCTTTCAAGAAAACAAATTTGTGCTCTGTTTTATGGTTGTTGGATGCTTGTTTAGTTGATGGATTTACTTTTTTATATTTGATATTAATATTTAGAATATTGATATGACTTATGAGATATGAATGTTTTAATGGTAGTTTAAATTTTCAATCGTGCGCCTCACTTCACTTAGGCGCGTGCCTCTCGCCTAGGCTCCCAAGGACCTCTAGCGCCTTGGTGCGCCTTGGGCCTTTAATAACACTAAGCGCTCCCGACACAAGATTTTTCGGACTAGAACTGGGTGACATTTTTTACCCATATGATCTAGGTGTAGAACAATTAAAGGAGAAGAAATGGAAATGAACTGAATCCAAATGATTGCAAAAGAATTGGATGCTATAGTTCTAGCAAATGAATTGGTGGAATTAAGTCCATAAAAAACTCAAGAGAAAGCAAATTTAGAGGAGAGTAATTTCATGATTTGGTACAATTTAAGGCAGGCCCAATTGGTACTCTGCATAATTATGTTTTGAGGACATCAATTCTTATTTTATATTTTCTGAAGTTAGCTTTCGCTTTAATTATTTGTGATTTATTAGGATATGGAAGGCAAGGCTTCTTGGTAATTTCTAATTGTCTGGATGTTGGTTCATGGGTCTTGTTTGCTCATGTTATTAGTTCTTTACTTGGCTTAGTTTTTAAACTAGGAGTTATTCTAAGACTTTTTTCTTTCACTCTTCTTTAAATTCTTGCGTCTTTTAAGCCTTTGGAACCCATTGCCACACTTGGGTAGCCTTTTTTTACCCTCTAAAATCCCATTTGACAAGCCTTATTGGACGAATCCCTTTCATCCAATCAATCAATCTGGCACACAAAACAATTTCAAAATAGCCTTTTTTAAGGTTCACATCTACTCTTCACAGCCCGGGAACTTCTTCTTTCCGAAACCTGTAAAAGCCTTCCATGCACCCTTGCAAACCCTAATTCTTCATTTGCTCATGAACCCTTACCTACAGTGTTTAAGCTCTTTTAATGCTGCCTTACATTAAGCTTTGTCTCATAGTTCATTGGAAGGAGGGGGCATCTCTGCACTTGCAACCATCATGTTGTTTCATCTTTGTCATTTATACCTTGGTTTTTGTGGACTATTCAACTGTGTTTCAAATTCAAGCCATTTACTCTCTCTCTCTCTCTCTCTCTACACATTTTTATGAGTACTCATGTCATTTACATTCACTGTGAAAGGATTTGGGATCAGAAGATCTCTGTTAACCAGTTTCAATTAGATTCCTGCATTTTTTTGAGTTTTTTGACTCACTCCTTATAAGTGTCAAATATGCTGTTTTTCTTGTTGTAGGTGGAACCGATCCGTAATCTATTTGCTGCTCTCTTCCTTTCTAGCATTGGAATGCTCATACATGTACACTTCCTGTGGCTTCATGTGGATATATTGCTAGCTTCTGTTATCCTGGTTATTGTTGTTAAGACCACAGTTGCTGCTATGACTACGAAGGCCTTCGGATATAGCATTAGAACATCATTTGTTGTAAGTTGACTTTTTGAATTTTTTTTTTTTGGGGGGAACGAGATAAACTTGTCTTAATCAGGACTTGAACCTTGTACCTCTTACCATGGTGGTAACAAGAGATGCCACTTAATGGTGTCCTGCCTACGCGGGGTGATGGGAGGGGAATAGTGTAACCAGGCTCAACCTTTAACATTGTTTTTTGCACAAAGTTGATCCTCTTGGGAAAACTAACAGCTGGATTTGACTTGCTAAATTTGATTAAATTTGTTAGTGGTGAGGGCTGTTGTGTGGTTCAGCGGTAAAACGCTTGAGCAGCAATGCCACAGGCTAGATCGAGCCTCAGAGCAGTCATTTTGTGAAATACGAAAGATTAAGTCTATCGAGTCCTCCCTCCTCGGGACCTTGTTGTGGCATGATTAGAAATGGAGAAATGTCACCTTTTTTTTAAACTTATGCTCCGTTTGGTAGGAAGGAAGAGGGGTGGAGGGAAGATAAGAAAGAAGGAGCTTGCCCTGGCCCACAAATTTTAATCCCTCCAAACATAGCAATGCATCACCTCATCCATTCTTTCTACTATCCCTTCCATTCAACCAAACAAAAACGAAGGAAGACGCCTTCCCTCCCCAAGGGATGCTTCATCCATCTCTCCCCATCTCTGTCCATCCATTTTTCCCTCCCTCCTACATACAGAGCATTAAATATGTAACTAATTGATTTATTGTTTTCAATCTATTTTGCAGGTTGGAACATTGCTTGCTCAAATTGGTGAATTTGCTTTTGTTCTTCTGAGTCGTGCCTCAAATCTGCATCTTGTTCAGGTGCTTTCTCTCTCTCAATACATATGCATGCTATATCCTTAACATGATTCAACTCAACGAGCCATTATCTTTTTCTTTTTCTTTTTTAAATCTAATTTCATTTAAGGCACTCAAGAGGAGAGCACTCCCAAGAGAATATACATAAAGCCAAGAAGGCCAACTATAACTTTAAACTATCAATAAAATCCACAAAATCTTTCACAGATTTGCAATTTTGCCCATTATTTACCCAAAAGAATTTAAAAAAACTCAAAATGGCATATTTTAGAGACCAAATAGGGGTCTCCTCTCCATCAAAGAATCTCCTATTTTTCCCACGCCCACAAACCCCACCATAAACAAAGGGGAGTGGCCCTCCAAGCATCTCTGACTCGGCTATCCACTATACACCCTTTCCAAGCCTCAATCATGTCAACCGTAGAACCGGGAGATAGCCAAAACATACCGAAACATACTTGGACTTGACATCACGAGTTCATGTTTTTGAGGTGGTTCCTTGTAGAGTCACATTAAATGTTAAAGCAAAGACAGTATTTCCTTTATCACAGATTTTATTATTTTGAAAATGCTTAATCCCTTTCTTTGTTACAATTTAGCTTTATTAGTAATGTATTTGCTGTGTATAATGTGTCTATATTCTTCAACGATGATACACTAATCTCATGGTTATGCTTTTACACTGATCTTGTGAAATGAAATTTAAGGGCATGATAAGAATTTGTGGATTTGTAGAACGGTGATTAGAATTTATACTTGATCTGGCTACTTCTTCTATTTGATACTTCAAATGCAAATCGAGCTGGTACGAAGTTACTCACCACCTACATATTGACTTGTTGATTGCTCCAGTTGTTTAACCATCTTCGAACTAATTTTAGGGATACTGATACATTCCATAACTTAATGGGAGCTTGAACCAAGCGAATTAGAAACTTTAACTTGTTATTCTTATTGATTCATACTTATCTGGTACAATAAAAAATTTCAGCATGATTGATATTTGTAGATTAGTATCTTTATTCATAGTTTTGATATGATCTAGTTAGTTTCCTCAGCTAATTGATGCGTTTCGAGATGATCTGGTTATTTTCCTCAACTAATTGATATGTTATATGCAATTCGAGTTGGTCCAGACTTCACAATTGTTTAATACCTGATTATTGACTCCTTTACTATTTGTAAGGTTTAGTCATCTGGTTCAGACTTACTTTAGTGATATGTGATGCATTTGATACGTTTTAACGGATCTTCAACCAAAAATAATACCTTTTTTGAAAATTTAAAGGATCTTAAACCAAACATAATACGTATTTTGAAACTTTAACTCATCATTTCCAATGAAATTACATTTAGAATTGTTTAATTCCTTTGTACATTTACTATTTTCAAATCTTCACACCCAGAGGATCTCTTCAGGTCGTCCTTTATCCAAATCCATCTAACAACAACTCAATCCAATCGAGCTCTGCTTCTTTCGTTTGGAGCTACTTTTTGATACCAATCAATCCACTTCAGTCGTTCGTTTGAGTCTTGAATACTCAATAAGTAAGCGTTGATGTTGACGTTGTGTGCACAACACCGCTACAATTGTATCAACACTCAAATAACATCATAATCACCATATCTAATGTAGGACGATATGTATGAATGATGAAAAATGATATAGATATGAAATCTATCTGTATGGATGCTAGACACCCTCACAATATGCACTCTCACACAGAACACTTGAGGATACATAAACAAATAAAATATTGAAAAAGCTTTCAATAAGAATCACTATGCTTTTTTCTATGCGACACACTAGGTTTTGTATAAACTCTAGTATTTATAGAGAACTAAACTTGTTTCCTAAGTCCAAGACTTCTAGGTTAAGAAAACCCAGTTTAGGAAACTTTTCCCGAGCTTTTTGAGTCATGCGATGGATACTTGTAGGACTTCAATCAATCGATGAACATAGTCACTTCCATTGTGTACTATATAGGTTACTATGATCAATATTTCTTAAGCTGCAATCGATCGATGAAATCTAAACTTCGATCATGACAAATCTTCTTGTAATCGATGCTAACACTAGCTGTGATCGATCCACTTGTATGAAGGTTCTAGAAATTTGTTTTCTTGATGCACAAGCGATGTCTAAGTTATCGAAACTTCGAACTTGACAAAATAAGCACGGATGCATGTTTAGAAAACTTTTTGTTGATAATTCCCAAAGTAGGTTTAACAAAACTTGTAAACTTAACATATATGGCCTATGCATGTAAAAAGAAACAATTATATATATGTGTGTGTGTATATATATATACACCTCATACAATACTGTACAACAATATATATATATATATATATATATATATATATATATATATATATATATATATATATTGTTGTACAGTATTGTATGAGGTGTCACACGTGTGCAGTTAGATTACATTGTATACTAGGGTTTTCTGTATTCTGTATCCGTCTTCACCTACTACTCATTACCATATATAGCATTACTATGTATAAGGTTTACTTGTTCTCCACTCACCTACTCCTGCTGCTTCTCCTATATAAACACCGTTGTATTATTGTATTATTTACTCAATAATATATTATCTCTCTCTTTTTCAACATGGTATCAGAGAGGAAATCGATCCCTCTTAAAAAAAATTTTATAGTCTTATTCAGACTCCGATTTTGATTCCATCTCAGCTTTCTATCAGCAATCTCTTCTCGGTGATCTCTCCTAGGTAATCTTGGTTCTCGTCTGGGCAATCTCTTTCGGATCCCTCCTCGGCTCTCTCCTCGATAATTTCTCTTGGGTTCATCTCGGCTTGATCTTGGTTCTCTTATCTCGGCTCCCTCTTGCTACTATGTCTCATTTGTTCGACAACTCTTATTATGGATACCAAGGGGTAATAGAGATGCGGCTTGAGTCCATTAGTCTGACCATTCACCGGAGTCATGAACTCCGGTGAAATCCTCTGTTACTTTTCTTTGCTCTCCTTTTTTCTCTGGTGTTTTGCTTTTAGGGGGTTTTTCGTTTCTTGTTTCCTTGTTCTCATTTGGCTGCTTTCATGAGAGTCGTCGATGGCTAGAAGCTGTCGTTTTTGGAGGTCACAAGCCTCCCTTGTCTGGATCTACAAGGAGAGGTGGAGTGTGTATCTTGATTCAGAGGGCATGTTTTTAGGGTGGACAATCACAACACTTCCACTCGCAAATTGATGCTCAAGTCTTGCCTTGTTGGGAGATTTGACAGTGATGCGGGGTCTTTGGACGAGATTGAAGAGTGGGCTATGAAGACATGGAGGATCTCGTGTGGGTTAGGGTTTCTTCTTTGGCTGATGGTCTTCTGTTGTTCCGATTCCCGTCGATTAAGGAGGCACAAAAGGTACTTGATAGGGGAAAGAAAACATGGGGCGATGCGCAACTGTTCATCGACCTATGGTGTTATAGGGTTGGGTGTTTTGGGTTGAGAAAGAAGACTAATCGCCGGAGAGTCATCGTGTACGGTCTTCCTTTGCATCTATGGTGTCAAAGCTATTTGTTGCAATTGGGGATTTATGTGGAGGGTTTTGGGATGTTGAGGCGTATGAAATAAGCGACACAGAGAGGATTGTTATTATTGTGGTTGAAGGCAGCGAGATCCCGGAGTCCATCATCGTGGAGGACAGGTGGTGGGTTTTCAGAATTTCATAACAAAAGAAATCGCTCCTTCCCTTGTGCCATTTTCCAAGTCCTGTGTCGGAAGTGAAGGTTCGAGGCCATCTGTGGTGTTGGAAAGAAGGAAGCGACCGTCCCGCAGGCCTGGGACTGGGTACTGGGTCTGGGAGTGTGTCGGAGGTTCAGAAGATGGATCTGCAGGACCGTCGAACTCAAGGACAGGGACGCGTGAAGTTGAGTGCGCCAAAGGTGAGTGGGATTGGGAGAGACGTTAGTGGGACACGTGGTTGGCGGACAGCTGCCTCCTGTTGCAAGTGGATGACAGCTGCTTCTACACATGAAGGGGCACGCGAGAGTAGGGGATATTTGAGTTCTGCATCTGATGGGCCTGGTGAGATTGGGCCTAGACAGCGTGGGCCTATGTAGATTGGATCGTGGGTTGACAAAGCTTCAGAAAGTTGGGTCGGGTGTGATAGGCCCAAGTCATTTGGGCCAACCTCTTATCCTAGGCCTGCACATGCTAAGTCCAAACACAAAGGCAGAAGAAATAGGGTGGTGAGCTGGGCCCAAACAAATGCTTAACTGTTTCTATCAATGTATTGCAGCCCAGCACAACTTTTGTTAAGGTGCCCAGTAAGGTTTCTCAAGGCATTATCCATGATTTGGCACAACAGAAGTCGGACTTAAGGTATTGGTCGCGATCGGAGAAGGAGCATTGGGCAAAGGTGAGTGTGAACAAGAAGAAGGGTGCTGGTTTGATATCGAAGAAGTTTTGGCACGGTGAGTGCTGTCAGAACTTGTTCTCTGGTAACAGATTTGGACCGCTTCAGTCGGGCTCTCTGTGATGTCGAGTATGGTAGTTGTCCATCCATCAAAGATGATTGTCAATCGTCGATTAGATCGCATAAGTTCGGTAAAAGATGGACTAGAAAAGACAAGCAAAAAATGGGTCCGCCCGTAAGGTTAATCATTCAGATCCTGGTATGTACCCTTCATAGTTGTCAAAGGCGCCGAAGGCGCTCGCCCGAGGCGCGCGCCCGAGGCGCAAGACGCATACAGGCGTGGTAATTGCGCCTGTAGTACAGCCAGGCGAAGCCCTTTGATGAGGCGTGCGCCTTTAGTGTACAGCGAGGATCCCGAGGCGCAAGGCGGGCGCGCCTGATTAAAGTTTCTTTTTAAATGTATTTTTACTTGCAGGTTATAAAAGGGAAAAGGTATATATATACCTTATAAGAGTTAGTACAGGCTGTGGAAGTCAACTTTTGACCAACTTGACCCAAAACAAAAAGGAAAATAAATAAAAACAAAAAGGAAAGTTAATCAGAAAGAGAAAGAGAGTGAATGAAAAGAGACAGAAGACTAGGGCTCGCTAGTTGCGACTGCGAAGTCTGCGTCGCTGCGATTGAAGATCTCTTTGTCTCATAATCTCATTGGCTCGAATTGAAGGTATCAGGTAAGCTCTCTTCATCTTCTCTCTTCTTTTCTCTCTCTTCTTCTCTCTTTTTCATCGACTGAATTGCTGAAATCTGTTTTTCTTAAGTTGCGCTTCATTTTTTTGGTTTGTTTCTCTTATCTTCTTCTCCTTTTTTTTTTTTCTCTGAAATCTATGGTTATTTTGTTTTTTTTTTTCTTATTACTATTCTTCTTCTTTTTTGGAAAATCTATATATATATTTTTTGTTGCGGTTCTTTCTGGCTGCTCTCAGTCTTCAACTGAATTCCCTATTTTTTTTGTTTAAATCTGTTTCTCTGCACCTCTTATTTTTCTTAAATCTGTTGGTGTTACTCTTCTTCTTCAGCTGGAAGTCTGGAATTGGAAGCTCTGTTTTTCTTTTTTAATAAATCTGTTTCTCTAAAGTCTAAACTTCTTTTTTTTTAATCAAAAATCTGTTTCTACTTCTTCCTTTTCTGAAGTCTGTCCTTTTTTTTTTTTGGCTGCTACTCTTCTCCTTCTTAGTTTCCACAGTTGAGTCCAGAAGAGAGAAGAAGAAATCTCTGTTGTGTCTGATTATTTTGTTTTTCTGAAATCACAGCACCATTAGCATGTTTTTTTTTCTTCTGAAATCTCTGTACTTGCCTTTTTCCCTGTAGGCTGTAGTTGAAGGTAAGGCCTTCTATGCATGACCAATTGCGAAAAACATAAACCCACGCACACATTTTAGGTGATGATCAAGATTGTGATATGTTTATTGATGATGATGATGATGATGTTTAGATCCTTTGGTGTTGTCTTCTTAGGAGTTTAGGAAGAAGTGAACATTTCTATGTTTGTTTTGGTTTTATTTAAACTGACTTTTGCATCTTTATATTAGTATGTTTGTTACTATTGAACGTAGTTCCCTTTTGCATTTTTATGTTAGTATGTTGATTATTAAACTCAAGTTTTTGGTTTACATGATTTTGCATCTTTATATTTACTATTGCCTCTTTATTAGATTGTCATTTTTAATTTTTTCTCAACTTGCACCTCACTTCACTCGGGCGCGCTCCTCGCCTTGCGCCTTGTGCCTTGCGCCTCAGGCTCCTGGGGACCTTGGCGCCTTGGTGCGTCTTGAGCCTTTAACAACTATGGTACCCTTCTTCCTTTTCTCAGAGCTCTTTTTCTGCTCTTTCTTCTTTTTCTTCTTCTTCTACTCCTTTTTGTGGGGTGTTGAGGAGTGAGGTGGGGGAGGATTTTGATGGGACGTCGTTGATGTCTCGGATGTTATCGCCAGTGGTGGAGGTGTCTCCGTAGAGGAGGTGATTGATACGGATTTTACTGGGAATGGGGCTTTTAGGCTATCAGAAAGGGATGGGACGGTTAGTTTGCTTGTTGATCGGGATATTGATCAGAACTATGTAGGGCATGATGAGTTTTGCTCTGATTTCTCCTCTTCCATTCAGTATGATACGTCTGGAGATGATTTGGGTGGGCTGGCTGAGCCTTATCCAGGCAGGGGGGAAGGAATAAGGCTTTGTTTACCCAAAGGTGATGTTTTGGAGACACCTTAGATGGTTCTTTTGCCCGAAAAGATGACAGTTTGCGCTGGCAAGGACATCCGTATTACCCTTAGTGATGAATCAGCTACTTTGTTGGTCCAGGAATTGTAGAAGCACAGGTTTTTGTCTGATGTTGTGCTCACTAATGATTCGGATTCTTACCTTGATGTACAGGAAGGTGGGGTGGACAATATAGTTGACTAAATGTCCTGTGTTGATGAGGTGGAGGAGCCCCGAGGGAGGTGATGTTGATGGGAGTAGGGCCGAGCAAGGCAGGTCTCTTGACATTAACTTGTGGGCGGAGGAGGGTCACCCAAATCTGGGGTTGGTTGATCCACTGGCGGTTGTGAGACCGGAGGGTATGGACAGTGATATTGTAAGGCAGGATTGTGGTGATATTGGCAAAGAATGGGTCATGGCAAATATCGGGGTCACTAGCGAACTGTTGGGTGTCTCTTGCAAGGGCAATCGGGACCAGGCGTTATCGATTCTTCATGCTACGGTGGAGGGGAGAGAAGGGGAGATGCAAAGATCTCTAGAAGGGGGAGTAGAAGGAAAAAGAATCCCCCCTCTTGGAGAAGGGAGAGGGAGCTGAGAAATCATTGTTTAGACGTGAACTATGAAAGGAAGATAGGGGGAGAAGAAAACGGGCAGTGCTAAGGGGGGAAGGAGGGGTAAGGGAGAGGTGGTGTTAATGTTTCCTCATGAAGCTAAGAATTTTATCTTGGAATGTCCGCGGATGGTGGTGAAGTTGGCAGTGAGAAAATGAGGGGTTCATTTGGTGTGCCTTCAAGAAACGAAGATTAATTCAATGACCGATAGAGTGGTTAAGAGCCTTTGGGGAAGTAGGTTCGTTGAGTGGGAGTTTTGGATTCTTCAGGGGCCTCTGGAGGCATTCTTCTCGTGGGATAGGAGATGGATGGCAAGGGTGGATATTCGGAGAGGGCGATTGTCCTTATCTTGTGCTTTTGTGATGGAGGATGGCTTTTCTTCGGTTTTTTCTGGCGTTTATGGGCCGGTGGATGATTGTGAGGGGCTTACGCTGTGGGAGGAACTTAGTGTGGTGAAGGGGTTGTGGTCTCTTCCATGGTGTGTGGCCGGGGATTTTAATGTGGTTAGGTCCCTGTCATATAGATCTACAGGTGGTCGATGGACTCTGGCTATGATGCAATTTTCGGAGTTTATTGATGAACATCAGCTTATAGACCTTCCATTAGAGGGAGCTACTTTTACATGGTCTAGTGGTAGGGAGGTGCCTACTCTTTCCAGCCTAGATAGATTCTTGATTTCTAGGGTGATGGAGGAGAAGTTTTCGGACGCAGTTCAAGCTGTTTTGCTAAGGTGCCGTCGAACCATATTCCTTTGGTTTTGGATTGTGGAGGATTGAGACCTCGTTGTACTCCATTCAGATTTGAGAACATTTGGCTTAGAGTGGTTGATTTTCAAGGGAAAGTGCAGTCTTGGTGGGAGGAGGATATGGTGGTGGGAATGTCGAGTTTTATTTTGTCTCAGGAAAGCTTTGACTCTTGAAGAACAAACTCAAAAGATGGAACAAGGAGGTGTTCGATAATCTAGAGTGGAGGAAGAATAAGGCTCTCGCAAATATTGCTGAGATTGATAGATTGGAAGGGGTGGGTGGTATTGTTGAGTCTCAATATGATAGGAGAGCAGCTTGTCAGGCAGAGATTGCTGTTATGGAGGAAATTTCGTGGCGATAGAAATCTCAGGTTTTATGGCTTAAAGAGGGAGACCGAAATACAATTTTTTTTCATAGAACTGCTAATGCCCATAGGAGGGGTAATCATATTGGGCGGACTTGTGTAGACGGAACGGTGTTGAGTACGGAGGAGGAGGTGCGTAGGGGGATCGTTTCTTTCTACCAGAGGCTCTACTATGAGCCTCTACGTTGGAGGCCACGGCTCGATGGCCTTCATTTTGACTCTATATCAGCTGTGGTCTGTGGATAGGGATGGGTTAGAGAGTCCTTTTACAGAGGAGGAGGTTTTGAAGACTTTGAAGAGTTGTAATGGTGACAAAGCTCCAGGTCCGGATGGTTTCACAATGAGGTTTTTATTGGAGAGCTGAAGGTGGTAAGACAGGAGGTTATGGGCACTTTTCATGAGTTCCATTCTAATGGGAGGTTTGAAAAGTCGCTGAATGCATCTTTTATTACTCTAATTCCTAAGAAGGGTGGTGCTTCTGACGTTAAGGATTTTAGACCAATAAGTCTGATTGGGTGTATCTATAAGCTTATCCCTAAAGTCCTTGCGTTAAGATTGAGGGAGGTTCTGGACGGAGTCATCTTTGAATCTCAAAATGCTTTCATTGGGGCAGACAGATCCTGGATTCCGCTCTCATTGCCCGTAAATGAGTGGATTATAGGCTCAGTAGCGGTGTTCCTGTAGTTTTGTGTAAGCTTGATATTAAGAAAGCTTATGATCATGTTTGCTAGAATTTTTTGTATTATCTGTTAGAGAGGATGGGTTTCAGAGAGAGATGGAGGAGATCGATCAACGCGTGTGTTTCCTTTGTCAGATTTTCTGTGTTGGTGAATGGGTCTCCATCTGGGTTTTTTTGGCAGTTCTCATGGTTTGAGGCAAAGGGATCCACTCTCCCCCTTCCTATTCATTATTGTTATGGAGACTCTTAGTAGGTTGACGAGAGGGGTTCCAGATTTAGTTTAGCAGTTGGAGATCTCTCACCTGCGTTTCGCGGATGACACTTTGGTTTTCTGTGAGGTAGATGTGTCCCAACTGAGATATTTGAGATGTGTCCTGGTTTGCTTTCAGGCAGTCTCAGGTTTGAAAGTCAACGTGGGTAAGAGTGTGCTTGTTCCTGTGGGGAGGTTCAGGAGGCGTCTTCTCTTGTGGCGGTTTCAGGTTTAAAAGTAGACGGTCTTGTACCAATCACCCTATTTCCAATTTTGTATCAAATAATAAATTGTCCTCCCTTCTTTCAAGCTTTTTCTTTGTTGTTATTCTCTATTGCTCTTCCTAAGTCCTATAGGGAGGCACTTCCTCATCCATCGTGGAGGAAAGCTATGGAAGAAGAAAGAAACCTTTTAAAATTGAATCATACCTGGGACCTTGTTCCTAAACCTGCTGATACTTAGGTTGTTGGTTGTCGTTGGATTTTCAGCCTTTAGATGGTACTGTAGACCGTCTTAAAGTTTGACTTGTTGCTAAAGGCTACACTCAGACTTATGGCCTTTATTATACTGAGACGTTCACTCTTATGGCCAAACTGAATTTTGTTCGTGTGATAATCTCTCTTGTAGCTAAGATAGACTGGCCACTTCATCAACTTGATGTAAAAATTGTCTGCCTTCACGGTGACATTACTGAGACAGTCTATATGTCTCAACCACCCAGGTTTGAGTTTAAGGGGGAGTGTTTGTGTCATCCCATGAAGTTTATCTATAGCCTCAAACAGTCCCCTCGTGCATGGTTTGATAAGTTCAGTAAAGCAGTGGTAGCTTATGATAGGACCAGAAGCCAGGTTGATCACACTCTCTCTTTTAAGAAAGCGAAACATGGTATTGTGATTCTTGTGGTGTATGTAGATGATAGCTGCATCATCGGCAGTGACAAAGATGGGATACAAGTTTTAATCTATCACTTGAGTTCTAGCTTCCTTAGTAAGGATTTGGGCAAACTTTGGTATTTTATAAGAATTGAGGTGGCTCGGTCGAAGCAAGGCATAGTCTCTCTTAGCACATGTATACTCTTGATCTCTTACTGTTTACTGGATAGCTTGGTTCAAAACCTGTAGCTACACCCATGGAGACTAATGTAAAACTAATGATGGATGATGGGACCGACTCGATGATCCAGAGATGTATCGGAGACTTGTAGGTAAACTTATTTACCTCACAATCACTCATCCAAACATCTCCTATGTAGTGTCAATTCATGACCAGTCCTCGAGTACCTCACATAGAGGTAGTTGTACGCATCTTGAAGTATCTCAAGGGTGCTCCGGGATGTGGTCTGCTTTATCAATCTTCTGGATATCTTCGGATTGAGGGATACACAGATGCAGATTGGGCCGGTTCTCCTTCTGATCGACGGTCCACCACGGGTTACTACACCTTCATAGGAGGAAATTTAGTAACTTGGAGGAGTAAGAAACAATTAGTTGTGGCTCGTTCCAATGCTGAAGCAGAGTATCGTGCCATGGCGCACACTACCTGTGAACGAACTTGGTTGAAGACTCTTTTATAGGAACTTGGGATTTCAATCCAGCACCCAATTCCTCTCCATTTTGACAAACAGGCAGCTATTCATATTGCTAGCAATCTAGTCTACCATGTTACACCTTTTGTTCCTTCTGGCAGACAACAAACATCTTCACTAAGGCGCTTCCCAAGAACTCTATTGATTCCATATGTAGCAAGCTTGGAGTTATTGACATTCACTCTCCAGCTTGAGGGGGAGTGTTGTACAGTATTGTATGAGCTGTCACACGTGTACAGACATATTACATTGCATACTAGGGTTTTTTTGTATTCTGTAGCTGCTTTCACCTACCCCTCATTACCATATATAGCATTATCATGTATAGGGTTTACTTGTTCTCCATTTACCTACTCCTATATCTTCTCCTATATGAAAACCAATGTATTTTTGTGTTACTTACTCAATAATATATACGTTTTCATATATATTCTCTCTCTCTCTTTCAACATATATATATATATATATATATATATATATATATCTAAGAGAAAGCTTTAGAATCTTAATTTTAACATATATATAACATAGACATGTGTAAAAACATGTTTTTCCTATATCGCATTTATAAAAATATATAGATAGATTCTAGATGTAATTTCAGATTTAATGCATGAACCTAGATGGTGATAGATGATAACAAGTGTGATTTTACCTTCTTAACCTCAGATTTGAGATGATGAAATCTTTGACCTTTGTAGATGATCTTTGACATTCTTGTCCTTGTAGCTTTCTTCACCAAGTGTTGTCTTCACACACTTAATTCCATCTAACTACCTAATTCTCAATCACTTACCAAAGGTATATTAATTACACTTCATTAAGTGAGTTTTGTCCTATGAAATTTGCCCACACATTACTAGAATCCTAATAATTCTAACATTACAACATGCACTGATCCATCTCCCATCAAACTCCTCTAGACAAGTTTAATCCTATATAGCAGGATTCATAGGATTAGGATTTATCGGTGAGGAGCCAACTCTACAATTCTAATGAGTTCGTTTTAAAATTACCAGAAAACATTATGAACACAGCAATTTGTGATCTAAAATTGACGTCGGTATTCCTATTTTAGTTTCAGTATTATCTGGTTGTGAATATGAATTGATTTTTATATGCCATGCTTTTTTACTTATCAAATGTGTTCCATTTGTTTACTTATTATAATAAGCTTTATTACTTGCTTATTAACTAAGATTTGGTTTGTTGTTTAGGGGAAGATGTACCTTCTTCTTCTTGGAACTACAGCTCTAAGTCTGGTAATTTCTTATACATTGTAACTGGATCTGAAGCCTTTTTTTATTTTTTATACAAGGCTTATCCCGGTCAATGATGTTACAGGTAACGACTCCCGTCCTGTTCAAATTGATACCTGCTGTGATGCACTTGGGAGTTCTCATGCACTGGTTTCCCTCTGAGAGCATGCAGAATGAGGTTCCTCTCTCCCTCTCGCTCTCCAAGTGTAAGCACGTGCACATGCTGGATGATCATACCTCTCTTTTTGCATGATGATCTAACCCAGATGCATTGTAGACCTACAAGATAAAAAATCATCCCTTATTAACATCTACATCTTGTAATCAATGACTTGTTAACTCTATATTTTCTTCCACAATCATTGCACTCTTACCATTGGGACACACATTGCATGTTAAAATAATATTGTTTAATTCACATTACATGCTCAAAGTTTGAAGTAAAATTGTACTCTCAGGAGCATCTGAATCGAAATCTTTTAATTGTTTACCATATTTGACATGAATAGTCTCAAATCCCTGCATTGAAATATCTGTAATTGAGTTATACAAAAACTTTATCTGTACTTTCTTATTGTCCATATGTGATGTAACTTAAATGAACGAGATTAAAGTCTTTCATGACCCGGTTTTGATCTCTAAGAAATAACTGAAGCCAAAGCTTCTGTAGTTATATGAAACCTTTATCCTAGGGGTTACGCAATCAAAGGAAAGGGTAAAGAAAAATGGGGAAGTCATATATATTATCATATTATGTACTAGTATATGCATGTGTGTGTGTGTGTGTATGTAGAGAGAGAGAGAAAGAGAAATGGGTTCTTTTGCTACATTGGGAGTGCCTAAGAGCCTTTCTTGATGTTAAGAAATATATTAGTGTGTTGGCAATTTCCATAACACGAAAGCATGCAAATGTTAAACAATATGTCTCGAATATCTGGTCTATTTCAACTTGCCAAGGTTCTATACGCTATAAATTAAGATTGATTGTCGAATATGGAATTGTGTAGATTTCAATGGTTTGCTCCACCATTTCTATATACACTTCAGTAAATGTTAGTAATACCAACTAGGGAAAAGCAAATGTTAGTAATACCTTTAGAGAACCTAGAATTTAAGACGGTTAATGGATGGATTAGACTATCTTTATTATGTGGTCTTTGAGGCTATAGACTTGATTAAAATGAGTTAGGGTTAATTTGATTTTTGGAACTTGAAAAGTCATTTTAGAGCTCAAGATTAAGATAGAGTGCATCTATGTGATGCGCAGAAATTATGTGCTGGTAGATGTATGGTACATGTTGTAAGGGTTTTGTACCTGTAGAAGTTTCAGTAGAGGGTTATGTATGTAGAAAATGTCTGTACTAGTAGATGAGTCGGAAATTGAGATATTTAAGAGTTTTTTCCGAATCCAACTTTAATTTGCCTCATATTTGTTTGGACACTAAAGATATGAGTTTTCTTATTGTTTTTCATGATAGAAAGAGAGATATAAAGAGACACATACATAGAGCTATATACTTCAAAAGAGATTGAGAGTTTATGGTTAGGTCAATTACTTAGTTGTAAACGTTACTAATTTGTTCTACCCACCCTACATTATCGTGCCTTTGGAAATTGAAAATGTTGTTGTGAACGATAGTGTTGAATCACTTTAGAAAAAGGACGACATGGAGCAATTGTGTTAACGGTTCAGAAAATGAGATTGTAATTTTCTGGCGTTAACGAGGCTTCTGCGAATCTGCAGCACCTACGCTCTTGGGATAAAAGACTTTAACCTGAGGTTTCGATAGTAACTGAGTTTTGAGGAATTGTAACAGGCATAAAATCAAGTCATGGTTCTGGATTGCAACCTCTTATTTGTATCAGGATTGGTTTGCTCTGAAAGAGATCTTATGATTTTTCCCATTTTGGGTTTTCATACAAAAATTCTGGTTTTAGTCCTTTCTTGCTTTTTACTTTACATGTCTGATTGTTTGCATGGTTAAGTGCTTGATTGATTGGATTAAATTTGTAAGGTTGATTTGTGAATAAGGCTTGGGGATCTGAAGGATGGATTTTTTTTTTCTTTTTTTGATAAGTGCGAAGGATGGATTTATTCAATAAGGCTTTGTTGGGCAAATGGCTTTGGAGGGCGAGCGGACCAAACTTTGTAGGCGAGTCATTTCCTTTCACTATGGGGAGGGAGATGGAGGGTGGCAATCTAGGGAGGCGAGAACTCTAGCGGGCATGGGGTCTTGGAAGCTCATTCGGAAGGGATGGGATGAGTTCTCCAAAATCATCCGATTTAGAGTCCAGAGTGGGAGGCATGTCAGATTTTAGGAGGACAGATGGGGTGGGGATTTTACTTTGGCTCGCAGGTTTCCTCGACTTTGCAGGATTTTTGTGAACGTTGTGGTTGCTGACTATTATTGGCTGGATAATGGGAGGGTGACTTGAAATGTGCAGTTTCGTAGGGAGCTTCATGATTGGGAGCTTATGGAGGTCACAAACTTTCTCGCTTTGATTTATAGACAGGTGGTGGAGGGTGTAGGTATGAACAAGATGGTTTGGGCAGGATCATCGAGAGGGGTTTTGAGGTTAGGTCTTTCTACCAGATCCTGATGTAGATTCCTGGCCCCACTTGTCCATTGGCAAGCAATTTGGAGGATGAAAGACTCTTTGAAGGTGGCTTTCTTTACTTGGTCTGCTGCCCTTGGAGGGAAGTATCATCACTCGTGATAACCTTAGAAGGCAACGACAAATTGTGGTAAACTGGTGTTGAATGTGTAAGAAGTTGAACCATCTTCTGCTTCATTGCCATTTAGCGAGGGACTTGTCGTCTATGTTCTTGGTTGCTTTTGGCCTGGCTTGGGTTTCTCCGGAAACCACGGTAGACATGTTAGAGGCTTGGAAAGGGTGTATAGTGGAGAGCTCAGTTAGAGATGCTTAGAGGTCCACACCCCTTTGTTTATGGTGGGTTTTGTGGCGCGAGAGAAATAGGAGGCCCTTTGATGGTGAAGAGTCTCTTATTTGGACTCTCAAATACAATATAATGTCTTTTTTATTCTTTTGGGTTTATGGGCGGAATTGTATATCTGGGCGGAATTGTATATCTATGGACATTTTTTTGGATTTGGGATAGTTTGAAGTTATAGTGTCGCCATGGGCGGTTTTTTCCTTTAATGAAATCTTACTTATCAAAAAATGTTTTTTAAGGTTGATAAGAAATAAAAAATAAAAAATTCAAAGTATACACGCTAACCCTCTCTAGGTCTTTAGATATTACCACTCTCCATGTATCCAACCCTAAAACTTCACAACTGCTACTCTCATTTGTATCTCTTGTTTCAAGGAATTTTTTATGAGACATACAGTGGTGGGATTAATATGTATTGGGGGTCCTTTACTTATCAAAAAAAAAAAAAAAAAAAATGTATTGGGGGTCCTAAAATCCTTTCCGGCATTACTGGAGGAATTTTCAATATCCTCAACATTTCTAGCTGAAAATAATAATAATAATAATTTCCAGCATCTTCAAATTCCTTTTCTGACGTCTAAAATCTTTTCCAAAATCCTTTATCCAATCATAATAGCCTAATGCTGAAACAATAGATAAATGGCAAAAAAAGTTATTTATCTTTCATATATCTCAAGGGTATTTATACAGAATACACAGACCTATTCAAGGTAAGTCAACTATACAATTCATTTGACAACTAATACACACTAACTCCTAATAGATAACAGCTGTAACTATTAATAGATAACAGCTGTAACTCTTAATAGATAACAGCTGTACATTCAGCTATACACGCTAACTCTCCCCCTCAAGTTGGTGCATAGATATCGCACATGCTCAACTTGGATAGTGATGTATGAAATGAGTCACTAGTAACACCATGAGTCATCATATCAGCCAGCTTGTTCGCACTCTTAATGTAAGGAACCTCTATCACACCAAAATCCAGGTTATCCTTGATGTAGTTTCCGTCAATTTCAATATGCTTAGTTCGATCGTGTTGCACTGGATTATTAGCAATATCAATAGCTGCCGTATTATCACAAAAAATCAATATAGGCTTCTTTGGACCAAACCCAAGCTCACTTAAGAGAATCTTCAACCCTGTAAGCTCCGTAATTGCATGATGAAGAGCACGGTATTAAGCTTCTGCACTAGACAACAATACCACATTCTGTTTATTACTCCTTCAGGTCACCAAATTGCCTCCAACGAATGACACATACCCTGAAGTAAACTTCCTATCCAACTTGGCTCCCGCAAAATCAGAATCTGTATAACCCACAATGTCTAGGTGTCCATCCCTGGAGAACATAACACCTTTACCTGCAGAGGACTTTAGATAAGCCAAAATATGATTCACTGCATTCATGTGTCGGTCACTTGGATTGTTCATGAATTGACTCACAACACTAACTGCATACGACAAGTCAGGCCTAGTGTGAGTCAGATAGATCAACTTCCCCATTAGTCTCTGATATCCCTCCTTGTTTGTCGGAATCTGATCAGGATAGATAGCTAAGCTATGATTTACTTTAATAGAAGTGTCTATATGAACACACGCAGAGTTACCAGTTTCAGCTAATAAGAGATCTAATGTATACTTTCGTTAAGAGAGAAAAAGTCCTTGCTTGGACCGAGACACTAAAATGCCCAGAAAGTATTTCAGAACCCCCAAGTCCTTCATTTCAAATTCCTTGGCCAAATAGCTCCGAAGCTTCTCTATCTCATTGGTGTTGCTACCTGTAACAATCATGTCATCCACATAAACGATAAGCAAAGTAATATCATCACCATTCCTTTTATAGAAGAGAGTGTGATCTACCAAAGCTTGCTTAAAACCATACTTCTTCATTGAGTAGCTCAACCTCCCAAACCATGCTCTTGGTGATTGTTTCAACCCATATAAAGCCTACTTTAGCTTGCATACCTTACCTCCTTCAGGTGTAAACCCCGGGGGAGGATCCATATACACCTCCTCTATCAAATCACCATGAAGGAAGGCATTCTTCACATCAAACTGTTGTAATGGCCAGTCCAAATTAACTACGAGAGAAAGTATAACTCGAACAGTGTTCATCTTGGCCACAGGAGCGAAGGTCTCTTGATAATCAATCCCATAAGTCTGAGTGTATCACTTGGCAACTAGTCTAGCTTTGTACCTCTCAACTGTCCCATCTGACTTATACTTCACTGTAAACACCCAATTACATCCCACTGTCTTCTTTTCCTGAGGTAACTCGACCAACTCCCAAGTAGAGTTCTTCTGGAGAGCCTTCATTTCCTCTACCATAGCAGCCTTCCACTTGGGATCACCAAGGGCATCCTGAAAATGACTAGGAACAGACACAAAAGACAACTAAAGGGCAAAAGCTAGGTGAGTCTTAGACAGACGGTGATAGGAAACAACATTAGAGATAGGATAGACAACATTAGAAGAAAATTTGGAGAAACCCAACCTATCAGGTTCTTTACGATCACGAAAATGATACCTCCTACCCTGATCACCAACTTGTGGATTCAAGGCAACAGTCTCTACAGAAGTTACAGGGTTAGAATTAATATCTAAAGTTGAAGTTAAAAGAGAAGAAACATGTACCTCAGAGTTAATCCTAGAAGATTCATCTGATGGCATGGTAGTATCATCAAGAGGGGTACTAGAGTTAGAAGGAGGTGGCATGACAGTGGCATCCTTGTTCCTTCTCACATATATTTCTTTGAACAAGTGGGCTGGTCTTTCACCTATTTTTTCATTGAACTCAGTCTCCACATAATCAAGAGTATCTAAAGGTTCTCCTTTTTTTATAACAGCTGAATCCTCTTCCTTACCTGAAATCCACAACCTCTTTTCTTCCAGCCATAACCGTTCCTCTTCCTTACTACTAATCTCCCCCTGAAGAGGAATCGGAGTTACATCCCCAAAATAAGACTCGCTTTCACAAAACTGAACATCCATGGACACATAGTATTTACTTGTAGGAGGATGAAAACATTTATAGCCCTTTTATGAACTAGAGTAACCAAGGAAGACACACTTAAGAGAACGAGGGTCAAGCTTATCCCTATGAAGAGAATGTATATGAACATAACACACCCAACCAAAAACCTTAGGACAAAGATTAAGTGTAGAAGGAATAGAGTGAAATCGGGATAGCATTCTCAATGGAGTTTGATATTTAATTATACGAGAAGGCATTCGTTTGATAAGAAAAACAGCAGTCATGACAGCCTCAGCCCAGAAATGCTTAGGAACATTCATAGTAAAGCATAAGGTACGAGCCACCTCTAAGAGATGACGATTCTTACGCTCTGCTATGCCGTTTTGTTGTGGCGTGTAGGCGCACGTTGTCTGGGGGAGGATGCCATGTTGTTTGAAGAAATCAGTAAGAGACTGATTCACATACTCACCACCGTTGTCATAATGGAAAACCTGAACCTGAGTATGAAATTGGGTGACAATCATTTTGTAAAATTGAGGAATAACAGGTATAACATCACTCTTAGATTTTAGCAAATAAACCCAACTCACTCTAGTACAGTCGTCAATAAAAGATACAAAGTATTTATGGCCCGAAGCAGAAGGAGTAGAAAAAGGACCCCACACATCTGTGTAAACACATGAAAAGGAATAGGACTTTTATTGAAACTCACTTTAAAAGGAACACGATGGTTTTTAGCATAAATGCATTGTTCACACGCTAAACTAGAAGCATAAATATTGCAAAATAACTTAGGAAATAAACGTTCTAAATAAGAGAAAGATGGATGTCCCAAACGACAATGCCATAAAAATATCTTCTCTCTATCAGACTCTCTCTTTACTTGAAAACCACGGCTAGGTTCAGATTTTAACTCCCTTACCCCCTTCTCCAAGTAGTAAAGACCTCCTCTCTCCTTACCAATGCCAATCGTCATCTTCGTAAGATTGTCCTGAAACACACAATGGGTAGAATGAAAAGTTACAGAACAATTAAGTTTTTTGGTAATTTTGCTAATGGAAAGAAGGCTGTTAGAGAGATTAGGTGCAAGTAAAACTGAAGACATGGAGAATGTAGGAGAAAGTGAGACATTCCCAGCCCTGTAATTGGCATAGGAGTCCCGTTAGCAACCTGAACAGACTTAACAGGTGAAGGTATTAGAGAGTGAAGTATGGAAGAGTTACTAGTCATATGATCAGTGGCCCCTGAATCAATAACCCAAGTGTTAGAAGCAGTAGAAATAAAGGCCAAACCAGAATTACCTCCTTGAGAAGACACTCGAGATACATGAGAAGCAGAAGATAGAGAAGTGTCGGTGATAGCAACCTGAGCAAATTTCTTGTTCTTCTTCTCAGCTTTGCTTAAGCTTGAACCACTCCGGATAACCATGTTTCTTCCAGCAAACATCAACCATATGTCTCGTACTATTGCAGTGACTGCAGAGACGAGAACTAGAGTCGGTAGAAGGAGGAGCTGGTCGGGAACTCCTTTGGACAGCAAGAGCCGAGGCCTCTGAGTGATCCTTTATTGCCATGGTGACCTGTCTCTGTGCTTCACGACGAACTAGGGAATATGCTTCTTCTAGGCTTGGTAAAGGAGAGGTAGCTAGAACACGACTACTAACTTGATCCAAACTGTGATCCAAACCTGCAAGAAACATATAGACCCGATCCTTAGAAATACGCTTCCTCTGTTTCTCTATATCAGTTGCACACGTCATATCATTTGGTCTTCGATAATCAAGTTACTTGAAGATTGAGTTCAGCTCATTGTAGTACTCTACAAGAGGCCGACCATCCTGACGCAATTGAAAGAACTTCTTCATCAGTTCATAAACTTGAGAAGAATCAGAGACATCAAGATAGCTTCTCTTTACCGCATCCCACACCTCCCTGGCTGTTCCACACTGCACAAAGTGGGACATTAGATTTACCGTCATGGAATTGATAAGCCAAGACTTGACTAGGGCATCTTTAGCCTCCCATTCATCAAAGCTTGGATCATCCTCTGCAGGTGCAACCTTTCTCCCTGTGATATTCCCTTTTTTCTGTCTACCAGCAATATGCATCTCCAAAATTTGAGACCAAACACGATAATTAGCACCATCCAATTTAATAGGAATAGGAGAAGAAGTTTCGTGAATAGTCATCGTGGAGAACTTCTTGCTGTCAGATGAATTTTTAGTTAGAGAGGAAGAATTAGTGGTTGTTTTGGCTGCCATGGATCGTGGCTAAGAGGTATTGAAGACAAGTAGCAGCAAAAGAAAAGAAAAGAAAAGAAAAGAAAGCAGCGGAAATTCCTTTCCTCTTTTTTTTTTTTTTCAGCTCTAATACCAAATAGATAATGGCAGAAAAAGTTATTTATCTTTCATATATCTTAAGGGTATTTATACAGAATACACAGACCTATTCAAGGTAAGTCAACTATACAATTAATTTGACAACTAATACACGCTAACTCATAATAGATAACAGCTAATACACGCTAACTCCTAATAGATAACAGCTATAACTCTTAATAGATAACAGCTGTACATTCAGCTATACACGCTAACTGAAACAAATTCCAAGTGTAGTTTCTAAAAAATCATCTAAGCTATGCTATCTACTTGTCAGCCCTATTTTAGTGGTCCATAAAAGGCCACATTGGCTGTTGAGAGAGAGACTATAGAGTAACCTAAATGTTGACATTGTATTTTCACGTAGTAGCTTCTCAGCGTGAGCAATTTCTTACGAGTAATTGTTGTGAGGACCAACTGTCGGAGATTGTTTGCTTTTGTTGCCTTCTTTGTCTTTTGCAATTTAGGACGCTATTATTGAAGGCTGTTTTTCCCATAAGCTCCATTTATTATGATGTTTCCATATTTGTTGGTGTTTGGTTGCACTAAGAATTAAGAAACATATTTTACACCATTTGCGTAAAAATGACTTATGATCCTAGAATTCGAATCTCATTTCACAAAGAGGTGGCGCATGGTTGATGCTGCAGAACTACTTGACCGGGGAATGGGAACTCACGTGGGGCTGGAGCCATGTCTATTGTTGGGAGATTTGATATGATGCAGAGGAAGTTTATGTGGGGTGGTATGGGAGATGAGTTCAAATACCACTCGGTGATTTTTCAACAAGGCTTTGTTGGGCTAATGGCTTTGGAGATTTTGGGGAGAGAGGTCCTGATTATGTAGGGGTTCATTGCTTGTCGGTGTAGGGAGGGTGATGGAGGGTGGTTGTCTAGGGAGCTGAGATCTCCAGCGAGTGGGAATTTGGAAGCTAATTCAATAGGGTTGGAATGAGTTTTTCAAACGAATTTGGATGAGAGTACGGAGCAGGAGGCACGTCAGATTTTGGGAGGATCACTAGTATGGGGTCATTGGTTTTGCTCGCAGCTTTCCTCGGTTCTTCAGGATTTCTACGAATAGACATGCCCTGGTTGCTGACTATTATCAACTCGATAGCAGGAGGATAACTTGCGACGTGCAGTTTTATAGAGTTCCATGATTGGGAATTTACGGAGGTAGAAAAGTTCTTAGTTCCATGATTGGGTTTCCTCACCTCGTAGGTTTCTATGATTGGATGAGAGGGTTTGGGTGGGTACCCCGAGAGGGGCCTTCGAGGTTAAGTCTTTCTACTAGAGCTTGTTGGAGATCCCAGGTCCTACGTTCCCTTGGAATGCTAATGGAGGTCAAAAGCCCCTTTGAAGGTGTCTTTTTTTTGCTTCGTCAGCTGCTCTTGGAAGCATCCTCACTCTTGAAAATCTTAGAAGGAGATGACATATTGTAGTGAACTGGTGTTGCATGTGCAAGAAGATGGAGGAAATAGTGAATCACCCTCTCTTTAGGGATGTTTGGTCTATGTTTTTGGCTGCATTTTGGTATGTTTTCGGTGTCCCCTAGTTCCACGGTGGACATGATAGAGGCTTGGAGAGGGTGTATAGCGAAGGGTCAAACCAGAAATTCTTGGAGGGCCATTTCCCTTTGTTTATGGTGGGATTTGTGGTGCGAGAGGAATATGAGGTCCTTTGTTTATGGTGTTCTTTTGAATACAATATACTAACTTCTATTCTTTTGGGTTAGTGGACATAATAGTAAATCTATGGGCATCTTTTGGATATTTTGGATAGTTTGAAATTATAGTTGTCGCCTTGTGTATTATCTGAGCTTTTAATGAAATCTTACTTATCAAAAAAAAGAAAAAAAAAAGAAAAAAAAGAAAAAGGACACACAAGTCTCTCTCTCTCTCTCGGCTCAGGTGGGTAAGAACTTGGCCTTAGTGCCTCAGGAAGTATAAGGTCTAAGGTTTGACCCCTCTTCAATGCAAACAATTCCTTGGGGGTGGGTGGGGGATTGAGTATCAACTAGGAAAAAAAAGAAGTCTCTTTCTCTCTCTCAACACTGATGTACTGTGGTCATTCCAGTTCTAGTTTTCAAATATCTTAAAATTAGGAGGTTTGGATGTAAGTTTTTTTAAATGTACTTTTAAAATATACTTGAACCGAACACCGGAAAATAAGAAATACATTTTACATGTAAAATGTATTACATAGAGACAAACAGAACCTAGTCTTAGTCTAGTGAGGTACAATAGCAACCCACCTTCCTTTCTTCTCTGGTAATTCAATAGCAACCCTCTTTTTAACAAAAGGAAGTTGAACTGCGGGGAATAGACAAACTAATCAAATGGACAAATATTGAAACCAGATACACACATACTATGACGACCTGTGGGCGGGTGTGATATGGGCGAGCACTGGAAGGCTACATGGTGTTATGATCCCACATCACCTGGGAAAGGTAAAGTGCTATATGTACGTTCTACACTCTTCTATGACACAACGCATTTTAAAGCCGTGATGGCCGTGAATCTACCAGAACTCCGGAGTTAAGTGTGCTTACCTGGAGTAGTACTAGGATGGGTAACCCCCTGGGAAGTCTCTGGTCTTGGGAAGCCAAAAATGGACAATATTGTGTCTAGATAGGGTGAGAGTGGTTACAAATGATATCAGAACCGGAACCCAGCCGGAAGTGCGGCCAATGAGGATGTTGGGCCCCATGGTGGGTGATTGTGGCGACCTCTGTGGGTGGGTGTGATGTGGGCGAACACTTGCACACATCGCCTGAGAAAGGTAAAGTGCTATATGTAGGTGCTACACCTTTCTATGACACAACCTGTTTTAAAGCCGTGATAGCCGTGAATCTACCAAAACTCCGGAGTTAAGCGTGCTTAACCTGAAGTAGTACCAGGATGGATCTCTGGTCCGAGGAAGCCAAAAGCGGACAATATCTTGTCTGGATAGGGTGAGGGTTGTTACACGCGCGCGCACACACATATATATAGCAATTAAGTCATCTCAATTAGTAATATCCATCTCTCATCTAGAAGATTGATACCAGTATTTCTTTTTATGTTAAAAGAAATGGAGCATCTGCAAACTCCTATTGAGGCAATTCTCTTTAACAGTACAACATTTTGTTTCTATGGTTATGTTCCTTTCTGTTCTTTCCTCAGGGATGCGTATGCACTATAAGCTAAACTTTTTTGAACATTTTCCCCTTAAAAGCTATAAATAATGATTGGATTGTGTTTTTTATACTTTGTTTCATTTTGCCCCCCCCCCCCCTTTTATTTTTATTTTTTTTGCAGGAGAGAGTTTCCATAATCGAAGCACATAACAGATTGTCATGACCTTTCCATAATCGAAGCACATAATAGATTGTCATGACCTTTGATGTGATCACATCTTGTTGTATTGAAGGTTCCAGTTACAGAACAAAGAATTTTGAATTACAGAGTTTTGTCGACAGAGAATTTCATCAGAAGACTTTGGATTACAACTCCGAGTATACAGTTCCAGCAAAAGTTTGGAGTTCATGTGTACAGATATCTTCTATTATTCTATATTCTTTGAATATTGTATAGATGATGACTACTTACGAGAAGCATATCTCTTAGAAGAAGTAATCATTTTAGTATTTGTTAGCATGATATACATCGAATACTTTTTTTTTAATCTTCTTTGGAAGATCGAGGTTTGCCGGCCTTTTATCAGATCTTCCTTGGAGTAAAATTAGTTAAGGAGGACATGATTACGCGAGGGGGTTTTGGATATAGATGTAACTTCTGACATTATTTAAATGAAGTGATTACTTTCATACTCAATTTCATATTGGTACCGAAGCAAATCGCTCTTGCTACTTTTATTTGGATGTTCTCAGAAAGAAATTTAAAATTTATGTTGGGTTTGGTGTTTATTTGATGGTGATATGTGCTAGTGTGTATTTATTGTATTTTTTAAAAAGAGTTTTTCTTTTTTCTAAAACCCAAATATATTCGTTGAACAATTGATGTGTCCTCTTTAAATTCCCTATTATAAATACTCTTTAAATTTCATATTTATGCACGCATATGCCAAGACTCCCAGCACAGGTAATACTATGTTGTCCGTGCCATCAACATAAGTTGGCAGAGAAAGAAAACAGAGAGACAAAAGACGAATGCCAGAGAGAACAAGAAAGAGAGAGCATAAGGGGAACTCACACCGGGAAATAGCGCCATTTTGACCAAGCTGAGAACTCCTGTTACAAGCCAAGTCACATGATGCGGGAGCACAGGAATGGCAAAATCTAAAATTAGGGAATGGCAAAATCTAAAATTAGGTGAAAGCGGGAGAATTTATGTGAAATATTATTATACTAATTTACTAAATATATATATTTTTTGATGCATTTATTTTAATTATATATTTTTTATATTGTATTTATAAATATATTATTGTGTAGTAAATTAGTTGAAATAATACAGAATCAGGCCCAAAAACAATAATGAAGTTCAAAGTGAATGAGACCCAAATTTAAAGTGAATGAAGCGGGCCTAAACAAAAGTAAAAATAAAGACTAAAAAGCAAGTCCATTAGGGCAACAAAAAGGAGGCAGAAAGTTTTAGAATTACAGTCCAAAGTCTTCCCCCCAAATGATTCTTTCAGGGGAAGGTGTATGCTCCCACAGCAGAAAGCTTTCGTCTTCTCCTGTTCTTGTCTATATCCATGTGGGTTCAAGGTCCAAGTATTTCTCTATTTTCTGGCCTCTATCAATCTCCTCCATTTCTAAACATATATGAACTCGTTGTTCAATTCATAGATATGCGAACACACACACATATGCATTCGGTCTTCATCTTCTATCTTCTTTACATAAAAGTGAACAAATCCGAAAGGCTGGTCATGTAACTGGCGTCTTACGACCGGCGAGTCCAGCACAGACTTACGCAAATAGCAAATTCTAAAAATGAGTTTGCAAATTTGGAGTGAATCCGCTCCCAAATCGTCAATCCTCGCACGGAGCTCTTAAGCGTCAGTCATTCGAGCGAATTATGTGACTAAGATGATAAGATGATAAGGAGAGCTCCGCGAAGAATAAAAAATGTTGTTTATTCCACAATGAATTATGGGGTCACTAACAACAGAACTTCTAAGGCCCTTGTGAGTGGTTCAGAATTTTATGCCATCAACATAAGTTGGCGATACAACAACCAGAGCAATAAAGTAATTCTCAAAATTGAGAAATATTTTGAGAAATACCCTGGTTTTAATTTCCATTCCAAATGATAAACTCAAATCCAACAGAAAGCTTGTCACATGGAATGAGAATTAAAACCAGGGTATTTCTTGATACAACAATTACAGTCCATACTACGGCGTACAAAATATGTACAATTAGTCTCTGTAAAAAATCATAACACGAATTTGACTTTGAATACAATCTCTGTAAAAAAAAAAAATTGATTGTAATCCACAAGTACGCAATCGTCTACTTCAAGTTCATTGTAACTTTCACTACAAAATTCATATCAGCTTTCAAAAAAAAAAAAAAAAAAAAAAAAAAGAGCAAGCTAGGGTAGGAACTCGCAAAATTTTTGTTGATTGTAATTCGTAAGTACGCAATCATCCATATGACAAAAAAACAAAATTTTCAATGGACTTGTAGAAATGGATTACTGTGCTTCGTTATGAGATCACATCCCAAATCTTCGAGCTCTGTCGTCATTCTGGAAAACTGCAAAGTCAAGAAAACATAATATTATTGAACAAGAGAAGCTGAAGTTACATGTGTATGAGTACGATGAAAAACATCATAATGTGGCTTGACCAACGGATGATATCAGGCCTTTGATATCATATTACACATTCAATTATCTATATTTCCCATTGACAACAAGGTCCGACAGGGGAGGCTAGAGTAAGTTTGTAACACATTGGGAGGTTCACTTCAAGAGAGGAGAGGTTAGTGGAAAATATTCATAATCTTAATAATACCAAAATGGAACACAAGAAAAGCAAATTCTGTAAAGGAAGCTAAACTGTCAAAAATCATTTTTTGTAAAATTTTAGAAAGTTACAGAACAATTTTAGCCTAGAAAATTTGAGGTATTGCAATTTACTACGATGCAAACAAACAGGAATGTCAGAAACCTTCAAACATCATGATCGGGGACGGACCTATGTACAGATCGGGGGGCAATTGGCCCCCCTGAATTTTTTTTTGATAAGTAAAAATATATTAGAAAAACGTTCAAAAGGGGAACGCATCCCTAATACAAGAGAAAAGATCTAAGGACCAATAGAATCCAAGAGATCAAAGAAATCATCAATCGAGGAACATGCACTTCCTCTAACATAAAAGAATAAAGAACGAAGAATATGAATTTTTAAATTAGCTAAGGACGATTCTTTTCCTTCAAAGAATCTGTTATTTCTCTCACGCCACAAGCACCACCAGACACAATGAGGAACAATCTTCCAATAAGCACGAGCTTGTTTCTTAACAGGACAGCTTTTCCAAGCGTTAATCAATTGAGAGGAGTGCTTAGGCATTACCCAAAAAATGCCGAAAATGCTGAAAATAAAACTCCAACAACCAAACGCCACTGGACAATGCAAAAGAATGTGATCCACGGATTCACTATCATCTTTGCATAAACAACACCAATTAACAATGATGTTGCCTCTCTTTCTCAAATTGTCCAAAGTCAAAATCTTCCCCAATGTAGCTGTCCAAACGAAGAACGCGATTCGAAGAGGGGCTTTAGAACACCACACGGACTTCCAAGGAAACTCGGAACCAACGAAATTGGATAAATGAATAAACATAGAGCGGACATCATACCGACCATGAGCCAAAGGAACCCACAAAATATCATCACACCCTCTGCCTATACAAAATATCCAAAAAAGCAGAAACTTCCTCCATTTCCCAATCCTGAAAAGACCGCCTAAACCGCACATCCCACGTAACTCCATTGTTATCAAGATGATAACAATCAATCACGAAAACATGCTTATTAGTTGCAATGCTATAAAGCCTAGGAAATTAGTGTGAAAGCAACTGGTCGCCACACCAAAGATCCTCCCAAAAACGAACATGCCTGCCATTACGAACTTTGAATCTAATAAGATTAGAGAAAACATCCCATCCCTTCCGAATAAATTTCCACAAACCAACGCCTCCCGTAATAGTGACTGGAAGAGATGACCAACCCCCACTCCCCTCACCAAAACGACACGAGACAACTCTTCTCCACTGACGATGTCGTTCCCTTCCAAATCGCCATAACCACTTTCCTAAGAGAGCACGATTAAAAGGAACAATTTTTCGAATGCCTAACCCTCCGAATCTCAATGGTTGGCAAACTTGATCCCAATTAACAAGATGATACTTAAACTCCTCTCCCCTTCCACCCCACAGAAAATCCCTCTGAATTTTTTCAATTCTATCAGCAACAGAACATGGAATTTGAAACAAAGATAAAAAATAAGTAGGAAGGGATGAAAGAGTACTCTTTATAAGTGTGACTTTCCCACCCTTAGATAGATACTGCTTTTTCCATCCTGCTAATCTTTTCTCATATCTATTAATCACTGAGTCCCAATTCCCAACCAGAGTATAAGAAACTCCCAAAGGCAATCCTAAATAAGGAAGAGGAAAAGAACCAACTCCGCACCCTAAAACAGCAGCTAAGGAGGAAATATCTGGAACATCCCCCACTGGAACAAGCACACTCTTTCCGACATTAATCTTAAGCCCAGAAACTGCTTGGAAGCAAGCAAGAGTGCACCTCAGATATCTGAGTTGAGAAATATCAGCATCACAAAATACCAAAGTATCATCAGCAAATAAAAGATGGGAAATCTGGATCTGATGATCAACATCTCTGCCAACTCTGAACCCCCTAATGTAACCCAAATCTTCCGCTTTTCTCATTAATCTAGTCAGACCTTCCATAACGATGAGAAAAAGAAAAGAAGATAATGGATCACCTTGTCGCAGACCACGTGAGCTAGCAAAAAAACCCGCAGGAGAGCCATTCACAAGAATAGAAAACATAACTGATGAGATACAAGTGTCAATCCATTTTATCCATCTATCACCAAATCCCATCCTCCGAAGAAGATACAAAACAAACTTCCAATTAACATGATCATAAGCTTTCTCGATATCAAGCTTACACAAAACGCCAGGAACCCCGCTTCTTAATCTAGAGTCAACACATTCCCCAGCAATAAGAACAGAATCCAAAATCTGCCTTCCACCAACAAAAGCGTTCTGCGATTCTGAGATAAGACCATCCAACACTTTACTCATCCTGGAAACAAGAACCTTGGCAATAAGCTTATACATACATCCGATTAAGCTAATTGGCCGAAAATCCTTGATATCAGATGCACCGCCCTTTTTAGGGATGAGAGCAATAAAAGATGCATTCAAAGATTTTTCAAATGTGCCATGAGAATAAAAATACTGAAAAGTACTCATCACCTCCTCTCGCACCACCTCCCAACTCTCCTTAAAAAAGCGCATAGTAAATCCGTCTGGCCCTGGTGCTTTGTCCCCGTTGCAACTAGAAAGTGCCTTAAGCACTTCCTCTTCCGTGAATGGAATCTCAATACTATCCCTATCCATCGCAGAAATAGTATTAAATGGAAGACCATCAAGAGTAGGTCTTCGATCCAAAGTTTCAGTGTAAAGCTGCTGGTAAAAAGAAGCAATTCCTCCGCGCACATCTTCTTCTCTCCACAAATCAAAACCATTAACCCGAATACTTCCGATATGATTACACCTTCTGTGAGCATTGGCCAGTCTATGAAAGAATTTTGTATTCCGATCACCATCTTTTAACCACAAAGCCCGAGACTTTTGACACCACGAAATCTCCTCCATATGAGCAATCTCAGCAAAAACCGCTTGACAAGAGGCTCTTTGAGAGCGTAAAGACTCCCTACTCTGTCCCACCTCAGCTAAACGATCAAGCTCAGCAATATCAGCAAGGGCTCTATTCTTTTTCCATTCAAGATTCCCAAAAACCTCTTTATTCCATCTCTTAAGCTCAGTTTTAAGAAACTGAAGCTTTCTAGCTAACACATAACTAGCAGAGCCTGTGAAAGACCCTTTTTGCCACCAAGACTGAACCTTCCCTTGAAAGTCTTTAGATCTAAGCCACATGTTTTCGAATCTGAAAGGAGTGCGTCTAGACCTCAAACCACCACAATCCAAAACAAGAGGTACATGATCAGATGTGACTCTAACCAACACAGCCTGAGAGACATCCGGGAAATGCTCTTCCCAAGCCCCAGAAATCAGGAAACGATCCAATCGAGAAAAAGTAACCGGTTCCCTACCATTAGACCAAGTAAAAGCCGCTCCTTCCAACGGAAGATCGATAAGAAAATTATTGTCAATAAATTCTGAAAACATGGTCATTTCTGAAGACCACCTACCTCCTGTGGATCTCTCAAATGGGGATCTAACAGAGTTAAAATCCCCACCTAAGCACCAAGGCAATGACCATAAGTCCTTAACAAAGCAAAGCTCTTCCCACAGGACTGGTTTATCACTATCAGTAACAGGCCCATACACACCTGAAAACGTCCATTTGAAATTGTCTTCTTCCATCTGAAACATGCATGACACCGAGAAAATACCCTTCCAACAGTTCAAACTTGACAACCATCTACGATCCCACATGAGGAGAATACCACCTGAAGTGCCTGTTGCATTTAAAACTTCAAAGTCCACAAACCTACATCCCCAAAGACTCCTGACAATCTCAACAGTAATATCAGCCAATTTAGTTTCTTGTAAGCAGACAACATGAGCACTCCACTTCCTCAAAGCGACCTTGATAACTCTTCTTCTTTTCGGGTCATTAAGACCACGAACATTCCATGTTATAAGTCGTAGCTTCATGAAGAACCAAAAACAATCAATTCACCTCCTCCCCTTTTACCACTCCTGGTTCTCCCCCTTTCTTTGGTCGACCCATTCTTTCCATCGTAGTTACACAAGAAATCAAATTCTTCACTTCCTGTTCGCCTTTCCGATGTGAATTTCTGACTTTGACTTCTTTTGTGTCACGAATAGGTTCACTGCTACCATTTCCTGCAATAATTTCGTGGAGAATACACAGGGTTTGTTCCTCATAACCTTCTGCAGAGACACCCAAAGCTTCACTAACTGCTCCAACATTCTCGATGACCCATTCCATGCCCAGATCAGTGGTTGTCTCCAAACAATCAGGCCGCACAACAGCCAAAGGTTCCATAAAGTCCACTTCATCGTGAACAGGATCTGTCCCGGAAAAAGATACATTAAAAGGGTGCTGCTGAAGAGCAACATCAACCTCTCTTTCCTGTAAAATCCCCTTTATTTCCGAAGCATTAACTTCTTTGGATGGGATTACTGAAAACTCCTCATGCTCAGATGAAAAATTGCTCAAACCTTTAACTGAAGTAAATAGCCGAAGCTCTTTAAGCAAAGCTACGGCTGAATCATTATTCAATTTGAAATGCAAATCTTTTCCAACACAAACTGTCACTCCATTGAAAAAACCCGTACTCTCGGTAGTAACCTTTGAGACGTCCAACTCTGATTTAGAAGTCGAAATCCCAATGATACTTCTCTGTTGACCCGAAACATTCTCAGCAACATTCCTGTCGCTAGCCACTTCACCCGAAGAAGAAGGAGAAGAAGTAGAAAGAGTGTTGAGAGAAAGATTAGGACTCAAACCTGGAGAAGAAGTGCGAGAACGTGCGACCCATTTCTGCTTTTCATTCCGAGTCCACCGAGATCCATGGCGTCCGACGTTCGTCAATCTCCTCTCGGATTTCATCCAAATATTAGAGGGTTTGGTATGGGCTTGTGATTCATTAGGACCAGGTTTGATGTTTGTAAGTGAGATAGATAATGAGTTAGGCCCTTTTCGTACCTTTCTAATAGGCCCAGACTTGAGAGGCCCAGTTTGGAGTTGCCCAGTTTGACCAAATCTAAGTGGCCCTTTCTGTAGTCTTCTTCTAACAGGCCCAGAACCCAAATACGCTCTGTAAGGTTGAGATTGAATGAGCCCATGATTATCAGGCCCAAATTTCCTGACCTGTCTTGATAACTTATGGCCCAAAGTAAAACCTTTATCAGCCCGAAAATAATCCTTCCCTACCTTATCTTCAAGAGATAAGGATAAAGCTGAATCTAAAGGGGTAGCCCACCGTTCACCACGTGTACACCGGTGTTGCTCATCAACGACACGTTTGCTCAGCGTGTGAATCTCACCTCATCGTCTACCTCCAATAAACTTCACCTTTTGCTGAATTTCACGATCCTTCAGCCACTGTTGAATTTCGAGAATCCCTTCTTCACCTTTGCTAAGAAGCTCGTTCCATTTTTCTTCCGACATAAGATGAGATCCGTCATTGCCTTCAAGACTTTCCGTTGAAGGAACAAGCTCCGGCGAAATTTCTTCCCAAATCGCAACCTTGTAGCAGAAAGTGTCGTCGTTGATATACACAAACTTCGGACAATCACGACCAACTCGTACTATTATCCGAACGCTTTCAGCATCCCTGGTCTCATCCGCGTCAGATCTGACATAACCACCACAAAGTTCTCCCACTTCGACGAACAGAGCATGGCACCATAAATGTAATGGAAGTCCAAACAACCGGATCTGCTTGAGACCTTGATCACTGAGAACGCCACGGCAACCAACACGAAAGGACCACACATCGATCCTCAAAGTTGCAGAACCCCATTGTCTTCGCCCTTCTTTCAACACACGTTTGGCCTCTGCCTGAGAAGGAAACCGGAAAAGAAGCATTGAATCGGATAACGGTGAAACCCCCACTCCACAAGTCGTATTCCAAGCCCTCGCTGCCCATTCTTTCACGCGATCACAACTCCCCACTTCCTTGTCAAATTTCCTACCAAACAAGAGGAGAGAACAGATATCCTTACTCCGACGGATTCCCCGTCGATATACAACGACGGACCGCGATGAGGAACCGCCGACTTCACATCTCCCCCAAGCGAAATTCTTGGTAACCTTGCGATATCCAGAAAAGATTTCATTCCAAACAACCAAAAACACAGATCGCCTCACAAATCGCCCCTAGTGGGGTGAAATCGCACATAGTGACGTGTACATATGCCTTACTAAATTGTTCTTTTTCAGTTATATACCCCCCCCCCCCACCCCCCCCCCCGAAATTACTAAAATACATCATTCTTGCCCCCCCTCATTTAATGGTCTGGGTCAGCCCCCGATCATGATTGCATGTGCATAGTTAAATTATACTCAACAATATCTTTTCCCAACTATATGATGTCAATTACATCAACTTGTTTCGGCATATGGATCAAGATCATCATCATAGGGGTGAAAGACTCAAAATCAATACAACTCCTTATACCGTTCGAAAAAATAGTACAACTCCTCATCTTTCCGGACTTGAGACCAACTATCTAAGATAAGGCACTAGACTATATGAACGGATTATTCGGAACTGGGGAAAAAAATGAGGAGGGTCCGGGAGGGGGGATAATGTGGAGAGAGAGAGAGGGGGGGGGGGGGGGGGGGGGGGGGGGTGGGGGGGAGGAGAGAAGAAAAAGAAAAAGAAAAAGGATTACTTCATAATTGGCAATTGTCAGTATTTCAAATTTTAAAAACTAAAATATAAAAGCAAAAGAAACAAGGAAAGAAGAAAAGATAATAAAATAAGCACTTAACCAAAGCAAAGAAGCGATGGAGGATATGAGACTTGCCAGAATAACATGTAAAAATCAAGGTATTGTAGCAGATTGGGAAGCAACTTGAACCCAAGCAAACTCCTCTTTGTAAGCCAAACTTGCATCGCAAGAAGATTCACAAGTGTACACAATAATAGTTGCCCAATCAAGAGAGTCCACTTCGTTTTTCACACCAAAGTAATAAAGCAGCTGTGGCAAAATCTAAAACCACCAATAAAATAGAAACGTAAGACAAAGAATCTAATGGCAGATCAAATTCTAGGTAATAAGCAAATAGCAAAAAAGTGGTCAATGATGCTGAAATGATGGGGCAAAGGGGTCGCCAGATTAATTAGAGATACTGCATACATGAAATATCAAAGGATAATACTTCCATACCTGAAATTCAAATCCTCGAACGCCACCACAGCTGCTGCATTTAGGAATATCAGCCTTGGATGGCCGGCCACTTGACATAGGCCATAGGCGTTTAGTTTTTTCATATTTAGGATACCTGTTGCATTTATACAAAAAAGAATTCCAAACCAACCAAATGAATATTATAGCTAAAGGTGGTATTTCCAAATAATGATTAGATTTCAAGATGTGACTTTGCCAGTTACTAAGAATAGGGTATTCCAACTCCAACCACTTTTGATTTGTCTATGCATCACGGACAAAAGACATAATAAAAGAGAGTAGAAAGTAGATTGTATAGTGAAAAAAAAAAAAAAAGAATTTATAAATGTAGGACATAGATAGACGATAGCTTGGTGCAATTGTAAAAGTTCAGACAACAAGCTTTAGAATGCAAGTTTGAGAACTACTTTGTGCAGAATAATGCAAGGCAGGGTCCATCTCCAATCTCTCTCTCCGATATCCCATGTAGGCGGCACAGACACTGAGCAATGACCTTTTATATAGTAGATGATTATACAGTCACCTCTCCAATAATTAATAATTGTGAGCAATGCAAACGTTCATATATTAATAAAATTATTAAGTATGAAATTTTCTCCAAATACAAGCACTAAAAAACCTTTTTAATCTTCTAAACAAAAAGATGAAACTTGATTTTCAACAATTTTACAAATAATAATAATAATAGGCTCTGTACAGAAAATAAAAAACGCTACATTAAAGGCATTTTAAAAATGTTATTTCAAAGTGTTTTATATATATATATTCATATTTTAAATAGGGTATAATATCCGTTTCCATCAAACAGAAGGTATCAAGTCTTTAAATTTTTGCATTAATTCAGAAAGCATTATACTACATTTGAAAATTTTATCTTTATATCTAGAATGCGTGTGTGCGTGTATTTCATGCAACCTAGATATCCTAGTTATTGGCCAACAAGGACAATGGTAGCAAAAGAATATTTCAACCCTATAACTTCTCCTAAAATCTCACAGCCCAAAGATCAACTCTGATTGGCCAACAAAGCCCACTGATAACAAAAGAAAATTTTTAAGTATTACCTTTTGTTATGAATGTCTCATATTCTTATTGGGTTGGGTAGAGCTCTATTGGTATAGGAATGTTCTACTTGATCCCCAAGTAGTTGCTTTCCTTTCCCAACAAGGATTTGTATTACTTGTTCACCAAGCTAGGGTTAGAAACTCGCTATAAATAGAGAGGAAGTTGTGTGGAGAAAGCAGAGAAGAAATTGGTGAGAGATGCAGCTTCATAGAAATTGGTAACCTAAATAGATAGGAACTCTCTATCTAAAATATAAGGATAAATATCTAATTTTTTTAATACAAAATTGTTTTATAAAAAACTTTTAAGTAATTATGTAATTTACCATATTGCTGAAAGTTATTAAACAACTCCTAATATTTATACTTCAACTCAACATTGTTTCTAAAACTTTCTTTAAAATCCCCAAGAATGGGACACGTATGTCGGACACATATCCACGGCGTGTCGGACACATTTTTTGGAGTGTCCGAGACGTGTCAAGGTGTGTCCGGTGCGTGTCGGTGTCCAACACTGATTCTTTGCCCTTTTAGGCGTGTCCGTGCTTCCTAGATAAATAGAGAGGGAGGTGTGTGGAGAAGGCAGAGAAGAAAAGATAATGGAATAGTGAGTGAGAAGAGAAGAGAGTGGGTGGGTGCAAAGGGGCACCAAGGGTAGAGAGATCCAGCTTCATAGAAATTAGTGAGTGTGCATGCGCGCGCGCACATGTGTGGGGGTGTTAGAGATGATGAGTGTGTGGGGTAGAACACAGATGATGAGTGGTAGACCGTGAAAGGCTTGAGTGGTATTAGTGTAATTTCTTATGAGGCAGCAAGTGAGTGGGCATTCTCTACAGTTGTATATTCTCTTCTTGATTCATTATAATGAAATTTCCTCTCTCCATGGACGTAGCCCAAATTTTGAGTGAACAACGTAAACCTTGTATATTGTGATTGTCTTGTTGTTTGTTCACTTCCACTGTCCCAACACTTTTTTTATGGTACCTTAACTTTTACTTGTTACGTTGATTAAGAAAGTGCATTAAAACAACATTAACTAATTTGATCATTAACAACAACCATATTTTGATATTAAGCAAAAGATATCATTTGATTCTTCTTATCTAATATTCTTGATTACATGTTTTTATAAATTGTTTCCCAATACAAAAGCATATAAGAGAACTCATTTTCAAATCAGTTTTTAGGAAACATATGTTTGCTTCTACAAAATGGGAAACCAACTGAGCATGCATGATACCTGATTCCACCCAAAGTCAAATAACACATGGCATTTAGAAATAGAAACAATTACATAGTCATAGATACTACACTGGTCTTTACAAATGTAACAAAGACTTGTTGATTCAGTATATATCTTCCCAGGAAGACAAACGACTATAGATTTCCTTATAGCATATATGTAAAACAGAAATATGCATCCTCATATTAAATGTGCCAACTTAACTCAGTACTTGTTCAGGTGCCCTGGCTATGCGCTCTTGGAAAGAGGCCCAACTCGTTCTGTCAGCATCCCCCTGTTTACCAACAACAAAACAGAGCCTGTAGATGTTCATGAAGATAAACATAATTCCATTATCATCAATACAGAAATCCATACCTCAAACTTGTCTAGTAGTGACTTGACCGTGTCATCCATTTGGCTCATAGAAACCAATGAATTTGCACTTTTAGTATCTTCAGACATCTCTGCATCGAATTCACATTCATCCTCATTTACTATCTCATATTGAGGCCATACAGTATTGCTTGCAACTGTTCACAAATAAAATTCTAATCAGCTGTGAAATTCTAAGAAATCTGATGCCATAGTCAAACTTTAGTGAGGACCCCAGAGTTGGAGCTAATGTTGACTGAATGACATGACATGACTTTTAAAATCTAAATATATGTTGCACATTCTCTCACAATCTAAGAACGAAGTGCCAAGCCACATAATCTGAATCATGCTATATATAATCTGCCCCGCACGTCTGACAAGAAGTGCCCAGAAAAAAAAATCGAAGGAAAAAAAAAAAAAAAATCTAACCTAAAAGGAATCATATCACAGATTAGATAGATGATGAGATATCAGATGGAAGGATCAATATACTAGATGTAAATGCCATCTAAGGAGTGACCAGATATGACAGATCCTTGTAATGATATATGAGATGTAAAATGCCATTTAAGGAGTGAACGAACATCATGATGCTACCTAATAAGCATGTGTCCCTTGTAGCAATATACAACCCATATAAGTCCATGCAAACCATACATCCATGCTAAAGCAATCAACTATACTGGCCTTTTTGTATATCTGCTAGACTATTACTGGCGCTACAATCAGATAATTGAGGAGAAACTTTCAACCGTCTACAATCAATTTTGTGACCTGACTTCCAGTGCACAGCCTGCAAACAAGAAACAAAGCATCAGCAAAGTTAACCTTAAAAATAATAATAGAAAAACATAGTTAGCTTCAACAACCTGATGATTCTCAGAACAATATCG
The DNA here is from genome assembly GCF_030987335.1 of Cornus florida. Classification (NCBI taxonomy): domain Eukaryota; kingdom Viridiplantae; phylum Streptophyta; class Magnoliopsida; order Cornales; family Cornaceae; genus Cornus; species Cornus florida. The sequence goes on from NW_026775578.1 coordinate 67,496,324, forward strand.
TGCTCTTCTGCAACTACTACAAACTTTATCACCTTTCCAGGTACCACACCAACTACAGAGTGGAGCTAAAGCAAGAAAAAAAATCAAAGGGATTAGATTATGAAGATAACAACATGAGTAGTTAAAAGTGCATGGATGTGTTCATACAAGTTTCAGACCTTGTCCTTGTGTTTGAGCTACTGCAATCTAATCAGTCATTAATCATGTTAAAAAAATAAATAAAAAATACTAATTGGACATCTAAATCTGCTCTAAACTTATATGCCTCCCAAGGTAGAGAAATATACATACATACAATTCGAAAAATTAAGTTTGCATTTTGATCTATGGATTCTTAATGCATGGGTTGGATTTTATAATTTTTGGAATTTTGCTTAATTTGGATCTTAAGATCCATGGATGGAATTTGAAGCCTTATTAAGACGTATTTGAAATAACAAGTTGAAAGGAGTCATTTTAATTCTATCCATGGAGGATTCTAGATGTACAAAGAGTTTAGTTAAATATACTCTACTTCTACTCTCTCCCAATCCAACTCCAGTAACCAATCCTCCTATTCATTAGTAAATTAAAATGCCGAATTCCTACTATTTAGATCCAACAACCATAATGCAACCTAAAGGACATAATTAACAAAAAAATAGACACATTGAGCAAAACCTAAGCAATAGCAGATATAAGTTGGAACTGACAAAGGAATTCTTTGTCTGCTACTTGCTACATGATATTCCCTGCCCTTTCTTTTACTTGACCAGGATTTTTGAGTTGTTTTTTTTTTTTTTTTTTTTGGGGGGGGGGGGGGGGGTGGTGTTACTATAACCACACAATTTTTAGTCCTAGTATATATCTATTGAGGAAAATATAATAAAAAAATATGAAAAATAAAACCTAAGTAAATATAGACGGAAAATTGATATGAGAAAGAATAAGATATAGATAAAATGAAACAATAGGTACACGTAACATGAGAAGTGGTAAAAAAATATTGCTAAAATTTTGTTTTTTCTCCAGCAATTGTTTCAATTTTTTTCAAAAAATAAAAATAAAAATTTGAGTACTTGGATTCCACTTTGGGAAAGATACGATTACCTTGATGAAACATTAATAAAACATTTGTACCATTTTAAATAAACAAAATCTCGCAAACTTTAGTAAAATATGATAATTAAGAACAGCATAGAGAAATACTATAGAATAGCAATAGAATTTGACATTTAACAAGTGACAACTGAAGATATTTGCATATATGATAATATTGTTATTGCCATTTTTGCTATCTTAGTTCCACAGACACTTCCATGGAGATGAGTGTATAAATTTAGATTTTTCCTTGTTAACACAATCTAACAAAAATGTGTGTCAACAAAGGTTCATGTATTTATATTAAAAATAATATAATTGATATTATGCATGTGTACACATATGCAAATGTAAATTTGGTAATGATATGTTACAGGAACAACCAAAATAATGGACTTACACTTTGTTTCAGATGATTTGGACTTCACAAGTAAAGCTAAAAAGGTTTAATTAAAATTCTATGAATATAAGTTGTTATTTTCAAACTCATATAATTGAGGCCAATAAATAACTCTTTTGAACAAAATTTGGGAGGCCAATTGAATTTTTTTTATGAGTTTTTGGACCACAAGTGGGCTTTATTTACAAAATGACAATTTTTAAGGGGTATATTAAACAATTTTTAAAAATTTTTGGGGGGCCAAGTGGGGTTTATTTTATAAAAGAACAATTTTAGAGGGTATAAAAAAAATTTGAAAATTTTTGGGGGGCCCATGCCCCACCTTATCACAAGAAACCACACTTGTTAAGTTTGAGTCATATCTTTACAACAACTGATCCCACACCCAGCATTTATTAAGTAAATTTGAATGCCAAATTCCCTCTTTCTGGATCCATCAACCTTATGCAACCTAAAGGACATAATTGAAAATTATTCATATTGATCAAAACCAAGCAGTGGCGCATATAAGTTGAAACTGACAAAGTAACTCAACGTATGCTACTTGCTACATGAGATTCACTACCCCTTCTTTTACATGATGAATAACATAAGAAACCTGACTTGTTATGTTTGATCATTTCTTTAGAACAACTGATCCCACACCCAGCGAAAGGAGTTTGAGTCATATCTGAACCACAACTGATCCAACGACCAGCAAAAAGAGTGTGGGCTAGGTAGTCCGGTGCAGAATTTAAGAGAAACACTGTCAAAGTAATTCCTTCAACACAATTTTTATACAGAAGCATAAATTATGGGGAAAAATATAAATAAATGCAGACGCTCAGAGAGGCCAGGGTTAAGGCTTTGAAGAGTTGAGTTAATAACACTAATAATTTTCATTATCATAATCAAACAATTTAAGTATTCATGAAGAAAGGCTCAGATTAAACCATAAAATGAAATAAAAACACAAGCTACCTCCGATTTCAGAAGGCTTGTCAGTCCCATCATTTCTTGGGGGTTCAATTGGGTAAAAAGGATTGGAACGAGCCAATTGGCAGCGAAAAACCTTCACACTTAGAAAAACCAATTTACAATCAACACAAAGTAAGGGATAAGAGAGTAAAAATGATTCATAACATATCCGATTGATGTGGGGGGAGAGAAAGGGGAAGGGGGGTGGCAATGAAAATTTTAAAAAGTAGATTGGATTCTAAGCAATACCTGCGAGCTGCTTTCTCTGGTTGGCGTTTCCATTGCTCATGTTGGTCTTGGAGAAGACAAGCCATTGATGTACACATGAATACAAATAATGTGCGATGAAATGTTGATTCTTTCTCAAGTGGTGCATAAACCTATGAACTCAACAAAAAAAAAGAACTATCGTCAAAGACAACAATGTAGCACCCTTGCTCCCTCTAATGCATGGCACAAAAAGTGAGGTTTAGAAGACAGCTAAAGTAAAAGAAGTAAGGGGGAGGGGGGGAATGATGAAACTTCTCACTGCCTAACCTTCTCATGGTGCATGGTAAATAAATAAACATGACATAGTAATTAAAAAAACTGCAAAGATTCAATCAATCTATATGATATATACTACTTTGGTTATTCAAATTGCAGTTTAGAGCCGTTACTTGCTTATTTAAATTGCAGTTGAGAGAGGTTGTGTATCCCGCCTTGGTAGTCAGTTTCAAAAGGGAGTTGAATTGGAGGGAAAAAAAGGTGAAAAGAGAGGGAAAAAAAACCTACATAAATTTTTGGTCCTTTTTCATTTCAGGTACAATTTTATCAAAATCTATATGATATATACTGCATATAAAAAAATTCATTAGACTATATGATAATTGTGAAAAGATATATACCTGAAGCAGGAATTGCAAAGGCTCGCCACAAATGTCACAAATGCAAGATACTCCTGAAGGCAAATCAATAGGATCCAACCAAGCCTACATTTCAAGAAAATTAATTATTCACAACAATAACATATTTTGTTGCTATAATTTTAAATGAAAAGATAACTTTAGGGGGCACTAAACGTACAGGAACACCCCCAGCCTTGCTTGGAAATAATTGACGAAGAAGTGACCAGCGATTCTTAATCTTTTCGACAAAACCTAGTTCTACAGGTACTTCTTCTTCCTCGTCTTCGTCATTGTCATCGTCGTTACCGTTATACATGTAAAATTCTCCATCCCCATCAACTCCAGCTCTTTCTTCCTCATCAAGAGAGGAGATATGAAGAGTTCTGAGTTTCTCCAAAGAATCCCCACTCATTACACTACACGACTTCCTTCACACTTATGGCTTTAATTTCTATAAAAAGATTAAAAATTGAAAATTAGAACGAATAAAGAAAGAAAGAAATACGGCAACAAAATTTTCAATTCAAAAAGAAATTTGAACTGCAAAACGTTGTTTTCCCAAATTTATATGTATATACATATAAGTATATGTGCGTGCATGTGTACATATACATATATATATATATATATATATATGAACGTGTGTACATGTACTACCAAGAAAAAAATACATATAGTGATGGTTAAATTTTCAATTCAAGTGAAAAAAATGAACTCCGCAACATTGGTTTTGCACAATTACATGTATATATTAATATATGCATTTAGAAGCATCTGTATATAAATCCATATATCATCGATTCATCAACATCCTTGCCTTTTTTTCCAAATGAACGGGGTCGGCCACATGGATTCTCTTTCTCCATTCTATTCTATTATACAATATGTTTCCTCTAAGATTTAACGTTTTAAAATCATTTTTAATTACTTCATTCCATGTTAGTTTTGGTCATCCTCGTTTTCTCTTGCCGTCTATGCAAAGTACTTTTCCCTTTTTAACGGGGCATCAACGGGTCTACTTTCTCTGTGTCCATACCACCTAAGTCTATTTTCACTCATTTTGTCAATAAGAGGAGCTATGCCAAGAGTCTCCCTCACATTTTGATTAGTAACATCTTTTCTAGTCTCTCCTATCATCCAACTCAACATCCTCATTTCAGTCAAGTGAATGTGTTTTTCTTGTTTCCTTTTTGACGCCCAACACTTTGCCCCACATAATATAGTTGGCCTAATAACCATACTATAAAATTTTCCTTTTAACTTGTTTTGGTATTTTTTATCACATAAGATACCACTAACTTGTCTCCATTTAGTCCACCCTATTCCAATCCTTCTAGTAATATTATCATCTATTTCCTCATTTTCTTGTATTACTGATCCCGAGTATCGAAAATGATGATTTTTAGTGACCATATGATCTTGGATTGCTAATTTTAAATCATTACTTTCCGATTCTTTATTAAATTTACATTCCATATATATTCTGTTTTAGATTTACTAATTTTTAAACCTTTTGTTTCTAGTGCATTTCGCCAAGTCTCTAATTTGATACTCAAGTCTTCCTTAGACGTATCCGCAAACAACATGCACCATGTGATGTCTTTTTGTATAACTTCGTTATTTCATCCAAGACTAGAGTGAATAGGTATGGGCTAAGTACCGAACCTTGGTGTAATTGTAAACCCACTTTCACAGACAAATCATTAGTTTCTCCACAAACAGTATGGACCCTAGTCTTGGTATCCTCGTACACAACCTTAATAATGTTCATAAGATTTAAGGGGACTTGTTTTCTATGCAAGGTCCACGAAATTATATCCCTTGAAACTCTAGCATGTGCCTTCTCTAAGTCTATGAGAACCATGTGCAAATCTGTTTGCTTACTTCTACATTCTTCTATCAATTGCCTAAGTAAATGGCCTCCATAGTAGATCTCCCTGTCATAAATCCAAATTGAAAAAGAAATGTTTTGAACAACAATGGTACCAAATGTTGAACTCTCAAGAAACAACATTTTCAACAACGAGACCAGCTGGAATAAGAATGCAGAGATCAACAGGTGCCAAGACAAAAATATATATACTTTGAAAAGAATTTATTTACAAGAAGGTATTAGGTAGCCATCAGAAAAAGCACAAAGAGTTACAGTACTAACATGTGAAATGAAGACAACTCACTACTGCACAAGTTCAAGACCAAAAAAGGATGCTGTCGCAGTTCAATTCTTATGAACAAAAAAATCTATAAAATGGATAAAAAGGATTATAACGAAATTCTGGCACATCACAGTTTTGCAAATAAATGATGGAATTTGGTTCAATATAACATAGTTTTCCTTCATATATTGTCCTATTTATCAATGCTACCTCTCACCTTTAATTATCAAAATAATCGTAATAATTGAAGCCCAATAACAAAATCACCAAAATATAATACAGAAATAAAATCGGTAAGTAAAATACCAGGAGCGTTAGACGGTGGTTAGTCCACCCGCGACCGTCGTCGGAGAAGGGAGGGAAGGCTGGTGGCCTATTGAACTATCCAGAGGGTCTGGGGTCGTGAGTTTGTGGTATAGTAGGGTATAGGAAGAAAATAAACCCATTTTAAAGAGGGACACGTTTGGAATTTTCTTTTTACACATGGGTAATAAAAATAAAAAGAGTACGCCTCACACAAATTTATAAAATTAAGCGTAAACACCTGGACTTTTACTCTCTCTCCCAGATCTTCTAATTTTAAAGAAAACCCCTAAACTATCACAAATTTTGCAAAAAAACACTCCGGGACCACTGTTCCGTTTGGTTTTTGCGCTGATACATGCACGTGACATATGATATATTTCCAAAAATCCCATTTATACCCTTCTAACCGTTGCTGGTATATCCGTTTGGGTTTGGTTTTTTCCCACGTGTGAGTTTTAACCCAATAAAACCCAATCTGCAATCTGTATTGTTAACCCTAATTTCAATTCCTTTTCTTCCCTACCAAAATTCCCAAATACTACTCGATCGTTTTGTGCAAGCCTTCAACACACAGACCAAACGTATCAATTTCGCTCACAAACCCTTGCTTTTGTTCACAATCTGCCAACAATCAGAAGCATATTGCTGTGATTTACAGTGAGAAAACGAAGGGGTAATAAATCGAAGATGTGTTGAAGTTGTGTTGACAACAGTAAGGTAAGTGTTGAGGACGAACTCTGGTGCTTTATTTGAGTTTCGATCTTTATTACAGCTTTTGTTTTCCTCATCTTCAAAAAAATGAGTACAATGGCCGAATCGTCAATGTCTACAAATCGTTGGGGTCCTCTTTATAATATGAAATGTAAATGTAGAAAAAAAAAAAAAAAAAAAGGCTTCTGTATTCATCTCAGATTCCGATGATAATCCGGGGAGAATCTATTACAAATGTTCAGCTGGAGTTTGCACTTTCTGGGAATGGTGGAAGCATTCTTCATCATCACCACCACCACAAATGCAAACACCACCCCCAATAGCAGTAGTAGCAACAACGGCAATGACAACACCAAATATGAATGTGTTAATTTCATTTAAAAAAAATCTCTTCATTAGCAGCTTGTTTCTTTTTGGGTTATCTGTTTTGGTGTTGGTTGTTGCATTGACACTTAGGTGAGGTTGTGTCTACAACCAAAATGCCAAAAGACTTGTGGAGTGTTTGGTGAATTGATGCTTAGGTGGGTTTTTAGTTGTTGCAATTTTCTGGGTTAAAGTTTGGAGGAATTTTTGCTTGTTTTAGCAGGGGGGCTGACTATGTTTATCTCTTTTGGTGCATTGATATGTAGGAGTTGGTTTCTGGGTTAATAGTGTATATGTAGCAGTGTGTATTGGGGTTAACTAATGTATGGATAGTCGATCTTGATTATGATTTAGAAGAATTAATGTTGTATTGATGATCAATTAATGAAAAAATGAATGATTTTGTTGTTGTCAATTAGTGCAGTTTTTTTTTTTTTTTTTTTAATTCAATTCTTTAGTAAGTATATTAGTGCAATGTTTGGTTAAATGGCCACTCACATTGTCAATGTACACACAAACTTATTAAACAAAAACTGCACAAAACAGAAAATGATCACAAATATATAACGGTTGCTTACATAAAGTCATTGGCAAGTTTCATGACCATACATACATTACAGTACAAAAGATTAATATATTTGCATACATATTAACATTACAGCCACCCACAAAAGAGACTTGCATTAGAGCAAGTACACAAAAAGATTAGAGCCAGAAGACCTGCATCAGAGAAAATACGAAAAAGATCATAGCCAGAATGACTGCATCACAGCAACCCATATATACTGCAAACAACAACAAAAAAGTGAGAGCCAACCAACAACTCCCACCATCACCAAGCAGCATATTCACTACCCTCTTCATTCATCAATGACTTGCAAATTTTGACACATCAATGTTATTTTTCTCATATAGTCAATGTCTCTATAAATGGAAACTGAAATAGTCTTCTTGCCTTGATGATGATGCTTGTGTTTCAACCAATTGGGATAATGGAATATTATGAACCTGCAAAAATAAATAATAGTTTTAGTTAAAATTTTTAATTTTTTAACAAATGAACTTCAAATATACTGAGATTCAACATTTACCTCTTGAGACTGTCTTGCCTGAATTTGGGCCGGGGTGCACTGTATGCCCACCATCACCACCCCTTGGCCATAATACACCACCACCCCTTCTCTGCATAGTTGAACCACCACCCCTTGACTACATAACTGAACCACCAGTCCTTCCCATAGCTGAACCACCACCCCTTAACTGCATAACTGAACCACCACCCCTTCCCATAGCTGAACCACCACCCCTTGACTGCATAACTAAGCCACCACCCCTTAACTTCATAACTAAACCACTACCCCTTCCTATAGCTGAACCACCACCCCTTGACTGCATAACTGAACTCCACTCCTTCCTCTAGTAGTTAATGGTGGTCTTCCTCCTCTTTTGGGCGGAAGTTTCTTAACCAAAATTGGTTCAAATGCTTTGCAAGTTCTTGTGTTGTGCCGATAATCATTACATCTTGAACATTGCAATTGTGGTTTTGACTTGCTCAGTGTGGTTGAAGTACTTGGTTCATCACTTTTTTTGTTCCTTTGCCTTTTTTGGTCTACCAATTGGTTTCCTATAGGTAGGTGGAAGTAATGGGTCTGTGGGTTCTGAATTTAATAGTCTCCTCATTGGAATGGGATATATCAAGTTTCCATAGGTCTTCAAATTAGTGTCTCTGTGATAGTATGAATCAACATATATTTCTGGTAGTTCCCTCCTTGCAAATATGCATGCAATAACATGATTACAAGGGATACCACTAACATCCCATATTCTACAAGAGCATGTGTTCTTCCCAATGTTCACTGCCTCACTAATTCCTCTACATTCCACCTCATATTTGTCATCACCAGCATAATGCACTTTACAGATTCTTGCACTTCTCTTCCTCTTATTTATTTCTTCCTGAATGTCTGGACATAACAACCCACACTTTGAATTCATGAAGTGTCTTTTTTTTTGAAACCTCAACATCAGATTCTTCCTAATCCATTCTAAATAGGCTTGTCCCTTGCATTAAGAATCATTGCATTCCAAGACTCACACATATTTTTTACGACCAAAACTGGTTTTGAATGACAACCAAAACTGGACCTTGTCCATACATGTGGTGGTACTCTCCTCAGCCACTCATATGCTCTAGCATTCATCTCTTTAATCTTGTTCATATGTAACTCAAAATCAGCTTTTGTGTATGATTGAGCTACTTCCAAAACCTCATTTTTCAGATTTTGTCCTCTATATTTTAGTTTGAACTTTTCATAGAGGTGTCTCACACAAAATATGTGTTCAGTCCCATATAGAATGGTATCAAACTATCAACTAATCCCTAAAATTCAATTAAGAATATAAATGAAATGTGAATACAAAACAAATTAATTGAACTGCAAATAGAGAACAAATTAATTGCAAAATAAATTAATTAAACAACATAAAAAGTACTGACTTAAAGAACTATTATTGGATTAAAGAACTGAAATGAAATAAAAGTATAATTTACTCACCTTTTGTCTTATAAAAACAAATTAATTGCAAAATAAATTATGTGAACAACATAAAAAATACTGACTTAAAGAACTGTTATTGAATTAAAGAACTGAAATGAAATAAAAGTATAGATTTATTCACTTTTTGTCTTATAAAAATAAATTAATTGTAAAATAAATTAAGTGAACAACATACAAAATACTGTAACTGTTATTGAATTAAAGAACTGAAATGAAATAAAAGTAAATATTTACTCACTTTTTGTCTATCTGACATGAAGGTGATGTCAAAGTGAGGTCCAACAGCCTCCATCAACTCTGTCATGAACCAGCTCCAAGAGTCTTTTGTTTCAGCCTCTACAATTGCAATAGTAGCAGGAAACATTTGGTCATTCCCATCACAAGTCATAGCAAACAGTAGGTGACCAACATATGTTCCCTTTAAAAAGCACCCATCAACACCAAGGAATGGTCTACAACCATCTCTAAATCGCTTCTTCATTGCAGCATAACAAATAAAAATTATTTGGAAGGTCTTGATTTCATTATCATAAGACGTGGGATTAACACCTATTGTTGCATGACTTCCAGGATTGGTTCTTTGGATCAATGCACAACAATCCCTCAACTTTGATTACTGTGCAGCTTCATCACCCTTAATAATGCTTAATGCCCTTTTCTTTGGCCTACGCGCTTTGTATGTGAACACATCAATGTCTAACTCCATTGGAATAGTACTTTGAAATGCCATATGACCTATAGTTGGGTTTAATCTCACTTGTTCCAAGTACTTGTTTGCAAGATAGGAAGATGAGGTTTGATTGCTATAATGACTCTACAAGCAATTGTTATGCTCTTTGCTTAATTTTTTTGTTCTTAAACACTGCTCAATACTTAGTTTACTTGCATGTATCCTCCAGCCACAACCTTCTGAGCACACTGCAGACACTTTATCACCATCATTTTGTTTTTGAATTTAATATCAAACTTTTCCCTTATTACATAATCTTTTAGTGCAAGTCTGAAATCTTTGGCTGATGCAAACCTCATGCCAAGTTCAAGTTGTTTAACACCCAAATCCCTTGAAGGCAAGAATTCTTGGTTGTTAGGGATAGGATGGACACCAATAGTATCACTGTCATCATCATCATCTGAACCAGGTAGGCTTCTCTACTCATCAAAAGGAACATACACAGACTCCAATTCAGTATAATCAAAATGTGTTTCATCAATCTCACCAGCAAACTCCACTTCATCAAATTCCATATATGCTTCATCAATCTCATCATCATCAATTGGAGAAGAAATATCTTTGTCTTTTTTTTTTTTTTATATATATATATATTTTTTTTTATCTACATTGTTCTCATTTATTTCTTCAAGATCTCTAAGGTTTTCTACACCCTCTTCCAACTGTGGTGCAACAATGTAGATATGGATTTCCTTGACTTCTATTTATGGCTCAAAAGCAGAAAACATGTTCATTACATGTAGGTGAGACTTCATTTCTTTGAATCCTTCACCATTGGGCATTTTGTAATAAGCTTCACTAATAATCCCATAACCAACCTGCTTTGCCATATCTTGCACTTCAATGTAAGACATTTTGTCTGGATCCACATTGTCATAATATGCTACTTTTCCTCCTAAGTAAGCCATATGGGGTATTTTCTTAAACACACCCCCATAGTGCAACCCAATACTATATAATATATCCATCTACAATAGAAACCATGCACATACGTAAATAATAGGGACAATGCACTGTTTTCGTACTTTAAAATAAAGTAAGAGAGATAAAAATAAACAACAATACGTATACAAAAAAGGGGACTTCTTCACAACATAATAAATCAAAAATGGACCACTCAACCACCAGTTTCAAAGGAATTAAACGACCAGACAACACTACATACTTTGTTGCTCGAATCTTTGAATACAGGAAGGGACCACAAACAAATAGAATCAGTGAATCTTACCAAACTAACAACTATCATTTTATAGTTACAAACAAAAGTACAAAAAATAAAATACTTGCACCACCATTAACCACATCTTTTCATTTTTTACAACATAAAAAGAAGAAGGAATACAATAAAACAATCAGAACGGTATAGATATTTTACTACCATCCAAAATCACAAACAAAACTACAAAAAATAACTTTACTAACCACATTTATTCCAACACATTAAATCAAATTTTAATGCATTTCCCACGTATTTAATAGCTGACAAACACGATTATGTTTATTGCACAAAACAAAGTATGAAACATTTATAGAGAGACAGTGTTGTGATAATAGACTAAAATCAAATATGAAACCATTTACATAAAGATTACTTTGATTACAGACCAAAATCATACCTAATATTACAATTATTAAGTGATTAGGGTTTACTCCGTGCAAGACATCTCGAGGAGTGATCATCCAGTAGCAATGTTGCAATGGAAGGAGTTGTGTTTTTTGAGATTGTGAATTAGAGTCAAACACGTAGAAAGGGATAGGTGAAGCTTAGCTAGTGTTTGGTGCTAAAATGTGTCTTATACACATATGTTTGCCGCTAAAATGATAAAGGGGGGTAGGTGAGGCTTGTTGATAAGGTTGTGTCGTCAATATCCCATTGGTTGTTGAGATTACACTTTGACAAGTCAGTGATAAGGTGTGTGTTGTTGACATATCGTTGGTTGCTGAAGTTAAACTTGCCAAATCAGCAACAATCACATTGAAACAGCGTCATTTTAATTAATGGCAATTTAGTAATCTCACTTTTTCGGTGAGCTCTGGTGAACAGATATTTCAATTTGCCCTTAATTTTCATATTTTAAATAGATTAGGGGGTATTAGTTAGTTTAGGGGGATTTTCTGTTTTTTGCTGAAAGTTCAGGGGGGTTTATTGCCCTTTACCCTAAAAATAAGGCCAAAATTTTAAACGTCACGGAGGTGGCTCAGGATCCTCTCCAAGTTACATAGAGCATCCAGTTCTTTCAGTGGAGTAAATGAATAGTTTATATGCAATTTCTTTATATATATACAACGTTTCCTCCTCCCTCTCTTTCGAATTTTTTGGCAACCTATATGACGTCGCCTTCCTTTACTATCATGGAAGACATCGTCTATTATTACCTGGGCAGTTAAGGCCCAAGAAATAAACATATGTTTATTTGTTTCCAAAACGAATCACAAATCTATTTCTCCATTCCTTTATTTCCATAAATTTCTTCTTTCATTTCTTCGTATACTAATTCATTTTATTCCAAATTAACAAAGTAACATCGGAACAGAGCAACATCGCCTAGGAAATAAACATATTTTGATTTGTTTCCAAAATGTGTTACAGATCTATTTTTCCATTCCTTTGTTTCCATAAATTTCTCCTCCCTTTCTTTGTATACTAGGTCCTTTTATTCCAAATTAACAAAGCAATATCGGAATACAGCAACATCTGGACTGGCATAATTTTTTTGTATAATTATTTGTGTACTGCATAACATCCTAAGCATTTTATAATTTAAATCAATATAAGTTATACGCAACATCCCAACATAATCCTAATGGATTATTTGTACATAACATCCAAGCAGTTTGTAACTTAAGTCAATATAAGTTGTACGCAACATCCCAACATAATCCTACTGTATGATAGTCATTGAGTCTAATCGGAGAAACATCATAATCCTACTGGATGATAGTCATCGACTCTAATCGGAGAAACACTAGTTCAAATTATAATCTACTTAACATCCCAAGCAATATGTAGTTTGCATCCCAAGCAGTACGCACTTTATTTCATGCTTATGTTATACGTAAAATCCCAACAAAATTCTACTAAAGAGAGTAATTGCAGTACGTAATTAAGTAGGAGAAGGGTCAGGAACAAACATGAAGAGATAGAGAAAAGAACACCAACACAGACCAAGCTTCTTCTTCAATTCCAGAGTAACAAATTATGAATCAATAAACCAATAATTTTTAGACAAAATGAAGAGAATTGACTGTTATCACATGAATTCAAGTTAAACCACGTAAACAATATGAATTTGGAATGAACCAATAATTATTCAGACAAAAGGGAACAAATTTGATGATAATAAAAGGAATTTCACTGGATCCCCCAAAATAAAATACCATAAACCAAGGAGAGGAAGGAAGATGACCTAGAACACAAAATTGAGAGTTAAATAATATTAAACCGGACCCATCTTCTCTATTAAAGTAACTTATACCGTATTTTGGAAATAATGTTTAAAGTTTTTATATATGTGGAATAAAACTTAAAGAGGGATGGTGAAAAATTAGTTACTCAATATTTTTAATTGACGTGGTGTGTAATGTCCCGGATTTTTCTCAATTTTTTATTTCAAACAATTATTTTATTTATTTTTTCACCTCGTTTTGCATGCCACGAGGATCTCGAGGGCTGTTTCGGTCATTTTCTTGAGCCGAGAGTTTTAGGAACGTAATTTTAATTATTTTAAGTCAATTAGAGGCGATGGGATTAATTTTAAAATTTTTTGAAAGTCGAGACGATTTTCGGACTCGGGAACTTCTCTCAGTTTTGCCATTTTAGGTGAGGGGCATTGTGGTCTTTTTGTATATATATATACACACACCTATATCTGTATATTTATGGGACAAGGAAGGAAATGGATGGTTTAATGGAGGGTAAATTGGTAACTTTGCACAAATTAGAAATCAACCAAAATTTGACAAGTGGCACATTAATAGCCATAGGACCAAAAGGAAGGCAAGCGAACCCCTCCTTGTTTTTTTTTCATTTTTCGGATCCTTTCTCTCTCTCTAACCTTTCCCTTTCTCTATCTATACTTATACACATATATGTGAAACATAATTCAAGCTTGGATTTGAAGAGGTTAGAGTGGGATTTGGCTAAGCTCATAGAAGAGAAAGTTACTCTACTCATCTTGGGCTTTCATTTGAGACCACTCTTGCTTGCATTTGGAGGGATTTTGAAATTGGGGCTAGATAAGGCCTTGTTTGGCTAAGCATCATTAATCGAGGTAAGGATTCCTAACACACTAAACTTTGTCTTTCATTGAACAAAAATTCTTGAATCTTCTTGAATTAGCTATGGTATGTGGAAAGGTGAATTTTAAATGACTATGTGTTGATTTGAAAGCATGCTAGCGTATTAGTGCAAGAATATGTTTATTTTCATGCTAAAGATGTGTATAATGTGGCCTTGGTGCAAAATTGCTCAAATGATGATTTTAGCATGATTGGTGATGTTACTATTTCTATGAAGAGCATGCTTGTGACTAAATTGATGTGAATGCCTTATTTGTAATTGAATTGTGTAACATGCCATGTTTGAAATTTGCATTTTAGAAAATGCCATTGTTGTCGTATAAATGAAAATGAAGTTAAAACAATGAATTTGATTCATGTACATGGCATGGCGGGAAAGGATAATGAGAAAGGGCATAAAATATTTTTTTTATAAAAATGATCCGAATTTCACAAGTCCGATGCTAACTTGACCTAGACGGAGCGTGGCCCAGTGTAGGGCATGAAAAAGTTGATACTAGATCCCAAATAGTTGCCGGATTTAGAACCAGGGACAGCTATCAATTTCGCCTCGGTAAAGTCAGTTAGCGGTTTTCAAAATGTGGGTTTGGGGTCGGTAGAGACCAAGTTAGGGCCGGTAGAGGCTGAGTTGGGGTCGGTTGAGACCAAGATTGGGAAATGTGGGCATTGCATTGCATCTTGTGCATACTTGTGTTTAAAAATGCCTAAGTGTTATAGTTGTGATTAATTGGTAAATTAAATGCTATGAAAAAACCCTATATGATCCCGGTTTCCTTTTCATCCCGTATGTGTGATGTGTGGCTCAAGGGAGTCCAAAGTTAGTTACTTAGGCATCTACTACTGAGCCTCCGTGCTCACCCTTCCTCTTACATTTTTCAGGTTATGACGGAGACGTAGTCGATGACGGACCCTCTCATGTATAACTAGGGCAGACGTTTGTTGTGGTTGGAAGATTGTGGACAGTCGGATTTTTTATTTTTTATTTTTTATTTTATTTTATTTTTTTCTCACGCACCCATTCACAAAAACCTTTTCAACCACACCTGGATCAAACTCCCTCCTCTTTGCGGAAGGGGAGGTTATGCCATTGTGCTAGATTGGAGATTCATATTCTACTTAATTTATTAAGTAAAATTTTCATTGTCACAAGCACCATAGGGCCCAATAAACTAATTTTATTTTAAGAAAAATTAGATTTTAGTGACCAAAATTAAAAATAATAACCTTAAAGCCAGCTTAAAGTTACAAAAAAAATGAATAGTCATCAATCTTTGAAACTAAATTGCTCTTTAGTGGTATCTCACCACAACATCCGACACACTCTTACACCAATCCCTCCCAAAACTCACACCCTGGTCCTTCATCTTCTTTGTGTCGATTCTCTTATTCTTTGTCCTACCACTGCCATCTCTGCGGCAAGGGATCGACTCACTCAACGCCGCACGTCAATCTCAATATTTTGGTCTTTTTCCAAGGGATGCACTATAAATATTATATATATATATATATATATATTTTTTTTTTTTTTTTCATTGGTAAGAAATATTAATTGTGAAGGAGGATTTGATGCAGGAAACAAATAATATATATGAATCTTAATGCAAAAAATGGGGAGAAGCATGGGAGGGAGAGTGAAAAAGGGTATTTGTGGAATGAAGTGGTTACGGAAGTGCAATATAGTTTTAAGATTGATGACTATTTAGCTTCTTTTTTTTTTTTTTTTTATGCAAATTACTAAAAGCATATGTTCATGTGTAAATCATGAATGGTAAATAAGCCGACCATTTAACTTCTTACTATATATACTTGATGATGTTCATTTCAAACAATCAATTCATTGTGACATCACTTTTACAATAACACATCTCTTCTAAAATCCAATTGAATTGAGAATTCAAAACCCTACAAACAATGTAATAGCAAGTTTGTGCAAGCAGCTCGTGTGGTTTCAAATCCCTCTTTAAGATACTTGCTGAGGGGCATTCTTTTTCTTCCAATGACTTATTGTTGTTGTTATTCATTATGAGAATGATCATGATAGGAAATTGATGTAAGATGGAGACAGAGCACAATCCAATAAACTGTGTAGAAAATCATAGATTAGTTTATAGATAAATAACGATCTGAACTTTTTATTGATTTATTGATGTTATTGTATCATTTGTGCACTTCATATAACACTATGAAACTTGTACCAAATGTTGTCCATGAACTGAAAACATACAACTCTCCAAGAAATGCTAAACAGAAATGGACCAACTACACCCCAAAAGCCCACCACAAATCCTAGAGCCATGCTCACATAAAACCAGTCCACTTCAAATCCATCGCCTCTTTTGCCTGCTCCATTTGCAATAGTAGATGGTGTATCACTAACATTGCACTGGTTATTAACTGGAGGTCCACACAGGCTGTTTCCAACGAAATTGGATGCATTGAAACTTTGAAGTTGAGTGCTTGATGGTATTTTTCCACTCAAATTGTTGTAGGACAAGTTCAAGTAACTTAGGAAATTCAAATTTGACATACTCGAAGGGATTTCACCAAAAAGATGATTCATAGAGAAATCAATAACTTCTAGTTGTTCCATAGCACCTATACCCTCTGGAATCCTTCCTGTGAAATGATTAAATGACAAATTTAATGAACGAAGCCCTCGAAGACTTGTCAATTCCTTAAGGATCTCTCCTGATAAATTGTTATTTGAAAAATCCATGATAGTAACTAGTTGAAGAATGGTGCTATATCCATGTCCTTTCATTACCAGTATTGCATGCTCTAAAAAGCCTTCAAAAGATACTAGTGCAGGGAAAGAATCAGGCCAGTATAACATTTTGCCACTTGAATTTTGTTGTATGATCATAGCACTCAAATTCATGAAACATCCGGGTAAG
This sequence comes from Cornus florida, assembly GCF_030987335.1. Classification (NCBI taxonomy): domain Eukaryota; kingdom Viridiplantae; phylum Streptophyta; class Magnoliopsida; order Cornales; family Cornaceae; genus Cornus; species Cornus florida. The sequence continues at coordinate 67,513,665 of NW_026775578.1, forward strand.
CTTCCAGAAAAATTGTTACGTGAAAGGTCCAAGATTTGAAGAGAATTGAGTGCACAAAGTTCCTTAGGAATGTGCTTATAAAACTTATTTGATCGCAAGATAAGAATCTTGAGAACTGAAAGTCTTTTCCTATCCGTGTGGGCATACTTCCTGAAAATTCATTTTCACTCAAATCAATAAACTCCAATCTTGAACAATTTTGTAGAGACATAGGTAACTCTCCAGAAAGGCTATTGTTTCCTACATGCAGTGATTTGAGGAAACTTAGAGATTCCATGGACCATGGAATTTTTCCCTTCAGATTGTTATTTATTAAATTTACGAACTTCAATTTAGACCAGCTTGTCCAACAGTTGGGCAATTCTTCTGACAAAAGATTTCCTTCTAGATTCAAAAGCTGCAAGTTCTTCAATACATCCATATTGTAGCACAAAAACTCTGAAATAGATCCAGAAAATAAATTCTTGGAAAGATCCAGTGTGGAGACATTTGAGGACAAATGGGGTAATGTACCATTGAAGTAACTACTGTAGAGTCCTGCGCAAATACTAAAAGCTCATTTACCATCTCTCCGTGGATATGATTGTGAGAGAGATTTAAATAGTCAAACTGGGATGATAAGTTCCAAAACCACCTAGGAATGGTACCTGAAATTCCTGTATCGGATATGTCTACACACATTAGATTTCTCTGCGAGTGAAGCTAGTGGGGAAATTGTGGCCCTAACTGCCATGATCCAAGAGATAACTCTTGAATTTGAAATTGAGGAACCCAATTTGGACTGACACTCAAGTTTTATTTGATTCCGAGATCCATCGAGAGCATTCAATCTTGTGAGGTTGGTGAAGTGAACTTCAGACATGATACCTTGTAATGAATTTTGTGACACACAAAACCACTCTAGATGTGCAAGTTGACCAAGACTTTCAGGGATAGGTCCAATCAAGTTATTATTAGAAAGATCTAAAAAACGGAGGAATGATAATCTTCTCGACGACGTTGGAAGTTGACCAGGACGAGTCTTTTTAGAAAGAGTAAGTTGATCAATAACATCAGGAAAATGACCTGAAAGTTGATTACCGCTTAAAACAAGCCCTTCAAGTTCATCTGGAATGCATCTAGAAAGAATGTCTAGAATCTCCAATATATCGCCACCAAGTTTGACCTCTGACAAGAAAAGTGATTTCAAGTTGCAAAGATTTTCAAAGGATCTTGGCAATCCCCCTGTGAACTCATTGTATGACAGATCAAGGAAGGAAAGAGAAGTAAAATTGACTACATACATCTAGAGGAGGAAAGTTATTGAGCTTGCAAGAGGATAAGGACAACTTTACCAAAGAAGGGAGCATGTTGGTCACCTGCGGCCAGCCCAATGCTTTACTGAGATCCACATAAGACAGATCAAGGACCTCCAGGAAGGAATTACCAGAAAGCCATTGAAGACTCTCAGCATATAGATCGCCACGAACACTACGAAGTGTTAGATGGTACAAATTGGACAGGTTTCCTAGTTGACTAGGAATGACTCCCCCAAAATTAGCGTCTCAGAGGTCAAGATATCTTAAACTCCCCAAGGAACCAATGAAGTTCGGAATCTGAATCCCACCAAAATCGTTGTGGCTAAGGTCCAGGTAACTCAGATGCTTCAAATCCAGTAAAGATGGGTTTAGCCTACCACCCAACCCAGACCTCAGATAATTAAGATTTTGAAGGCGGAGCTCCTCAACATTTCCAGTTAAATAGTTACAGACGACTCCATCCCATTTACAACAGCCCTGTGATTCATGAGCCCAAGAGAAGAGCCGGTTTGAAGGGTCGGTGAGATCTTGGTTGAATGTCAGAAGGGCTTGTTTCTCACTCTCCACGCAAACCGCATGAGAGGAGTTTCCAGTACTGCAAAAGACAATTATATCAAGAGTTAGAAACATAATCGCAAGAATGCTGGCATCTCTCATGGATATGGCCATGATCTATGCAAGCATGCAAACAGCCACTAATACTAGATTTTTGTATATATATTGATGATGGATGAAAATGGACTTCAATGAAGATGTGCAATGTAATTTATATTATATATTGATGATGGATGAGAATGAACTTTAATGAAGATGTGCAATGTATTTATGGTAGGTGTGAAACAAAGGTCTTTTATTTTTCTTTGTCGCGTTGCATCAAGGAAAGTTTCATAATCACTTAGACTCTCAAAAAAAAAGTTTCATATTCCACAGTCAAAAGTTTGCTTCATGGAAGTGGAGCCCAGCGTAGTGGGAATCTGAGTTCGATTGAGTGATACAAAAACAACCTTCGTTTTTTTTTTTTTTGGTAAAAAAAAAGCCTTTTTGTTAATGTTATTTATGGATGGAGTTGAGCGCTTTAAATTGAAGTTAGAATAAATTAAGTCTATTCACAACCAAGAAAACAAGACAAATTATATGACAAAATATTTTTAATGTTAGGTCAAATCTCACTCAAAGGAAAGTAAGAGTAATTTACCGATAAAAAAATATATGCTTATAAACATTATTTCAGAACCTAATTCAATCAATCAATGTACAAGTATTCTCACACATATAGATGAGGGGATTTAGGGACAACACACAAAGGCTCCGTTTGTTCAGACATAAAATATTTTTCAGAAATTTTTTTATTTTTATTTTATGATATTTGGTTGTCATAAAATATTTAAGAAGAAAAAATATATTAAAATTTAATAAAAATAATTTATTCATAAATTTTATGGTAAATTATTTTATATACCCCACCGACAAAATAAAAATAAAAATAATATTTTACCTAAAAAAAATTATTAGGTTGAAACAAACGGAGCCAAAATGTCATCTTGATGATAGATTTTCTCTTTCTACACTGTGATGGACTTTTTCACAAAGCGCGTCTTGAAAAAATTGTTTGAAGAACAATCGTAGTCTTCCAGTAATCTATGAGCAAAGTGTCACGGGCTTAGAGTTTCAGCACCACTCTAGCTGCTCCCGTGCGGCACCAAGACGTTGCTTTCACTCTCGCAAGTACTTGGTTAGCCTAACTCCCGTGCAGACCTTAGCCAACACACTCCCCTCGTGCGCTTACTAGTGTTGTAGTTGCCCTCGCCCTCTCCTCATTTGGCTTGCACACTCACACACACTAAGGCACTTAAGTTGGCAAGGAAAGAACAATTCTATTACTTCAAAGAATGCTTTGTACAAGGCTAACACTCAAGTTCTCTACAAGGCTCTCAAGACTCACTCCAGGACTTGTTCCCTACAAAATGAAGTCCTACCTCTATTTATAGGCATCCCCATCCCTAATGGACGGCTAGGATGCATTCTAACCAACGGTGGAGATTGATTATCTAGAATCTTCTCCCACCTTCTTCACACTTCCATACTTATCTACTAGTATCTACAACATTCTAGAATTCTCCATACTACTCCATAAAACTCTAGAGAACTCTAGAACCTTCCACACACTTCTACACATTTCTACACATATCTAGAATCTTCCACATAACTCTAGACTATTCCGGAAGACTCTAGAAACTCCACTTGCCATGCAGTTGCCATGCAGCGTCCTCCTCAGCGTCTGCGTGTCGCCTGCGTGGCACAACCTCCATAGGCGGGGCGTGACAATCTCCCCCACCCATTTCCGTGACGCCCTCGTCACGGTTTCTTCAGCTGACCCAGCCTCTCGCAGGTCATCAGCACTTGCGCATATGTCCTTGGCCCAAACGTACGAGCGCCCTTCGGGAGATGTGAAGTCCTCACGAGCTCCATCGTGTTGACTGCCACCTCTGGACTCTCCTTCCTGCCCACGAGCGGCACCATGCATGCGGCCTTTCCTTCCTCGCCTCCAAGTATCATCAACGCACCAAGGCATGGTAGTGGCGCGGTGTTGTTCCTGTCCATGAACTCCAGCCCCAGCACCATGTCGTGGTCGTCCATCTCCGCAACTTGGAAGTCAGCCTTGCCCTTCCATCCTTACATGCATAGCTCCACCTCCTTGCACACTCTACTCACGCGTGCCTCCTCGGAGTTAACGGCCTTGATCCAGCCCTCCGTCTTGCGCATCTCCAAGCCAAGTCGTTGCGCCTCATCCGGGGTAATGAAGTTGTGTGTAGCACCCGTGTCTACCAACGCTTGCACGGCTTTGCCACCAACCTGCGCATCCACATAGCGCACCCCAGCTACCTTCTTTGCCTTGCCCTTCTTCTTGGTGTCATGCGCCATGCTACTCAGCATCTGCATAGCCCCCATGCACCTATCTTCATCGCTACCCGCATCGTCCACCCTGCCCTTGCCCTTATCCTTCACAAGGGCGCTCATGGTCTTCTTGTTGGGGCAGTGTCGCAATATGTGCGGCCCTTCACACAAGTAGCACTTCGGCTCCCACTTGCCCTTATCGCGGCGCTCCCCTTTGCCACTAGCCTTAGACCTCTCTCCATGGTCCTTGCCCTTATCATGGCGTGGGCGTCTCTCCTCATCGCTGTGCTCATCATCACTTGACTTGGGCGAGCCCCTTTTCTTGAAGCGACGGTCTCCCCCACCTTTGCCGTGGTCCCTTTTGGGAGACGTGGCCCTCTTGTCATCGCGCCTAAAGTCTTCAAGGCGCTCCGCTATAGCCATTGCGGATGCCAAATCTCTAGGCTCCCTCCTTCTCAGCTCTGTGGCTACCCAAGACTGCAACCCATCAATGAACAAACACACACGTTACCGCTCCGGCATCTTTGGGATCTCCAGCATCAAGTTGGAGTACTCCTTCACATACTCCCTTATGCTGCCCTTCTGCTTCAGGCGCCTTAGGTTGATCATGGCCAGGTCCTCAACGCACTCAGGATAGAACTGCCTCTTGAGCTGCCTCTTGAACTCCTCCCATGTGTCAACTGCTCTTGCACCTCTACCAGTGAAGCGCTGCCTCCACCATAGAGCAGCAGTGTCCATGAGGTACATAGTGCCTGTCTGCACCTTCTCCTCATCATCCTCGATCTCCATACACTCGAAGTACCGTTCCATGTGCCAGAAGAAGTTGTCAATCTGGCGCGCATTCCTTGCCCCATCGTACTCCTTGGGCTCCGGCGCCTTCTTCTTCCTTGGCTTCACCACGACCTCGCGCACCTGGGAGAACTCCTTCTTACACTCGGCAATCTCCATGCGCAAGTCGTCTACCTGATCATACAAGTCCCTTTCCTTCTCTCGCGCCTTGTTGGCAATGCTGTCAATCAGCTCGTAGAGTTCCGCCATCTTTCTCTCGAGCCTGTTAAACTTGGTTTCCGTGTAGACCAAGTGTGTGGCAAGCTTCTCCTCCAAGCTCTGCTCTAAGATGTGGACTTGGTGGTCTCCTCCGCTAGCCATGTCTACTCCAACAAAGCTCCCTTGGTGAACCTGGCTCTGATACTAACTGTCACGGGCTTAGAGTTTCAGCACCACTCTAGCTGCTCCCGTGCGGCACCAAGACGTTGCTTTCACTCTCGCAAGTACTTGGTCAGCCTAACTCCCGTGCACACCTTAGCCAACACACTCCCCTCGTGCGCTTACTAGTGTTGTAGTTGCCCTCGCCCTCTCCTCACTTGGCTTGCACACTCACACACACTAAGGCACTTAAGTTGGCAAGGAAAGAACACTTCTATTACTTCAAAGAATGCTTTGTACAAGGCTAACACTCAAGTTCTCTACAAGGCTCTCAAGACTCACTCCAGGACTTGTTCCCTACAAAATGAAGTCCTACCTCTATTTATAGGCATCCCCATCCCTAATGGACGGCTAGGATGCATTCTAACCAACGTTGGAGATTGATTATCTAGAATCTTCTCCCACCTTCTTCACACTTCCATACTTATCTACTAGTATCTATAACATTCTAGAATTCTCCATACTACTCCACAAAACTCTGGAGAACTCTAGAACCTTCCACACACTTCTACACATTTCTACACATATCTAGAATCTTCCACATAACTCTAGACTTTTTCGGAAGACTCTAGAAACTCCACTTGCCATGCAGTTGCCATGCAGCGTCCTCCTCAGCGTCTGCGTGTCGCCTGCGTGGCACAACCTCCATAGGCGGGGCGTGACAAAAGTCTGACTTCTGAGGCTAGGGTAAGACTAGAGTCTGCAACAACGGGACGAGGAATCTCAAGGTTCAGACTTGGATTTTGAGCAGGTAGATATTGGTAGTAGTAGATGTGAGATTGAGATATGTTTGTGTAATTTTTACTTGAGATATTGTATTGATTTACTGGAGATGGCTTAGTGTCCGTGGTTTTCTCTTCATTTAGATATTTTCACCCTAAATTTTTTTTCCTGGCTTACTTTTTTACTTTAGTGTTTCTTTGGTTTATAATGAATTGTTAATGAGTTTGGAAAATTAATCAATAATAAAAATTGTGCAAAAAAACCTATTCACCTTTTTAGATTTTAAGAACATTAAATTTTATTAAATTAATTAATTATTTTTGCATCGGACAACCCACACAAATAACTATTCTCATAAGAGTCAATTATATCATGCCCAGGGGCACACACAAAGTGAGAATGTAGTCTTTATAGATTTTATTATAAAAACTTTTTGACTCAATTAATGGGTTAGTTGATTTAATTGTGATTAACTCCTTTAATGACCTAGATGAGATTAATATGTTAACTTGTCTAATTTTTGTAATTAATTAAATTACCTAAGCAATATCAATTAAACATCCACAATCACAAAGATAAATATTGAAAAGTAAAGCAAGTAGAGTTAGAGAGGTTGAACTAGGATTTTTAGCGAGGAAACCCCAATTGGTAAAATAGACTAATTGTTTGCGTGCGGAAAACCTCGTGGACTATACAATCCAAAGTAAACCGATCCATTATATTTGAAACAAAGTACAATGGATTTTAACTCAGGCTCACACCCTATTGTTTTACCAAACACCAATAGCTGACAATCCTCTGGCTTTGCGATGTCCCATCTAACAACTCTTGACCTCAGACTTACTCTTAATCTCTGTAGAAAGATTGCCGGTAGATCAAACAACACTCCTCGAATGCTTTAACACTTTCAAAGTTTGATCGTTTCACCTCTGTTCTTCAAGATCTGAATTCGTTATAGAAGAATAGATCTGCTCTTTCAAAATCTCTGAATCTCCAATTAATCTCCAATTCCGATGAGATAGAGAACAACACTACTAAATTACTCATGAATATATATGTGTGCTCTCAAAAATATATTCAAAACAATCAGATTTAATTTTCTAAAGAATATCTCTTTAAATGCTTTATTAAAATATTAAATTAATATTCCTCAGAGCCATAGCTCAATAATGAATGAAAGAGGTATATATATATAGAAGTTTGGAAGACCTAAGCATTCTTGTAAAACACATAGAATTCGTGCATAGGTTTTGGAAAGAGATCCGGACGAAAAAGGAATCAAAATGGACTAGCCTAATTGGAAACTGAAGTTACCATTCATGTTTTGGAGCCTTGAACCGGTACAAGATCTGGCTGCCGATTCAGAAAAGGTAGTGTCAAATCCGACGTACTTTGGCTACCAGTAGAGCTCTTGGCTACCGGTTCAGAAATGGCAGTGACCAATTCCTTTTAAACAACAGTTGGCTACTGGTACAAGTATGGTGCTACCGGTTCTTAATGGACAAAACTAAACCTGCTATTTCCTGCAACTTTCTAAATCTTCGTAAGTATTCTCACTCACTCACATACCTTTCTAAAACATTGTTCTTATCATTCCGAAGTGTATTAAATCATAAACACTTAACTTCTTTAAATCCGCATTCGATCTTCAATCTTAAAATTTTGAACTGAAAGATTATAATTCAATCGAATTTGTTTTGATAACAAAATTAACCAAATACAAAATATATATCTCACACGTCTAATTTAATTTAATTTATTGCGTAGCGCGTAGAAAGTTTACTAATAACACTTTCCACAAACAAAATAAAAAGTTTGGTTGTTGGAGTATAAATTAATGAGCAAAGTCTTTAGGAGTGCAAAGCGTTTGGTCCACTAATTAATACTATAATACGTGGTGTTGGACTCGCATAAAGTTTCTACTAGCTGGTGATTACCAGTTCCACCAGCCGCCAATTGCTTTAGGAAATCGGTACATTCTATAATTTACTTTGGTTGGCTGAATACGAATTCCACCACCCACCATTTATCTTATTCATATAAGAATACTATAAAGTGCAAAAAATCACCTTAAATTATTAACTTTTTACAATTAATCCCCCTAAGTTAAAGATTGTTTCCTAAACTATTGATTTGTTGCAATTAAGGATAAATTTATCACAAAAGACTATTTTACCCTTTCTTTTTAAAATTGTCATTTCTTTTTAAATTATTTTTTATTATATTTTCTCGTATTTAAATATTAATTATACCATTTACCTTAATTTTATAATTAGTATCAATTGATTATAAAATGTAACTATCATTTTCTAAAATAATTAACTTATTATAATAAAACTTATTATACTCACTTTAAAAAAATTAGTATAAAAAAAATATCTTCTTTTTCAAACAATATTCATGAAAAATTAATAAATTACATAAATAAAAAATATTTTCTTTTTAATGCAATATATTCATGAAAATTAAGAACTTGCTTAAATTGTTTCAAAATTTTCTATTTAAGATTTTTATTTAAATAATTAATTTAAAAAGTTAAAGGCAAACTTATGTAAATTTAATGAAGAATATTTCATTAAATTAGTATGAATTTTTTTCATAATTTATTTCAACAAGAAAAATATGTCAAGTGTAATTCAATAAGACATGGTATTATGGTCGTTTAATAAAAAATAGGTAAGATAATGGGACATTTTGTAACTAAATGTGATAGTTTAGGGAGTTTTATACACAAAATATAGTTCATGAGGTTATTCACAAATTTAAACATAGTTGAGAGGGTCTTTTGCACTTTACCCTTGAAAAAATAACCCTTGCATTGTAACGAATCACAAGTCCCACGGGTGCGTTAAATTTTTCGATCCGGAAATGTAGACCAATCACTAAGTTTGCGGTTTATCCCAAATGTAGAATTATGTGCCATCTACCAATCTTATTGGAAGCTTTATAGCATCCTGGGAAATTTGTAAGCCCTTGGAGTGATGTACCAACAGTGAACAGTAGGCTATTAGTGTCAATAACTTTTAAATGAATAAAAATTAAAATAACAAACAAAACCTAAGGTGAATTTTATTTATGTTATGGTAGATATCATGCAATTGAACGGAAAAATATTTAATACCCCTTGTTTATAAACCATTTTAGTGAAGGAAGAATTCTTATTTGGAGTAGAGTTCTATATTTTTGCCCGTACCCAATACCTACTCGCTTGTATTTGGAATGGTATTCTCGTACCCAATACCTCTCGAATTAAACTCTTGTATTTGGAATGAGCAATAAGTTCGAAAGTTCGACATATCCGGCTAAACTTGGGTGAATAAATGAAGTCATAATGATATCACGAGGACAAATGATGATGACATCTTTCATTCACATAGAACAGTCAAATACATTGAATTTTCGATTTACTTATTATTATTCATTTGGAATTAGTAAAAGAGTAATAGGGAGTCCCACTATTGGACATATGGAATTATTTTTATGCAAGGGATGATGACTTTATGAATATTGATGCTATCATGATGATGTCAACTCCCACACATAAATTATTTAGGTTTGTCCAACTTTTCAACTCCAAATCATTTTCGAAATTATTGGTAGCGTCGAATTGGATTGTTGAATAGTTTAATAGATCGATGAGGTAAGAGCGTAACTAAATTAAAGCTTTTTAGTATCGGTCTATTAACCATTTTGACACTTGATTTTTCAAAACTAAATTAAAAAACTGTTAATCCTTAGAAAACTATTTATTATATAGTTCCTTCAAAACACTTATCATAGTTTTTTCAAATCAGTAAAAAATAATAATAATAAAAAATAAAATAAAAATCAGAAAATGAAACAGTTCCTTTTTGCTGCCGTTCACTCTATAATAATATATTATATTATTATTCTTTTGTCTATGTCCCTTATTATTATGATTATTTTTATTATTACTACTTCTGATTTTCTATTTTGATTTATTTATTTAATCTTTTTTTTTTTAGATTTGTTATATAACTATGTTTATCGGGCCTCCAAAAGCTTGAGTAATTAAGAAAGGGTGTACCAGAATCCAGATTATCAACGTTGCATAAGTTTCAAGCATTTGCAAACTACTCCATGCCATTCACAATAATCCGCTTCAGGATCCTAAGAGAAGTCAGTTAGAAGTTACACTCTGATCTTGCTTATCTATATATTCATGCAAATTATATAGGTGTTATATTAATTATGCTCTAAGATTAAGTCATAGAAAAAACCTTATCAAGGAAAAAAAAAAAAAAAAAAAAAAAATTCTATTCCTCTAATATAATCTTATTTTGATCTTTATTATAAGCGAAGAGATGCACACTTTACTTCGAGACTAAAATATGTCACAGCTCCATTCTTGACAAGTTTTTTTTAATAATGATTTCAATTATGATTATTTGTACACAAAATTCAAAATTGCTTTATGAAATGGGAAATATTATATAATTTACTTTGGCAGTGGGAATTACGGTTGCATTTAGCATACGCAACAAGTCTTTAAACCGCCAAAGTCTTCTAGTCTGGCTGGTAAGATGTCTCGAGTGTTTTCAAATATGGTACCCACAAACATTCAAACTTTAACTCAAGTACGTAGACTATGCAGAGTCAGAAACAACTTCGAACCTTCAATATCATGCACAACAATTACGATCCCCACATAAAGCTCAAATTCACATGTCAAATACTCTCAAACTATAGCATCCTTTTAAAAGTGAACTCGCATCTATTTATGTTACTTACCATCCATACTCATACATATTTCACAACCTTCCTCAACTTGCTAGCAAATTCTTCAAATTTTTTATTACCAAGGCATAAATAACAATTTTAACACAAGTATGCATTTTTTTCAATATTTGTATATATTTTTTTTCAATAAGAGTTGTGTGCAATATTCGGATCCTCTAAGCTCTCTAGAAAACCCATGTACCAAGTTTTCGATCAATGACTCCCAAATTGGCTAAATTTACGGCATTAGATGTCAAGACCCCGAATGACTTAATCATTCGAGTTAACTAGGCTACGAATCCAAACTAACTCTTCAACTTTCTTTTTTTTAAGTTTTTCACCCTTTGGTGTGAAATCTCAATGCTTAATGAGTTAAGAGTCACAATTTTTTAGTGAAAAACAGTCTAATTTTTGCATATAAACCTATCATTATGCCATAGTCCTCAAATTTTTCAAACCCACCAACTCATCTCAGTCAATCACAAAATACAACAAGATGTCAAGTTTATACCCCACAGAATAAATGCAAGTGTGCTCATGTAAAGTTTTTGACTTATCTATATATATAATTAGTATAATGACTTTTCAACTGTGGGGCCCACCTGAGATATAAGGGTCATTACAGACCCATTTAATTCCAATTTGCTTTCTCTCTCGGGCAGCTTATATCTCTCTCTCTCGCTGCTTCTGTTTTTTTTCTTTTCTTTTTTCTTTTTCAACTTCAATCCTTGATTTCTCTCTCAATTCTTGGCGGATTTAGGTGCCGTTTGAGGCAAAACGACTAGCACGACGAGCTCTACGTGCTAGTACCAGAAATTCCAGCTTTTGGTCCTCTTTGGGAGCTCGAATTTAAGGACCTATTTTAAGGGTTTTGTGCAATCTTGAGGTAGGGGCCCTTAACTCATGATGTTCTTGCTCTTTTGTAAATTATACCTCCTAAATTGTTGAAAAGTATGCTTATTTTTGAATTAATTGTATTAAAGATGATGTAAGTGTTATATGTGAGGTTATGATTAAATGTGTTACTTGAGTTGTATGAGAACATGTTTATTTGACTAATTTCCTTGTCTAATAAATTGATTTACCATGTTTATATTGTTGTAAAACTTGCTAGAATGATATGGGATGGCATGTGTAATTTTCCTAGAGTACTTGTAATGTATGCACAATTGTATAATGTGAAAGCCTTCACTTCCATGGCATTAAGAACATGATGTACATGCATACCATGAGACATGATTGGGAAGATTGTTTTTGAAATGAAAATAGGGAGTTTTGGGGAAAAGTATTTTGATGAAAGTGTTTTTGGAAAACCCGGTCGCCGCGGGGGTACCAAAGGGCCGGAGTGTTAATATAGCCTAGAGGGGACTAGGGAGTCGCCCTAGCGTGGTTGAGCTAGCTGGGCCCCATAATGACGCCGCGGGGTTACCAAGGGTCAGGGACACTAGCCAATCCTCCTCTCGTGTCGCTGCGGGGTCACCAAAGGGCGGGTTATATTAACAGTTTGAAAGTGATGGATTTTAAATGTGAAAACGGGGAGCGACATCGGCATGCATTCGCATTTCATGGCATTGCATTGTTTGTACTTGAGTTTGATTGGAATGTTGTATTATCCCGATATTGTATGATCCCCATTCCCATTGACCTATTCTATGTTTGGATTCACGGGGACACAAGATGCGTGTCTTAAGTGTCACCTACTGAGCATATAGCTCACCCTGCATACTTATTATTTTTTTCAGGTCATGGCAAAGAAACGGCGAATGACAATCCTCCGCAAACTTGAAAGTTGTTAGAAGGTTGTTTGCTATTTTGTATTTTGACCATTCTATGTATATTCATAGTTGTGGAAATGTAACTAAGTTAGTATTCATGGCCTTGTAACTTAAGAACGAACTTATCTTTTGTTTGATGTAAATGAAACTAGTGGAATTATGGTATATGTTTCCATGCAATTGTATCATGTAACGTTGTAAGACAGGGATTTTAAATCTTAACCATGTATTTTGGGACTGTAATTATGATAATTTAGATTAATTGGTGTGTGGATGTTCCACCATGAAAGGAACTATGTTAAGGTATAATGAACGGATGAATGAGATGCTAGATGATTTTATGTGTTTTGTGTATTGGGACAGGTTGTTGAAGGCCCATTTTTAGGGGAGGTTATGCCGAATTTTTTTTAAATTTTGGCATCTGCTAGGGTCGTTACAAATTTGGTATCAGAGCGATGGTTCGAATACCATTAGGACGACGGGTAGAGGCTTACCTAGGGTTGTCTGGGAAGTCATTTGCGTTGTTATTTCCTTGTTTGGAAAAGTGTTTTGCTATGTGAAAAAGCATGCTTAACTACTTACTTGTTTACGTGCTTATGTGCTTATATGCCTATATTAATGTGTTCATTGCATAGTATTACATGCTAAATGTTTGTACAGTATCTTTTTGCATTGGGTTGTTCACGGTTGGACCTTAGTGTTATCGTTATTGAATTGTTTCCTTTGTTTTATAGAACGATGTCACAGCGTGAAGAAATCAGGGAAGTTGGCCCTAGACCGACTAGGGGTGATGTTGGTGAAAGCTCCAGCTCCAATCCGGAAGAGCTAAATGATGAGGACACACTTCTTAGGGACTTGATTCCCCCGAGAGCTGTCCCCACAAGGAGGGATAATGTTGAAGCACCCGTAGAAGTGGGTGAAGGTTCTGTGGCACTGGAGTTTAATCGTTTGTTGCAAAATGTCGTGAGGGCAACGATTGCTGCTTAGTCGCAGTCAGCACCACAACCTACAGTTCAAGTTGAGGAGACGCCAGCTCAGAAGCGTCTCAAGATTATTAAGGGGTTTTCTCAGCTGATGTCGGTTTTGTTTGAGGGCGGTGCGGATCCAATGATAGCAGATGACTACATGGAGCAAGTTGAAACTCAATTGATTTCTATGGATGTGACGGAGGATCATTTGAAGATCATCCTAGCTACTTATAAGTTTGCTAAGGATGCCAAATTATGGTGGAAGTCGGTTACGAGCCGGTACAAGGTAGAAGAGATGAGTTGGGACAAGTTTAAGAAATTGTTTTATGAAAAGTACTTTCCGCTTTCTAAAAGATGGGAGTTACAAGACCAGTTTCATAACCTTATCCAAGGGAGCATGTCAGTGGCAGAATATGAAAACAAGTTCACTTCACTTTCTCGCTTTGCTCCAGAAATGGTGAGAGATGAAGTTAACAAGACTCGGAAGTTTGTTTCTGGTCTTAATGATCGGATGAGGCCGTTGATCATAGCACAGTTCATTAAGGTTTACTCTAAAGCAGTGGAAAGGGCTTTGATGCTGGAAGCTGATAATAAAGAGAAGGATGCAAGAAAAGAACAGTTGAAGCAAAAGAGGGGTGCAGGGCCATCTTCAGAAGGATCTTCTTGGAAAAGGAACAGGGGCGGTCCATCTCAGTTTCAGGGACAGCAGTCTGCACAATCTTTTCCTACCATTCCGTTGCCAGCTGGGTCTGATAGGAATGCAGTTGTTTGCTTTCAATGTCAGCAGCCTGGGCATTATAAGTCCAGTTGTCCTATGAGATTGACTTCAGTTTCTTCAGCTCCGAAGGCTTGTTATGGGTGTGGCCAGCAGAGCCATTTGATTTGGGACTGTCCAAGTCAGGGAGCAGGCACCACTAGTGGCAGAGGGTCACGACAGAGGCCGTTACAGTCGGCTACGGTTCAATCAGGTTTCAGACCACCGCCGCCACCACCACAGCCTGCCTTGTCTTCTCAGGGTTCACGACCAGCTAGGAGGGATACTCCTACTGTGTCGGCACAACAGTCTGGTGTTCAGATTAGTAGTTCACAGGCACAGGCACCGCAGGGGCGTGTCTTTGCCCTTGCACCGACTGATGCATCTCCAGGATCTTCAGTTCTCCGAGGTATATTTCCAGTGTTTGGTTCTTGGGCCCGTGTTTTGTTTGATTCTGGTGCATCTCATTCTTTCATTTTATCATCATTTGCACTTGCATCGGGGTTAGAGGTCAGTTTTATGGATCGGGCGTTGTGTGTTGATACGCCAGTTGGAGTTTCAGTGTCTTTGAGCGGAGTCGTGAGGGACTGTTCCATTGTGATAGCCGGGCGGACTTTTGTGTTTGACCTTATCCTCCTAGAAATGACTAGTTTTGATGTCATTCTCGGGATGGATTGGTTAGCTTCATTTCATGCCACGATCGACGGTTTTAGAGGAAGGGTTACAGTTTGTACTCCCGAGGGAGACTGTTTCTTTTTCGTGGGAGATCGGAGTGATTCCCACATTTCATCGTTTTATAGAATTCGTGGACAGAGTCGTGGTGATTGCTTTTTGGCTAGCCTTATAGCCGAAAAGGATGATGTTGTGGAAGAATATTATCCTGCAGTTGTTCGTGATTTTCTGGATGTGTTTCCGGAGGATTTAGCAGAGTTGCCTCCACACCGAGAAGTGGAGTTCTCTATTGAGTTAATGCCAGGTACCGCGCCGATTTCTATGGCACCGTATCGTATGGCACCAGTTGAATTGGAGGAATTAAAAAGACAGCTTGATGATTTGAGGATAAAAGGTTTCATCCGACTGAGTATGTCACCATAGGGCGCACCGGTCTTGTCTGCTAAGAAGAAAGATGGTTCTTTGAGGTTGTGCATCGATTATCGGAAGTTGAATCGTGCCACCATCAAGAACAAGTATCCTTTGCCAAGGATATATGATTTATTTGATCAGTTGAGGGGAGCCAGTTGTTTCTCCAAGATTGACTTGAGGTCTGGCTATTATCAGTTGCGGGTTAGGGATGAGGATATCCCTAAGACAGCATTCCGTACACGGTATGGACACTATGAGTTCCTTGTTATGCCTTTTGGCTTGACTAATACTCTAGCGGCATTCATGGACTTAATGAACCGCGTCTTTCACGATTACTTGGACCAGTTTGTGGTAGTTTTCGTGGATGACATTCTTGTGTATTCACAATCTCGGGAGGAGCACGAGATCCATTTAAGTATTGTTTTACAAATTTTGCGGGAGCACCGGTTGTATGCCAAATATGAGAAATGTGAGTTTAGGCTACAAGAGGTGAAGTTTTTGGGACATGTTGTTTCAGAAGGCGAAGTGTCAGTTGATCCATCAAAGATTAAAGCTGTTTTGAATTGGGAGCAACCCAAGAATGTGTTTGAGATCCATAGTTTTCTTGGTCTAGCGGGTTACTATCGAAGATTTGTGAAAGATTTCTCCCGTTTGGCAGCGTCTATGACCTGTTTAACCCAAAAAGGGATTAAGTTTGCATGGAATGAAGCCTGTGAGTCATCTTTCCAGGAATTGAAGACAAGATTGACTACGGCTCCAGTGTTGGTGATACCTGAGCGTGGCTTGGGTTATGTGATCTATTGTGATGCTTCACGTGATGGTTTAGGGTGTGTGTTGATGCAGAATGGTAGAGTAGTGGCTTATGAGTCTCAACAATTGAAGACTCACGAGTACAACTACCCTACTCATGATTTGGAGTTGGCGGCAGTTGTGTTTGCTTTGAAGTGTTGGAGACACTACTTGTATGGTGAAAGATTCGAGGTGTACTCGGATCATAAAAGTCTCAAGTACCTTTTCTCCCAAAAGGACTTGAACAATAGACAGAGAAGATGGGTTGAATTCTTGGAAGATTATAATTTTGACTTGCAGTATCATCCGGGCAAGGCAAATGTGGTAGCAGATGCCATAAGCCAAAAATCTCGTGGAACTTTGGCCTGTCTGGTTATTCGGAAGTGGAAGATGCTTAAGGATTTGGCAGAGATGGGATTGTATTGTTTTGATGACGATGTTGACAGCGAGCCGGCATTCTTGTTTAGTCTTATGGCTCAGCCTACTCTTGTTGTACGAGTGATTGAGTCACAGAGACAGGACCTGGATTTAGATGCCATTCACGCTTTGATCTCTAGTGGTGAGACAGTGAAAGATTGGGCTTTATATACAGATGGGGGGTCTATAGTTCAGGGGTTTGTTAGTGGTTCCTACGGTTTGTCGTGAGGACGTCCTACGGGAGTTTCACACTTCCCGCTTTGCAGTTCATCCAGGTGGTACCAAGATGTATCACAATTTGAGACATTAGTATTGGTGGAACGGGATGAAGAAAGATGTTGCACAGTTTGTGGCTAGATACCTTACCTGTCAGCAGGTGAAGGCCGAACATCAGAGACCAGCCGGTTTGTTGCAACCATTACCTGTAGCGCAATGGAAATGGGAGCATATTGTTATGGATTTTGTGACAGGTCTTCTAAGGTCACGAAGGGGCAATGAGTCCGTATGGGTCATCATTGACAGATTGACCAAAACGGCTCACTTTTTGCCTATTAAGGCAACAGATGATGCAGAGAAGCTTGGTGTTCCTTATGTGAAGGAGATTGTAAGGTTGCATGGAGTTCCAGTAACCATTGTTTCAGATAGGGATGCTAAGTTCACTTCGAAGTTCTGGGAAGGACTTCAAGCAGCGTTTGGCTCAGCGTTGCACCTGAATACGGCATTCCATCCACAGACTGACGGTCAGTCGGAGCGTACTATCCAGATTTTGGAGGATATGCTTCGGGCATGTGTGCTTGACTTGGGTGGTAGTTGGGAGGATCACCTTCCACTTATTGAATTTGCCTACAACAACAGTTATCAGGCGAGCATTCAAATGGCTCCATTTGAGGCGTTGTATGGTAGACTTTGTAGGTCTCCT
The DNA here is from genome assembly GCF_030987335.1 of Cornus florida. NCBI lineage: Eukaryota > Viridiplantae > Streptophyta > Magnoliopsida > Cornales > Cornaceae > Cornus > Cornus florida. The sequence goes on from NW_026775578.1 coordinate 67,531,232, forward strand.
GTTTGTTGGACTGAGGTAGGTGAGACAGCCGCCTTAGAACCTGACATTGTTCTCGAGACTACTGAGAAGATTAAGTTGATAAGACAGAGGTTATTTACAGCTCAGAGCCGACAGAAGAGTTATGCGGATAAGCGGAGACGGTCGTTATCCTTTGAGGTGGGAGACCACGTTTTTCTTCGGGTTTCTCCACGGAAGGGATTGATGAGATTCGGAAAAAGTGGCAAGTTGTCGCCACGATTCATTGGACCATTTGAGATTTTGGACCGTGTAGGAGAGGTTGCCTACAGACTTGCTTTACCACCACAGTTGGACAGGGTCCACAATGTTTTTCATGTATCGATGTTACAGAAGTACGAGCCAGATCCATCTCACATTTTGAGTTAGGTTGATGTAGACATTGATGAGGATGTTTCCTACGAGGAAGGACCAGTTCAGATTCTTGACACACAACAAAAGGTGTTGAGGAACAAGACGATGTCAATGGTGAAAGTCCTTTGGAGACACCACGGAGTCGAGGAGGCTACTTGGGAGCTCGAACAAGAGGTTCGCTCCAAGTATCCAGAGTTGTTTTCTTCTCCAGGTATGTCTTGATTTCGGGGACGAAACCTTTTAAAATTTGGGAGAATGTAAAGTTTTTGACTTATCTATATATATAATTAGTATAATGACTTTTCAACTGTGGGGCCCACCTGAGATATAAGGGTCATTACAGACCCATTTAATTCCAATTTGCTTTCTCTCTCGGGCAGCTTATGTCTCTCTCTCGCTATTTCTGTTTTTTTTCTTTTCTTTTTTCTTTTTCAACTTCAATCCTTGATTTCTCTCTCAATTCTTGGCGGATTTAGGTGCCGTTTGAGGCAAAACGACTAGCACGACGAGCTCTACGTGTTAGTACCAGAAATTCCAGCTTTTGGTCCTCTTTGGGAGCTTGAATTTAAGGACCTATTTTAAGGGTTTTGTGCAATCTTGAGGTAGGGGCCCTTAACTCATGATGTTCTTGCTCTTTTGTAAATTATACCTCCTAAATTGTTGAAAAGCATGCTTATTTTTGAATTAATTGTATTAAATATGATGTAAGTGTTATATGTGAGGTTATGATTAAATGTGTTACTTGAGTTGTATGAGAATATGTTTATTTGACTAATTTCCTTGTCTAATAAATTGATTTACCATGTTTATATTGTTGTAAAACTTGCTAGAATGATATGGGATGGCATATGTAATTTTCCTAGAGTACTTGTAATGTATGCACAATTGTATAATGTGAAAGCCTTCACTTCCATGGCATTAAGAACATGATGTACATGCATACCATGAGACATGATTGGGAAAATTGTTTTTAAAATGAAAATAGGGAGTTTTGGGGAAAAGTATTTTGATGACAGTGTTTTTGGAAAACCCGGTCGCCGCGGGGGTACCAAAGGGCCGGAGTGTTAATATAGCCTAGAGGGGACTAGGGAGTCGCCCTAGCGTGGTTGAGCTAGCTGGGCCCCATAATGACGCCGCGGGGTTACCAAGGGTCAGGGACACTAGCCAATCCTCCTCTCGTGTCGCTGCGGGGTCACCAAAGGGCGGGTTATATTAACAGTTTGAAAGTGATGGATTTTAAATGTGAAAACGGGGAGCGACATCGGCATGCATTCGCATTTCATGGCATTGCATTGTTTGTACTTGAGTTTGATTGGAATGTTGTATTATCCCGATATTGTATGATCTCCATTCCCATGGACCTATTCTATGTTTGGATTCACGGGGACACAAGATGCGTGTCTTAAGTGTCACCTACTGAGCATATAGCTCACCCTGCATACTTATTATTATTTTCAGGTCATGGCAAAGAAACGGCGGATGACAATCCTCCGCAAACTTGAAAGTTGTTAAAAGGTTGTTTGCTATTTTGTATTTTAACCATTCTATGTATATTCATAGTTGTGGAAATGTAACTAAGTTAGTATTCATGGCCTTGTAACTTAAGAACGAACTTATCTTTTGTTTGATGTAAATGAAACTAGTGGAATTATGGTATATGTTTCCATGCAATTGTATCATGTAACGTTGTAAGACAGGGATTTTAAATCTTAACCATGTATTTTGGGACTGTAATTATGATAATTTAGATTAATTGGTGTGTGGATGTTCTACCATGAAAGGAACTATGTTAAGGTATAATGAACGGATGAATGGGATGCTAGATGATTTTATGTGTTTTGTGTATTGGGACAGGTTGTTGAAGGCCCATTTTTAGGGTAGGTTATGCCGAATTTTTTTAAAATTTTTGCATCAGCTAGGGTCGTTACAGCTCATGTGAAGGTGAAGTACTCTAGAAGGCGGAAATCATGAGAATGTGGAAACACCAATAATGTGGACCACTACGTGGAAACACAATGTCAAAAAAATTCAATTTATCCCCAAAATAGCATTAATACTACATACATGATGTATTAATATATTAAAAATTGTTTTAGGATACCAAACTAACTTCACATAGAAACAAAAAAAATCATTGCTAAAAACCACATGCTTTCAACTCTACCATTCAAAAATTACAAATTTTTTCAAAAAGTGTGGAATTAATCAACAAATTTACAATTATATTGTCTTACAAACTGTACATTGTCCTCAATGTGCAACGAGAACAAAAATAAAAAATAAAAAAGGATTAGAACAATATTACCATATAAGTGATGAATGTTAAAAATAACATCTCTAGTTTATTCGGTGGTGGCTTAGGCTCAAGTTTGGATCCGCCACTGTTGGGACCTAAGAAAGAATATTAAGCTTATTCGGTGGTGGCTTAGGCTCAAGTTTGTGAGTAGACTCAAGAGAAGAACAAGGAGGAGAAATCGAAATCAAAGGAAGAGATTCTTTTGTTGGAAAGACTATGACTGAATCCTCATCAATTACATTGATAAGGAAACACTCATCTTTTTCCGAAGAATATGGAGTGGTGTTGAAAATGTTTAATTTGACTTTCATGTTCTCAAAAGAAATATCATTGATGAGGATTCAGTCATCTTTTTCCGAAGAATATGGAGTGGTGTTGAAAATGTTTAATTTGACCTTCATGTTACCAAAAGAAATATCAATAACCTCAGTTCTACAATTAATGTTGGCATTTGCTGTAACTAAAAATTAAAAATGGACGACCAAGGATCACTGGAATACATCTATTGGGATCGTGGACAGCCTCTGTATCAGGAACAAGAAAGTCTACCGAAAAAGAGAACTTGTCCACTTTAATGAGAATATCTTCAATTATCTCGCGTGATTGTTTCATAATTGATCAGCAAGTTGCAACACAACCGATGTAGGTTTAAGCTCTTCAAAACCCAATTGCAAATACACCTATATGATGGGCAACTCATAGGTTGTTCTCACGTGGGACCAATAAAGAAAGAGATTCATTCATTGTGTAATGGAATGAAAGCAAGGGAGCCGTCAAGCGTACATATCATGGTCTTGGCAAGCGATCTGCTGGAGCTGTTCAATTAATTTGATACCACAAAAAATCGATTCTTGGCTGCTGGTGATGAGTTCAGGGTCAAATTTTGGGACATGGACAGTGTTAACTTATTGACAACCACTGATGCAGAGGGTGGACTAACGGTAAATGTAAGATATGTGTTGTTCAATATATTTCTTTTTTCAAAAAATCCCTCGTAACCAAGTCTCATGGTTTTTAATTATTTAACCAGGATTCTCCCTGTATCCGATTTAACAAGGAAGGTATATTGTTGGCTGTTTCTACAAATTCTAGCAAATGCAGATGGCATTTGGATACTACGAACTGTGGAAAATCGCTCATTTGATCCTTCTAGAGTTGCCTCTGCAGCTGTGGTGAAGGTAATTGGACACGTTTGGTTCTGCGTAGAGTTTCTGTAAATCCTTCTAGACAGAGTTGCTTCATATATGTACAGGCTCCCACAATGAGCAGGTTTGGTGCTCCTAATGCAACTGTTGGATCAAGCATCGTTGATCGAGCTGCTCCAATGTCATCCATGGTTGCAATGGTAAGTATTACTCTCTCCATCATGGGGAATCTGGATTACAAAAGGAGCATCTTCATTTGTTGATGTTGTTAATGTAATACATGCATATTGTTTCATATGACATAGATATCTATGCGCTCTTAGATGTAGATATGCTTTGTGCATTTAGAATGGGGATAACCCCCAGAATTAATTGCTGATGAAACAGTAGATAAATCTAGGATTTGGAAACTGACAGAAATCACAATGCCGCTCCCTAAGGCTCCCAGACAATTTAACGGCAATGAGGGTATGGATCCAATCTGTTCAAGCGTATAAGAAACTATTGAATTATCACTTCTTAATGCTTCTGTCCATTTCGTCCAGGTTTCTAGGTTGATGTATACAAATTCTGGCACTAGCAGGCAATGCTGTTCACAAGCTGTGGAAACGGCAAAGGAATGATCGAAGCTCAACTAGGAAGGTAACAAGTCATGTGCGCCTAGAAAGTTGCATTGTAATTTTGTTTCATTAATATCCATAACTTTTCGATCTGCTTATACAATATGCCTATTGCAGGCAACTAACTGCTAGTGTTGTACCACAACTGTGGCAGCCCTCAAGTGGACTATTGATGACCAATGACATTAGTTCCAGACAAGAATGTTCGGTAGAAATCTGAAATGATGGAATTGTTTTTCAATTTTTGCAAACTTTGTTAATGAACAAAACATTACACATAAAAAAAAAAAAACAAGGAAATGATATATACCAAAAAAAAAAAAAGAAAAAGAAAGACACCAATATCTGTTTCATCATTTCCGGTAGAAGAAAACCACTCAGCAAATGCACATTTTATCTATTAGTTCCTACTTCGACTCAACTTGGTGCGCCTTCTGGAATTGGCGGGGCAAGGGTTTCCCCTTTGATGCCATCTGAATCGGTCATGTTGGCAAGTGTCCTTTGGCCTTCAAGATAGACTTTTAAGACTCTAATCTGTGACCAATATTCATAATTACAATGAAGCCAAGCAATGTAAGAATTAAATACAAGCAGATATTTGCCACGGTGTGAAAATTAACCACAATGTTGAAATAAGAAAACACCACCACCAATACCTGTTCTTCCAGATCGGCTATCTTCTCATCTCTGGACCTCAGTAGTGATGGATAATCCCTGAAAGTACACGAATTATTAAAATATCGTCCAAAATTGGCACATCTCATTCATACTCGCGTGATTAGCAGCACATATTAGCTCTCATCACACATACCATCGTCACACCATTATTGGGTGTTTTCTTAGCAATTGCCTTGTTACTTTTTAGCATGCATTCAAGATAAAGAGGAATACAAAAAAGATGATGATGAATTCATCATTTGGCAGTATATTATTAAATTAAATAAATATAAATATGGATGAACTTTCCTGCTTGAAAATATATATCGGCACCAAACTAAATCATTAGCAAGTACCAAACAGTTGTCTGCAAACACAGACAACATTTAATTTTAGAAACCTCCTAATTAGTATCATGATTAGAAAACATTAATATGTAATTATGTATGCAAAACTGGAGGGAAGACAATGTACCTCTCCTTGTGTTCCTTGACCATTTTCTGCAAGACATCTAGGTTTTTCACAAGCTCTTTATTTGTCTAAGACACGAGAGATGTTAATAAGGGTTAGGACTTGTGCCTGACTATATAAATAAGATAGACGTGGAGTCTTTGATACATTGTGCAGACTCTAAATGCTTGGACTATTGAGTAAAAAGAAAACTTACCTCTTCTTCATTTTATGTACCTCAACCAATTTTTCCAGTTCACATTGAATATCCTGCATCTTTGAAGCCACAGCCTTCTCCACTGCTTCGGATCTGGAACTTTCCCTTCTACTTTTTGCCTCTGCAATTAGTGGTTCATAGTGCTGAAAGAAAACACCGGTGAAAATGTGAAAGAAATAAGATGAGACTACCCATTCTACAAAATCTACTAAATAGGACTTCCAAATAGTGGACTCTATATATCCCAAATGCCACCTAAACAATCTCTTAGTAAAATAAGTTAAGCTATTTAAATGTAAGCATGAACTCTAGCAGTGCCTGCAGATACGTGTTTCCATTTGCAAACAAAAATTATACCACCACAACAATCTCTTAATAAAAAAAAATATAGCTAGTTAAATGTAAGTATGAACTCTAACAGTGCCTGCACATACATGTTTCCATTTGCTAACAAAAACTATACGAGGGAAAACCAATCCGAAACCAACAACCTGAGGGTGGGGATGAGAGTATGAGACAAGGATGTACGTACTTGTTTTTGAATCTCCGTCAGGGTTGCAAGAAGAGGGTAGAACTTGTCCAGAATCTATTGTCAAGTATATATAGAACAATAATCACATCATCCATATGGAAAACAAACAATCGTATATTTAACAATATAGGTTTTGTGGTACATTTCAAATATATATATATATATATATATATATATAGGTTTTGTGGTGAGAATGAAATTTGTAACACCTAAAGTGGACCTTGTGGAGTTCAATTAGTCTTAAAATTGCTGAAATGCAAAAAAGTTAGTGAAAGTACTAGAATGTAGATTAACATAGTAGAATGCAGTTAAACTTCATGTTTATTATCAAAAAAAAAAAAAATTGCAGTTAAACTTCATGTTGAAGTGTTTTCCTTCTTAGCTCCAACCAATCAAAAGGCACCAAGCATATGTGTATATGCCAGTTATAAAAAAATAAAAAAATAAAAAATAAAATGAAATAAAAAAATCAGCTTTCCCCACTCCACCTATACATTCTCCTATACACTTCTACATCTTTCCCCACTCCTCATCCCCCTATATATTCATAAGTCTTCATAAACCCACTACCATCTTGCAAACCTTCCATTCACCAAATTCCGTCTGCCTAAATTTCTCTAAACCAACTATCCTACCCCCATTAGAATTCCTTCCCCATACCCACTTTCCTTTCTTCTTCCTTCCTCACCATATTATACCATTGATTGTTCCTCTAATTATCATTCACCATAACCACTTCCCTTGCCATTAGTTTATTACCCATCTCGTGTGCCAATTTGGAGAAGAAATTCAAATCATTCAAGGCAATTTCTTAAGGAATTGGAGGTGCCCACCCACTGTTCGACAAAAAGCCTCAAAGAATTTTTCTTCATAATGGCTTCAAGAAAGAAGAATGCAACACAAGGTGGTGCTTCTACAAGCCGCTTAAGACCAACTCCATCTTCTGAATTGCCGCCAACTCTTCGAGACTCCGTGGATGAGAGGTGGCATGGTCGACCTCTTAATTATGAATTTGGTTTTGACAGCCATCTTATTTGCATCCATCCCAGAAACTCAATGGTTCATTGAGGATTTACGGTGCCGGCAAGCTGATTGTCTTTTGAGCCGGCAAGTGCACTCATCTACCCCAAGTTGGTCAAGGTATTTTATCAGAATCTTCATCCCAAGCCAGATGAACAGGGAGTACTACTTTCATCCCTTGATGGTACTATGATCCTAATTGATCCATGGACTATTGCCACTGCTATGGGATGTCCACACCAAATCCCGGCCAACTTGGAGTCAATTTTCACTCCTATGCCAGAGGATCCGACTATTCCTCTAATGATCAGTCACCTTTCTACTTGCATTTTATCAGGGCCAAAGAATAATTCTACTTCCAAATCGGCCGTCCCACTACATTTATCGTTCACTGATGCCATTCTTATTCATAATGTGTGCCCCCTTGGTCATCGGTTTGAACATCGGCAAGATTTTTCGCGTGCCTTACATGCTATACATTTTGGCCATTGGATATCTTTTTCGGCAATCATCTGGGGGCAGATTAGAAAGTTTTATGATTTCATGATCAAGAAAACTCCAGATAATGACAAAGATTGGGCTTTCCCTTTCGCATTCGTTATTTTTCGACTTCTAAAATGTTGCAGCAGACGAGTTGTCTTATAAGCGGGACATTCGCTATGGTGAGATTGACTTATTCGTAGTCGCTCTCACATGGATATTAAGGTGGTGGCTGCACCTGGAGAGAAGGCTCGGAAAATTGTGGAAGGAGAACAGGTGTTGCCTATTAATCCCAATCAATTGGCTATTGGACAGATCTTGGAGGATGAACCCCTTTATGAGCGTATGAAAGCGGCAGCCGCTGATGATGCTGATGACATTGATGAGCATCCATATGATTATTTGGTGGGTGAGGTGACCCAACTCCGAGCTGAAGTTCAAGAAATTCGTCAAGAACAGAGGATGATTCGTTAGGATCAAAGGTCAATGATGGACTTGTGCGAGCTCTTATGATCCACAATGGGCTTAATCCCGATGCTCCACTGCCTCCATTCTAGATATCCTGCCAAGTGATTTTGTTCTTTGTTTTTCTTTTCTTAGTAGTTGTTATTTTTCTTGATTTTGATTTTTGCCCAGTGAGGACATTGTCCAATTCAAGTTTGGGGGCATAGAGTCTAGTCTAGTTTAAAATATATATAAATATATATTTAATTCAATTCTTTTTCTTTGGTCTATTGATTTTAATTCAAGCATTTGAGAATTGTTTAAGGGATTAAGACACTTAAGTAATTTTTAAATTATTTTCTTAGATAGTCCTGAATTCCTAATATTTGTGCTTTACCTTATGTGGGTTCCATTATCTAGTATGATGGGAGTTCTAGTATTTGTCAGTCCCTAATGGATTTAACATGCACAATGCACACTAGAATTTTATTTATCGGTAATTGTATTTTTAGTTGAATTCTGATGACTATGGATGGATATAAATTACTAAACGTTGAATCCCCACTCATTACACTACACGACTTCCTTCACACTTTTGGCTTTAATGTCTATAAAAAAATTAAAAATTAAAAATTAGAACGATAAAGAAAGAAAGAAATACGGTAACAAAATTTTCAATTCAAACAGAAATTTGAACTGCAAAACGTTGATTTCCCAAAATTATATGTATATATATAAGTATATGTGCGTGCATGTGTGTGTGTGTGTATATATATATATATGAATGTGTGTACATGTGCTACCAAGAAAAAATACATATAGTGATAGTTAAATTTTCAATTCAATTGAAAAAATGAACTCCATAACATTGTTTTTGCACAATTACATGTATATATTAACATATGCATTTAGAAGCATGTGTATTTAAATCCATATATCATCATCATCCTTGCCTTTTTTTTCCAAATGAATTGGGTCGGCCAAATGGATTCTCTGTCTCCATTCTATTCTATTATACAATATGTCTCCTCTAAGATTTAATGTTTTAAAATCATTTTTAATTACTTCATTCCATGTTAGTTTTGGTCATCCTCGTTTTCTCTTACCGTCCATGCAAAGTACTTTTCCTTTTTTAACGGGGCATCAACGGGTCTACTTTCTCTGTGTCCATACCACCTAAGTCTATTTTCACTTATTTTGTCAATAAGAGGAACTACGCCAAGAGTCTCCCTCACATTTTGATTAGTAACATCTTTTATTGTCTCTCCTATCATCCACCTCAACATCCTCATACCAGTCAAGTGAATGTGCTCTTCTTGTTTCCTTTTTAACGCCCAACACTTTGCCCCACATAATATAGTTGGCCTAATAACAGTCCTATAAAATTTTCCTTTCAACTTGTTTTGGTATTTTTTTATCACATAAGATACCACTAACTTGTCTCCATTTAGTCCATCCTATTCCAATCCTTCTAGTAATATTATCATCTATTTCCCCATTTTCTTGTATTACTGATCCCAAGTATCGAAAATGATGATTTTTAGTGACCATATGATCTTGGATTGCTAATTTTAAATCATTACTTTCCGATTCTTTATTAAATTAACATTCCATATATATTCTGTTTTAGATTTACTAATTTCTAAACCTTTTGTTTCTAGTGCATTTCGCCATGTCTCTAATTCGATACTCAAGTCTTCCTTAGACGTATCCACCAACACTGTGTCATCCGCAAAAAACATCCACCATGTGATGTCTTTTTGTATATACTTCGTTATCTCATCCAAGACTAGTGTAAATAGGTATGGGCTAAGTACCGATCCTTGGTGTAACTGTAAACCCACTTTCACAGAGAAATCGTTAGTTTCTCCACAAACAGTATGGACCCTGGTCTTGGTATCCTCATACACAACCTTAATAATGTTCATAAGATTTAAGGGGACTTGTTTTCTATGTAAGGCCCACGAAATTATATCCCTTGAAACTCTAGCATATGCCTTCTCTAAGTCTATGAAAACCATGTGTAAATCTGTTTGCTTACTTCTACATTCTTCTATCACTAAGTAAATGGCCTCCATAGTAGATCTCCCTGTCATAAATCCAAATTGAAAAAGAAATGTTTTGAACAACAATGGTACCAAATGTTGAACTCTCAAGAAACAGCATTTCCAACAACGAGACCAGCTGGAATAAGAATGCAGAGATCAACAGGTGCCAAGACAAAAATTTTAATAATTTGAAAAGAATTTATTTACAAGAAGGTATTAGGTAGCCATCAGAAAAAGCACAAAGAGTTGCAGTACTAACATGTGAAATGAATACAACTCACTACTGCACAAGTTCAAGACCAAAAAAAGGATGCTGTCGTAGTTCAATTCTTGTGAACAAAAAAATCTATAAAATGGGGGGGAAAAAATGATTATAACGAAATTCTGGCACATCACTGTTTTGCAAATAAATGATGGAATTTGTGTAAATTTAACATATTTTTCCTTCATATATAGTCCTATTTATCAATGCTACCTCTCACCTTTAATTATCAAAATAATCGCAATAATTGAAGCCCAATAACAAAATCACCAAAATATAAATATATAATACAGAAATAAAATCGGTAAGTAAAATACCTGGAGTGTGAGACGGTGGTTAGTCCAGTGGAAGTCGCCGGTGACCGACGTCGGAGAAGGGAAGGAAGGCTGGAGGCCTATTGAACTATTCAGAGAGGAAATGGTCTCTGGTTCGTGAGTGGGAAAAAATAAACTCATTTTATAGAGGGACACGTTTGGAATAATTTTTTTTAAAGCGTAGAGATGGTGTGATAGCAGAATTTAGTTACTAATGAGGGTCGGAGTAAATAATTAGGAGTGAGAAAATAGATTAAAGATTGCTTCAACAGATGCAACTAATAAATAAAGATAAGATAATAAGAAAGGGAGATAGTAAATGAGAATTTATATCATTCATGGGAGATTTTATACTAGTATCTAATAACTAAGTTTAAATTTGTTTAGTTAATTAATATTTTCTGTTCTAGCAAAAGGAGATAAGAATATACAATCATATTACATTTTTTTTTAATATATTAAAACTATTATGTGAATTTCATGATTATATTACAGTAAACATAAAATCTTAGCATGAATTATAGAATAAATTATAGTGTTATGTTGGTAGAGTAAATTGTACTAAGAATTCATGAACTCTTAATATAATCTACCGTTATGTTTCGCTAGGCCGACTTGGACAAAAATTCTCTCCATTGGAACAGGGAACTTGTTCCCCCCAATTCAATGGTGTGGCCCGGAATGGGCCACGTCATTTTTTTTAAAAAAAAACACTCTTAAGAAAGTAACCCAAGTTACTCCATAGTGTATATTTACTGTATATGTATTGTATATAGTGTATAATCCCCATTTCTGTATATATTATATAGTGTATATATATACAGAGTATTATATAGCGTACACATTTTTTGAAATCCCCCCTTCTCATTTCATTTCATTTCCCTCCCAAATTGTTGTCTAGGTCAAGAGAAGGAATTGGAAGACAAATTGGAAGAAGGGCATTGAAGGAATTGGAACACAAATTGGAAGAAGGGCGTTGGAGGAATTGGAACGGCAGTATAACACATCATTGATATAGTGTATATTTTCTGAAATCCCCCTTTCTACATAAGAAGAGATATTGGAAGAAGGACGTTAAAGGAATTGGAAGAAGGGCGCTGAAGGAATTGGAACAGAAATTGGAAGAAAAGCGTTGAAGGACTAGCAATGGCGTTGAAAATCTTGAAGGGAAGTCGTGGTTCGTCCAAGTGTTCATCATTGAGTAAGAGCTTTTGAAGAAAGGTTTGAGCTTTATTTATGGGTTGTTATTTATAAATGATTTTTTTTTTTTGTTAATGCAAGAAACAGGTTAAGGTATTTATTGTTAGGAGGGACCTAGGGTTTGTATTTTTCATTATTTCAGTGTTTTACATATGAAATTTTGAATTGTATGAAATTGTTTTTCATTACTTTCGTTATTCGTGAAATATTATTAAATTGTGGAAAAATGAATGCGAAACTATGAAAACTTTATTCGTGATAAATACTACAAAATAGTTGGGATATTCTCTATTATAAGTTATGTTAGGTTTTAAAGTTCCAATTTAAGATGTTAGAATAAATTTTCCATTCTAGTCCTGTAAGGCAGTATTTTATTCGTGATAAGTACTACAAAATAGTTGGGATATTCTCTATGATAAGGAATGGATATTTTACACTTCCAATTTAAGATGTTAGAATAAATTTTCCATTCTATTCCTTTATGCCAATGTTTTATACAATTTGTAATTGTAATTGAGAATTATGATTGGTAATTATAAATAAAGTAACATGGTTGTAATTTTAAACTTCCAATTTAAGATCTTAGAAAAAAAATTCCATTCTATTATTGTAAGGCTATATTTTATACAATTTCTAATGGTAATTGGTGTGTCGTATCTATTCTTGGGTGGTATGAGTTTCCTGCTGCACTATATTTGCAGTTAATTTTCTGTTCGTTTTATGTGTTTGTAGTTCAAATTTTGTTGACAATTGGTCCAAAGGTTGTTCGTGCATAATAGAGTTTGGTTTAGTGCGATGTAAAGACTGGTTTAGAAATGGGTCGGCAGAAGTTGATAGCTCGAAAGAAATCTCCTTTTTTACCAAAAAAAATACCTATACGGAAAAAAATGGCGGACAATATCATACATCCGCCTCCTTCTCCTACTCTCCAATCTATGATGCGAAGCATCCGTAATCGTTCTTCTTTTGTGGGTCGTATACCCCCCCCCCCCTAAATCATCTACTCGTTAAAACTGGGTGGAACAAATGTTGGATCTCCAAATTCATTAACACAGTATCCAAACTTGGAGAGGAAAAGAGGAAGGATGTTGCAGATACAGGTTTCAGCAATTTGTTGAACCTACAATGTGAGCATTTGTCTACCCCACCTTTTACTACATCATTGGGCATTTAGAGTTAGAGAAATGGCGCATTAAACTTGATGATAATCAATATCTCCCAATTAATGCAATTGATGTTCACAATACCCTCAGCTTACCTGCTGGAATCACGACTGTGCCTACATCTCAGCAATTTGATGCCGATTGGATAAGTGAAGGTGGACATCGCAATGGCTTGCATGTAAATACTTTGATGGAAATGGTAGAACAATCAGAGCCAGGCAAAGATTTCTAAAGAGCCTTTGTATTTTTTGCATGTGCCGCTTTTCTAACACCTAATGGACGTTACAGTGCACATGTAAAAGAATTAAAGGTTGTTCATAATGTGAATGAAATAAAGTCTTACAACTGGTGCACATCTGTGCTTCAAACTTTAATGGATCACTTGGGTGAAGGTGAAGAAGGTGAAGAAGGTGAAAAAATAAAGCATAAGTATACTTGATGCGTGCTCTTCCTGCAAGTAAATAACATAACCTACTTATATTTTGCAAATTACTTTATTATTTATGTAATTAGTATGAATCATGACTGATTAAACACGTTGCAATTCAATTCAGCTTTTATATGTCATGAGGTGTAAAATGCAATACCCTTGTTATCCCAACACCGGTGATAAAACCAGCCTTGGTTTTTAGGACACTGCCCTTGTACACGAAAGCTTAAAATGGGAGCTGAAAATGGAAAGTTTTAGATTGGGTCAGGTATTACAGTAAATTTAAAAAGTATTTTCAAGTTCCCATTTTTTGTTGTATTTTATGATACCATTTCGTTGCTTAAGTACAGTAGGTTGAAAATATTTATATGGAACAGTTAATTCCTCTTTAGGCAAATATGTCCCATTCTCCATCGTCGTCGTGGTCGGGAGGTGAAAAAGACAATGGTAGTTGTTCGGAAAGTGAGGTTAAGGTAACGATATATTACTTTACGATTAATGAGTATGAATGAAATTGTAAATATGTAATTGATCAATGACAACCAATTACAATTTTGTATGTAACGTTGCGTTAAAGATATTTGCAACGAAATGGAAAGAGAAACAGAAAACAAAAAAAAAAAAAAAACATTGAAGAGGCTGGTCAAGCAAATGGAGAGTTTGGTGAGAAAAAAAGTCAAAAAGGGCTAGAAGAAAAGCAACTGTTTCTAGAGCAGATGGGGGAGTGTCAGTTGAGGAGAAAGATGCGCCACAGAATTCTAAACATGAAGTTGAGAAGGAAACATTTTACTCCCCCATTCATACAGGTGAGGAACCAGAATTTGGCGATAGAGATGATTGGTGGTATGGTTTGTCGCGTCCCAAAACCCAAAAGTTTGTGCACCAAAAGATAATGGTGTAGAGCTATGATGAATGTGGCCAAGTTTTACATTTAGAATTTGCCACTACTACCTTTCACTAAAAATATAGTTAGGGCAAGTAGGGATCGTCCCAAGGAATTGGTGGATCATACTAGGTTGTGGAATCGAGATTAGGGTTAGTAGGTCGAGTGATCAAAAGATTGGTTGGTGGTTGAATTATACTAAGATGCAATTTAAACTAAAGTAGGCAATTAAATGTGATGAAGAGAAAATAAGAGAGAGATCTTGGGGTTTAGAGATCACCACTAAGCATAGCTTTTCTACACTCTTAATGAATGATTAATGAGGGGGGAAACATGTATTGCAACATAGTGTGTGTGTGTGGTTGTTTCAACAAGCATGGATGATAAATTAAGTATATATTATCTAAGCAACATGGTGGATAGCACAATATATCAAACTAAGCCATTAATCATTTCTTTAAGCCGACAATCCAAGCACATCACAAGGTTAGAGATATATACTACTTGCTTTCGTAAGTATGGAACATCAAACAACAGCATGGATTGTCCTCCCATTTAACATCTAAACTACAACTACACTACAATTAAGCTAATGACATGAAATTAAACTAATTAAACTAAGGGAGAGGCACAATTTATCAAGAAATGAGTATAAACCATCAAACAAACCACAAGAACATTCCATTAAGCACTATGTCTTGACAATCTCTAAATCTATAGCATTAATACACTTAGACATGCATCAATAACACAAGAAATAAAGACAAACACATGAACATCTATTCTAGCATACATAGACATATAGATAGAATGAAATGATCAATTGGAAGCATTAAACCACACAAATCATTGAATAAACAAGATCTATATATATAAAAGTGTCAAAACATGTATCAAAATACAAATCCCCTCAAAAATACATAAATCAAGATGTAGAAAGCATGTTTAAGGCTAACTCTAGCCCTAAGAGGATGTCTAGCCACTCATGGATGGTGTCCTCCAACCCTCAAGGGCTAACTCTATGGTAGAGATTGCTCGTCTTCTTGGTTGATGGAAGAACTCCAAGCTTGTGTCTCTAGCCTACTCCTTTCTTTTCTTCTTCACTAAAAATATAGAAATTGCGTTTCTATCTACTCTCAAGTATATCTCTCAAAAAGTGGCTCATATTCCTTATATAGGTAGGTTACATATCACCCCAAATGAGCTGGGCTCGTACACTAATATTCCTCCCAATGATTGGATATGAGACAACTTTCAGTGAGCTGGAATTTGGATTTTCTCAGGATTTGGGAAGTTCAATCGATCGAACTTGTGGTGAGATTGATCGAACATAGCTAAGATCTATCGAATTTAAGTTGGATCGATTCTCTATGGCGGCACCTTTTTGAATAAAAATAAATCTGAGATATTTTGAATATATTTTTGGGAAAGAGACAAATATGATAGGTATGGTGGTACAAGTGGATAAGATGGAATCTTTTTAATCGATCGGAAGAAAGTTGGATCGATCAAACTTTGTGGGATCTTTGGATAAGGATAAAAGAGCTTGGATCCATCTTGAAATGCTGAGATCGATGAACTTTCGATCGATCGAATATTTTATGAGATCGATCGAACATGTTGAATTTCTACCACTTACTTCCTTTTGTTCCCACTTTACTCCTTTCTTTGATTCATCTCAAGATTGCTTCAATTATGCTCTTATTTAGCTGAGTTAGCTTATTTTGGGGATAAGTACCTGAAAATGGAAAAAATACAAAATCAATCTAAAGCGGGAAAATAAGATAGATAAAGATTCCAGAATACCTAAGCTTAAGGGATTTAAATGCATACTTTTCAGAGCTCATCACACCCCCAAACTTAAATATTGCTAGTCCCTAGCAATGAACTAGAAAGTAAATAAATGAAATGAACAACTATACAACTAAGAACTAGAAAGCAATAAATGGATAACGTCACTTTCGTAGGGAACACGATTACATTTAGCATATGCAACAAGCCTTTTAAACCCCTAGGTTACCTCTAGTGAACGAGTGAAGTCTCGTGAGGCTTTCCAGAAATGATACCCACAAACATTAAGCTCATTCTTTTAAAAGAGGCACTAATATTGCAAACAAGCATTGGGAGAAAACTACCTCAAGTAGCAATTTTTCAAACATTTCCAAGCAATCTCCCAAAATTTCAACATCAAGCAAACAAGTATGGTCCTCTACACATCAAGAAAATGATCATGAAAATCAAAACAACTCTAGAATCCTTTTTAAGTGGACCGGCATCAAGTATGTTGCTATCTTAGCTAACTAAAGAAATGATCACATCCTTACCCTCAAACTAGCATACAAATCTAGTACCGATCATCAAGACAAAAAGTGAACATTTTATTAAAACTTTACTGTTCTAGGTGCGTTTATTCTTTTCACTCAATTTTTTTTTTTTTTTTTTAGGATCAAAGATAGAAGCATGGTGCAATGTAGTGATCTATTAAGCTTTCTAGCGATTCATGAGGTCGAGCGTTAGGTCAATGACTCCCAAACCAAACGGCTTTAGTGCACTAGGTGTTCAAACACCCTAAGGACTTACAAGCTCAAATCAACTAGGTTACAAATCAAGACAACCTCCATCTAATCATTTCCCACTACTCACCTTTTGGGAGAAGTCCTCACTTTTTTATTGCTTTTGCGACTTTCTTTCTTCTTCTTCTTCTTCTTTTTTTTCAAGTTCATTTATTAACCTAGAGTTTGGGCCCTCCACCTTTCGGCGTGAGAAATTCAGTGTTTGATGAGGCTAAAATCCCGACTACTTAGTGAAAAGGGGTTGTTATCCACCTTTATCAAGAATGAAAACTTTCAATGCACTACTAGCCTAATCGAGATATAACCAATTCAATAACCAATAAAGCATGTACCTCACAAATGAATACTAGTGTGCGCCTGTGCTAGTGTAGAATATTAGAGTGAATCTCAAAATAATCACAAAATCAAGATGATGTGGATCACAAGTGCAAGCATGATATCAATCTTTCGAAAAATTTATCCTTAAATGGCATCCACATGGCATACAAGGAGTATTGGACTCTCTAGTCAAGCAATTTTTAAATTTTAAGCAATATAGTCCTTAAAAGATCAAAATCATAGCTAGTTATGGACCAATCATAGAAAATCCCTCAAATACACGAGTCATGTTCAAAATTTTGAATTTAAAGCAAACACTGCAAATCACACTATTACCCCCAAACTTAAATGGCATAGTGTCCTCAATGTGCAAAGAGAACAAAAGGAAAGAGTATACCAGTGCAACTATAGCAAAGAATAGCCGGAACACAAGTATCCAAAATAGGTGGCATAGTCCCCCCAAACTTGGGATTAACTGTGGTCCTGAAAATTTGGCACTTGGATAAAACTCATCAGATAATAAAAGGGATAATAACAGTGCATAGTGGACATGCAAGTGTAAATAGGATAACAACTGAAAATAGAGAGAGGTATAAGGGTGGTCCTAAAAATTTTGGGCAGTACTCTCTCTCACTAAAGTCACTGGGATGCACCTGATGGAGTCAGTCACAGACAGATATATCAATAGAAGAATATGACATCCAAAAGATTATGGATAAAATAGAAAAACAGAACAAAGTACAGTACATCCAGTGAGATATCAAAGCCAATAAACTGGCCGCAAAAATAATATAACAATATAAAAAATATGTAGATATCACAGATATATAAGAGGAGTAAGAAGATATGGAAATCATGAAGAGGAGGTAGAACGAGCAGGGCGTGCTCCGCGGATGTCTCTGGATAGATCACGTAATGTAGCTAAGACATCCGTATGGAATGAAGTAATGTCAACTCGGATAGAAACAGTGTCTGCTCGAATAGAGACTACGGCATCCTCCAAAGCCTGGATGCGCTCTCCAAAGCCGGGTGTCTGTGTTGGAGCCGGGAGAGTGATGATCCCGAGCCTGCTCCTTATCCTGAATGGGCGACCCAGCCAGAGAGTGATACTTCTGGTCCTCTGCGGGCTGCTCCAAGTTAATATCCATGTGCATGGCAGGCGGATCGACTGGTATATCATCCGCCACCTGCTCTGCTGCTGCTGCTGCCTGCTCCATCTCCTCTCTCTCTAGCTCCTCAGCTGCCTCGACAACGTCGTCCTGCATACTCTTGATAAGAGCCTTGTAACTCTTGTCCCAATCCTTCTTCTAGAATGTGCAGGCCCCGGACTCAGTACACTCCTGTGGCTGGAAGGGATATCACTGGTCTCTCAGAATCTGTGTGATGAGATGGCCGAATGGGAGATACTTAGCCCTTTTGGGCTTGGCCTTGCTGATATGGTCAACATACAACTTCATCATAACGCTCCAGATGAGCGCATGAATGGATAGCCAGTGCCCTGTATAGAAGGCTTATAAAGCTGTAAGATAGTCGCTGTGCCTCTGTATCTTGTGGCCAGCCATAAAAACATTTCAGTATAGCACCAAATCGAAGAACCACAGGTCGTCTGGCAGATAAGTCCGGGTGGCGAAAGTCTCACCACCGGCATAGTGACCTGTGAGTGCAACGGCCATGTCTGCACATGTAGGCCTCCATAGAGTATGATAGGTATCCTGGAGATCGGGAGGGCAGACGTGTGGATAACGGCAGGATCTGGAAAGAGTGTCCACCGTGATACTGATAAGGTGGCTGTCAATGGTAGTCCGCAGCTCCGCCAGGTTACTCGGGGCAGGTCAGAGGTTCTGGAAGAACATCCGGACCAACCTCGGGTACACTGGGTATGTGACAGGGGCTAGTATGGCTGAGATGCCCCTCCGGTCTATATCGTCATATGCTGCTCTGGTAAGAACAGACCAGGAGAAGTAGTCTATGTGAAAGACCGACTCGTGCGCCACCCGAAGGCATGAGTATCTCGGTAATGGCCGGTCTAAGGCCTGGGCTGGTTGAGCTGGTGGTGGTGATGGAGATGGTATGTGCTCAGCCTCAGCGTCAGCCTGTGAAGAAGATGCCTCGGCTGAAGACTGTAGTCGACTGTCGGATGGAGACTGAGGTGGAGTGGGCTCTGCTGGCTCCTCTTGAATGGGGTCCTGGGCTTGAAATGGACCTGCCTCGTCGTCCAAACTCTGCTTGGCCCTGCGGTGTTAATGTCCGCGAGCAACAGTCTTTACCCTAGTCATGGCCTGCAAAATAAAAGGAAAACTTGCAAAAAGAAAGTTAGTGCCGGTATAAAGAATTAAAGCACAATTGATAGAATCATGTATGTTAAATAAGATAGACAAAACAGATAAGGAATATGTATCTATGTAAGTGACAAGGAATAAGTGACATGATGTGAAACATACTGGACAATATTAGTATGGAATGCATCCAATGTGAAAAACACAGGCATTGGGCATGTATGAAATAGCATGAAACACAAGAGATGGCGTGTGAAATGTGTGAAGTATATCTGTGAAGTTCGATTGATCATAAAAATGTGAGATCGATGCAAGTTCGATCGATCGAGAATATGTGAGATAGATCTGTTACAGATCGATCGAATAAAAAGTTCGATCGATCGAACTGTGAGGTGAAACTTGAAAAGTCACAGATCTGTGACGTGGATGGCATGAGGCCTTCACGAACATGGTCGTGGGCCTATCTACACAACAAAGTATCAACATTGGTTACTTGATTCGTCCCGTGACCCCTGAAATCAAATCAAAAATCAAAAACATATAAAACCATATATACATATATATATATATATATATATATATACATATATTCAAAGAGATTCGAAGCTTCATCAATGGCGATATGCATCATCAAAACAACATAGATCTAATATTTAAAGCATGGATTGCTCAAATCGAAGCTTAAAACACAAGAGGGGTTCGGAACTCACCTATAAACTGAGAGGGAAGTTGAGATGCGAAAGGGTGAGATATGAATGAGATCTACGATGGAAGAGAGAGAGGATTGACGCTTGGGATGGTCGCCGGAGTCTCGTCGGAGATGGAAAAGATGGGTTGTGCAGCGGCGAAGGGAACGAGGGTTTAAGAAGGTGTAGATCGATCTTTGAATTGATCTATAAACCCTTGACTTTATATTTTTAAAAATCTTCCCGAGCCAGTTCGATCAATCGAACTGCAACTTCAGATCGATCGAACTTAGATCGATCTTTCTTCTAAAATTTTTGAGTTTTTTTGAAAATTTTTGAAAAATAAAAAATTGAAACTGTTTTTTGGTTTTTTTTTTTTTTAATAAATAATTTGAAAAAATAAAAAAAAAAATCAAAAATGGAAAATTAAAAATTGAAAATATTTTTGGATTTTTGGAAAAATAAAAGAAAATAAAAGAAAAGAGAATAAAATCTTTTTTTTTTTTTTTTTTAAGTTTAAAATTTAAAAGTCAAAACAGAGTCAAAGTAATGAATTCCAGAATTGAGATCGATCTGAACTAAATGTTTGATCGATCTAAAAGAGAGCAAAAATATGCAGGTTTTTGGGTTCAAAATTTTTTCTAAGTGTTGGACACTGCAGATCGATCCAATGGTGAAGTTGGATTGATCGAAGAACTTCAGATCGATCTAGGAAAGTCTTCGATCGATGGGACAGATAGCTGAAATATGCAGGTTTTTCTCGATCGATGGGACAGAGGGTGATTTGGATGTAGGTGGGAAGTTCGATCGATCGAACTCATTTTGAGATCGATCGAACTTATGCAAAATGCTCAATTTCAACATAAAAGTGCATGCAATCCTAATCACAGTTCCTAGCAATGCATATGAACCCAGAGCCAATATCTAGACTTCGCAAGAAATGAAATTAAAGATAGAAATGAGGGAGAAATAGGGTTTTGACACCCTACGAAATGCCTTGCTAGTCTTTAACGTTTCTAGTAAGACGTTGGGCTCTTTTAGCCCGGATCAAACATCTTATAATGCATCCCCTCCTTGACGGGGTAATAGATGCTTTGAACTCCACCCAACAAATGGTTCTTTAAGGAACTTGTTGGATTAAGCTCAAAAGAAGTTTTCGGTCCTTGGTCAAAACAATCTTTGGGCTTTCATGCCCTTTCAAAGCAAGAATTTGAAACAATTTTCTTAGAATGAAGGGTTGAAGATGAACTTTTTGAAACTTCAGTCTTACACAAAAACTCAATTCCTTCACATTTAAGGTCATGACATTTCTCCACAACATTAACTTCTTCATGCTTGTCAAATGAATTGGGGGTCAGATTGAAGATATTCAACTTCACCTTTATGTGGCCAAATGAGATGTTCGTTATCCCCGTCCTACAATTAATGTTGGCATTCGTGGTTGCCAAGAAAGGACGGCCAAGGATAACGGGAATTTGGCTCCTAGGATTCGAGACCGGTTCCGTGTCAATGACAACAAAATTAATGGGGAAAAAGAATTTATCAATCTTAATCAATACGTCCTCAATGATACCCCTAGGCTTTTTGATAGATCGATCGGCAAGTTGCAAAACCACCGACGTCGGTTTCAAGTCTCCTAAGCCTAATTTGACATATACCGAGTATGGAAGAAGATTAACACTTGCTCCTAAGTCAAGAAGAGCCCGATTAATGATATGATCTCTAATGATGCATGAAGTAATAGGTGAACCGGGGTCCTTAAACTTCGGAAGAGTGTTATGCTACAAAATTGAGCTTACTTGCTCGGTTAAGACCACTTTCCTAGGTGCTTGGCTTTTGTTCTTCCTCTTTTCGGTGCATAAGTCTTTCAAAAACTTGGTATAAGCCGGAATTTGCTTGATTGCATCCAAAAGTGGAAGATTGAATTTCACTTGCCTAAACACATCCATAATTTCATTTGTTTTGGCCTTTTGCTTGTCAATTGAAATGGATCCTTTTAAGGCATCCGGGAATGGAGCTCTTGGCTCAAAAACCTTTTCAAACATTTTCTTTGAAGTCTCTTCAACATAAGAAATTTTGAAATCATGTTGCAAATTTTTCTTTTCAAAATCACTTTTTAAATCACTTTTCAAGATATTCTCATTTGAAAGATCATGCATATGCAATGAAGGAGGAATAGGATGTGAAATGGGACGGGTGTCAACTTGTGGTTGCACCAGTTCACTCTCTTCATTGGACATACCCACTTGGTTGTTTACAATCTTCCCACTTCTCAAGGTAGTCACCGCATTGACATGCTCTATTGTGTGACCTTCCGATAAGGAATGAGTCTCCACAACACATTGTTGCTTTTGTGGGGCATTCAAAGGCATTTTCCCTTTCTCTCTAGTATTTAAAGTACTAGCTATTTGCCCTACTTGGATTTCTAGCTTAGCAATGGATTGAGAATGAGAATGAAGTAATTGAGTATTCGCCTCTAGAGTGTCTAGAGCGGTCAAAACTTTCTCTTCAAAAGCGGGACTCCTAGCATTTCCTTGAGAATATGATGGTTAATTAGGAAAATGAGAATTAGAAAATTGATTTCCTTGTGATTGAAATGGTCTATATCCTTGGGAACCTTGGCTTTGCATTGGAGGTGGAACATATTTCCCTTGGAAACCACCTAAGGGAGGGTTTAAGCCTTCCCCTTGGTTTCTCCAAGAGAAATTTGGGTGATTCCTCCAACTAGGATTATAATGATTGCCATAAGGTTTGTTTGTGATACCCCTCGGATCCGAGACACGGGTTGATCAGGCCCAGGCCCAAACCCGAGGGAATATCAAACAATTAATATTTTATAATGAACACGGAATACAAAATAAATTAAGAAATGAAATTAAAGCTGGAAGGAACTAAAAATAGAATCCGCAAAATATTATAATTATTAAAATTCATCAAACCCAAACTCCAAAACTCCATCAGTTTACAACTTGGGAATCCATCTCTAGTGGGCCCCTATTAAACATCCAAACGGAAAATAGAACAACTGTAATAAGCGTCTAGAAATAAAACTATAGAGAGAGCCCTACATCGTCGGAAGAGTGAATAGAGACCTCTGCTCAGCACGAACACGTCTAAGCCTGGAACTGTCGTGTACCTGAAAAATAGAAGTGGGTCAGGCCCACGCGCAAGTTCTATACTACTACAATCCAAACAGAGGCCCGATACGCATGTACATCCTAAACAATTCAACAATAGCTAATAGTTCGTAAATATATATATAGTCACACTAAAGGACTCTCACTGGACTACAGGCCGGTCTCAACCTGAATAGAGGTAACATGCTAAAACGCATACGAAGTGGGCATATGTACCTATACCTAAACAGGGTACACCTCCAACCATTGTAGCCAGCTACACATCCCGATGCATATACGCTCCCTAGCCATCGGTCCTGAGGCTCAAGCTCATACCGAGGCACCATAACAGTACATATA
This sequence comes from Cornus florida, assembly GCF_030987335.1. Lineage (NCBI taxonomy): Eukaryota > Viridiplantae > Streptophyta > Magnoliopsida > Cornales > Cornaceae > Cornus > Cornus florida. The sequence goes on from NW_026775578.1 coordinate 67,555,091, forward strand.
TAAAATCCATCCAAAACCCCTGGTATTGCCGCTCAACAAGTAGTTGCCATGACAATACAAATTCACGGGACTTAACTTTTAGTTAATCCCATCCTTATTCCAAGTAGGTGGGTAATGGTATTGTTTTAAAAACCAAACCCATCCTTAGTATGCCACCGTCCCATACCGGTGCCTACTTTCCAATCCTCTAGTAGTCAATAATACCAATAAATCAAGTATATATCAACTAAATTCCAATATCCAACATTCAATGTTAGAAGTGATAAAATAAGCATTGATAAACAGGGTCACAATAACAACATATACATGCCCAATTTAAGTTGTTCCCTTTAGTCTGATATAAAGACAGAATTAATTAAAACTTCAATTTAACACTTTACAAATGACATACAGATATGTAGGGTATGTATCACAAAATCCTAACCTCCACAGTTGATATTAACTGTGATAATGTAAGCATCAAAACAATATTCACAGTATGTATGTAGACATGCTCAAGTTTTAGTGTTCCACAAAACCGATCTAGTGTTAAACTCAAATCCTCCTAGTATTTAAGTTCCAACAGTTGCTATTACAGAAGTTAAGATAGCTATCATCTAGACCGATCCTTCCAATAATTTATACTAGCAGTGGTAAGGAAAAACGTGAACCACAGAACCACAATGCATCCACAAACATGCTTAGTCTAGGTTGAACAAGCATACAACACTACTGTAACTACCAGTTTCATAGCAAAACAGATATCATTTTAGTTTCGTTTAATCTTCATTAATCCTGGAATCATTTAAGAGTATGAAGCCTAAGGGAAAGAGTAAGGATAGAATCTTGCCTCAGAAACTTTTGTTCAAAGTTTCAACGTCGTCTTCTTAAAAAATCCCGACGAGTTCCAAAACCCAGTTACTGTTCACTGGTACGAAACACTATTCCCGAACTCAAAATCTGATCTCCACCGTTCAGATTGTGCGACACTGAGTCATGAACCTATCCTCCAAATTTCAGCTCGATCGGACCACAGACAAAGCGGAATCGGATGTTTGATGAAATCTGGGCAGAATGGAAAAAACCTTTAAAAAATCCCGGCGAGTTCCAAAACCCAGTTACTGTTCACGGGTACGAAACACTATTCCCGAACTCAAAATCTGATCTCCACTGTTCAGATTGTGCGACACTGAGTCATGAACCTATCCTCCAAATTTTAGCTCGATCAGACCACGGACGAAGCAGGATCGGATGTTTGATGAAATCTGGGTAGAATGGAAAAAACCTGTGCGACCCAGTTATTGTTCACGAGTACGAATCACTGTTCCCGAGGTCAAACTCTGATCTCCACCGTTAGATTGTGCGTCACTGAGTCGTGAACCTCTCCTCCAAAATTCAGCTCAATCGGACCACGGACAAAGCAGGATCGGATGTTTGATGAAATCTGGGCAGAATGTGAAAAACTGCGTTTTTCCTTCTCCACTTCCACAAAACGTGTGCTTTGTTTAAAAAACCCTACACAGACGTCTACCTTATACTTATAGAGTTTTCCTAAACCCTAGGTTCATTTAAGTCCAACTCACAATCCTAACTGGCCCATCCAATTAACGTAGAAACCTACGATGGCTATAATATAAAAACCCTAATTTATACTGTAATTAAAACCCTAGTTAGATGTATTTACCTAATTACCCTATTCACCATTAAATACTTAACAAATAATCTAATTGAACAAAATAATAATTAGTAAACCCAATTAAACCAAATAAGACACACATAAAATAAGACACACATAGAATAATTAAACCAATTACACTTAAACCATTAATGCCAATTAAATAATTAAAACACTAACAAGTAATTCCAATCAAATAACTAAAAATAAATATCATTTAAATAAATTAAATCACCACAAAAGAAAACAATTAAGCACCTAATAAAAAAATAATAACACATAATCAAATAAAATGCACTTAAATAATAAATTAAATACCATTAAATAGTAGGAATATCCTTTTTAAAATTAGGGGTATTACATTATTCCCTTGATTAACAAAAGCTGCATTGACTTGTTCATGATGCTCACTTTGCATATGTCCATGGGTACAATTGGAAGTAGAATGTAAAACACTTGAACAAGTCATACATATCTCATTGGATGTATGACGGGAATGGTTAGGGACAGAAGATACTTGATTTGCCGAGTTTTGGTTAATCAAGAATTAATCAAATCTTTGAGATAAGGATTTCATCTCGGCGGCTATTTCATTGGAATGGTCGACTTGATGTAAGCCAACACTCTTCCTTCCACTTGAATTCCTACCATTCTTGGAAGATAAAGTTCGATGCAAGGAATTTTCACTCATGCTCTCATAAAGACGCCACACGTCATCCTCATGCCTATCAATATAAGAGCCACCCATGGAAGCATCAACCATGCCCTTATAATTGTCCGATAAGCTCTCAAAGAAATATTGAACTAATTGCCATTTAGGCATGTCATGATGTGGATACTTCCTAAGCAACTCATTGAATCTTTCCTATGTCTCATGGAACATTTCCCCATCCCCGTGTGAAAACTCTCGAATTGAGGTTCTCATAGCATTGGTCTTAGAAACCGGATAGTACTTTTTCAAGAACTCTTGTTGCATTTTTGCCCAAGAAGTTATTGAAAAAGGCCTAAGACTATTAAACCAATATTTTGCCTTGTCTTTAAGGGTAAATAGAAAAATTTTAAGCCTTAAGACCTCTTCCAGCATGTCCGTGTGTCTTACGGTGGAACATACTTCAAGAAACTCATCCAAATGCTTGTAAGGTTCTTCACTTGGAAGTTCATGATAGTTGGGAAACATTTGATTGGCTTGTGGTTTGATCTCATAGTGGTGTGCTCTAAATGGTGGTAATTGAATGCATGTGGGTGCATTGTATTCATTAGGCACATAGTGATCTCTTAAAGCAAGGGGAGGATTAGCAATTGGAGGTGCAACATGGGCACCTTGATTGCCTTGAATGATGGGAGGTGGTGGAGCATAGATTGGCCTTGACATTCCCAATGGAACTTGGCGTTGTTGTTGTGGTGGGTGAATGAATGGCCTTGGCATGCCTAATGGTACTTGCATATTATCATGATGCACATTGGGGTGGATGATACCTTGTTGGTCTATATGACCGAGGTCCTCCATATGGTCCTCATTATGTCCTTCCATTAATGAAATGGATTAACTAGAACTTCCTCTTCCCCAAGGGTTTCGAATAACGGATTCAAGATAAAAATTTAGAAGAACAAGAGTAGGTTTCAATGATCTACGACCATGCATGCACAACAAAACACAACAAGCAACAAGTAATGAACAAACACTTCACATTCTCAACAAATCAATCAATCAACAAACTTCCACCACATACAATGATCCCATACTCCCATACTATCAACAATATGCAAAGAGAAGTAAATTGCCTTCACGTGGGCTCACGATTTATCTAAGAATTGAAATACAAGCCTCCACGCGGGCCGACGATTTAACTAGAGATTGAGTTAAGAAAGAGCTCAAAAAGGGTCCTTTAGCACTTCAATTTATTTTTCAGTTTTTAGCCTTGCAATTTTTTAGAATTTTGCCTTTTTCCTTTACTTTGCTTGAATGCTCATTTGCTCACATTCCTTTCAATGCACATAGTCAAACAAGAACCAGCATAATAAGTAACTAAAATGAAAACAAAGTAAAGGCACGATCAAAAGAGTACTAATTCCTAATTGATTCCATAAACACGACGTTGCCTTCAATCATTCCTCGGCAACGGCGCCAAAATTTGACGAGGCCGCTTGTATACGTCAAAATAATGTAGTGAATGTGCAGTTCAAAAAAAGCCTTTTAGGTCAAATTTAAACCTATAAAAACCACTACTACTAATGTAGCAAGAGTGAGTAGGAATCATCCCAAGGGATTATATGTGTTGGAATTTTACTTCGACTCTAGCGTATCAAAAGATTGCAAAGAAGGGTTATCTATTGGATTACACTAAGATGCAAAGAAATTAAAATGCAATTAAAATAAACTAGTGAGATATAAGGATTTAAGAGATATGAAGAGAGATCTTAGGGTGTTGGAATCACCACTAAGCTCATGTAATTAACCACTTGCTTTCCATTAATGGGAAATACATTGTTGTGAACAAAATGCGACTACCAATTGCAATATTAAGCATGGGCCATCAAATTCATGTATGAATTGTCTACCTAACCAACAAATAAAATAAGTGTAGAACAACCCATTAAATCTAAGCATGACCCATCAAACTAGTCACAATTGTAGCACACATCAACCTAGATAATCATGAAATTTGCAATAATAAGCCATGAAATATCAAATCAAGTATAAATTGTCTACCTACCTACAAACATGAATTAAATTGTAGAACAACCCATCAAGTATAAGAATAATCCATCAAATTAATTGACAAACCTATTCAATGAAAACCCATGCTTAGCCATCACTAAATTCTTAATTAATCACACATAGACATGCAACCAACATAGAGAATCTAGTGTAGAGATTAATTACCAAATAATCACATATAAGACAATATGTAATCAAATAGAGAATCAATAGAAAGAATTAATCCATATGAATCATGTAAGAAATAATTCTTAATTTAATCACATACAGACATGTAAATAAACTAAAGAATTAATAAGAATAATTAAACCATAAAAATCATAGAAATATACCAAGATTCATTAAATTCACAAGGTTAGAACACTAATCACAACAATATATATAAATCCCCAAAAATAGAAATACAAGGGTTTAGATTACACAAGACTTAGGGCTCATCCAAGCCTTAAGTGTAGATCTAGCCAATCATGGAGGAGGTAGATGTGGTCATGAAACCCTCAAGGGTAAGCTCCAAACATGGCTCCATCTTTTTCTTCTTCTTCTTTAAAGCTCTAGAGAGAGAGAAAAAGAGTGGATCTAGAGATGGATCTTGAGATGTGCCTCCACTTCCCCCTTTTCTTCTAACCCTAGTCTTTAACTTTTCTAGAGAGAATATAAAATTACAATGTAAAAATAAATATGATAAAAGCTCCTCACAAAATGGGTCACTTCCCTTTATATAGAAGGTCCTTTTCTTAGCCATTGAGTCAGAAATATAGCCCTAAAAATATCTAATCCTGTACTATGTGGTAGATGGAGTTTTGGGCGCGTGCGGGAATAAGACAGCTCGCTGCCAGCACATTTTCAATCGATCTAACTTTTCTTCGATCAATCCAACTTTTCTTCGATCGATCTGAGAAAAGTTTGATCAATCCAACTTTGATCGATCTCAGAAAAGTTGGATCAATCTAACTTCGATTGATCTCAGAAAAGTTGGATCTATCCAACTTAGCAGTTTTTCAGCATTAGCCTCTTTTTGCTCCAAATCAGCTTTCTTTTGCTCCAAATCCTCACGAAGACTTAGTTTGACTCCAAAAAGGCCTTAAGACACCATTTTTAGCTCGTTTTAACTTTATTGACCTAAAAAGGGAAATAACACGAAATTAGTCTAAAACGGAAAAATAAGATAGATAAATGTCCTATAATATTTAAGTTTAAGGGGTTTAAATGCGCACTTTTCAGCACTCATCACACCCCCAAACTTAAATATTGCTAGTCCCTAGTAATGAACTACAAAGTAAAGGAATGAAATGAACAACTATACAACTATGAATCTAGAAAGCAATAAATGGATAACGCTACTTTCATAGGGAACACGATTGCATTTAGCACATGCAACAAGCCTTTTAAACCCCTAGGTTACCCCTAGTGGACGAGTGAAGTCTCGTGAGGGTTTCCAGAAATGATACCCACAAACATTAAACTCATTCTCACTGAAGAGGCACCAATATTGCAAACAAGCATTGGGAGAAAACTACCTCAAGTATACAATTTTTCAACCATTTCTAAGTAATCTCCTAAAATTTCAACATCAAGCAGGCAAGTATGGTCCTCCATACATCAAGAAAATGATCATGCAAATCAAAACAACTCTAGAATCCTTTTTGAGTGGACTGGCATCAAATATGTTGCTATCTTAGCCAACTAAAGAAATGATCACATCCTTACCCTCAAACTATCATACAAATCTAGTCCCGATCATCAAGACAAAGAGTGGACCTTTTATTAAAGCTTTATTGATCTAGGTGCGTTTATTCTTTTCACTCGATATTTTTTTTTTTTTTTTTTTCTATCCTTAGGATCAAAGATGGAAGCATAGTGCAATGTGTTGATCTATTAAGCTTTCTAGCAATCCAAGAGGTCAAGCGTTAGGTCAATGACTCCCAAACCGGACGGCTTTAGGGCATTAGGCGTTTAAACACCCTTAAGGACTTACAAGCTCAAATCAATTATGCTACAAATCAAAACAATCTCCATCTAATCATTTCCCACTTCTCACCTTTTGGGAGAAGTCCTCACTTTTTTATTGCTTTTGCAACTCCTTTTTTTTTTTTTTTTTTTTTTTCAAATTATTTACCTAGAGTTCGGGCCCTCCACCTTTTGGTGCGAGAAGTTCAGTGCTTGATAAGGTTAGAATCTCGACTACTCAATGAAAAGGTATTGTTATCCATTTTTGTCAAAATGAAAGCTTTCAATGCACTACTAGCTCAATTGGGATATAACTAATTCAATAATCAACAAAGTATGTACCCCATAAATGAATGCTAGTGTGCTCCTGTGCTAGTGTAGAATCCTAAAGTGAATCTCAAAACAATCACAAAATCAAGATGATGTGGACCATAAATGCAAGCAAGATATCAATCTTTCAAAAAATTTACTCCTAAATGGTATCCACAAGGCATACAAGGAGTATTGGACTCTCAAGTCAAGCAATTTTTAAATTTTAAGCAATATAATCCTCAAAAGATCAAAATCATCGCAAACATCAATCTCAAATCTCAATCATGCATTTAAAGCTCAACTTTAAGTAGAATGCAATAAAGACACCTTCCTCCCAAACTTAAACCACACATTATCCTCAATGTGCAATGAGAACAATGAAAAGATGGAAAGAGTATACCGTGGTGGCGAAAGCATGAAGCCCAGCAATGATCCAATATGAAAAGGGTCTCCCCTAAACTTGGAATCAACAACCTACTTGAATAACCACACTAGCAAACTCGCATCAAATATCAAATGGGATAAGAATAATCAAATCATGCATTCTAAGGAAATATAACACAAGATGAAAGAAAGATATGAGATCAAGCCTTAACTAAAGCATGAAAGTATGCATGACTACTCATAAGGGCACAATGATAAAAAGTTTTTATATTTTTTTTTTTTATAAAAGCAAATATATACAAAATGTAAGAAAAATAAAGAATAAAATGCATGAACAAAATAAAAGAAAAAGACAAATAAAGAAGGTAAAATGTAATGAAAGAATATGTATAATGTAAGAAATGAAAAAAAAAAAAAAAAAGTAAGAAATGATGCAAGAACAAAATAACAAAAAAATTAAAATAAAACCTTTTTTTTTAATATGAAAGTATGTACAATGAAACAAAATGCAAGAAATATGCACAATAATTGCTAAGTTTAACGTCTTTAGCAAGACGGGATGCCACTTTGAAAAACCGTATTTTCTTTTATTATTATTATTATTATTATTATTATTATTTTTTTTTTTTTTTTTGTAGACAAAACAAATATGTACACAAACAAAAACAAAAATAAAAAGATAAGTAAATAAAAATGTAAGAAGTAAAAATGTAAGGAAATAAAGAATGCAAAGAAATAATAATATATATATATATATATATTTTTTTTTTTTTGCGTTGGATCGATCATAGAAAACTTGGATCGATCATAGAAAAATTCGAACGATGGGACCGAGAGCATGCATTTTGTGTTTCTGGAATTTTCAGAACTTTCGATTGATCCAACATAAGTTCGATCGATCCAACATTAAGTTGGATGGATCCAACATTTTGTTTTTTTTTTTGAAATTTAAGATTCAAAATAAAGTCTAAGTAAAAGGCAACCAAAAAACAGAGATTGATCAATCCCAGATCGATCTAGAAGAGGCTCAGATTGATCGAACATGCAAAAACCTACATACAATTTTGAACGATGCAACAGAGAGGCCTTTTTCAGAGGGTTCAAAAAAAAAAATTCTAAGTGTTGGAACTGTAGATTGATCCAAGAGGGGGTTGGATCAATCTTGGAACTTAAGATCGATCAAATAGGAACTTCGCACGATGGGACAGAGAGCTGTTTTATGCAGGAAATCTTTGCACGATTAAACAGAGAGGTGATTTGGATGCAGGGTGGAAGTTCGATCGATCGAACCTCTTTTGAGATCGATCGAACAGACACAAAATGCCTATTTTCAACATGAAAGTAACCAAAATGAAACCATACCACCAAAAAAAAAAAAGTCACAAAAGTAATAAAAAAGTGAGGACTTCTCCCAAAAGGTGAGAAGTGGGAAATGATTAAATGGAGGTTGTTTTAATTTATAGCCTAGTTGATTTGAACTTATAAGTCCTTAGGGGTGTTTGAACACCTCGCGCCTTAAAACTATCTGGTTTGGGAGTCATTGACCTAACGCTCGACCTCATGAATCGCTAGAAAGTTTAATAGATCACTACATTGCACCATGTTTCCGTCTTTGATCTAATAAAAAAAAAAAATCAAGTGAAAAGAAAAAACGCACCTAGAATAGTAAAGCTTCAATAAAAGGTCCACTTTTTGTTTTGATGATTGGTACTAGATTTGTGTGTTAGTTTGAGGTTAGGATGTGATCATTTCTTTAGTTGGCTAAGATAGCAACATACTTGATGCCGGTCCACTCAAAAAGGATTCTAAAGTTGTTTTGATTTTTATGATCATTTTCTTGATGTGTGGAGAACCATACTTGCTTGCTTGATGTTGAAATTTTGGGAGATTGCTTGTAAATGTTTGAAAAATTGTATACTTGAGTTAGTTTTCTCTCAATGCTTGTTTGTAATATTGGTGCCTCTTTTGAAAGAATGAGCTTAATGTTTGTGGGTATCATTTCTGGAAACCCTCACGAGACTTCACTCGTCCACTAGGGGTAACCTAGGGCTTGTTGCATATGTTGAATGTAATCGTGTTCCCTACGAAAGTGGCGTTATCCATTTATTGCTTTCAATTCATAGTTGTATAGTTGTTCAATTCATTCCTTTACTTTCTAGTTCATTGTTAGGGACTAGCAATATTTAAGTTTAGGGGTGTGATGAGCGCTGAAAAGTATATTCTTTGTAAAGTTTTATCGGACAACAGCCTTTCAAAGTATATAAAGAAATCTGGAAGAATCAGTTGCCTGGATAAGTATGCCTTCAAACAACCTGGATAATCCATTCTGTATGTATGAGTGGGTTGGAATTAGCGTTTTGATCTAATTTGTCACCGTCCTATACCGGTACATATCATGCATATGATCCGTAAAAGATGCAACATTTTAAGCAGTACATCAAGCAATATCCACATAATCCAAATAGTTGATAAATGCAGAATTTAAACCGTTCATCAACATCCAATCCAGAATTCATTCACGTAACTTAACGAGACAAAGTTTAATAGTTCATCAAGTTAAAGTCCAGCGTCCATCCAGTTAATTGACAGAAAATATATAATTAATTCTTCAATTAATTCCAAGCCATCATCCAATTAGATTAACAAAACCTATGTATCAATTTAACAATTTAGGTCTAAACCAATAACACAAGTATTTCCATAATAGTGCTTAATATTACTGCAGTTACAATCCCAGCTTAAATCCATGCATTGCAAAACAGAATTAGCATTTCAACAATTAACATCCAAGGTATGCCTAGAGCAAACTTGATAACTAACTGACCCTAGCATGCAACCAAAAATAAGATTTATAAACATATTAGATCCCACTGGATTGCCAAAATTAAACTTAGGCAATTTAAGTTTTCTTCCATTTATTAACCGTACAAAGAAATGCATAAATTTTATACGGTTTGTTTCGTTAATTTAGGGGTAAACTTTGATCAAATAAAGTCGTATTAACACCTAAAATTAACTTCTTAATCATTCTGTGTAGTCCTAGAATTTTTCCAGAACAGTTCAGCTCCACCCGTCCGTTAACAGTATGTTAAATTGTATAGTTTAATGCTGCTTCATGCACTAGTCTATGGGTATAATCTTTGCCATGTGAGACTTTAATAATTCATGAAATTATGTTTAAAACCCACAGTGCACTTTAAAAATCATTTCAAAACACCAAACAAGTCCCCAAACAGTGCCCAAAAGTCCAGATTTCACGAAAACAAGGGAGTCTGCTCTTAAACTCATAGAGCAGGCTCCAAACAAACATTGAGCAGGCTCAATAAAAAAAAAGAGCTGGCTCCAAACACTTTGAGCAGGCTCTATTAAAAAAAAAGAGCCGACTCCAAACACATTGAGCAGGCTCATTTTTTTTTTTTAAAAAAAGAGAAGGCTCAATCTTAAAAAAAAAACCTGAACCTTCTCCAGCCTTCTGCTTTGTCTCCGGCCACTCTCAACCTATCTGTTTGGTTTTACAACAGTTCCTAAGAGTCCTAACTATGTCTAATATAATCCCCATGGTGTGTTTACAACAATTGAAATCAAATACAGAAACTACAAGTTCTACAGACTTTTCATGCTTTAAGAAACACACTGGTATCAAATATGCACGAACTGTAATTGATCAGATTTTAACCCATACAGATCATCAATACAGCCTTTATTATACATGTGAAACTCAGTTAATGATTAATTAAACCCTAGAGACCATCTAGGTGCACAGAACATAAGCTAAAGAGAAGGAAGAAGGAAAGAACTTGCCCGTGATTTCAGTTACGAAATCCCGGCGTCGTGTCCACTGTTCTGGCAACACTGAGTTACTGTCTAGCCTCCTTTTACTTTTACTCTTCCCTTCTCCTAGGTCTGACCTTGAAGCCCCAGCCAGAAACCTCACAAACTTGTTCAGTTTCTCTCAAAACCTCACTCTGTATCATATTGTGTTTTGAGACGTGAATAGAGTTTTCCAACCCTTCTTTCAGGTTATAAACATATATATATAAGCACAGATAAAACCCTAATTCTAATGGTAATCTGAGATAGAAACCCTAACCTAAGTAAAACCCTAATCGGCCCATAGGTTGGAATGAATGTATTAACGTAATCTAAATACTCATTTAACTTAATTAAATAAGTAAAACAAACTAAAAAACCAAACAATAAATTAAACCATTACCACCCATTAATTAAATAAAGGAATGCAATTAAAATAAATAATTACCAATTAAATCATATAAGTAAATTAAATCAAGGAATACAATTAAATTAAATAATCGAACAACAACACAAAATAAAGAAAACAATTCATTTAAATAAAACAACTAATTAAATAATTTGACACCTAAGCACATAGAATCCATTTAAATTCCAATTTTATCCTTTTGAAAATTTGGGGTATTACATTCTTCCACCCTAACAAAATGAATTCCGTCCTCGGAATTCACGAAATTCTGAATTATTTATGGTTAAATTCATTTCCATCCCATTGTGGATGTTGCCGCTATACTGGAGCTCCACTGAATTCCAAATCCTCCAAGGAAACTTATGAGTTCCATATCAAGGAAACATGAAAGTTATGCAACACATAATTTGGATTGAGCAACTTATCCTTACCCAAATTGTTTGTACAGGGTAAAGATCCACATTCCTCCAAGTTCCATAGCATAAATGTGTAAAACGTCTACACATCTCATCCTAACATTTTAAACACACAAATTGAGAGGCGACCCCTAAATGGAGAAACACCCTCCATGAACGTCAATGTAATATATAAAAACGGACCTTCCTCAGTAACACACCTTGCTTCTGATATAGAAGACATCCCCAAATCAACTGTTTCCCATTCCCATTTTGATTTAAGTAGTGGCAAAAATCTCCAATGAGCTCCGGTTATCCATCGTCCACCTTTTAAACAAGTGTTACTTGTATAGATAGTTATATACATGTCTCTTCCCAAACCTGATCCCTAGAATTGACAGTTGATGTCTTGATGTGCCTGATAACCATCCGAGTGCATTGAGAAGAAATGTCGATTGTAAAATTGCATTCATTTTGACAGCACTAACAAAACTACAAATCGCCCGTCAGTACCTTAAGCTCTAACTGAGTAAGGTACACCTCCACGAAGATTAACCCCAATATATGCAATTGACTTCCTTATTTCCTGTGATAACAGCCAGTGTCGCTGTTATACAAGTGAAACTGCCACTGTGAACTCAACAATGAATCACAGGATATGAATATCCGATCGGTTGTTGAGAGCAGCCACCTCCCTATTCCTTTCCCCCGGACAGAACTTAATGCAAAATATGAATCATCACATTGAGGCATCTAAGTCGTCTTGTAATCCCCTATATTCATACGAACTGATGACCCACCAGTTCGCAATAAACCAGAATTTAGCTGATTTAATAAAGAAACGAACCAACATCCCAACCAAATCCTAACCCTTTGTACAAGTTAGCAACCCCTCATCCAAATCCGTGAAAAGGGTCTATCGGTTGAACATAGAAAAATGTCTACAAGGGTCTCTTAATCTCGAATGGTCTATCTTGATCATATTAGAAATGCTATCCAAATCACCACATCCCTCTGCTTCCCGATCCTCCAAACAATTGCTTCATACCATGAAGCATTTTATGTTGCACCGGGATGAATAAAGAACTAAGAGATATGAATCTCAGTCCTTATATCCTTATTCCCATTTGTCTACAGAAAGTACCAACTGGTCTGGTACCACCAGCTTTTGTCTGTACCTATTGCTTACATCGAAGCATTGTCAAAAGCTAACCCTGCAACTGTATCTATACATCACCAGTTAGTGATAACTTACCGATAATAAAATTAACTGGTAATTCCATTCATTGAAAGTCAACTCATTACGACTTTTTCACACACACCATGCACCGCTTCCTTATATAGGTGTTCGGTCTCATCTTTGTGTCTTTAACACACCCTACTTTTCTATTATAGGTAAGTGTCAAGTTAACTCCTTGTCCCGTTTCAAATGCTTATGGAACTTTTCCCATCCTCCATATAGTCAACAATGTCTTTACAGCAGCTAATTGTTGCAAATTATGACACTAAAAAAAAAAAATTCCAGATTTTATATAGTGTAGAAACTTTGGTTCCTCCTCCAAGTGCACACCAGCCACTCCTCCAAATGACACCCTCGTAAAAACTGTCTTGGTTACGAATAGATTGATGAAGATTTCATCAGTCCATTATCCTCCCTCGGTGTCATTCCAATAAGTACCTACCAGCATGAAATCCTTCATCCGAACCATAATGGCATTACAGTGATCTTTACCTACCACAACCCAACGAATCCCCAAAACATTAACAACCACCATTTTTTATAGCATTGTACTAACGAATCCCTACATAGCATAGAGCATATGAATCTAATCATTGTAGATTATTTGACTCGTGTTGATAGTTTAACTATCGCTTCCCAAGTAGCATACCATAATGATGCATATCCAGGTCCGATAGATTGGCTAGGCTTTTATATGTCTACCCAATCTTATGTCCATACATTCCCAAATCCTAGCGCACATAGCGCTATTTCCCTATGTCATTAAAATAATAGTTGGTTGATCACATACTTGTGTCCCCAACCAATCCATACTCCCAATCCGGACTAATTAATAGAAATAAAACACGTAATAACAAAACCGAAACACATAACAATCAAAGATGAAACACGTAGGTATACACAATACACAAAACAAGCAAAAAAAAAAAAAAAATTCTACTTAAGACATACTCCATTCCAGAGAAGAAAACCTCCTTTGAACTCAAGTTCTAAAAAGTTCATTCCATAGTTTCGTTGGTAGTCGTCTAATCCTTGAAACCTATCCGCTAAACATAGCTTAGCTGTACAATCGTTTGCTCAAGCAAATATCCAAAGTCTTAACCATCATACTCCTTATACGCGGAATGCAAACCATCTATCTTGGCTTTAAAAAGAACTTAGAACGTCATAACCTAATCCCCATACGCTCCGGAATGTGATATAAAATCACGTCTTCGTTTTGATAAGAACTCCATCAATTCCGACCCTCCAGAAGAGTACTTCTTAAATAACTCCCGGAGAGACGATATGAAACTTTAACTATATGTAGATTAGTTCACCCCAACCCCATTAGTACCATTCACTCTACTACTAGTGAATGAAAACACACTTGTGCGATCCTTCATCCCCAAGCTTCTATATCCCCTTTTCTTGGATACGTGAAAATCTCCTCCCTTAGGATCCTCTTCAGACTCCTACTCTTCGCTTGTCTCCTTTTTGAGAACAACCGAAGTTGTGTTGGCCCCGATATGCGGTGACCTAACACCTACACCTTACTCCTTCCTTGGCTTATACTTCCTAAGTAGTGCCAACTTCGAAACCAAACCTTCAATCCCCAAGTTCTGTTTCTGGCAAAGAACTCGACAACATACTCCTTTACTCCGTTAGGTCCGTATCGCTTTCGTCGTGGACCCCATCCTCCTTCTAGTGTCAACCATTCCATAACTATGGAATATAATTGACATCCGCTCCTCCTAACGAACCGTAAAGAGAGTACAACGAATCCTAACATGGCTCTAAGTTTTTAAGAGACGCAACGCGGAAGTCTTATAACGAAAACACTCCTAAGGACACTAGAACCTGGAGTGCTCTGATACCAACTGTGATACCCCCGGATTTTCGGATACGGGTTGGCCACGCCCACGCCCACGCCCGATTACCCGAGGATATCAAACCAATTAGCAATAAATTTGTAGGATTTAACTATTTTAGTTAATCCATTCTATATGTATGAGTGGGTTGGAATTAGCGTTTTGATCTAATCCGTCCCTCCGTATGTCACCGTCCTATACCGGTACATACCATGCATATGATCCGTAAAAGATGCAACATTTTAAGCAGTGCATCAAGCAATATCCACATAATCCAAATAGTTGATAAATGCAGAATTTAAACCGTTCATCAACATCCAATCCAGAATCCATTCACGTAACTTAACGAGACAAAGTTTAATAGTTCATCAAGTTAAAGTCCAGCATCCATCCAGTTAATTGACAGAAAATATATAATTAATTCTTCAATTAATTCCAGGCCATCATCTAATTAGATTAACAAAACCTATGTATCAGTTTAACAATTTAGGTCTAAACCAATAACACAAGTATTTCCATAATAGTGCTTAATATTACTGCAGTTACAATCCCAGCTTAAATCCATGCATTGCAAAACAGAATTAGCATTTCAACAATTAACATCCAAGGTATGCCTAGAGCAAACTTGATAACTAACTGACCCTAGCATGCAACCAAAAATAAGATTTATAAACATACTAGATCCCACTGGATTGCCAAAATTAAACTTAGGCAATTTAAGTTTTCTTCCATCTATTAACCGTACAAAGAAATGCATAAATTTTATACGGTTTGTTTCGTTAATTTAGGGGTAAACTTTGATCAAATAAAGTCGTATTAACACCTAAAATTAACTTCTTAATCATTCTGTGTAGTCCTAGAATTTTTCCAGAACAGTTCAGCTCCACCCGTCCGTTAACAGTATGTTAAATTGTATAGTTTAATACTGCTTCATGCACTAGTCTATGGGTATAATCTTTGCCATGTGAGACTTTAATAATTCATGAAATTATGTTTAAAACCCACAGTGCACTTTAAAAATCATTTCAGAACACCAAACAAGTCCCCAAACAGTGCCCAAAAGTCCAGATTTCACGAAAACAAGGGAGTCTACTCTTAAACTCATAGAG
The DNA here is from genome assembly GCF_030987335.1 of Cornus florida. Lineage (NCBI taxonomy): Eukaryota > Viridiplantae > Streptophyta > Magnoliopsida > Cornales > Cornaceae > Cornus > Cornus florida. The sequence continues at coordinate 67,570,920 of NW_026775578.1, forward strand.
CAGGCTCCAAACAAACATTGAGCAGGCTCAATTAAAAAAAAAGAGCTGGCTCCAAACACTTTGAGCAGGCTCCATTAAAAAAAAAGAGCCGACTCCAAACACATTGAGCAGGCTCAATTTTTTTTTTTTAAAAAAAGAGAAGGCTCAATCTTAAAAAAAAAACCTGAACCTTCTCCAGCCTTCTGCTTTGTCTCCGGCCACTCTCAACCTATCTGTTTGGTTTTACAACAGTTCCTAAGAGTCCTAACTATGTCTAATATAATCCCCATGGTGTGTTTACAACAATTGAAATCAAATACAGAAACTACAAGTTCTACAGACTTTTCATGCTTTAAGAAACACACTGATCAAATATGCACGAACTGTAAATGATCAGATTTTAACCCATACAAATCATCAATATAGCCTCTATTATACATGTGAAACTCAGTTAATGATTAATTAAACCCTAGAGACCATCTAGGTGCACAGAACACAAGCTAAAGGGAAGGAGGAAGGAAAGAACTTGCCTGTGATTTCAGTTACGAAATCCCGGCGTCGTGTCCACTGTTCTGGCAACACTGAGTTACTGTCTAGCCTCCTCTTACTTCTGCTCTTCCCTTCTCCTAGGTCTGACCTTGAAGCCCCAGCCGAAAACCTCACAAACTTGTTCTGTTTCTCTCAAAACCTCACTCCGTATCACACTATGTTTTGAGACGTGAATAGGGTTTTCCAACCCTTCTTTCAGGCTATAAACATATATAAATAGGCACAGATAAAACCCTAATTCTAATGGTAATCTGAGATAGAAACCCTAACCTAAATAAAACCCTAATCGGCCCATAGGTTGGAATGACTGTATTAACGTAACCTAAATACTCATTTAATTTATTTAAATAAGTAAAGCAAACTAAAAAAACCAAACAATAAATTAAACCATTACCACCCATTAATTAAATAAAGGAATGCAATTAAAATAAATAACTACCAATTAAATCATATAAGTAAATTAAATCAAGGAATGCAATTAAATTAAATAATCAAACAACAACACAAAATAAAGAAAACAATTCATTTAAATAAAACAACTAATTAAACAATTTGACACCTAAGCACATAGAATCCATTTAAATTCCAATTTTATCCTTTTGAAAATTAGGGGTATTACAGATACCCATAGACCAGACTTATTTTATAAATGCCATGGCCCATCTATGTTTCAAACCTAACAGATTTATAAGCCATGTGTTACCAACAAGTCCATTTTCTGTTATCATTAAATTCTATTCCCTATTAAAATTTTTATCCTCCTCAATTTGAAACATTAATTTTGATAGCACCTTCTTTAAGCCTTGGGCACGTCTAAACAAGAACGCTAAATGCTTCTGTGCATTTTGCATTAGGTGCCAAACAAACAGATAATTTTTTGTCCTTGGCATCACCTGCAAAATTATTTACCGTAATATAACTATATAAACATGTATCACTACTAACTACACAATGCAAAAGGAAATGCAAAGAGTGGAGATCTGAATTGAATCACTTGAAATTACCAAACAAACAAATCTGCAATCTCGTCATACATGAACGTTGTTCCAAACACAGCGGTCTCCCGGTGATGATTCAAGCCAAAAAACTTGCAAATGGACGGTTGCCATGTACAACTTTGTAGGTTGTGTCAAAACTTACAACATCTCCAAAATTACAATAATCAACTATCATTTTTGAATCTGCCCAGACTTTGTTTGTGATCATTTGATCAGTATCCAATTGGAATGCATAGAATAATGATAGATTTTTACAAGACTGAGTCTTAAAATAATTCATAAGCCATCCTGCCTCTCCATATTCAAGCTCATTTTGTCTTCGGGTCCTTATATGATTTTGTAAATCCAACTTCATGTACCCAATTGATTCTTTTCCACCAGCTTGCCTTCCCATCAACTCATATGAATTGTGAGGAGTTATTCCTGAATCAGAAGCCAATTCCAAATCAATGGCCTGAACGTGGGTAATTTTATGCTGGGATGGCATCATGTGCCTGCATTCATCAATCATCAACGGATGGTTGTAGCTTTCGACAAATTTTGTAACTACCAACTTATGGGTATACTTAGAATATTGTATAAGCATTCGATCACGGCAACCGGTTCATGTCTCGGCCCTGGGAGTCTTTGTATTATTGTCTCGAATGTCGTCAACCTTAAAACCCTCCTTGCAGCATGTTAACAATCTCGATGATAGTTTACCAGTCTTCTTGCTTTTATTAAAATACTCTTTGCGGATGCTAAAACCGACTCGACCATCATATGAATTATAGAAATCATATGTCTCTTCCTTGGTTTCAAACTCCATACCAATTCTTGGTTTCCATTTTATGACATCGCCCCTGCAATTGGAGTGATTCCTGTATTTGTGGTGTCTTCAATATTATTTAATAACTCTTTCATTCAAATAATTCAATTAAGAAACCTACAATATATTTAAAAATATGAACAAAGGGTTGTCTTGCCGGTATGGACAACATATATTTATATATACTATTTTATTAATTGGTACAATTTTCTGACCTATTAACATTATTCAAGATACATAATCTATCAGGGATCCAACTTCTTCAGCTGCAAATATTTTAATTTTGCTACAAATAACAAAATTAATGATTTATTTAACTTTTTCCAAATCAAACATGCACTTCCAACCTTTTTGGGCTTCTATTTTAATAAAAAAAAACATTACAACCGTGTTAAGTTATTTATAATGACCAATCATAATTCTCAATTACCATTACAAATTGTATAAAATATTGCCTTACAAGAATAAAATAGAAAATTTCTTCTAAGATCTTAAACTGAAAGTTTAAAACTACAACCATGTTGCGTTATTTATAATTACCAATCATAATTATCAATTACAATTACAATTACAAATTATATACAACATTGGCTTACAGGAATATAATGGAAAATTTATTCTAATATCTTAAATTGAAATTTAAAACATCCATTCCTTATAATAGAGAATATCCCAACTATTTTGTACTATTTGTCACTAATAAAACATTATTGGAAGTGTCAAACCTCCATTTCTTATAATAGAGAATATCTCAACTATTTTGTAGTATTTATCACGAATAAAACACTGCTTTCCAAGAATACAATGGAATATTTATTCTTATATCTTAAATTGGAAGTGTAAAATCTCAATTTCTTATAATAAAAAATATCCCAACTATTTTGTAGTATTTATCACGAATAAAACACTGTCTTACAGGAATATAATGGAGAATTTATTCTACGTCTTAAATTAGAAGTATAAAACCTAACATAACTTATAATACAGAATATCCCAACATATTTTGTACTATTTATCACAAATAAAATTTTCATAATTTTTCATTAATTTTTTCACAATTTAATAACACTTTAAGAATAACCAAACAAAACTAGTCAAACATAATTTCATACTATTCACAAATTCACTTACAAACACTAAAATAATGAAAAATAAAAACCCCAAATTCCTTAATTTTATCGCCGACGAGACTGTATGTTCATCTTCTCTAGCATTTAATCCAAACACGTTCCAGTACACTGTTGCTTCATCTTCTGGTTATTCATCTTCTCCGGATTTCAATCAAACCCACTACACTGTAGCTTCGTCTACTCCGGCATTCAATCAAACCCAATACACTGTACCTTATTCTTCTCCGGCGTTCAATCAAAGCTTTGGAAAGAACCTGTAAATTTGGAAAGAAGAAAAGTAAGGAAAGAAGACCTCTCCTCTAACTTTGTTTGGAAGAAGAAAAAAGATTAAGACAGAATTAAGAAGAGGCGCTGAAATTTGAATTGGAATTTTCATTTTGGCGCTGAAATCTGAAATTGAACAGTAAGAATTCATATATGTGTATATTTATGTGTATATATATATAATTCGTATATGTGTATATATATGTATACCCTTTTTAACCCATAACACTGTTTGCCCTTTTTTACCGCTGCTATAGTGAAAACTGGCTAGAACAGGTTCCCTATTTGACTGGAGAGGATTTTGGCCCAAGCCTACATAATATTTGTGAGATTTTAAACCTTGGAAGCGAGGTTTTCAACCAAGAAAAAAATAGATTGGATTCGTAGAACATTAATCTCATTACTTGATCTGACTCTTAATAGTGACAACCAACGAAATTATGACATCATTGATCTATCAAATTGGCGAGGAAGGAAAGAAAAGGAGGTTAGTTCAAATTGTGTCTCTTATAAAATTGAGACCGCCATAAAATCTATTATACATGCCATTGGAGAACTTCAGTATATCCATCAAGTCATTGAAGAAGTCCATGACACCACTCTTACGTGGGACGGGAGACTACATACACTCGATGGTAAATTGTGAGGTGTTTCCACCATCGTGGTCAAAAAAAAAAAAAAAATTACATTATATCATATTAACTTTTATTTTTGAAATTCATTTTGTATCTTTATTTATTTTTTTTTTTTCCGGCAAACAAAAACACACTACAAAGATCCAAGTTTACACACCTTTAGAACAAGGATCCAAATATCCAAGTTTACACACCTTTAGAACAAGGATCCAAATATCCACATGAGTACATAGGAAGATAACATCAAACTGAAAGTTAATAAGCATAACATTTCCATTACTTGGGCTGACGCTATCGTTGGCAGGACCGAGATGGGTCGAAGCAGACACAAAACGCATGTAATGGATAGTGTCATTAGCATTGATTGGGCCCAGTTGGTGTTGCACCCTCCAGTAATCACTAGAACCTTCACCTGGCCCAAATTACCTTTCTCATCTTGGTCAACACATAAAGATTGCCATGCAATTATGATGCCATACGACAGTACAGACGTCTGATAGCGGAACATCACAAGTTCATCACGAGGGTGGAACCCAAACGCCGGTGCACTCAACGGCAACGATGGAGGATTTTCAGACAATCGATCTGGAATATCAATTTCATGGTCACAAACCCAACTCCAAACTTGGGGATTCTTGACCAATTTACGCCCAAGTCATTACAATCATAGTCAGGAAAAGCTACAACGGTCTCTTCCAAATTCCACAGCCAAACTGACAGAACTTGAAATCCTGCAAAAGGAATAGATGCCGCCATCCAGTGGTTCCTCAATAAACTTTGATTGCACACTTGGAAAGTTGAACAAGGATAAGGTTTAACCGTGTGATCGCGCTGCAAGGACGGCGGCGACGATTCGCCATCAACGATAACTCCAATAGAGAAATATCGCCTAGTGGAGCGATGACCAACGGATCCAAACACCAAAATAAGGCTATCTTTAACCAGAGATCTTGCAATTGGAATAAGTGCATTACTACCAATCGTTTGACCCTCCATGAAAATCCATGGATAAAAAACCATGGATAAAGAGGAAGGCAAACCGAGAAAACTGAAAGCAAACAAGTACAGATATAAGGTTAGCACTAACAAAGATAACAAAGACAACGTAGTAATACCCGAATCAAAAGGAAAAAAGGAAAAAAAAATTGATTAGCAAACTTTCCAATTTGTAAAAACCCAAATTGACATTGCCTTGTAATACCTAATTTTAGAAAAAAGAGTTTTGGTATTTTAATTAATGATTTTAAATTTTATTGCATTTTTATTGAATTATTTGCTTATTTGCTTAATTGGTTAATTGTGTAGTTATTTAAATTAATTGTTTAGTTGTAATTGTGTATTTATTTAAATTCATGGTATGATTATTTATTTAATTTAATTATTTGGTTAATTGTTTATTGAATAGAATTAATTGGTAAATTGTTTATTTAATTGATTATTTAATTTCTTTGATTTATTTACATTTATGCTGAGTTGGACTAGTTGGTTATAAATTATTTATGTCGTATATTGTAGGGTTATTTTATGTAATTATGGTCGCCGACTTATAATTTAGTTTGGGGTTTAGAATTAGGTTTTAGTGGAAGCTTATATATATACACCGTTATAATCCGACATAGGGTTTAGACGCCTATATATATTCTTGTTTACGTCTACTAGGGTTAAAAAACCCTATTCACGTAATAGTGATTGGAGAGGTAAAACAGAGGGAAGCTTGAGAGAGAACAGAGAGAGGCTTAAGCGAAACATATAAAGGCTCAAGGAGGAAGGAAGGGGTGTTGCTCGTGGGTGGAACCGAGAGGCAACAGAGGAGGAGAACAGTCTTGGGATTTGCCGGAACTCAGAGACGGTGGTTTAAGGTTTCAAAACTGAAACCGAAGGCAAGTTTTATCCTAACTCCTTCCCTTAAACCTATGTTCTGTGCATGCTATATAATCTCCAGGAATTTAATTAAACTTTTAAAATGGATGTTTATGCATGATAGATTAGGCTGAAAACTATTTTACATTTTTGTAACTGAAATTGCTTTGAACCCTAAGAGCTTTAAAAAAAGTTGGAACAGAGGACTGGAACTTCGCCGGAAGCGAAGAAGACAAACGGACGAAGCGGAGAAGGGCTCTCAGGGAAAGAGCCGGCTCCCTAATGGCTCCCTAATGGAGGGAGCCGGTTCCCTAGATGAGAGAGCCGGCTCTGAAGGTGGAAGAGCTGGCTCCCATTTATGGGAGCCGGCTCCCTTGCTGGAAAACACCCTTTTTGCTGATATTTTTGATTCCAATGGCTGAAATGGAATTCTGTAATTCAATTGGGGGTTTTTAAAAAAATGTTCTGAACCTGTTAAAGACCTAGAAATGTTGGTTTAAGCTGTGGTAAGGGACATCATGAATTATAAACATAAATATGCATGCTGTCAAGGAAGGAGAAAGATTTAATTGCTAGTTGTTTTAGCCAATTGAATGGACTGAAATGAAAGTTGTTTTTGGAATTTTATATCAATGATATATGTATCATAATTAAGTCCAAGGAATGTTGGTTTCTACTGTAGTTATAGACATCATGAAATTTAGATACTAAATTGTATGCTGTCAGGAATAGTGGAAGTTTTAATTACTAGTCTTGTTTTAGTAGATTAAATGGACTAGTGTGAAGTGGTTTTGGCATTCAAGTATAATGTGCTCGGTTCATAATTCTACTTATCATTATATCATGCTATGGATGTTAATTGATGAACTGTTATAATTTCTGTTCTGTCAATTATATGGATATGGATAGTTTAAATTGTTTATCATTACTCTAGCAATTTAAACGGAGGTTCTATGATTATAATCATATACTGGATGCATAATAGGGTCCTGTCTATATCTGATTTCTATTATGTTTGTCTCTGGATGTATTTGATATTCTAATGAGTATGCATCATTTATGGATCGTATGCATTATATGCACCGGTATGGGACGGTGGCATATTAGGGATAGATTAGATCAAAACGCTAAGTCCTACCTATTCATACATACAGAATGGATTAACTAAAACAGTTAAATCCTATATGGATGCATGTCTTGTCAACTAAAACAGTTGAACAACATATCGGATGTTTGTTTTATTTTTCTGCATTATGAAGGATTGATATGTATACTTATGGTACCGTGATATGAACTTGAGTCTCAGGATCATGGTTAGGGTGTGTATATCGCCAAGGATGAGTAACTAGATATAGATAATGTTCCCTAGTAGGTCTAGGTGCACATGCACATTGTAATGTGTGATTTACATGTTACCTTCTATTCAGGCTGAACTACACTATAGGTTAGTGAGCGTCCTATAGTGTGTACTTATATCTATATAGACTATTTTAGTTATTGCCGAGTTATTTATGATGTATTTGCGTATCGGGTTTCTGTATGGATTGTAGTAGGATAGAACTTGCATGTGGGCCTGACCCACTCTTGTTTTTCAGGTGTTCATCAGTTCCAGGCTTAGAGCTTGATCGTGCTAAGCAGATACAGTCACTCACTCCTCCGACTATGTAGGACTTCCATTCTCATTTTAGTTTTGGATTTTGGTTCTGTAATTTATTGTTTATTTGGGATTATTAGGGGTCCACTGGATGGATTCCCGAGTTGTACGGATTGGAAAGTTTAAATTACATTAATCTAAAATATTTGAAGGATTTTCATATTTAGAATTCTTTTCAGCTTACTATTTTATTCTTATTTCATTTTGTATTCGTGTTCAATTACATATTAATTGTTTGGTATCCCTCGGATCTGTGCTCGGACTTGATCACCCGTGACTCTAGAATCGAGGGGTATCACATGCCTCTCCGGGGAGACAACCCACAGGGTCGTCGGAATGGAGAGGAGATGAAAGTCATCACAGTCTTTATAGAACACGAAGAACACACCACCATGGAGAAGTACTCCAAAACTCTGATTGACAGAAGACCTATACACTGAGAGAAGCAAGATGCTCTTAACTACGACAGTATTCCCACAAAGTCAAGTCGATAGTTTGTGTTAATTCTATCACTAGGAATGTTGAGATGAATTAAATTCATTTTGTATCTAACTCATTCTAAATGTAAGTCATTAAAGTGTTACTCTGGTCCAAAAATGACAACATTTCTTTACTTTATTTTTTTTTTTAAAGCTGGTACTATCTATTCTAATTTATAATACTTGAACCAGTTTGCTAATCTATTCCAACATTTGCCCTAAAAATAATTCTAAAAATATTGTATTCTGGAGGTCAAAGGACAAATAGATGGAGTCAAATTCTAATTTTCCAAATTAATGGAGTTTTCTCAAATGCTGACATGGACATGGAATTTTATTGTAGATTATTTTTTGATTCCCAAACTGCCTATGTATATTGTTGTGAAATGACCCAACAACCCAGCTCTCCAATAACTCCATAATCCAAGCCATTTCAATAAACAACGATGACCTGTTCAAAGGGTAATTCATCACGTCACGGAAATTTGGTCTTGCAAAAAAGCACAAAGGTGGTCGTAGATCAGAGAAAGAAAGAACAACTACCCTTATTGTTCCCATCATCATTGCCACCTAACCCATAAACATCAACACCAATATCACAACCAGTCATCATGGCGAGGGAGAATCAAGTACACCCCCTTTTTATTCTGAATTCTTTCTTTTTACCTTTGCCAATGAAAAACTCCTTTCGCGATAGGGCAATGTTGATGGAAGACATTAGTGAGGCTTGCCTTCCTATTCAGAAAATGACTACCATCAGCAATCCGTGGGTATCAAATTGGTGCCCAAATTTTCTCCAAACACACTAGTTGATTTCATCTAGGGGTGCACAGAAGAACCAGAACCGTGGAACCGGAACCGGAACCGGAACTGTGAGAACCAGAACCGTTTTTTTCGATTCTCATGGTTCCGGTCCTGGTTCCGAATTTAGGAACCGTGGACGTACGGTTCTGGTTCCGGTTCCAGTCCGTGGGAATCGGTAAGAACCAGTACCGTATATATATATACATATATATATATATATATTATCAATTACTTTTGTTATATAACTAATAAACTAAAGTCAAAAGTAACTAAAGAGTGAAGACTAAAGTGACTAATACAGGTGAGGCAAAGGTAGCCATGTGGTCCATACTAGACCACAAAACAAACCTAAACCTCATTTCCAATTTCATCAGAATCACAATTTATCAATTTCACTCATTCTCATCGCCGCCCCCCATCTCAAAGGCTCAAAGCTTCCTCATCGCCCTCCCCCATCTCAAGGCTTCGTCATCGCCCTCCCCTATCTCAAAGGCTTCGTCATCGCCCTCCCCCATCTCAAAGGCTCAAAGCTTCCTCATATTCATTCCTCACTCGAGTCACTCGGCTTTTCCGATGATCCGATCTACACCCAGTGACCCACACACCATCTTATTTTCTCATCTTCTCGTCAATTAGCAACAAAAAAGTGCGACACGATCACACGGCTTCTCCGATCTACATTCTACACCCACACACCATCTCCGATCTATACCCACTAAGCTCGTGAAGCAAACAGTCGGTTCTCGTGGAACCGAACCGGTATTCACGGTTCGATTCGATTCGGTTTGATTTTATACCTATACGGTTCCAGTTCCGGTTCCGGTTCTAATTTTAAGGAACCATTGTTAACGGTTCTAGTTCCGGTTCCAGTCGAAACCGTAAGGAACCGAACCATGTGCACCCCTAATTTCATCACTACTAAAGCAAATCAAATGGGGAATTGAATAAAATGCCAGCTCTTGGTCCATTCATGGGGCTTGCTGATAAACAGTTTTCCTTAACCGAATCCCAAACAGTATTGATCTGCAGACCTCCATGAAGGAGAGGTCAGTGGTGAGGGAGAAGCAGACGAAGACGCGATCGCAAAGCCGTCTTTCGCTCGGGAAAAGGATCTGAACGGCGACGTCGACATTTTGATCCACCGAGTCACATCAAACGACTCGCCGCCTCACTCCATCAATGATCTGAACTCTTCCTCAAGCCGAAACATCGACTGCTGGAGCAAATCATCGGCGTAGTCAAGACAGGTGGCGACGAGCTTCTCAGCAACCATGAATGGCGGTGAGTAATTCATCAACAGCGTCGAGGAAGGAGGAGGCATCGGTGGAGTCGGACCATATGGGAAGGGTTTTAAAGAGAGAGAAGAGAGAGACTTGGGGGTTTATTCCAGCTGCACAGGCTTTTGAGTCTCCGTTAGCTTGAATGGGTAGTTGGGTCCATTCTCAATGAATATGCAGGGCAATTTGGGAATGAAAAAAATCATCTACAATCAAATTTCATGTCCATGTCAGTATTTGAGAAAACTACATTAATATGGAAAACTTGAATTTAACTTCATCTATTTGTCTTTTGACCTCCAAAACACAATTTTTTTGAAACGATCTCAAAAGGTATTGCCATAATTACAGGAATCTCTCATATGATTTAAAAGATTACTCAACCTTCCTTAAAAATGAAACTAACATACACAAACCTCCTTTTCAAAATGAAACTAACATACACAGACCTCCTTTTCTAGTGACGAAGTGTCAAATGTACTAACAGATTTGTTTAATTTACTGAAATGCCCGCAAATTCTTATGGTAAATGACTATAGTACTCATCTATACGTGAGAGAGAGAGAGGAGATGGACGGTGTGTAATATAATTTTTTTAATTTATTCAGTACATGACATGAGCAAAATCTGTCCTTGATAACACAAGAAAGGTTCGTGTAAATTAATTTTATTTTTTTAAAAAAATTGAGTAATTTTTTAAATCGGAGCCACTATAATTATGAAAAACCACAAAGAAATCCATATAATTTATCCCAAATAAAAAAGTATCAAAAAAAGAAGGCGGGCATGTCATTTTTATTATTGAACCATCTACTGAAATGTAAGGTCATTTCTTCATGCCCAACCTCCGCTTCAAAACTCAACAAACAGACACTCCCTCATATCCATCTTTTATAGATCAAGCTTCTGATCTTTATCCCTATCATCACTCGGATTCGGGTTCATTTGTTGCGGCGCGCCATTTGATCCAAAGCGATCAGGGAATTGTTGGCCGGAAAATTGACTCTGATGAGCAGCTGCATGTGCCGTTAGTGTACAGCGAAGGATTGAATAGGCCACGATGATGATGGTTCGATTCAACAATCTCTATTCTAAACCCATTATACCCTTCCTCTCTTTCTTCTCTTCGGTTTCTTCTCTTAATCGTCCCCGTACCCAAACTTCACCTCCAATCCCAAACCCTTGTATTCTCAATTACCTGCTACAAACCTTCCATTTATCTGAACCACGAGCCTTGTCAATCTGCAATCGATTCAGTCGGACCAAAACCCTAGAAAAGCCTCAAGTTGTGGTTCAATTCTTGAAACAACAACTCGGATTCTCCGATGCCCACATCCGATCAGCGGTCCGTATTGCGCCCCAAATCCTCTTCTCCGATATTGATAAAACCCTCAAACCAAAGCTCCAGTTTTTTCAAGAGATGGGTGTCACTGGTCCTGATTTGAGTAAGATCATTTCTAGGAATTCCTTGCTTTTGACTTGTAGTTTGGATAGAAAATTGAAACCATGTATTGAAATTTTCAAGAAAATCCTCATAAATGATGATAAGAATCGTGATTTGGTTTTGGTATTGAGGAGGTGTACCTGGGTCGCCTCCAAAGAACCTGTATCAAAGCTGTTATGCAACATTGCATTTCTACATAGCTGTGGGATTTTTGGACCTCAGCTCTCAATGCTCTTAAAGAGGCAACCCCGGCTCTTTCTTATGAAAGAATCTGTCCTTAGAAACCTTGTTTCTAGGGTTGTTGATTTGGGTTTTTCGATTGGTTCTAGGATGTTGGTTCATGCTATTTATACTGTTAGTTGCATGAGTAGTGAGACTTTTGCTAGGAAATTCGAATTGTTTGGGAGCTTCGGGTTCTCAAAGGATGAATCCATGGAAATGTTTAGGAGGGCACCGGGTTTGCTTAGGACCTCTGAGGATAAGTTAAAGATCGGGATTGAGTTTTACATGGACATTCTTAGATTAAAAAAGTCGGTGTTAGTTCATCGACCGGCGGTTTTGATGAGCAGCATGGAGGAGAGAGTAATTCCCCGATACAGAGTATTGCAGATCCTGAAGTCGAAGAGGCTGTTGAAGAAGGAGCCAAGTTTTCTTAATGTATTGGATTTGCTGGAGGGGGAGTTTTTGGAGAACTATATATCAAGGTTTGAAAAGGATGTTGAGGAATTGTTAGTAGCTTACAAAGGTCATTTTTTGGATTCTTCTGAAGAATAAGAATCTCAATGCCAAATTTGTTTCATTTATTTACTGGGAGCCTTGGGCACTTTTGAGCTGATGGTTCTGGTATTTATTTGTCCAAACATCCGTATATATAGTCTGTTATCCCTTGTTCAAGAGGTCCAATTACTGACTACATCTACCACTTGAATTTTATAAAGAGATTTTATTGTACACAACTATACACATTTATACAATTAGAGGTATGGCTTCAACTGTTATTCTTCATAACCTCTTGTCTGTTTCACTTTGCTAATATCACAAGAAACAAGCCCCTGCTCTCAACCCCTCACAGTTTCTTTCCTCCAAATCTCTCTCAAAGTTGAAGAAATGCGCTCTTCTCTCAACAATCCAAATCAGGGGCCGCAAAACTCATCACATTCCTATTGTTTACGCCGCCCAATCCAATTTCTTGAGAGGTATAAGCTTTTCTTGAAGTTCTTTTTGAATTAAAGAGCATATTGATTGCCCTAATTTCTTATATTTATGTGTCATGCTTGATTGTTACTTGGGTTTTGTGGGTTTATGGATTATTGATTACTTGTGGACAATATTCGATTGGGTTTTGATTAAATAATGTTTGGTTAATGAATTGGTGTAGATGGTTTAGTGGGAAAATTCTTGGTATAATATGATGCTGTTGAAAATATTTTATGTAATTGTAGCAATTTGAATATTATTGTCTGGCAAATTGTTGTTTTTGTGGGTTTATGGAATTTTGACGACTTGTGGACAGTATTCAATTGGTTTTTGATAATAAAAAAAAAAATGTTTGGTTGATTAATTGATGTAGATGGTTTAGTGGGAAAGTTATAATATGATGCTGTTGAAAATATTTTTTGTAATGGTAGCAATTTGAATATTATTGTGTGGCAAATTTATGGTTACTGACTTACTGTCTCTTGATTAAATTCTTTCATTAATGACACCGTACTTTGGCTCTTACAATAGAAATTTTAATGTTTCATGTTGTTAAGGGAACTCTATATAGGTTATAGTTTTTGTTTAGATTTTCTTTTATTGCTAATTGCTGTTATAAATCCTGTGAAATAGTTATTCAAACAGTATGGAAGGTGGGAAATGATGGAATTGAGGCTGGGACTAATCTGGTGCCTGTAATTTCATCTTTTCTGTTTAGACTATTTCATTCCCTCCCTTCTAAGATCATTGGCCATATATCATTTGGTTCTTAGCCAGCTATCATATTTATTATATGCAGCACAAATTTTATATATGTATCTGTTTTTGGTGTTAGGATTCTATTCCGAGACCAGTAACGAGGATCTCTGTGACTGTAGTTGCCGTGAGCCTTGCACTCTTTGTACTCAAGTCTTTCCTGTCTACAGCTTTCTTTGTGCTGGTATGTTGTTAATATCTTTCCACTTGTTAGGTTTGATGATGCATAATGCCATTTTAACTTCATTGCTGCACAACCAGTAATTCTAGTCTTTTTTTTTCCTAGTTGATACTCACCCCCCCTCTCACCCAAAGAGAAAAAATGAATTGTTTTCACCCAAGAGGAGTCAAACTTTAGTCCTGAGACTTCATGAGGCACTAGGGCTAAGTGACTTACCCACTTGAGCCAACCCCTTGGGGTTGTAATTAGTATTAGAACAATTATTTTTAAAGAAACTGTCATGTGAATATATTATGGATAATGTGATTAACAAATTAAGCCTTCATTTTTCTGCGAGAATGCTTCTCTCTCTTTGCTGTCACTACTTTAACACAATCAAGAATAAAAACACCTTGTCTTATACTTGTTTGTGTTCCACTGATGTCCAAGGAATACCTCAAATGGAGAAAAAGTGAATGCTCATTACTAAAAAGCAGTGTAAATTACACTTAAAAAAATATAAAAAAAAGAAGATAATTACCTGACCTCCCTGAGGTCTACAATTGTTAGGTGTAGTTACTGCTCTGTTTTGTGACATGACGTAGATAATATATATCATCTAACAAATATAATATATGTATCATCCCTTCACCACTTACCGGTTGTATGCCACCACTGCCACCTCATTCTGGTTGTATGCCACCACTGCCACCTCATTCCCGCAACTGCCTCTCTCTTTCTTTCTCTCACAATCCAGCACTAGTGACCGTTAAGCCAGTGATTAGTTTTTTGGTTGTATATACAAACATCCATGTTATACACCACACAAACAGATACACACCAAAGTCTCAGAGAGTGAGGGATTGAACCAATTTCTATTTTGAGTGTATGTATTTATATATACATATAGTGAATGACCTAGTAATTGTGAACATTAAGCTTTGCCTCTTATGCTTTCTAGAATAGATCTAATTGTACACAATTATTCTCTACATGGACCTAATTTATGGTTCCATGGACACCCGATTGTAGCATTAATGAACAAAGAAAGGCTACGTTGAGGTCTCTCTGGCAATGGGTCTGTTGTAGGAGGTGGTAGGTCTGGGTCTTCGCCTTTTGTCAAGTTCTGATTCCATAGGGTGCATCCTCTGATGCAGCCGTCGATATCATTAACTCTACTGACGAGTAGAACCATAGTGAATATGCGAAATATATACGATTAGAGATAGTGTGGAAGGGGTGGTGGTGGATGTGGGTTTGGTGATTGTGGTAGATAGACCAAGATGTGAAAACACTGGTGATTGGGGCGTGATGGAGGTTGAGGTGTGGTGGTAGTCGTGTGGCAATATGGTGGAGATCAGCAGTCATGGAGAAATGAAGAAGAGGAAAGACAGATTCTGTTAGGAGGGCAGTTCAGTCATTTAATTGATTAGTATTCTCAGGCTTTTTTTTTAGTATTATTAGTATTATCGTATTGAATGTAAAATCGTCAAACTCAATAACATTCGAGACATTAGGTTTAATGCTGAGTGATTTTTGCAATAAGGTTTAATCTATGGGTTCCAAACTAAAAGTCAAGGTAGGTCAGTAATTTACCCTAAAATTATTAGTTGACACTGGAAAGTGATAAGGTTACTTTCATCGCTAGATCAAATGTTCCTTTGGTTTATTGGCAGCGGGAGATGTGTTGCACTGTGATATGAAGAGTTTGATAAACACTGATATCTCCTAGATCTAGGTTAAGGTGTGCGGTGTACCACACGGAGAGGGAGAATGCGTTTCATATAATTAACAAGTCAAAATCCTTAGATATTCTTACTATAATTCAATCTGCAAAAGAAGGATTTATATGTTGTTCCTATTCAGTTTTTGTTGAATAACAAGACTTAAAAGGTATATTTATTGTTTTCTAATAAAGATAATCCAGTAGAAATGCATGCAATGTATACTCAGAAGAGAGGAGAAGAGAGACCAAAAAAATCCTTCTATGAATCATCATATAATCATATATTACTAAAAGTATATATTATTAGAATCTACACTCAAAAGCCCCTCGGTATTGAGCAACAGATCGACCGATGATTCATGGTCTCCGCATCTCCTTTGCACAAGCAACACTAGATTGGGATGACTTTGCCGCTACATCATAGCTCATCAGTTGTCATAGTAAAGCTGCAGAATATATCTCAAGTGTTTTCTGTACATCTCTTTGACAATGGACTGGGGGAAGAAGGCACAAGAAATATGTGTCTTTCTACTAATATTTCAGCAGTAACTATCACAGTCCCTTCCAGCAGATAAAATAAGCTTAAAAGCTGCTACACTAGAGTTGATTGCTCCCCATCGCGGCCTAGTTCATATTTTCATTATTGTTAATCTCATTTTTTGTTACATAACCTACTTCATAGTTTATTAATGCAAATATACATCATGCTACGGAATGAAATAACTCTAGCCACCAATTAAAGACTGGGATTTCCTTAATGGGCTTTGTTAAGTTGGTATATCTTAAATGAATGATACGTCTCTTACAAGAAGCAGCTATTCTTAACCAATGTCAGTCATAAAATACATGATAAGAATCAGATTTGCTATATATTCTAATTTGTGTTTATTCTGACTTCTTTGTTTTTTTTAATCCAATCTGTGGAGAATCCAGTGAAATCAGTTTAAGTAAATTCCATAACATGTGGACAGCCGCCCCCCCCCCCCCCCCCAAAAAAAAAAAAAAAAACACGCACACCCCCACCTCTTTCTCTACATTTCATTCATTTAAAGAATCGTTAAAAAGACATGACCTTTTTGTTCCCCCCTTTTTCATGTGTTCTCCCCCTTTGTGGTGGTAGGTAGTGTCGGATTTCTAGGAAATAAATTAGGAAATTCTATTTTTGAAAATAAAATCTGAAATTACTATTTCAGATTTTAGTAGTTTCCGTTTCCTGTTTTCTAGCCCAGAGATTTGCTGATTTTGTGGGCTTCCTGATTTGGTGGCCTTCCTCTACCATTTATCTTGTAATCGTCTCTCTTGAAAGATAAGAAGACTGGATATTTTTCTTCTTAAAAAAACCTTCATGGTATCAGAGCCTTGCGCTTTTTTTCTATTTTCTGATGATGTCGTATAAGTCGGCAATGACCGGCGCCCAAGGAAATCCTACCGTCTCTTCCGGTACTTCCGAAACCATTCCGCCCAATCCCACTATTTCTCCCACGAATATTTCGCCCAATACCACTATTCCGCCCAATCCCACACCTGTATCTGTCGATTACTATTCCCAGAATTCAGCCCTTTATCTCACGATTACAAAACTCAATGGGCACAACTATCTCGAGTGGGCGCAGTCCGTAAAATTGGTGATCGATGGCAGAGGCAAATTGGGCATTTGACTAGCGAAATATCGAAACCTGCTGCTGGTGACCCTAATCTGAAAAAATGGCAGTCCGAAAATTCTCTTGTTATTGCTTGGCTCATTGATTCTGTGGAACCAACCATTGGAAAACCTCACCTATTTCTTCCCATTCCTCAAGATGTCTGGGAGGCCATTCGAGATATTTATTCGGACTTGGAGAATTCTTCTCAAATATTTGAGTTGAAAACTCGACTCTGGAAATCCAAGCAGAATCATCACTATGTTACTACTTATTATAACGAATTGGTAACTTTATGGCAGGAACTTGATCAGTGTTATGATGGTGTTTGGGAGAATTCGAACGACTATGCTCACCACAAGAAGAGAGAGGAAAACGACAGGGTTTACATGTTTTTAGCCGGCCTAAATCAAAGTTTGGACGAGTTTCGAGGCCGCATTCTCGGCAAAAAGCCATTACCCTCTATTCGGTAAGTTTTTTTTGAAGTTAGACCTGAGGAGTTAAGGAGAAAAATCATGTTGCGCAACACCGAACCTAGTTTCAACCTGGAACCTGAGAGCTTTGCTCTCGTGTCAAGAGGTGTTGATTCTGACAACGACGGGCATAAGAAACCGTGGTGCGAGCATTGCAAAAAACCGTGGCATACGAAGGAGACGTGTTAGAAGCTTCATGGTAAACCAGTAAATTGGAAGCCAAAATCCAAACGTGACGGTCGTGCCTACCAAGCCGCTGCTGAAGAGACTCAGGAGCCTTCTACCAACTCGGATGCAGTCTCTTTTACAAAGGAGCAATTAGAGCACCTGTGGTCCTGTACAAATTGTTTTCTCCAAAACTGTCCTTAACTCCGTCTTGTTCTTTGGTACAGAAGGGTAACTCTCTTGCTACTGCGTTTTTTGGTGTTATTCCCAACCCTGTTCATTCTTGGATAATTGATTCAGGCGCAACTGATCATATGACCGGTTGCTCCAAATTGTTCTCATCCTATAGTCCGTGTGCAGGCAATAAAAAGGTCAAAATTGTAGATGGTTCACTCTCTGTAATTGCCGGGATAGGAACTATCAAACTCACTCCGTTGTTAACCCTCCATGATGTGCTCCATGTTCCCAATTTGTCTTGCAATTTGTTGTCCATCAGTAAAATTACCTCTGAGCATCAGTGTCAAGCTAATTTCTACTCTTCTTATTGTGAGTTTCAGGAATTGACCACGGAGAGGATGATTGGCAGTGCTAAGGAAAAAGATGGGACTCTATTATTTTGACGATGGACCTGACTCGAGTAGATGATGTCAAAGTACTTCCTTAAATTCTGTTTTTGTTTCCAAAGATAATGATATTATGATATAGCATTATAGGTTAGGCCATCCTAGTTTTCAGTATTTAAAATATTTGTTTCCCAATTTATTTCGGAATAAAAGTTCATCTTCCTTTCAGTGTGATGTTTGTCAGTTTGCTAAACATCATCGTGCATCTTTTACCCCCCAACCCTACAAACAAACTACACCATTTACTGTGATTCATAGTGATATCTTGGGCCATGTAGAACATCTACGTGTTCTGGCAAAAAATGGTTTGTGACCTTTATTGATGATCACACGAGATTAAGTTAGGTTCATTTAATGAAGGAAAAATCTGAAGTGGGAACAACTTTCAAAACTTTTTAGACCATGGTATAAACACAATTTCAAAAAATATTCAAAAATTGCGGAGTGATAATGGTCGAGAATATTTCAAAAACATTTTGGGCCAATTTTTTTCTTGAAAAAGGAATTATTCATTAAAGCTCTCGTGTCGACACTCCGCAACAAAATGGTTTGGCTGAAAGAAAAAACAAACACTTATTGGAAGTAGCTCGGGCATTGTTTTTTACCAATCAGGTACCTAAATATCTTTGGGGTGAAGCCCTTCTCACTACTACATATCTCATAAATCGAACGCCTAATAAGGTTTTAAGCTTTGAAACACCTTTTGATGTTTTTCATAAGTTTTATCCAACAAATCGGCTTTCTTTTTCTTTACCCCTAAAGATATTTGGTTGTACCGCATTTGTTCATATTCATAGTCATAATCGAGGAAAACTTGAATCCCGATCCACAAAATGTGTGTTTGTTGGTTATGCTGCCACTCAAAAGGGGTATAAATGTTTTGAACCCATTTCCAAAAAAATGTTTGTTACCATGGATGTTACTTTTTTTGAATTACATCCCTATTTCACGCCTCATCTTCTGAGGGGAACCAAAACAAAGATTCGGTTGTTTTTCATGATTTTTTCCAAACTGAAGACTCGCAAAATGATCATTCTCTAACTTTGATTATTCAACCTGAAAACTCAAGCTTTATTATACCAGGAGAAAGTGAGTTGAGTTTTTTAGATACTGAAAGGGCAGGTCTTCCTACAGTGCCATCTCATGATGTTCATGATCCTATAACGACTAACAAAGGAGAAACAGGAAAAAGAAACACAGCATTGGTACCATTTGACATTGTCTACTCGCAACAGAGGACAACTCGAGAGAAAGGGTCTTCCAATCCTTTGCACTGCTTAGAATCCGTAAACCCTCTAGGTAATGTCCTCACCGAGCCTTTACCTCATGTTCAACCCATTTCATCTTCGAGTTCTAAGTCCTCTAGTTCTGAACCCGAATCTAATTCCAATCCTGAGTTCGATGATTTTGAACTTCCCATTGCTGTCCGGAAAGGTGTGAGGTCTTGCATCCATTGTCCAATTATGTGTCATATGAACCTCTCTCACCTGTTTTTTGTGCTTTTACCTCACAATTGTCTTGTATGGAGATTCCTAATACTGTGCAGGATGCTCTGAAAGTTCATGAGTGAAAAGAGACTGTCTTCAAGGAGATGAAAGCTTTTGAAAAAATGTCACGTGGGAGTTAGTTGATCAACCAAGAGGAAAGACAACTGTAGGGTGCAAATGGGTGTTTACAGTCAAGTATAAATTTGATGGTTCTCTAAAACGGTTTAAAGCTTGATTGGTTGCCAAGGGATTCACTCAGACTTATGGCATTGATTACTTGGAGACATTTGCCCCAGTCGCAAAGCTAAACTCTGTAAGAGTTCTTTTGTCACTTGCAACTAATCATGACTGGCCTCTGCAACAGTTGGACGTAAAAAATGCATTCCTCAATGGAGACTTGGAGGAAGAAGTGTACATGGATGTACCTCCAGGATTTGGTGAAAAGTCTGGCACAAAGGTGTGTAAACTGAAGAAGTCCTTATATGGGTTGAAACAGTCACCAAGAGCCTGGTTTGAGAAATTCACTCAGTTTGTTAAAAAGCCAGGGGTATACTCAAGGGCAAGGTGATCATACGATGTTTATAAGACATTCACTGGATGGCAAGATAGTGATACTGATTGTGTATGTTGATATAATTCTCACTGGAGATGACGTACTTGAGATGAACAGATTGAAGACTTCCCTCTTATCAACATTTGAGATCAAGGACTTAGGATCTCTGAGGTATTTCCTTGGAATGGAGGTTTCTCGGTCGAAGAAAGGGATTGTTGTCTCCTAACGGAAGTATGTCCTTGACCTCCTTAAGGAGACTGGGATGAGCGGTTGTAGGCCAGCACACTCCAATCGATCCCAATCAGAAACTTGGAGATGACAAGGAAGGTGGTCAAGTGAATACAACTCGGTATCAAAAGTTGGTGGGAAAGTTAATTTACTTATCACATACATGGCCCGATATTGCTTTTGTTGTGAGTTTGGTAAGCCAGTTTATGCATTCACCCTACAAGAAACATCTTGAATATTGGATTCTCAGATACTTGAAAAAGTACACCAGGCAAGGGTTTACTCTTCCAGAAGACCATATGGCAGAACATAGAGGCATACACTGATGCAGATTGGGCAAGCTCAGTTATTGACAGGAGAACACTTCAGGATACTGTACTTATGTCTGGGGAAATCTGGTCACATGGCGAAGCAAGAAACAGAATGTGGTTGCAAGAAATAGTGCCGAGGCAAAATATAGGGCTATGGCTAACGGAGTTTGTGAGATACTATGGTTGAAGAGAATTCTTGCTGAGCTGCGGATGCTGATGAACATGCCAATGAAGTTGTATTGTGAAAACAAAGCTGCCATAAGTATTGCACAAAATCCAGTACAACATGATCGCATGAAGCATGTGGAGATTGACAGACACTTCATAAAAGAGAAGATTGATGGTGGAGCTGTTTGCATGCCTTTTGTTCGTACTACTCAACAAATAGCCGATATCTTCACCAAAGGACTTTTCAGACCTAGTTTTGAGCTCTTTATAAGCAAGTTGGGCATAATAGATATCTACGTTCCAACTTGAGGGAGGGTGTCAGATTTCTAGGAAATAAATTAGGAAATTCTATTTTTGAAAATAAAATCTGAAATTACTATTTCAGATTTTAGTAGTTTTCGTTTCCTGTTTTCTAGCGTAGAGATTTGCTAATTTGATTTGCTGATTTTGTGGGCTTCCTGATTTGGTGGCCTTCCTCTACTATTTATCTTGTAATCGTCTCTCTTGAAAGATAAGAAGACCGGATATTTTTCTTCTTAAAAAAACCTTCAGGTAGGATGTTGTTTTATTGCTTTGTAAAATAGATGTCCACTGTACGTCAATGTTTCTGCAGTATATATCATGGTCATGGCTCAAAGCATTCTCTTTTATCTACAGGCGATGATTGGGCTCATTTATTTCACATTTGTTACGTTAGAGAGAGTGAGGAAACTAATTTGTGGGTAAACTCTTATTCCGAGAACCCTTAACAATAATAGGTTTATATATTTACAAGTATTGTATATTTACACGAAGGCCCCAACTCTATGACTAATTACAAACTATTACCCAACACTCCCCCTCAAACTGGATCATGGATATCTATCATTCCCCACTTGTTACATAATTCCAAAAAACAGAGACTTTCCCAATGCCTTGGTAAGATCTTTGGATTTCACATAACTAGTAACTATTCTTTTACTCATCACCAAGACTCTTACGAAGGGACAGTCCACCTCTATATGTTTTGTTCTTCATGAAACACTGGATTACTAGCAATGTACATAGCAGCTTGATTATCACAAATCATTCTCATAGGCTTGTCGCTAGAAAATCCCATTTCTTGCAAAAGATATTTTACCCACATCATTTCGCAAGCTATATAAGCCATTGCTCTATACTACGTCCAGGGTGGAGATCCGGCACTATGGGTAAAATCGGAGATTATAAGTTTCAGCCCCTCACTCTCTTTCTGTACGATTTTCAGTCTCTCTCTCTAAACCCTAAGCGGCGTTATATGTTGGGCTACAAGAGAATACTAATTAGGGTCCACGATCCACAAGCAAAAATGGGTCAAAAATATTCCTATCCAATGGGTCATCGTGTCGAAAGCGGGTCACAACTCTCATTTGTATCTCTTGTTTCAAGGATTTTATCACGAGACATATAGTGGTGACTAGTGGGATTAATATGTATTGGGGGTCCTAAATTCCTTTCTGGCGTTACTGGAGGTAATTTCAATTTCCTCAACATTTCTAGCTGAAAATAATAATAATAATAATAATTTCGAGCATCCACAAATTCCTTTTTTGACATCTAAATGTTTTCCAAGATCCTTTATCCAATGATAGCCTAATGCTGAAACAAATTCCAAGTGTAGTTTCTAAAAAATCGTTTAAGCTATGCTATCTACTTGTTAGCCCTAGTTTAATGGTCCATAAAAAGCTGTTAGTTAATATTAGTCCAGCCCACATGGGCTGTTGGGAGAGAGACTAGAGACTAACCTAACCGTTGACATTATATTTTCACATAGTAGCTTGTCAGCCCGAGCAATTTCTTACAAGTAATTGTTGTGTCAACCAATTGTCAGAGATTGTTTGCTTTTGTTACCTTCTACGAAGCACGGACACGCGTCCTAGGGGTGTCATACCAATGTCGGACACGTGCCCAACACTGACATACGTGTCCCAGCCTCGGATACGTGTCTGACAACCTTCCACCGATGTCCTATTTTTTTATTCATTTTTTCAAGTCGGACACGCCACAAGATAGGTAGGACACAGCCGGGACACCGGAGGACACTGCAGTTCAGATTCTTGTTTGAAAGAAAGAGAGGATGAAGATATATGTGTGTTTTTGTGTGCACCGATTAAAGGTAACAAACCAAACCCAACTCTAGATCTAGAGATGTAGGGGATGAGAGAGAACCTGGAAGAGAGAGGGGACGCAGCAAAGAGGGGATGAAGAACTTGATGATCATGGTCTGGTTGGTATGGATCAATTGATCGAAGACAGAATGAAAGAAAAAATCTCTTTTAATTCTTTGAGTGAACATTTGTTTGCATTTTAAATCATATATTATAAAATAGATCCATAAATGAAAGACAAGGGAGATAGAAAGTTAAGTGACTGTGGATGGAGATGGTGTCTGGCTAGAGGAGAGAGAAGATGATTAGTCAAACGTGAGAAGACCGAGGAGATAAGATTGTAATCTTATATCTTTTTCAATGTGTTTGGTTACAAAGTTAAAACTATTCTAGTATTGATACAAATTCTAGTATTGGATATAAAGATATAATAAATATTTATTAATTTAAATGGGTTATGTCTATTCATGTTAAATTAAAAATTAAGAGAAATTAAAATTTTATATATAATAAATATATATATTATTTTATTGTCGTATCTTTGCCGTGTCCTTGTCCTATTTTTTTTTAAAAAATTTGCTGTATCCCTATGTCCGTGTCGTATCGTACCCCTGTCCGTGTCTGTGCTTCATAAGTTACCTTCTTTGTCTTTTGCAATTTAGGACGCTATTATTAAAGACTGTTTTTCCCATAAGCTCCATTTATTTTGATGTTTCCATATTTTTTGGTGTTTGGTTGCACTAAGAATTAAGAAACATATTTTACACCATTTGCATAAAATTGACTTATGATCCTGGAATCTGTTAGTCATTTTACTCGAATCTCATTTCACGAAGAGGTGGCGCATGGTCAATGCTGCAGAACTACTTGACAGGAAAATGGGAACTCACGTGGGGTTGGAGCCATGTCTATTGTTGGGAGATTAGATATGATTCGGAGGAAGTTTATGTGGGATGGTATAGGAGATGAGTTCAAATACCACTTGGTGACTTGGGGGGAAGTGTTCTCCCCACTTCAAAAATGGGATTTGGGGATTAAGGTGGATCTGTTCAACAAGGCTTTGTTGGGCTAATGGCTTTGGAGATTTGGGGAAGAGAGGTCCAGATTATGGAGGGGTCATTGCTTGTCGGTGTGGGGAGGGTGATGGAGGGTGGTTGTCTAGGGAGGTGAGATCTCCAGCGAGTGTGGGAGTTTGGAAGCTAATCTAGAAGGGTTGGGATGAGTTTTACAAACCAATTTGGTTTAGAGAGTACAGAGCGGGTGGCACGTTAGATTTTGGGAGGATCGCGAGTATGGGGTCATTGCTTTGGCTAGTAGCTTTCCTCGGCTCTTCAGGATTTCTACGAATAGACATGCCCTGGTTGCTGACTGTTATTGGCTCGATAGCGGGAGGATGACTTGCGACGTGCAATTTTGTAGAGTTCCATGATTGGGAATTTACGGAGGTAGAAAATTTCTTAGTTCCACGATTGGGTTTCCTTGCCTCGTAGGTTTCTATGATTGGATGAGATGGCTTGGGTGGGTACCTCGAGAGGGGCGTTTGAGGTTAGGTCTTTCTACCAGAACTTGTTGGAGATCCCTGGTCCTACGTTCCCTTGGAAGGCTATTTGGAGGTCGAAAGCCCCTTTGAAGGAGACGACATATTGTAGTGAAACTGGTGTTGCATGTGCAATAAGATGGAGGAAATAGTGAATCACCTTCTCTTTTATTGCCCAGTTGCGAGGGATGTTTGGTGAATGTTTTTGGCTGCATTCTGTATGTTTTGGGTGTCTCCCAATGGAGCCACGGTGGACATGATAGAGACTTGGAGAAGATGTATAGTGGGGAGTCGAACTAGGAATGCTTGGAGGACCACTTCCCTATGTTTATGGTGGGATTTGTGGCGCGAGAGGAATAGGAGATCATTTGTTTATGGTAGTCTCTCAAGTACATTATACCGTCTTATTTATTCTTTTGGGTTAATGGACATAATTGTAAACTATGGGCATCTTTTGGATGGATAGTTTGAAATTATAGTTGTCGCCTTGTGTATTCTCTTGGGAGCGCTTCCCTCTTGAGTGCCTTTAATGAAATCTTACTTATCAAAAAAGTAAATAAAATAATATGGACACACAAGTCTCTCTCTCTCTCTCTCTTGGCTCAGGTGGGTAAGAACTTGGCCTCAATGTCTCATGAAGCATCAAGTCTACGGTTCGACTCCTCTTGGGTGCAAACAATTCCTTTGGGGGAGGGGTTGAGTATCAACTAGGGAAAAAAAGTTCTCCCTCTCCACTGATGTAATGTGGTCATTCTAATTTTAGTTTTCAAATATCTTGAAATTAATTAGGAGGTTTGGATAGAATTTTTTTTAAATGTACTTTTAAAAAATACTTAAACCAAACACTGGAAAATAAGAAATACATTTTGCATGTAAAATGTTTTATATCGAAACAAACAGAACCTAGTCTTAGTCTAGTGAGGTACAATAGCACCCGACCTTTTTGTCTTTCTGGTAATTCAATAGCAACCCACCTTGTTACAAAAAACAGAAGTTGAAGTGCGGGGAATAGACAAACTAATCGAACGAACAAATATTGAAACCAAATACACACACATATATAGCAATAAGGTCATCTCAATCGGTAATTTCTTTTTATATGTTAAAAGAAATGGAGCATCTGCAAAAGCAATCTCTTTAACAGTACAACATTTTGTTTCTATGGTTGTGACCCTTTCTTTTCTTTCCTCAGGGATACGTATGCACTATAAGCTAAAACTTTTTGGACATTTTCCCCTCAAAAAGCTATAAATAATGATTGGATTGTGTTTTTTCTACTTTGTTTTCATTATGTCTCTTTTTTCCTTTTGCAGGAGAGAGTTTCCATAACTGAAGCACATAACAGAGTATACGAAAGTTTGTAGTTCATGTGTACACATCTTATATTATTCTATACAGTGATGGATCCAGAAATTTTTTGAGGGGGAAGCTATTGAAGAATAAAAAGAATTGAAGATAATTTTTTTAAATAAAATAATAAATATAAGAATTTAATTTTTTTTGTGGCTTGTTTGACTCATATTCTTTGATATTTTAACAGTTTCCGTGATTTTTAGATTACCATAGATGTGGGATGTGAAGAAACAAAAAGTTGATTTACTTTATTTTCTTTTGGATCTAAAACGCAAGAATATATATAATGGGTATTCTTTTAAAATTAAGTGAAAATATTAAAGTGTGTGAGAGAGAATTATGAATGTGGTAGGTGGTAGAGAGTGAAAAAGAGATGATTATTTTTTATATCTAAAAAATCAATGGGGTAAGAATGTGAAGTATGGTATTTTTATAGATTGAGGAGAGTATTTTTAAAAAATTTACAAATTGAGAGGGGGTATTTTCAAAATCTATACTATTATTAAATGTGCAAAATGTTTCAGTATTTATTTATTAATATAAAAAAATAAATCCTATTATATTCTTCTTAAAATAACTTTGTTTTTTCTATTTTATTCTATTTTCAGTATTTATAAATTACTATAAAAAAGATATTTATTAATTGATATAAAAAAGAATTACCTAATAAAATTTAGTTACCAATTAAAATAAATCTTATTATACTGGAAATTCTTCAAAGTTAAAACAACTTTACTTTTTCTAATTTATTCTATTTTTAACTCTTTCTTAAATATAAATATATTTAGAATAATTATTTTTATGAATGATTATCATAATATAACCGACCGGCTCAGTTATGATTATGTCCTTATCAGGATAGGACAATCATTCTATTAATCCATGAAGTCTATAAATAGAGGCATGGAGGAAGGGAGGCAGAAATTGAGAATTCTAAATTGAGAGACTAAGAAGTCCAAAAATTGAGTAAATTGAGAGACTGCCTAACTTACACCAATAAGGTGTTGGATGAAAATTCTACTGAAACTCGGCCATGACTAAACATTGTGTTCAATTAGATTTTTTTTTTTTTTTTGTTTATTTTTAAAATATATATGTTATTAATATATCCATTATTCTTACAAAAGATGGTTTTTGAAAAGATATATGATTGTGATGATTGACAACAAGAGTTGTGCGTTCATCAAGGGAGGTTTTACATGCATGTACCTAAAATTTGGAAATTTTATTTCCAGAATCTTTGTTGATTAAGAAGGGTAGAATACAAGAGTTGTGTGGCACAAAGACTAATTAATTCTGGTATGAATAAGGATTATAAATTTGAAGTTTTGTATAGTCAAAATTTTCAAGGAAACCTTTTAAAAAATTAGGAAATCAACGAAACCTTTGTAATTAATTCATAGTAACCTATGTGATCTTAAAAATATACAAACAAGAGAGGGAGAGTATTAATGATTTGAAACATCTTTCCTATTTTTATTAATGGTATGTGCAAAAATTAATTGTTATAAAAGAGTTTTTAAATGAGTTTCTATAAAACTCATTCACAAACTAATTATTTATCTATTTATTATGAGTTTTTAGTAGGGGTGCACACGGTCAAGTTTGGACCGGATTGGGAGTATTTTTGGACCAAACTATTTATAACGGTTTCACTATTTTTGAAACCAGACCGAACCATAATATTCATGGAACCAAACCAAACCACGAAAAACCGGTTTGGTTCGGTTCGGTTCGGTTTGTCGGTCTCAGTTGATTTTCTTTTTATTTTATTTTAATTTTGAGGGGGCAAAGTTTAAAAAATAAATAAAAAAAATATCAACTAACATTGATATAATACGCAAAAAAAAAAAAAAAAAAAAAAAAAAAAAAAAAAAAAATTTTAAGAAGAAAAAAAGGAAAGAAAATTGAGATATATTTGAAAGGAAATGAAAGAAAATTGAAATATATTTGAAAAGGGAAATTTGACTTTTTAAAAAAGAAATTTATAAGGAATTTAAAGAACAAAAGAAAAAAAGGGAGCACGTGAAAACTTTAATTGATTTATGGTTTAGGATATGATATACATATATAAATATATATTATATAACATAGTAATGGTTCGGTCCGGGCTGGTCCGATCTAGCATGACCCTAAACCAGAATCGGACCGAAAAATTACGGTTCCATAATTTTGGGTCCAGAACCGGACCAAACCGCTATACAACTAGCCCAAACCGCCCAATTCAGTACGGTCCAGTCCAGTTTTTCGGTTTACCGGATTTTTTGAACACCCCTAGTTTTTAGTAAACGAAAATCTAATTAGATAACAATTATTCATATAAAAATAAAATAATTTTCCTAAAACTCTACCACAAATAGCTATTTTATTTTTTTTAAAACTCTATCGCATATAACATGTATTTATCTATTTATTCTGAATATATTTAAAGAAAATAAAATAATATCTATAAAACTCTACCATAAATTACCTATTTTATTTTCTTCAAAACACTATCACATATAAACCTTGTATTTATCTATTTATTATGAGTTTTTTAAAAAACGAAATCTAATTAGACATGGATATATTTAAAAATAAAATAAAATAATTCCTATAAAACTCTACCATAAATTAACTATTTTATTTTCTATAAAACTCTATCACATTAAACAAAGATATATTTAAAGAAGGGTTTTCCAAAAAATCACAAACTCCATACAATAATTTTTTAAATAATTTCTATAAAATTCCACCACAAATTACATATTTTATTTGCTTTAAAACTCTATCACATATAACCTGTATTTATCTATTTATTATGAGTTTTTTAATAAAAGGAAATCTAATTAGACAAGGATAAATTTAAAGAAAATAAAATAATTTCTATAAAACTCTACCACAAATTACCTATTTTATTCTCTATAAAACTCTATAACCTATTTTATTTTCTATAAAACTCTATTACATTAGACAATGATATATTTAAAAATATATATATATTAGCACAGGGTCTTCCAAAAAATCACAAACTCCATACAATAAATTTTTATTTCAATTTCAATCTAAGGCATGATTAGTATAATTGAATTTCTATTTTAAAATTTAATTAAAAATTATTATAATTGAATTTGTATTGTAAATTTTAAATTATACTAAATTTCAAATTAACTAATAAAATTCAAATCTATACTATTATTATTATTATTAATATATATATATATATATATATATATATATATATATATATATATATATATATAAAAGATTTTAAATATTACTTTGCAAAACTCAAACTATACCACCAATTTCAGTATCAAAACAAAAAAAAAAATTTCTTAATTATTAAAAAAATAAAATATAAATATTTCAGTATTAATATAAAAACATAAAAGAATTTAAGGTTAATTTCACTAACACCCTCTCAGGTTTGGCCAAATATCACCCTCAAATATCTTTTGAAAGTAACTATCACTGTTTCGTCTTTCACTCACACCCCAACTGTTAATTGCACAATGTAAAATGACTGAAATAGCCTTTGACTTTGTCAAAATAACTTTTTAGCCTAAAGAATTTGATAAAAGACTAAAATATCCTTAACTTTTTTGTAAATTTACAAATTATATTATATATCTTTATTTTTTCTTATATATATATATATATATATATATATATATATATATATCTACACTATTATTAAATGTGCAAAGAGTTTCAGTATTTATTTATTTATATAAAAAAATATTAATTAATTGATATAAAAATAGTTTTTATAAAGGGATTTTTACATATAAATGGAGTTAGGGAGCCATATTTCCTCATGGATGGAGTCAAAATCTTATATTTTCACAAAAATGAGTTTGACCTAAATGATGACATGGCACATGAAGTTTTACTCTTTAAAATTTTTGTTACCTAAAATGCCCTTCTCCCTATTCCAATGCATTTACTTTATCACCTTTGTTCAAAAAACATTGTACCTGGAGGCCAAAAAGTGGTACCTTTAGAACAAAAGTGGTACCTTCGTAAAAGGGAATTGTTTTTGCAATTGAAAATGACATTGAACCCCACACCGCTAATTAAGTTGCACATTACATCCATAAACAGCTCCATTAGCGCCATGAATAACACAAATTATTCTTCAAGCTAGCTAAGCGAGTGTTTAGAAAATATGGTACCTGAAGGCCAAAAAGTGGTACTTTCAATTCAAAAACGTGGTACTTTTAGAACAAAAGTGGTACCTTCGTAAAAGGAACTTATTTTTGTAATTGAAAATGGTATTAAACCCCACACCGTTAATTAAGTTGCACATTAGATCCATAAATTGCTGTTGAAAAATTTATAAACCTTCTTATTAAATATAAGAGCCTAACATGCATGTATTTATTAAATAGAACAACCAAAATCCATTACTTTTCATTAAATCAAAACCATCAAGTGAAGTACCATGTCTACAAAATACTTTAAGTCACCACGAATGTCAAAAAAGTTATGATCCATCCAATCTAATAAAGTCAACAAAAAATAAAAAACTAAATCACTAAATTTAAAGAAAGCAATCATCTTTTGCAAAATAAGAATACAATTATTAAGTTTGAACATTTATTAGCCCCTACTCGTCCATACAAAGTCTTGATTGCAATATTAGCCCTCACTCATTCATACAAAGTCTTGATGGCAAGAATCGATCCTCCAATCACACTGTCAAAAAAAAAAAAAAAAAAAAAAAAAAAGGTTACTACATTTAATTGTATCACATTAACAAAAAAATTAACCAACCTTAAAGAAGTAAGCGAAACGGAAAAAGTGAAGGAGAGGAACTGAAAACGGGGACAAATTTTCAAACTCTTAAACAAAATGAAAAAATATAATTAAATGCATAAGATGAGGCATTCCAGAATTTCTAGACTGGGGCATTCCAAAATTTCAATAACACATCAGTATAATTATAATTATATGTAAAGAAAAATATAATTCTAGACTGGGGCATTCTAGAATCTCAATAACACATTAATCTCTTTAAGTTATAATGTATAAGATGTATGTTTCAATTCATGATAATCATTCTATTCTTATCATACAATTAATATATATATATAAGTAGCATCCTACAATTAATTAGGACCCAAATCTATATCAAAATTCTAAATGGTCTTCATGTATAAGAGATCTAGAGACCAAATTGTCTCCCTATTATCATTGAAAAATTCTAAAGATTTAATTATGACCCAGATCCATATCAAACATGATCTTTGGATACCATAATTTTTTTAACAATTGCATTATTGAAATAGTTATTCAAAAGTCCCAAATAGCCTTGCCGATTAAAATGGTGCGAAAAAAAAAAATCTACCATACCAACTATTTAGATGTAGTATATGATAATTAAGAAATATTTGTGTTATTTATGGCGCTAATGAAGCTGTTTATGGATCTAATGTGCAACTTAATTAGCGGTGTGGGGTTTAATACCATTTTCAATTGCAAAAATAAGTTCATTTTACGAAGATACCACTTTTGTTCTAAAAGTACCACGTTTTTGAACTGAAGGTACCACTTTTTGGCCTCCAGGTACCATGTTTTCTAAATACTCGCTTAGCTAGTTTGGAGAATATTTTGTATTATTCATGGTGCTAATGGAGCTTTTTATGGATGTAATGTGCAACTTAATTAGCGGTGTGGGGTTTAATGCCATTTTCAATTGCAAAAATAAGTCCTTTTTTACGAAGGTACCACTTTTGTTCTAAAGGTACCACATTTTTGAACTGAAGGTACTACTTTTTGGCCTCCAGGTACCATGTTTTCTAAATAAGGGTAATAAGGTAAATGCATTGGAATAGGAAGAAGGGCATTTTATGCAACAAAAATTTTAAACAGTAAAACTTCATGTGCCATGTCATCATTTAGGTCAAACTCATTTTTGTGAAAATATAAGACTTTGACTTCATCCATGAGTAAATATACCTCCCTAACTTCATTTATATGTAAAAATCCCTTTTATAAAAATAGTTTCTAAAACTCTAAAAATTACCTAATAAAATCAATCACAATAAAATATTTATTAATTGATATAAAAAGAATAGTTATTTTTTAAGGATAATTATCACAATATAATTCAATGCTGAATTGACGACCTATGGTATTATGTATAAAGTAAGAAGAATTAGTTGGATTTGAAGAAAAAAAAAGAAACAACTTTGCTGACAATTACATATTTTTGGGTCAGAAGAGTCCTTCGAATATTTTGGGTTTTAGTTTCGCTATTTTTATTTTGAAATATGAATAAAGACCGTGAAAAAGATTCAACAAAAGACAAACAAATCCACTATCTGTTCTACGTCAAGTAATACGTGGAGTAACTCCCGATATAGCAGTAAAAGCAAGACGTGTAGGTGGGTCGACTCATCAAGTTCCCATTGAAATAGGATCAACACAAGGAAAAACACTTGCTATTAGTTGGTTACTAGCGGCATCCCGAAAACGTCTAGGGTCGAAATATGGCTTTCAAATTAAGTTCTGAATTAATGGATGCTGCCAAAGGGAGTTGCGATGCCATATGCAAAAAGGAAGAAACTCATAGAATGGCGAGGCAAATAGAGCTTTTAGGTATGAATAGAACAAGAGAAATAGAACAAGAGAAAGGGGAAATAAAAAATAGTGGAGAAAATTATACAAAACTGTATACAAGTCACCACTCCCTCCCTTATTTTTTTTTTGATTCCTTAATGAATTGAATTTTTTTTTAATTAGAATGAAGTTCCTTAAAAACCTCCGCCTTCTTTAAAAAAATATCATGAACAGTTCCTTGAGCGCCTTTTTCAAGGAAGTATAGAATAGCAGAAACATTTAAATAAGTTGCCCAGTTATGATTATTTCATTATCAGGAAAGGACACATGTCATCATCTTATTAATCTAAGAAATATATAAATAGAGTCATTGAGAAAGGAGGAAGGGGTACAAGAAATTGAGAATTCTAAAAATCCAAAATTCCAGAGTAAAATACAAAAGCTCTACCAAAGAGTTTCAGTATTTGTTTTTTTTATATTTATATAAAAATATGTTTCAGTATTTATTTATTTATATAAAAAAACATCTATTAATTGATATAAAAATAGTTTCTATAAAACTCTAAAAATTATATAATAAAATCAATCACAATAAAATATTTATTAATTGATATAAAAAGAATACTTATTTTTTATGGATAATTATCACAATATAACCGGCCCGACCCAGTTATGTTTATTTCATTATTAGGAGATGATACATGTCATCATCCTATTAATCCAGATGCATTGAGGAAGGAATGAGGAAGGGGTACAGAAAATAAGAAGCTATACTATTATTAAATGCACAAAGAATTTCAGTATTTATTTATTTATATAAAAAAATATTTATAGAGAAATTGAGAATAAAAACTACATGAAAGTCTTCACAGATGGTGGAAAGATAGCAGTCCATATGGTCCCGTTAGCAATTAATGAGTTTGAACAAGTTCAATAATAGTATTAATTGTGAATAGTTGAAGGAAAGTAGAGATGGACACAAACCTTTTCTTAAGATGGAAAGGAAAAAAAGAAGCATGCATGCATGCAAGGGAAAGAATGAATGGGGCGGGGTTGGTTCTCCTTGTCAGGAGATCACGTCACCAAAGGTAAAGGTGTATGGAGCCTAGTACTACGTCTATACTTTGAAATGTAACCTAAATCATTTAAAATTTTTCAACAATATATATTGTGAGAATCATTTTTGTTACAAGAAATATATATATATATATATATATATATATATATATTTATGATGGAATTTTGATTTAGGTTTAGAAAATGTTGAAGATGGATTCTGCGCAACCAGGATCTGATCTGACTTCCTGAATAAAGAGAAGAAAAAGTGATCCTACAAACACCGGTGTGTTACCGGTGGAGTAGGCTCCGACGAACAAGTCAGTGTGAATGATAATCTCTCTGGAGAAATCGAGATATTGAGTTA
The DNA here is from genome assembly GCF_030987335.1 of Cornus florida. NCBI lineage: Eukaryota > Viridiplantae > Streptophyta > Magnoliopsida > Cornales > Cornaceae > Cornus > Cornus florida. Next base: position 67,605,273 of record NW_026775578.1, read on the forward strand.
GGGTTTTTTGCGTACCTCCAAACGTCGATTAGCCCTCCCTATTTATAGGACTTGGGTCAGGATGTTACGTAGCGTCCACGTCGTCCTTAATCCTTATCATAATCTGTTGGCCTAATTCTTATCGTATTCTGCAATTCTTATCGTAATCTGTAACCCTTATCTTAGTCGTAGTCCTTATCTTAGTCTGTAGAGTCTATCTCAATCTTATGAGATAGCGCGTTACTTTAACGATCTTCCCCTATTCACGGGTAATTAAATTATAATCATCAGTTGCCCCCCATTTCGGAGGATTGCTTGTCAAACCACCGGAACGTTAATTCCCAAATATGACATAATAACAAACAGCTGGAATTATAGAACCGTTCACCCTGTATTTCTACAATAAGTTGGTTTTATTATGAAATAGTAGAGCCTTATCCATTAACTTGACTTAGATTGCCACTTCGCGGATACAGTCGGGGGTTAAACTTGACTTATGAAATTTTTTATTATGAAATTTTTTTTTGTTTTCCTTTTTTTTTTTTTTTGTAGGACCGTAGTTGCCTTTGAAATATTTGTCGTAGTGCCACATTGGCAGGACTGTAGTGTCACATTGACAGTTTGTATATATGGTAGGCTGCCATGCTGGCAGCCTACCTTTTGGCACATAGGTAACTCATGCAGGGCTGCCAGTGTGGTTGTCCTATTCGAACTCCGAATCCTATTCTACCTTATAAAAGTAAAATAGCCCGCAAAATAGCCCGCTGAGAGCTGCTTGTCCCTCACGAAACAGATTTCTATTAGAATTCCACCAGAAATACTTTCCTTATCTGTTTACGTTCTTCTGCTATAAACCGAGATGGTTCGAGTAAAATTCATTCAAATTACTTCCATCATCCAGAAAGCCAGGTAGTGCGAGTCGTAGTGATGTGGTAAGTTCCATGCCCTCGTTTTCTTCCTGCTTCTATTTAATTCGTTGTTGCTTTTTCCTCCAACTTAGTATACTAAGACCAAAGTTAGAAAATTTTATAGGTCACTGTGAAGCTAGGCTCTTGCATACAGTAGCGTGTGTTACTGCCAGCATGTTTTACCCAGAATCTAACACTATGTCAGACGAGGAACACCACCAGTCTGATTCGGCTCCGTCAGAGACACATCTGGTACAGGATATAGCAGGCTCCCTTACCTCACAGGATCTGGATCGGATCAGGCAAACTTATTCAATTCCAGACAGTGTTGCTCTCAGACTTCCTTTACTTGATGATAGAGCGTCCTCCTTTTACCCAACTGAGATTTGTTTCTATGAGTCTGCTTTCATTGCCGGATTGCATTTTCCAATCCCTCTTTTTATTAGGGAACTGTTGCGTCACCTTAATCTTGCTCCGACTCAACTCTCCCCGAATGCCTGGAAAACAATGATGGGTTGTTTAGTTCTGTGGCGAGCTTGTTGTAATACCTCGCTCACTATCCAAGAGTTTCTTCATTGTTACATTCCCAAAAGGGGTGACTGGCTGTACTTCTCCCCACGGGACATAATTCTTATCTCTAGAATTCCCCTTAAGCACAAACCATGGAAAAGCAGTTTCTTTTTCGTTTCTGGTGATGGCTGGGAGTTCTTTCCTGAAGAAAGTGCTTTCCTACGAATAGGGACTTCCATTCCTCGTGCGTGGTATAATCAGAATTCCACCGGTGAGTTGTCCATAATGATACCCTCTTATGTTTTAAAACTCAAAGTAAATTTTGTTTGAGTTATTAACAGAGTTGTTGTTCTTTCAGGTGTTAAAGAGATTGCCGTTTCGTCTGATGATCTCCAGTGAATAAAGGAAACCTTTAACTACCCAGTGAGGGACTGGTCTTCACTCGTGACACCTCAGACTTTGTTTACCCATGGGATTGGTCCTCAGCCAGTTGGCAAGTCCTCTGTAACTATATCCCGAAAACTTAATAAGAGGCTTCTAGCTTAGTTCAAAGAAGGCTCAAGTGACTTCCCACCTACTTTCCCCGCCAAGAGGAAAAAAAAAAAAGCCTACTATTATAGCACAAAGGGTCTTACCTGTTTCAGTTGTTTCTCCACACGAATCCGACTCGTAATTCCCTCATCAACTTGTGGATGGGACTATGCCACTCCTTACTGAAGCAACGGTACTCCCTTCAGATCCCTACTCTTCAGCAGCATCTGTTCTAGGCAGTGCTCAACTTGCTTTTAAGAAGATAAGCGAGTCTTTGTCGAAGGAGGATATGATGTATCTGAATTCACGCCCTCCAACTGAGATTTTAGACCGACTCATGCATGATCTCACACGGGTTAACTCTCGCACCATCCTCTGTTTTTATTTAGCTTTTCTTTTCCTCTTCATTGTAACTTTTTATTCCCATGTGCGTACAGGTGAATACATACGCGTATTACTTGTCATGTCTAGCTGTAAAAGGAGGAGAGCATTACACCAATATGTTGGCTTCTACTCGCTCCCAACACCAAGCCGATTTACAAGTGGAACGTAATAAACATGAGGTCGCTCTACAAGCAATGCGTGCTGAGTTAGAAACAGAACGAGCTTGTCATGCATCTTATGTGCAAAAACTCAATAAGGAGATGTCCCAGAAACTAATGGTGGAAAGAGCCAATGCAGTGGGTGAGTTTAAAGCCTTACCCACCTTCAAGGAGATTATGTCGAAGGCCTACTTTGACAGCTTCGAAGATTTTCAGAATCGTGCTGCTTTTGAATTTGCAGACCAAGACTTCTCTGTCATTCAACTAGATGAAGCGAGTGATTCCGAATAGGATAGATGTGTAGCCATTCATTTATTTGCTCCCATGTTTCTCTTTGTGCTTGAAACTTCTCTTTCTTTACAATCAGTTTCCATTTATATTTGTAGGGTTGATAAGTAGGAAGGACAGTTATGTTTTGCCATTGCGACTGCCGCATTATGTTATTTTATTGACATCTTTGGTCGGCTTATCCCTTTGATAAGGAAAGTAGATTAAGACGAGTTTTACTCAGCTCGTCTATGTAATGAGGTAAGTAGATGTATACGAGCTTCACTCAGCTCCCCCTTTAACAAGGGAAGTAGATTACTATGAGCTTCACTCAGCTCACCCTTTAACAAGGGAAGTAGATTGCTATGAGGTTCACCTAGCTCACCATTTAACAAGGGAAGTAGATTGCTATGAGCTTCACCCAGCTCACCCTTTAACAAGGGAAGTAGATTGCTATGAGCTTCACCCAGCTCACCCTTTAACAAGGGAAGTAGATTATTATGAGCTTCACCCAGCTCACCCATTTAACATGAATATCTTAACATATCAAAATGATAATGAATTATTTGAAACAACTGATCCAAGTAGGGAATACTTGATTAAAGCCAAAGTTGATAACAAGGCTATTGAAGACATTCATTCGTAAAGAATGAAGTAATTATTGCAACTAGAAGTATTAGCAAAAATAAATAATAAATTGAGACTAAACTGAAATTGTTTACTGATAATATTTCTTTAGATGCTCAACATTCCATGGGTGAGGCAGTGGCTTTCCCTTTAAGTCCTCCAACCAGTATGTTCCTGGTCGCTGACATCGCGTAACTTTGTAAGGCCCTTCCCATTTGGGACCTAGTTTCCCTATGGTTGAATCCTTAGTTGCCTGAGTAACTTTGCGGAGTACTAAATCTCCTACTGAGAACCTCCTAGGCTTGACCCGAGCATTGTAATACTTGGAAACCTTCTGTTGATAGGTAGCCATCCTAATCTGGGCTAGGTATCTCCTTTCTTCGATTAGGTCCAAGCTTACTTCCAACTCCCTTTCGTTCTGCTTGGGCTCGTAGTGCTCCGTCCTAAAGCTTGTTAGGCTAATCTCTACAGGTGCTACTACCTCACTTCCAAACGCTAAAAGAAAAGGGGTTTCCCCTGTGGGAGTCCTTGCAGTAGTACGGTAAGCCCACAGTACACTCGGCAGTTGCTCAGTCCACAGTCCCTTTGCAGCATCAAGTCGAGTCTTGATCATCTGAAGGATTGTTCTGTTAGTGACTTCAGCCTGTCCATTCGCCTGGGGATGTCCTGGTGATGAGAAATGAATTTGAATCCCGAGCTCAGAACAAAAATTTTTGAAGTCAAAGTTATCGAACTATTTTGCATTGTCTGTGACAATCACTCTAGGAATCCCAAATCTGCAAACTATTGATTTCCATACGAACTTCCTTATATTGTTCTCTGTGATCTTGGCCAGAGGCTTAGCTTCTACCCATTTAGTGAAGTAATCAACCATAACAATGGCATACTTAGTCTGCCCTTTGCCTTTGACGAGAGGGCCAATCAAGTCCATTCCCCATTGAGCAAATGGCCATGGTCCTGACATGGGAGTCATCTCCTCTGACGGTTGTCTCGGGATGTTGGCAAATCGTTGACACTTGTCGCACTTTTTAACGAAGTCAAGTGCATCTTTCTGTATGGTGGGCCAATAGTATCCTTGTCGGATGGCCTTGTTTGCAAGTGACATACCCCCAGCATGGTTTCCACAAACTCCTAGGTGGATCTCCCTCAAAATGTAGTCAGCTGCCTCGCTAGAAACGCATCGTAAATACGGTATGGAGAAGCTTCTCTTGTAGAGCACCCCTTTGATAAGCGTATACCTAGCTGCCCGTATCTTGACCTTTCGAGCTTCTGCTCAGTCTGTTGGTAGCACCCCATCCTTGATATATCTGATGATAGGATCTGCCCATTCCACACTCAATATCGCTTGTTGCACTTCAATTTGTCTCTCCTGAGATATAGATGGTTCATCCAAATATTTCAGTGGTATATTCTTATTGATCTCAGGTTCTAATGCAGTAGCTAGCCGGGCTAAAGCGTCTGCTTTCCCATTCTCTTCTCGTGGTATTTGATGAATTGAGAATCTTTGGAAGTGATTCTTTAATTCCTTCACCTTTTGTAGATAACTCTTCATCTTCTCGTCTCGTGCCTCATATTCCGCTTGAACTTGTCCAGCGACCAGCTGGGAGTCGGTGTACACCTTTAATTGCTCAACCCCTAGGGCATTTGCCACTTTTAATCATGCTATCAAGGCTTCGTACTCTGCTTCATTGTTGGTTGCTTTGAAACCAAACCGAAGTGCGTACTGTATATTTTCTCCCTCTGGGGAGACAAGAACAAGCCCGGCTCCGCTAGCCTGAGCAGTAGATGACCCATCCACGAACAAGTCCCAGACTACTTCTGGGCCCATCTGCTCACTTGAACTTGGTTCTGTCAAAAATTGGGGTTGTTTCTCCTCTTCTGGAGGGGTAAACTCAGCTAAGAAATCAGCCAACACCTGAGCCTTTACTGCTGTTCTTGGCTTATATTGAATATCGAACTCCCCTAACTCTACTGACCACTTCATCAGTCGACCAGAGCTTTCTGGCTTATGTAGGACCTGTCGAAGGGGTTGATCTGTTAGGACCACTATCGTATGCGCTTGAAAGTATGGTCTCAGTTTCCTGGCGGACACAATTAAAGCAAAGGCCAACTATTCCATCCTTGGATATCTTTCCTCCGCACCCCTAAGTGCTTTGCTCACGAAGTATACTGGCCTTTGGACCCCTTCTTCTTCTCGTATCAGAGCTGAACTGACAGCTGTCGTGGAGACTGCAAGGTATATGTATAGTTCCTCTCCCGGTATGGTTCGAGACTGTAGTGGGGGAGAACTAAGGTATTGCTTTAGTTCTTTGAATGCTTGCTCACATTCTGGGGTCCATTCAAAAGTCTTCCTTAGCACACGAAAGAAAGGTAGACACCTGTCAGTTGACCGAGAGATTAGCCTACTCAAGGCAGCAATCTTCCCTGTTAGTCGTTGTAGATCCTTGGTTGATCTTGGCAATCTCATGTCAATGACTGCTCGGATCTTCTCTGGATTGGCCTCAATTCCTCTTCTACTTACCATATATCCCAAGAACTTTCCTGAGGAAACCCCAAAGGCACACTTGCTGGGGTTGAGTTTCATCTTATGACTCCTAAGTACCTCGAAGGTCTCCTGCAGGTCAGTCAAATGGTCCTCAGCTTTTAAGCTTTTCACCAACATGTCATCAACATATACCTCCATGTTTCTACCAATTTGATGCTTAAACATTGCATTCACTAGCCTCTGGTATGTTGCACCAGCGTTCTTGAGTCCAAACGGCATTACTTTGTAACAGTACAAACCTCTATCAGTGATGAAGGCCTTTTTTTCTCTATCTGAGGTGTACATCGATATCTGGTTGTATCCAGAATATGCATCCATGAAACTTAATAGTTCGTGTCCAGCCGTTCCTTTAATGAGCATATCGATTCTTGGGAGAGGAAATCTGTCCTTCGGGCAAGCTTTGTTAAGGTCGGTGAAATCCACACATAGCCTCCATTTTCCATTTGCCTTCTTCACTAGGACCACATTTGCCAGCCAGTCAGGGTAGTACACCTCTTGAATAAAGTCGGCTTTTAAGAGCTTTTCCACCTCTTCTGATATAGCCTGATTCCTTTCTGGAGCAAAAGTCCTCCTCTTTTGTCTGACAGGTTTGAAGTCAGGATTTACATTTAGGCGGTGCTCCATGATAGTGGGGTCTATACCTGGCATGTCTTCATATACCCATGCAAATACGTCTTGATTCTTCCTGAGGAATTGAGTAAGTTCGTCTTTGATACCTGGGGGGAGTAAAGACCCTATACTCACTTTTTTCTTGGGCTCACCAAGGATGACCTCTTTTAGCTCCTCTGTAGGTTCCGCTCTATGAAAGTCTGGTCTATCTTTCCCTTCCAGCCCTTCAATCGTAAATGCCTCTTGCGATTTCATTTTCCTGAGAAAGGCGACATAACATTCACGAGCCATTGTTTGGTCCCCTCTTATCTCTCCCATACCATATTCAGTTGGGAAACACATCAGGAGATGGTAAGTGGACGTGATTGCTTTCATAGCATTCAATGTTTTTCTCCCCAGGATAATATTATATGATGATGGGCAGTCCACCACTACAAAGTCCACCATTACAGTGACCTGCTTTGGATTGGCTCCTGCAGTAACTGGAAGGGTAACTGCCCCCAGCGGATATACTTTGTCGCCTGAAAATCCCACCAGTGGTGACTTCATGGGTCGGAGCTTCTCTCGGCCAATTTTCAATTTCTCGTACGCCCTAAGAAATAGTATGTCAGCCGAGCTACCATTGTCTATTAGTATTCGTTGAACAGTGAAATTAGCAACGACCATGGAAACTACCAGAGGGTCAGCATGGGGCTGGTGAATTCCCTTGTCATCTTCTTCAGAAAAGGTTATGACCGGCTCCTCAACTCGAGGTAATTTGGTTGGAGGACTTGTCATTCCAACTTCATTCACCTCTAAAAAACTCCGAATTCTCCTAGCATGAGCCTTCCGAGCTGAACTCGTCTCACCACCACCAGCGAAGCCACTCGATATAACTTTGATCTCACCCATTGGTTGGTGTTGAGGAGGGCGATCATCTCGGCCCTCCCGGGCTGGGTTGGAGCCTCCTTTTCCATTTCTAGTTGTGAATTTGCGTAAATGACCTTTACGAACAAGGTTCTCAATCTGGTTTTTGAGGTCGAAACAATCCTCTGTGTTATGTCCATGGTCCCGGTGAAACCTACAGTATTTATCTCGAGACCTCTTTATTGGATCAGCTTTTAGATTTGGTGACTATTTCAATGATGCGTCATCTTGAATCTGCAGAAAGACTTGCTCTACAGATGTATTTAGGGGGGTATAGTTATTATACCTGCCTGGGCTCGCTGGGCGGCGAAACGATCTGTCAGCCTGGTTGTTTGAGAATTTCTTGTACTTCAATTCCCTTTCCTCCCTAGTGCTAGGTGCTGGCCTCTTCTTATCTGACCTCTTATCTTCACCATCTTTGTTTTTTCGTGCATTCATAGCATCGTCAGCGTTCATGTGCTTCCGCGCTCTAATCATTAACTCTGTCATGCATGTAGGGGCTTCCTTTGATAAGGAAAATAGGAACTTAGAAGTCTGTAGTCCTCCCATAAAGGCTGTGAGGGCAACCTTGTCGTCCACGTCTTCAACTTGCAGCATTTCAGTGTTAAAACGACTTATGTAATCACGAAGGGACTCTCTCTTCTGCTGCTTCACATTAAGTAAATGTGTTGCTGATCTCCTGTGCTTCTGCCCAGCGATGAAGTGTCCTATGAATTGTTTGCTCAACTCTTCAAAGTTTTTAATGGAGCCTGGCTTTAATTTATTGAACTAGAGACGAGCTCAACCCTTGAGTGTGGTAGGGAAAGCCCTGCACATAATCTCGTCCGGTACGGCTTGCAAATACATAAGAGCTTTGTAGGTCTCCAAATGGTCGAGAGGGTCCCGCGTCCCATCGAAGCTCTCAAGAGTTGGTATCTTGAATTTGCTAGGTAGAGGACAACTCATAACAGCTGGGCTAAAAGCTAGGTTAGTCTTTTGTACCATATCGTTCACTGCAGCCTGGCCCTGCCCTTTTATCGCTTGCATGACATTGTCAACCTTGGCTTTCAGATCCTGCAACTCTAGATCGAACTGAGTGGCGTCCTCAGTCTTGTCTCCAACATAACTAGAAGTATCTCCACGGAGCCTGGTGGTATTCCGTTCAGGGGACCGAAGGTGATGGCTCCTCTGTTGACCCCCTATTTGACTAAGCTCAACATCATTGTTAACCCTACGGGAGTCATCGTTGGGTACTTCACTGTTTCTCTCCTCGTTGGGGGCGGCTAAGCGTTGCAGAATCATCGCATTTTGCTAGACTAACTGGTTCACCAGTTGTTCCAACGCTGCGACGCGTTCCTGATCATTTGGGACGACGGGGGGTTGCCCCATTGAAGTCCCTGCATCAGAAGCCTACAACCCTTCGCCCTCGCCAGCAGCCAAACCAGATCGCAATAGAACCATGCTTTGTTTAGAGAATAAAAATTTTTACCACAGATGGCGCCAACTGTTGAAGATGGATTCTGCGCAACCCGGATCTGATCTGACTTCCTGAATAAAGAGAAGAAAAAGTGATCCTACAAACACCGGTGTATTACCGGTGGAGTAGGCTCCGACGAACAAGTCAGTGTGAATGATAATCTCTCTGGAGAAATCGAGATATTGAGTTAGGGTTTTTTGCGTACCTCCAAACGTCGATTAGCCCTCCCTATTTATAAGACTTGGGTCAGGATGTTACGTAGCGTCCACGTCGTCCTTAATCCTTATCATAATCTGTTGGCCTAATCCTTATCGTATTCTGCAATTCTTATCGTAATCTGTAACCCTTATCTTAGTCGTAGTCCTTATCTTAGTCTGTAGAGCCTATCTCAATCTTATGAGATAGCGCGTTACTTTAACGATCTTCCCTTATCCACGGGTAATTAAATTATAATCATCAGAAAATTTTATGCTAATTGCTATGGCTAAATGTTTCTATTGACTAAAATTGAGGCAGGCTAAATGTTTCGTTGTTATGAACATGCTTATTTTTGTTGCAGTCAATTAGATATAAGATTATTATTCTCATCACATATTATATATATATATATATATATAATGAGATTGAAGACAGGGTATATATATATATATATATAATGAGATTGAAGACAGGGTAATAAATTCTACAAAATCTCTTAGAGATTGAAATAAGGATTTTTGCTTCATCACCAATAAGTCCAATTGTAATACGTGTAAATAGTGTTTGTGTGAATGTGTTTGCCGTTCATTATTTTTTGTTAATATATGCACAAAATGGTGCATCAACAATTATATGAAACAAAACAAGTCTTGCTAATAAATGCCAAAAACACACACACACACATATATATATATATATATCACACAAACTATAGTAATAAAAATAAAAAAAAAATAAAATCAATTTGTATCATATTATTGTTGGGTAGGGACACCCAATTAAAGGCCACAGCCAAATGACTTTTGTGCATCTCATTGTCTTATGCAGGGACAGAGCCAATGAAGGTCTAGGGGGGCACGTGCCCCCGAGTTGGTCAGCAACCTATAATATAAGTGGTAATTTTTTAAAAAAATTTCATATATATGAAAAAATTTATATGGTACCCCCCTCAAATTTGTAGTTCCTAAAATTATATTCTTCTTTTTTCTTTATTTTTTCTTTTACTATTCACATTCCTTAAATTTTCTTAGTTGAAAAAGTCAAATTTTTCTTCTTCAATTGAAACTTTTTAACTATTTTCTATTAAAATTCTTTCATTTTTCTTTCCTTTTATATTTTAATAATTTTCTTCTTTTTTGTCTTTTTTAATTTTATAGTTATTATATATATATGTATATGTATACGTACTTTGTATTGTTTTTTTTTTTTTTTTTTTTTTGCAGTGTGCCCCCTCACGTAAAATTCTAGCTCCAGTCACTGGTCTTATGCTCTCTGTATATTCAACTTAATCCAATTTACATGAAAGGCACTTGGAAAAATATATAGTCAGTTGCGTGTGTTTATTTCAACATTTGAAGAAGTAAAAAAATACACAAAGAAAAACTATAGCGACCCGAGTAAGGCCGAGTTGATGACCCAGTGTTCTCCGTCGACTTGGACTCGGAGACTATTGACTCGGGCAAACAAATTTACAGCTCTTCTAACACCTTTATTATCAGCTGCAGTGAAATAGTCGTGCCCAAAAATAACTCCACCGGGTCTTAATATCTTATAAGCTCGGTTTATGTCCATCCAGGCCGAGTGAAAGTCGTGACCCGCGTCCACTTCAATTAAATCTCCAAACACGCCCCAATTGCACAGCATCTGCAGAGTTGACCCGGACGAATGCGGCACAAACAACACTGACTCGGTTGCGTTTGAGTGCACCACGTTTTGCATGAACTGGTACAGAAGCATTACGTCGCCGTTAACCATCTTTATATCCTTGAATCGGTCACGAAACCCGGGCCACCCCCGAAAATCGTCCACGCATATAATCTGAGTTTTGAGGCCGAGTCCACTCGCCAACTCGGCCATGTGTATCGCTGACGCCCCCAAGAACGTGCCCACCTCAATTATGGTCTTGGGTTGGACTTTGCGGATTAGGTTCTTGAAGACGGTGCCGTACGATCCCCACCCTTTGATTCTCTTCTGACGGAGGAGGGGGATAACGTGCGCCGGGGGGAAATTGTCGTACGGGGACGTGCCATTGAACAGTCGGTCAAGAATCGTTTGGCGCACGAGGTTGGAAGGAACTGGGTCGGCGCAAATAGTCGTGAAACGGTAGTGGTCGAGGTCGCCGGCGGTGTTAGTACTGAACGTGTTTTGGGAATTTATTGGAGTCGGAGAGTGAGGTGATGAGCCAGAGGATGGAGCGGATAAGTAACCCAAGGTGTAGGATAGGAGGAGAAGGATAAAGTACGCAGTGGGCTTGGTGAACTTCTTGAGGGAAAAAGCGGTGGCCTTTCTTTGGTGGTGGTGGTGGAGTACTGGTTCTTGCTTGTCTTCTTTCATGTTTCTGCTTCTTGCTTTTTCTTTTAAAAAATAAGGCTTGGCTTTAGAGAGTGAAATAGAGATAAAGCTTTGTCATGGAATATGAAACCTCGGAAAAGGATTTTATCCCACCATGAAAGATCACAATATGGTTGACATGGTTGCGTGTTTACTACACAGCGGGTCTTCGAAAATGACCGGAATTATATATATATATATATATATATATATATAAGGTTAAATTACACTTAAAAACCCCTGAAGTTTGTTATAATTACACTTGGTGTTTGAAAATGGACCTAATTATAATTAAAGTCATCAATTAGAGTCGGAAAATTGTCATACTATGATATATAAACGCTGCCCTGACTAAAAAGACAAAAATAACACATTGAAATTCATAAAATTCCAATGAAATCGGGCCTTACCATAATCTCCATCAAAATTGAATGCACTCAGCATTTGTTTGAAAGAAAAAAATTTTGAATGGACCACCACCCGATAAAATTAGCTTTTATTATGAGTTTCTTAATAAAATGAGATCTAATGAGATAAGAATTTATTTAAAGAAAATAAAATAATTTTTATAAAATAATATCACAAATTACCTATTTTATTTTCAATAAAACTTTATCACACTAGACGAAAATATATTTAAAGAGTTTCTATAAAACTCTAACACAAATTACCTCTTGCTCTATTTATTATGAGTTTTTTAATAAAAGAAAATTTAATTAAACAAGGACTATTCATATAAAAAATATATATTTATTAATTGATATAAAAAGAGATTTTAAAAAAATTTATATAAAACTCTAACAAACTACCTATTTATCTATTTATTATGAGTTTTTTAATAAAAGAAAATCTAATTACACAAAAATTATTAATATAAAAAGTATTTATTAATTGATATAAAAAGATTTTTTAAAAGAGTTCTATTAAACTTTAACACAAATTACCTATTTATTTATTTTGTGACTACTCTGGGTTTTACAAACCTAGTGTGTCTTGTGATGAGCCGAAACGGATCCAAAATGCGGAAGTAAAACATGAACAAGTCTATAAAGATGTACATCATTCCTAAGACAGAAGAACGACCTTCCGAGGAGTCCCGTGACTCAGCGGAAGCAAGACCGGAGTTAGGATTTCAAAACCCTCTAAGGAATGGACCAAGGGCAAAATGGTCATTTTCAAACTGAAATGGGTACCACCGTGCAAACCATTGAATAGACAACGAAAAATTAACAAAAATGAACTCAAGAATCGCTTGATTTGGAATCGACAAAGATATCAAGTCCTGAAGTTGGAGGAAGGGAAACTCCATCCCAGTTCGAACTAAATCCTGACACTATTTTACTAAAACTTGAATATCTTGAGCTACAAATGGAAAATAAAATAATTTCTATAAAACTCTATCACATATAACATGTGTTTATCTATTTATTATGAGTTTTTTAATAAAAGGAAATCAAATTTGACAAGGATATATTTTTTTAAAAAATAAAATAATTTTTTAAAAAAGTTTATATAAAACTCTAACTCAAATTACCTATTTATCTATTTATTATGAGTTTTTTAATAAAAGAAAATATAACTAGACAAGAATTATTAATATAAAAAATATTTAATAATTGATATAAAAAATAAAATAATTTTTCTAAAATTCTACCACAAATTACCTTTTATTATGAGTTTTTTTAATAAAAGAAAATCTAATTAGATAAGGATATATATATATATATATATATATTTAAAGAAAATAAAAATTTATATAAAATTTTACCACAAATTACCTATTTTATTTTCAATAAAACTCTATCACATTAAACAAGTATATATTTAAAAAATTTCTATAAATCTCTACCACAAATTACCTAAATTCTACCACAAATTAACTAGGATTTTATAAAAATAGTTTCTATAAAACTCTAAAAATTACCTAATAAAATCAATCACAATAAAATATTTATTAATTGATATAAAAAAATGGTTATTTTTTATAGATAATTATCACAATATAACTGGCCCGGCTCAATTATGATTATGTCATTATCAGGAGAGGACACATGTCATCATCCTATTAATCCAAGAAGCCTATAAATAAAGGCGTGAAGGAAGGAGGAAAAGTACAAAAATTGAGTTTTCTAGAAATTCAGAATTCCAGAGAGAAATTCAGAGAAGCTCTACCAAAGAGTTTAGTATTTATTTACTTATATTAAAAATAATAATAATTAATTGATATAAAAAGAGTTTTTATTTATACTATGTGCAAAGAGTTTCAGTATTTATTTATTTATATAAAAAATATATTTATTAATTGGTATGAAAAAAGTTTTTATAAAAAAAACTCTATAAAACTCTAAAATCCACCTAATAAAATTTAATTAACATATTTATCTATTTATTATTAAGAATTTTTTAATAAAAAAATTTAAGTAGAGAAGAATTATTAATATAAAAAATATTTATTAATTGATATATAAAATAAAATAATTTTTCTAAAACTCTATCACAAATTAGCTTTTGTTATGAGTTTCTTAATAAAATGAAATCTAATTAGATAAGGATATATGTAAAGAAAATAAAATAATTTATATAAAACTCTATCACAAATTACCTATTTTATTTTTAATAAAACTCTATCACATTATACAAAGATATAGATAAAAAGTTTGTATAAAACTCTAACACAAATAGCCTATTTATCTATTTATTATGAGTTTTTTAATAAAAGGAAATGTGTGACGGCTTTGGTTTTTCAAGCCAGTGCGTCCTGTGATGAATCGAAGATTGACCGATAGCGGATCCAGATGCGAAAGCAAGAAACAAGACAACGGTCTCCCAAGGCACAACACACCTCTAAGACACTTTGATGACCTTCCATGAGGTCATAGAATTCAATGAGAATTGACACGAAAGTAAAAGATCGAAAGAATAACAATTAAGCCCCTAGGGGCAAAAATAGTCATTTTACATGGAAATGACGTCCCTAGAATATATATCATTCCCAAGACACCTCCATGACTTCCCATGAAGTCATGGAATTCTAAAGAAAGTAGTGGAAGCTGAAAGCAAGAAAAATCGGACAAAAATAGCCCTAAGGGCAAAATAGTCATTTCTTAAAATATGGATTCGGGTGCCACCGAGTACACCGTTGGAAAGATAACGAAAAACTAATCAAGATGGACTCAAGAATCGCATGATTCGGAGTCTGAACAAAAGAGAAATGGTAAGACGAAGAAAAACGTGCACTTAAGGCTAAAAAGGGTAAACTGGTAATTATCCAGGAAGATCTGGGTGCAACCGAGTTCAAAGTTGGAAAGACAGCAAAAAATTAGTCAAGTTAAAAAAAAAAGTTCACTCGACTTGAAGTCCAGACGAAGGAGAACGAGCGAAAACAAAAATCGACGTCACGACGTCGAGACGGGGCACCACGAGCACCCCACGAGCATCCTGACAATCACTATGACATGCTAGGGGGAAAAAAAATTCAGTCAGAACTGAAACAAATTTTCTAGAAAAACATGAAGAAAACCCCCCATAAAATCAAGTTTTCTACCCAACTACGGGGAAGAAAACGAAAAAAAACTCACTGCGAAATCCCCAAAATGCCCCTAGATCAGAAGAGGTCAAGAGAGCAAAAAGCTACTACAGTAACTGTCCACATCTGAGAGCAAAAAGGGGATATCAAACAAATTTTTCTGGAAAAATACAAAGAAGAAACACCTTCCGAAATCAAATTTTCTACCCAGTAACATGAGAGAAACTGAAAAAAATACACTATGAAATGGCCAAAATACCCCTAGATCAAAAAAATAAAAAAAATAAAAAAAAATACACAACAACAACAACTGATGCCTTATGGAATTTCTGAATCTGTCAACAACTGAGAGCAAAAATGAGCTAGTAGATGGATATTTCTGGAAAAACACGAAAAAGAAACCCTCCCGAAATCGAATTTTCTACACGGCTACGCGAGAGAAAATGAAAAAAATACACTGTGAAATGACCAAAATGCCCCGAGATCAAAAAAGGGTTAAAAACTTAGAAAATGCAACTTTGCACCAAGTATGCAATTGACCATAAATGCATTTCTAGGTTGAAACGAATGTGCACGCAAGTGTAATAAGTGATTCTAAGCGCATGGGAATGGTCCGCGGCTCCCGAGAAGTCTCGACTCAAAATCCGACCCCCCGACGGCCAAAAATAATAAAAATGAACTTAGAATCGAAATTTTGAAATCCAAAAATATGAAATGGAATCAAATTACCGTTTGACCCTTGGTCATACTTCATACAAGATTAATGAGACTCTATGAAAGAATAAAAAAAGAATTCCCACACCCGAGATTAACATTTCACGAAATCAAGAGTTACATAAGATACAATATAGATGTCATTAGCCTCCGGCCTCATCTCATACAAGTCAACTACATCATAAAAGGTATACTTATGTACACATTACATAAATAGAATCAAAGATACAAGTTTTGACATATAAGGCTACAAAATGACTTTCCATGCTAGCATTTATATGAAATGTAAACTTAAAAACTACAAGTCATCCAAGGAATGATGAGCATCACGAACCAAATCTTCGTACCTGAAAAATGCACCGGTAGATTTGGGGTGAGTAACATAAACCTACTTATAGGAGATGAGCATGCATAAACCTAACATTTTACAAAATTATCACCTGATGAGCGCTGAAAAGTGCGTATTTAAACCCCTTAAGCTTAGGTATTCTAGAACCTTTATCTACTTTATTTTACCGTTTTGTATTGATTTCATGTTATTTTCATTTTCAGGTACTTATCCCCCAAAATAAGCTAACTCAGTCAAATAAGAGCACATTGAAGCAATTTTGGAATTAATCAAAGAAAGGAGCAAAGTAGAGCAAAAGGAAGCAAATGGTGGAATTTCAGCAACTTCGATCGATCTCAAGAAAAGTTCGATCCATCCAACTTTCATCGATCTCAGCACTTCAAGATAGATCTGGGCCATGTTTGTCTCTGTTCAAAGATCTCAAAAGTTTGATCGATCCAGCTTTCTTCTTCGATCGAATGATTGATCTTATCCAATTGTACCACCCTACCAACCACTTTTATCCTTTTCCCAAAAATATCTTTAAATATCTCAGACTTATTTTTATCTAAAAATGCGCCGCCATTGAGGATAGATCCAACTTTAGTTCGATAGATCTCAACCATGTTCGATCGATCCAAGTCCAAGGTTCGATCGATCGAACTTCCTCCAGTGCAAAAAAGTTAAATTTCCAGCTCATTAAAAGCTGTCCTTATCCAATCATTGGGGAATATTTGCTGTACGACCCCAGCTCATTTTGGGTGTCATTTGACCTACGTATATAAGGATAAGGATTACTTTTTGTATCATAGAAGAACATAGAGGATCATATTGTATTATCTCATCATATCATACTTAGAGACTTAGGGAGGAAGCAAAGAAAATGAAAAGGCTAGAGACACCATTGGAGACTCTTCATCAACCAAGGAGCAGATTTCTTCCACGTAGCTTGCCATTGAGGGTTGGAGGACATCATCCATGAGTGGCTAGACATCCTCTTGGGGCTAGAGTTAGCCCTAAACATGCTTTCTATTTCTTGATTTATGTATTTTTGAGGCGATTTGTATTGTGATTCATGTCTTGACACTTATATATATATAGATCTTGTTTCTTCAATGATTTATATGGTTTAATGCTTCCAATTTGTAATACCCCGTATTTTATTAAAGAGTTTAGTTTATTTAAAATTCATTTATGTGAGGATTTCTTTACTTATTATTGTGCATGCTACATTATTATATTAAGTTCATTTAATAGTGCATGTAAATTAATTGTATATGTTAAAATAGTAAATTTATTCATTTAATTATGCATGTATTATTATTAATATTTTTATTTGTTGGTTATGCTTATATTAATCATTATTAGTTAATTAAAGTATTATATTTGTGTTATAAAGTATTATAATGATATAATGTATTCTTATGTAATAATAATAATAATAATAGTAATAATAATAATATAATAATAATAATTATAAAAGTTTTATTAATAATAATTATAAAAGTTTTATTAATAATAATATTAGTAATAATAATATTAGTATTAAATCAATGTAATGATGAAAAATTAAATCTTAGGATAGGATTTACCTTAGGACATCTTGCTTGACTTGGCTTGCTAGCCTTAAAGCCTTATGGTTGGGAATGTGGTTAATTAAATGCAAAAATAGATATTTGTAATATTTATATTATATAATTTGTATATAAATTAGCTAGCCTACCTTAGAAGGAAAGAAAGGGAGTTAGAAACAAATTATAAATTCTAGTGAGCCATTGTAAGAGTGTGGAAAGGAAGAGAGAGAAAGAAAGGAGCTTGGACCAGTGTAGGGAATTTACCCGACTACGCGCAACCGGCGGATTTATTTTAAATCCAAAAAGGCAAGTTATTATCTACTTTTCCCCTTTGAATCCATAAGTTAATTGTTTAGATTATTTAAATAATTATAGAGCTTAGAGATCATGCTAGGAAATTATTAAATTAATTTTTTAATTTATTAAAGAAAGGAAATTTTAATTATTAAAGGTGGTCGATAATTATATTATGGCCTATGTAATAAAAAAAAAATAGCTAAAAATAATTATTATGGCCTTTGGGATTTTTTTTGAATTTTCTAGAATTTTTCGGTAAGTTTCTGCAATTTCAAGCGAGCCTCCGGCGAGGTTTCCGGCCACCGGCAGTGAAGAAGATGACCGGAGTGATCCGGTGTGATGCGGCGCATGGTAGGTTAGTGCGCGCGTGCATCCTGGCCATTGGTAGAGTCTGATTGATCCAGTGCATCGCGGTCCATGTTACCGTGGTACACCCGGATCTGTGGGCGTTGGATGGAGGGAAGATAGGGTGAGATGATCCGGTGTGACGCGAGTACGGAGTCCGGATGCAGCCAACCAACCAGGAAGTGACACGTCAGCAGGAAGCCATCAACGCGAGCGTGGGAGCGCGTGCGCGCGCGTGGAACTCTCCAGACGCGCGTGGGAGCGCGTGCGCGCGCGTGGCTGATGCCAGACGCGCGTGGAGGCGGGTGGGAGAGTGGGGAAGGTTGGGCTGCGCGTGGGGAGGCTCTGGGAGGCGCATGAGGGCGCGTGTGGGGTCTCTACAGCTGCTGGAAATTACCAGAATACCCCTAGGGCCTGTTTTGTAAATTCCAGAACCTTAAACGTGGATTTTTAGGTACTGTGTTGGTATTTACGGGTTTAACGGGCCACGAAATTATTATTTTAATACCCGTTACTTATTCTTATGGCCGATTAATATTTCTAAACCTTAAATGACACATTTACTGTACGGATATGAAGGTGATTCATTTATCAACATTATTATAGATGCTGTTATTGTTTTATTAAATGGTATTCAGTAGTACTGTTAATAGTGTCACGGTTATCGTCATATATATTAGCCATTAGATATTATGGGATGTTTATACTGTTAAAGGATATATAAACCATGATTATTATGCTGTGTGCATTTCAGGAAATAAATGGACTGTTTAATTATGTCGCATTTATATTATATGGATGTGTTGCCATATAGAACCATATGAGCTGGCTAATAAGTTTAGACTCATTTATACCTTATGCATTCGTTGCTATAGACAGATGTGTGGCTGTCGGGGTATGTGGTTTAATATTATTAGCATGTGTTGCCTAATTAACATACTCGGTATATTTATTAATATTGCTGGCATGTGTTGCCTAATTTATATGCTCAGTATATTCATCAGTACTTTGCGAGGTATTATCACTATGTAGTTCGTTATAGTCTGTGTTGTCAGTACCGTGCACCATGTATAATAGCTGATTTCCCGGGTAGGGAAAGGCGACACTTAACCACCTAGTGTGAGGCTAAGTGATCACCGTCTATTCTGGTTGAGGTCATGTTATACATTGGATAGTTCCCTTAGGATGTATACAGATATAGTACTCATCCAGATGTAAATGATTAATTTATTTGATTCTCTGATTTGGGTCATAGTAGAGAGGACTTGCTCGTGGGGTTGACCCACCATTGTTGTTATTTCAGGATACGGTCAGTACCCGTTCCAAGGTTGAGGTTAGCAGTGTGGGACCACCATCCGAACTCATCTACTCTTACGATCCAGTTCAGGGTAGAAGTTTTACGTATTACTTCAGTTTCAGTTTTTATTTACTTTTGACGTTGAACTCTCAGGTTTATATTTAGGGATCCTTGACATAGGATTTCCAAGTTGTAATGGAGTATTGTATTTAAATAAAGGATGGATGGATGTTATATTATTTAATGTTTCTTTCCTGTCTAAATTCTTTTATTTCCATCATTTTGTATTCCATGCTTGTATATTGCCAATTGTTTTTGATATCCCTCGTTTTTCGTGTATAAGCCTGATCAACTTATGCGTGGAAAATGTGGGGGTGTCACACAATTGATCATTTCATTCTATCCATATGTCTATGTTTGCTAGAATAGATGTTCATGTGTTTGTCTCTATTTCTTGTGTTATTGATGCATGTCTGTGTGTTGATGCTATAGATTTAGAGATTGTAAAGACTTAATGCTTAAATGTCATGTTCTTATGGTTTATTTGATGGTTCATACTCATTTCTTGATGGATTGTGCCTCTCCCTTAGTTTAATTAGTTTAATTTCATGTCATTAGCTTAGTTGTAGTGTAATTGTTAAATGGGAGGACAATCCATGCTTGTTGTTGATGTTCCATACTTATGAAAAGCAAGAAACATATATCTCTAACCTTGTGATGTGTTTGGATTGTGAGCTTAAAGAAAGGATTAATGGCTTAATTTGATATGTTGTGCTATCCACCATGTTATTTAGATAATATATGTTTAATTTGTCATCCATGCTTGATGAAACAATCACACACACACACTTCATTGCAATACATGTTTTTCCCCTCATTAATCATTCATTAAAGGTGTAGAAAAGTTATGCTTAGTGGCGATCTCTAAACCCCAAGATCTCTCTCTATCTTTTATTCTCTCTATTGCATTATTGCTTACTTTAGTTTAATTTGCATCTAGTTTAATTCAACCAACCAACCACTATTTTGATCACTCGACCTACTAACCCTAATTTTGATTCCTCAAGCTAGTACGACAACTAAATCCCTTGGGACGATCTCTACTCACTCTTGCTACGTTAGTAGTAGTGGTGGTAGTGGTTTTTATAAATTTAAACTTGACCAAAAAGGCTTTTCTTGAACCGCACATTCACTACATTATTTTGGCGTATAGGAACGGCCGTCGTCAAATTTTGGCGCCATTGCCGGGGATTGATTGATTGGCAACATCATATTTATGGAATCAATTAGGAATTAGTACTCTTTTGATCATGTCTTTACTTTGTTTTCAATTTTTGTTACTTATTGTGTTTGTTCTTGATTGACAAGGAGTATTGAGCTAGGAAGCAAGCAAAGGAGCATTCAAGTAAAGGAGCTAAGCAAGCAAAGAAAAAATATTAAAAATTTAAAAATTGCTAAGCTAAGTTATAAATTTGGAGTTAAAGTGCTGAAGGACCTTTTTGAGCTTTTCTTTACTCAAGCCTTTACTTAAATTGTCGGCCTGCATGGAGGATTGTAATTCAATTCTTCGATAAATCATGAGCCCACGTGGAGGCAATTTACTTTTCTTGCATTTTTGTTTAAGCATGGGAGTATGAACATTGTATGTGGAGGAAATTTGTTAATTATTGATTTGTTGTGAAGGTGAAGTATTTGTTGTTATTGCTTGTTGTGTTGCATTGTGCATGCATGGTCATAGATCATTGAGACCCACTCTTGTCCTTTTAAATTTTCTTCTTGAATCCATTGTTCGAAACCCTAGGGGAGAGGTAGTTCTAGTCAATCCATTGCATCAATGGAAGGACATAGTGAGGACCATGTGGAGGACCTTGGTCATATAGACCAACAAGGTATCCTCCACCCCAATATGCATCATGATAACATGCAAGTTCCATTAGGCATGCCAAGGCCATATGTTCATCCACCACAACAATAAAGTCAAGTTCTATTGGGAATGCCAAGGCCAATCTATGCTCCACCACCTCCCATCATTCAAGGCAACCAAGGTGCCCATGTTGCACCTCCAATTGTTAATCCTCCCCTTGCTTTAAGAGATCACTATGTGCCTAATGAATATAATACACCCACATGCATTCAATTGCCACCATTTAGAGCACACCACTATGAAATTAAGCCACAAACCATTCAAATGCTTCCTAACTATCATGGACTTCCAAGTGAAGAACCTTACAAGCATTTGGATGAGTTCCTTGAAGTTTGTTCCACCGTAAAATATACGGACATACTGGAAGAGGTCTTAAGGCTTAAACTTTTTCCATTTACCCTTAAAGACAAGGCAAAATATTAGTTTAACAATTTTAGGCCTTTTTCAATAACTTCTTGGGCAGAAATGCAACAAGAGTTCTTGAAGAAGTACTATCCGATTTCTAAGACCAATGCCATGAGAACCTCAATTCGAGAATTTTCACATGGGGATGGAGAAACATTTCATGAGGCATGGGAACGCTTTAATGAATTGCTTAGGAAGTGTCCACATCATGACATGCCCAAATGGCAATTAGTTCAATATTTCTTTGAGAGCTTATCGGACAATTACAAAGGCATAATTGATGCTTCCATGGGTGGCTCTTACATTGATAGGCATGAGGATGACGTGTGGCATCTTTATGAGAGCATGAGTGAAAATTCTTTGCATCATACTTTATCTTCGAAGAATGGTAGAAATTCTAGTGGTAGGAAGAGTGTTGGCTTACATCAAGTCGATCACTCCAATGAAATTGCCGCCGAAATGAAATCATTATCTCAACAGTTTTATCAATTTTTTATCAACCAAAATTCGGCGAATCAAGTATCTTCCTTCCCTAACCATTCTCATCATGCATCTAATGAAACATGTATGACTTGTTCAAGTATTTTACATTCTACTTCCAATTGTCCCCATGGACATGTGTAAAGTGAGCATCATGAACAAGCAAATGCTGTTTTTGCTAATAAAGGGAACAACCCTTATGGAAATCATTACAATCCTAGTTGGAGGAATCACCTGAATTTCTCTTAGAAAAATTAAGGGAAGGGCTCAAACCCTTCCCAAGGCGGTTTTCAAGGAAAATACATTCCACCTCCACTACAAGGCCAAGGTTCCTAAGGTTTTAGATCATCATATCAATCACAAGGAAACCAATTTCAAACTCTCATTTTCCTCAACCATCATATTCCCAAGGAAATGTTAGAAGTCCCACTTTTGAAGAGAAAGTTTTGACCGCTTTGGGCACTCTGGAGGCAAACACACAATTGCTTCATTCTCACTCTCAATCCATTGCTAAGCTAGAAACCCAAGTAGGACAAATAGCTAGCACTTTAAATGCAAGAGAGAAGGGAAAAATGCCTTTGAATGGCCCACAAAAGCAACAATGTGTTGTGGAGACTCATTCTTCATAGGAAGGTCACACAATAGAGTAGGTCAATGCGGTGACTACCTTGAGAAGTGGAAAGATTGTGGACAACCAAGTGGGTATGTCTAATGAAGAGAATGAACGGTGCAACCACGAGTTGACACCCGTCTCGTTTCATATCATATTCCTCCTTCACTGCATATGCATAACCATATAAATGAGAATGTGTTGAAAAGTGATTTGAAAAGCGATTTTGAAAAGAAAGATGTGCAAAATGATTTGAAAACTTCTTGTGTTGAAGAGACTTCAAAGAAAAATTCTGAAAAGGTTTTTGAACCAAAAGCTCCATTTCTGGATGCCTTAAAAGGATCCATTTTAAATGACAAGCAAAAGACCAAAGTCAATGAAATCATGGACGTGTTTAGGCAAGTGAAAGTCAATCTTCCACTTTTTGATGCAATCAAGCAAATTCCGGCTTATGTCAAATTCTTGAAAGACTTGTGCACCCAAAAGCGGAAGAACAAAAGCCAAGCACCTAGAAAAGTGGTCTTAACCGAGCAAGTGAGCTCAATTTTGCAGCATAACACTCTCCCTAAGTTTAAGGACCCCAGTTCACCTACTACTTCATGCATTATTGGTGATCATGTCATTAATCGGGCTCTTCTTGACCTAGGAGCAAGTGTTAATCTTCTTCCATACTAGGTATATGTCAAATTAGGCTTAGGAGACTTAAAACCAACGTCGGTAGTTTTAAAACTTGCCAATCGATCAATCAAAAAGCCTAGGGGTATAATCGAGGATGAATTGATTAAAATTGATAAATTCTTCTTTCCCGTCGATTTCGTTGTCATTGACACGGAACCGGTCCCAAATCCTAAGAGCCAAATTCCCGTTATCCTTCGCCGTCCTTTTTTGGTAACCACGAATGCCAACATCAATTGTAGGACGGGGATAATGAAAATCTCATTTGACCATATGAAGGTAAAGTTGAATATTTTTAATCCAACCCCCTATTCATTTGACAAGCATGAAGAGATTAATGTTGTAGATAAATGTCATGACCTTAAAAGTGAAGGAATTGAGTTTTTGTGTGAGACCAAGGTTTCAAAAAGTCTATCTTACACCTTGAAATCAAAGAAAGTTGTTTCAAAATCCTGTTTTGAAAGGGCGTGGAAGCCCAAAGATTGCATTGATCAAGGACCGAAAACATCTTTTGACTGAAAACTTCTTTTGTTGGGTGGAGTTCAAAGCACTTATCACCCCATTGAGGAGGGGATGCACTACAAGATGTTTGATCCGGGTTAAAAGAGCCCAACGTCTTGCTAGAGACGTTAAAGACTAGCACGACATTTCGTAGGGTGTCAAAACCCTATTCCTCCCTCATTTTTATCTTTAATTTGATTTCTTGCGAAGTTTAGATACTTGTTTTTGGTTCATATGCATTGCTAGGAACTGTGATCAGGATTGCATGCACTTTTATATTGAAATTGAGCATTTTGCATAAGTTCGATCGATCTCAAAGGAGAGTTTGATCGATCGAACTTCTACCTGCATCCAACACTTAGAAAAAAATTTAACCTGCATCCACCTGCATCCAAATCACCTCTTTGTCCCATCGTTCGAACTTATTCTCAGATCGATCATAAGTCCTTAGATCGATCCAAACTTCAAGTTCGATCGATCTTGAGTTCCAACACTTAGACAAATTTCTGAACTCAAAAACCTGTATATTTTTGCTCTCTGTCAGATCGATCTAAAATTTTATTCAGATTGATCTTTGTTCTTCATCTCACCATCTTTGACTTTATTTGACTTTTTCATTTTCAAAAATCCAAAAATATTTTTATTTTATTTTATTTTATTTTTATTTTCAAAAAATCCCAAAAATATTTTTCTTTTATTTTATTTTATTTTATTTCCTTTTATCTTATTTCCAAGAAAATTCAAAAAAAAAAAAAATTCAGTTTGATCGATCGAACTGGTTTGGGAAAGTTTTTTTTAAAAAAATGAACCGAGGGTTTCAAGATCTATTTCAAAGATCGATCTAACCCTCGTCCCTCATTCTTTATCGCCACTATGCATCCATCCATCTTCTCCATCTCCGGCGAACCTCCGGCGAGATCCAGTGAACGTTGATCTCTCTATCTCTTCTCGGATTTCACCTCTTCGCATCTCACTTCTTTTTCTCATTTTGGGTAAGATCCGCACCCCTCTTGTGAATCTAAGCTTCACTATGATGCATATATGTTTTTAAATCCTTAATTCATGTTGTTTTAATGATGAAATCCGCCATTGATGAAGCTTGAAGCACTGTATTTATATGCTTATATATATGTATATATGTTATGTATATATTTGTGTTTTAATTCGATTTATGGGAGTATGGGCTGAATCAAGTGAGTAGGATTGATTGTTTGTTGTGTTGATGGGCCCACGACCGAGTTCGTGAAGGCCCCGTGTCATCCACGTCACAGATCTGTGACTGTCCACGTTCTTCGCAGAGTTCGATCGATCGAACATATTTCTTAGATCGATCTAGTAAGATCGATCGAACATAGTTTCTCAATTTCTCAGATCGATCGAGTGAGATCAATCTCACAATTTTTGTGATCGATCGAACATCACAGATTTCATACACACATTCCATGCATCTTATCTTGTGTCCATGCTATCTCATTCATGCCCAATGCCTATGTTTTTCCACATTGGATGCATTTTACACTTATACTGCTTAGCATGTTCACATCATATCACTTGTATAGATTCATGTCATATATGTTTTGTCTATCTTGTTTGACATGTATGTTTCTATTTTGTGCTTTCAATTCTTTATTCTGGCACTGACTTCCCTTACAAGTTTTCAATTATTTTCAGGCCATGACTAAGCGCAAGATTGTAGCCTGCAGACACTATCACCGCCGGGGCAGGCACACTTTCGATGACGAAGCCGGTCCTTTTCACGCACAGGACCCTGCACAGGAGGAGCCATTAGAGCCTACTCCACCTCAGTCACCTTCTCATGCGGCTGAGGCTGAGCATTCTCCATCTCATTCTCAGGCTCAGGCTGAGTTTACACCATCTCCATCTCCTTCACCAGCTCAGCCAGCCCAGGAGCTTGACAGGCCCGCATCCAGATATGTACAGATGTCAGTGGCCCATGAGTCAGTTTTCGACACAGATTTCTTCTCCAGATCGGTACTGACCCGATTCGCTTATGATGACATTATCCGGAGGGGCCTTGCAGCTATTCTTGCGCCAGTTACCAGCCCTGTGTATCCGAGGCTCGTACGGGTGTTCTTCCAGAACCTTCGACCATCCCCGCGTACCACGGCAGAGATTATTACCACCATTGATGGCCACCAAATCTCTATTGCTGTGGACACACTATCCCGATCATGCCATTGTCCACATCGATGCCCTCCGGAGCTGCAAGAGACATATCCCAGGCTACACAAGCCTTCTTATGCTGACTTGGCAGTATTTCTGACAGGTCATTATGCCGATGGCGAGACCTTCGCCACCCGCACATATCTTCCAGATGACCTGTGGTTCATTAACTCTGTCTTGTTCTGCAATATATACATGGCCGAGCACAAGATTCAGAGGCGAGGAGATTATCTGACAGCCCTATACACATTCTATACAGGGCACTGGGTGTCTATCCCCGCGCTCATTTAGAGCGTGATGAGGAAGCTCTACGATGAGTATATCAGCAAGGAGAGGCTTAAAAGGGCTAAGTCTCTCCCATTTGGCCACCTCATCACCCAGATCCTACTAGACCAGCGATATCCTTTTCATCCTCGGGAGCACCCTGAGAGAGGATCCTGTCACTTCCTAAAGAAGGATTGGGACAAGAGATATAATGCTATTATTGCCTGATTACAGGAGGATGTCGTACAGACAGCAAAGGATTTAGAGGCTAAGGAGCCAGCAACAGCAGCAGCAGACCCAACAGCAGATGACGCACCAGTTAATCCACTTGCCGAGCGCATGGACATTGAATTAGAGCGATCTGCAGATGACGCAGAGCAGCACTCTCCAACTGGGTCGCCAGTACACGAGGAGGAGCAGACTCAGGATTCTCATTCTTCAAATTCTTATGTACCTAAGGCTCCCAGTCAAACCCCCGGCTTTGGAAAGCGCCTTCAAGCTCTTGAGGATGCAGTGGTAGCTATGCGAGCTGATATTGCTGCCCACATAGCTGATTTTGCTGCACTCAGCACGGATATCACGACTATGTTCTGAGATTTATCTAGGGATGTCCGCGGAGCATGCCCTACCCGTCCTGCCTCGTCCACCTGAGATTCCTAGTTTCTTCTATCTTTTCATACTACATCTCTGTCATTCATACTTCATTTTTGTCACAGTATATTATTTTTACAGCCGGGTCTGTCGGCTTTGACATTTTTATGTCCCTGTACTCTATTTTCTTTATATATGCTTTCTTTATGGATGTCATTTTTTTTTATATTCTCATATCTGTCTGTTTGACTCCATCAGGTGTATCACAGTGACTTCAGTGAGATAGAGTGCTGTCCAATTTTCAGGACCACCCTTATAACTCTCTCACTACTTTATTTGTTATCCCATTTACACTTGCATGACCACTGTGCATTGTATTATCCCTTTTGTTATCTGATGAGTTTATCCAAGTGTCAAATTTCAGGACCACAGTTAATCCCAAGTTTGGGGGGGGCCATGCCACCCACTTTGGATACTTCTGTCCCGATCATTCTTGCTACTTGCACTGGTATACTCTTCTCTTTGCACATTGAGGACACTGTGCCGTTTAAGTTTGGGGGTAATGGTGTATGTTACAGTGTTTGCTTTTAAATTCAAAATTTTGAGCATGACTTGTGTATTTGAGAGATTTTTCATAATTGGTCCATATCCAGCTATGATTTTGATCTTTTGAGGACTATATTGCTTAAAATTTAAAAATTCCTTGACTTGAGAGTTCAATACTCCTTGTATGCCTTGCGGATGCCATTTATGAGTAAATTTTTCGAAAGATTGATATCTTGCTTGCACTTGTGGTCCACATCATCTTGATCTTGTGATTGTTTTGAGATTCATTCTAGTATTCTACACTAGTACAGGCACACACTAGCATTCATTTGTGGGGTACATACTTTGTTGATTATTGAATTGGTTATCCAATCGAGCTAGTAGTGCATTGAAAGCTTTCATTCTTGATAAAGGTGAATAACAACCCCTTTTCACTAAGTAGCCAGGATTCTAGCCTTATCAAGCACTGAACTTCTCGAGCCGAAAGGTGGAGGGCCCAAACTCTAGGTTAATAATTGAATACAAAAGAAAAAAAAAAAAAAAGAAAAAAAAAAAAGAAAAAAAAAAAGCAAAAGCAATAAAAAGTGAGGACTTCTCCCAAAAGGTGAGAAATGAGAAATGATTAGATGGAAGTTATTTTGATTTGTACCCTAGTTGATTTGAGCTTGTAAGTCGGTAAGGGTGTTTGAACACCTAGTGCCCTAAAGCCGTCTGGTTTGGGAGTCATTGTCCTAACGCTCGACCTCATGAATCGCTAGAAAGCTTAATAGATCAACACATTGCACCATGCTTCCATCTTTGATCCTAAAAAAAATAATAATAATAATAAAAAATTCGAGTGGAAAGAATAAGCGCACCTAAAACAATAAAGCTTTAATAAAATGTCCACTTTTTGTCTTGATGATCGGTACTAGATTTGTGTGCTAGTTTGAGGGTAAGGATGTGATTAATTCTTTAGTTGGCTTAGATAGCAACATATTTGATGCCAGTTCACTCAAAAGGATTCTAGAGTTGTTTTGATTTGCATGATCATTTTCTTGGTGTGTGGAGGACCATACTTGCTTATTTAATGTTGAAATTTTAGAAGATTGCTTGGAAATGTTTGAAAAATTACATACTTGAGGTAGTTTTCTCTCAATGCTTATTTGCAATATTGGTGCCTCTTTAGAAGAAAAAAAAAATGAACTTAATGTTTGTGGGTATCATATCTGGAAACCCTCACGAGACTTCACTCGTCCACTAGGGGTAACCTAGGGGTTTTAAAAGGCTTGTTGCATATGCTAAGTACAATCGCGTTCCCTACGAAAGTGGCGTTATCCATTTATTGCTTTCTAGTTCATAGTTGTATAATTGTTCATTTCATTCCTTTACTTTGTAGTTCATTTCTAGGGGCTAGCAATATTTAAGTTTGGGGGTGTGATGAGCGCTGAAAAGTGCGTATTTAAACCCCTTAAGCTTAGGTATTCTAGAACCTTTATCTACTTTATTTTACCGTTTTGTTTTGATTTCGTGTTATTTTCATTTTCAGGTACTTATCCCCCAAAATAAACTAACTCAGCCAAATAAGAGCATAATTGAAGAAATTCTGGGATTAATCAAAGAAAGGAGCAAAGTAGAGCAAAATGAAGCAAATGGTGGAATTTCAGCAACTTCGATCGATCTCAAGAAAAGTTCGATCCATCCAACTTTTATCGATCTCAGCACTTCAAGATAGATCTAAGCCATATTTGTCTATGTTCAAATATCTCAAAAGTTCGATCGATCCAACTTCCTTCTTCGATCGATCGAACATTCTTGTCCTTATCCAAATGATTGATCTTATCCAGTTGTACCACCCTACCAACCACTTTTGTCCTTTTCCCAAAAATATCTTCAAAATATCTCAGACTTATTTTTATCTAAAAATACGCCGCCATTGAGGATCGATCCAACTTTAGTTCGATAAATCTCAGCCATGTTCGATCGATCCAAGTCTAAGGTTCGATCGATCGAACTTCCTCCAGTGCGAAAAAGTCAAATTTCAAGCTCATTGAAAGTTGTCCTTATCCAATCATTAGGGAATATTTGCTGTACAACCCCAGCTCATTTTGGGTGTCATTTGACCTACCTATATAAGGATAAGGATTACTTTTTGTATCATAGAAGAACATAGATGATCATATTGTATTATCTCATCATATCATACTTAGAGAACTCTTAGGGAGGAAGCAAAGAAGATGAAGAGGCTAGAGACACCATTGGAGACTCTTCATCAACCGATGAGCAGATTTCTTCCATGGAGCTTGCCCTTGAGGGTTGGAAGACATCATCCATGAGTGGCTAGACATCCTCTTGGGGCTAAAGTTAGCCCTAAGCATGCTTTCTGTACCTTGATTTATGTATTTTTTAGGGGATTTGTGTTGTAATACATGTTTTGATATCTTTATATACATAGATCTTGTTTCTTCAATGATTTATATGGTTTAATGCTTTCAATTGATCATTTCATTCTATCCATATGTCTATGTATGCTAGAATAGATGTTCATGTGTTTGCCTCTATTTCTTGTGTTATTGATGCATATCTATGTGTGTTGATGCTATAGATCTAGAGATTGTCAAGACTTAGTACTTAAATGTCATGTTCTTGTGGTTTATTTGATGGTTCATACTCATTTCTTGATGGATTGTGCCTCTCCCTTAGTTTAATTAGTTTAATTTCATGCCATTAGCGTAATTGTAGTGTAATTGTTAAATGGGAGGACAATCCATGCTTGTTGTTGATGTTCCATACTTATGAAAAGCAAGTAACATATATCTCTAACCTTGTGATGTGTTTGGATTGTGAGCTTAAAGAAATGATTAATGGCTTAATTTGATATGTTGTGCTATCCACCATGTTGTTTAGACAATATATACTTAATTTGTCATCCATGCTTGATGAAACAACCACACACACACACTTCATTGCAATACACATTTTTCCCCTCATTAATCATTCATTAAAGGTGTAGAAAAGCTATACTTAGTGGTAATCTCTAAACCCCAAGATATCTTTCTATCTTTTATTCTCTCTATTGCATTATTGTTTACTTTAGTTTAATTTGCATCTAGTTTAATTCAACCAACCAACCACTATTTTGATCACTCGACTTACTAACCCTAATTTTGATTCCTCAAGCTAGTACGACAACTAAATCCCTTGGGACGATCCCTACTCACTCTTGCTACGTTAGTAGTAGTGGTGGTAGTGGTTTTTATAAATTTAAACTTGACCAAAAAGGCTTTTCTTGAACTGCACATTCACTACATTATTTTGGCGTATAGGAACGGCCGTCGTCATCACCTTAAGGTGAAACAAGTCAAAGTGGCTCATGCCACCTAACGTCTATGTCAAAGTAAGACTCAGGGAGCATCATAAGCTACCTTAGAGTATTTATAGCATAAACCACATCATTCATGCAATTTAAACAACATAGGAGCACTTTGTGTAACGCAACAAGACATATTTATCCAAAGTTATCAACTTTTAACCTAGAATGCGATAACTACTGAAACAGTTCATGCCACCTAGAACTTAAGTCAAGATGCTTATATAGGATCATTCCTAAGTCATATCAACATGAAAGAACATGAATCACGATGTCTATGAAATTGAACAAGGTTGGGATAATCCAAAGAACACGAAAAGTTTATAATTTAGCATGAATCGCATTTTCAATGAAATTGAACAAGGTTTGGAATAATCCATACAATACGACAAGAAGGGTACTTGAATACAAAGATCACATTATCAATACAATTAACATGATTGGAACATTCCAATTAACACGACAAGAATAATACATGAAATCAAGGATAAGACATAATATCTATACAATTAACAAGATTGGAGCATTTCATATAACAGGACAAGTTTTAAATCTTCAAGGAATAACGACTTGAAATTTAAAGAGTGAAATCAACTAATGTAGATACTCGGATATTGCCCAGATTAAAACCGTACTCTTGGGATCACTTTAGGGCTACTAACCCATGGGTACCTTCCCCTAGTGTGCACTATAGTATAGGGAGCTCTCTATCTCTCGTACTAGAACCAAGTCCTAGCCATATCAATTCTTGATTGATATCCCAAGTTCCAAAATCAACAAGTTG
Source organism: Cornus florida (assembly GCF_030987335.1). NCBI lineage: Eukaryota > Viridiplantae > Streptophyta > Magnoliopsida > Cornales > Cornaceae > Cornus > Cornus florida. Next base: position 67,637,076 of record NW_026775578.1, read on the forward strand.
TGTAAATCAAGATAGTATCAAGATATAAGTAATGCATTAACCATATTTCATGCACAACCAAGATTTTGGAAACACACAAGTTATGCCCTAAATTCTCAACTATTATGGCATGTGAAATGTCAAGAGATCATGGTATGCATCTACATAGACTACAAACTATGATTTAAAACACAAGGAATCCATTGATGTAAATATACCACAAGTATAAGATTAATGATTTAATTATTTGCTAAGCAATACATGGATAATTAAATCATTCCAAGACAATTGTGCTAGTTCATTAAATACAAGTTACAAGAAGTCTAGATACATGATAAAAAGCTAAAAGCCCCATGAAATACGAGTTGCAATCATGTGAATTAAGTTTCATACAAAGAAAATAATTAAACATATGTAATGACCCGGTCATTTCTTTCATTTCCTTTTTCCTCAAATTTTACGAATAATTTTTTTTCGTTGTCTTTTCTATTCTGTGTTTGGTTTGCCAGTCATTTTCTTTCATTTCTTTTTTCCTCAAATTTTACGGATAAATTTTTTTCGTTGTCTTTTCTATTCTATGTTTGGTTTCTCGTCACTTAGTGTCGTCTCGAGTGCTCGAAAATGGTTTCTGAGACTTTTTCCTTTGGATTGACAACTTCCTTTAAAGATCGAGTCATTTTTGCATTTTTCGTTTTTCGACACTATTCACTTTTTGTCTTTTTCCCTATTTTGTCTTTTCCCCGTTTGTCACTTTGTTGGCATAACCTCACTTTCTGTGTTTGGAGTTGGTTTTTGATTTCACGTATCTTTATTCTAAGTGGTTTTCACGAAATACGTATCTTTGCTTTTGGAGTAAAGTACTCTGGTTAAACCCGTTGTCCATAGGGGTATGGATGCATAATTTTTCAGAATCTTTTTCTTTTCTTGGAGTGTTTTTCATAAATATCTTTTGAAGATATTTTATTTTATGGGTTTTTAAGAAAATATTTTTGGAAGATATTTTCATTCTGAGTTATTAGTGCAGTTTTCACTTTTTGGAGGGGCCATTGTGTAATTAATGAAAGTTATTGCAAAAATGCCTCATTTTGAGCCTGGATCCTCATACGGGATTCATTTTCACTTTTCGTCTAGTCTTGTACTCTTAGAATTGCCTTCTGGTCGTTTTCCCCCAGTTTCAGGATTTCTGGCCCCGGTTGCTGTCGAACTTGTTCGGGGCATATCTCTCTGCTCGGGACTCAATTTTTGATATCATTTTTTCCGTTGCTCATATTTTCTTATTTTGGTTCTTTTTCATTCACGTAGTTTTGTCGTTTGAGTGCGTCTACGCGAATTCCACTTTTTTGGACCCGGCGGGGCACTTGTAGGGTTTTATTATAAAAAAGGGGTTATAAAATTAAAAAGTCATCTTCCCCTCTCTTCATGGATGTCCAGCAGCATCCATGGCAGCCCAAAGGGGGCTTCCACCCTTCTTCTCTCAATTAAACTGTAATACCCCTAATTTTAAAAGGATAGTCTCGGTATTTATTTATTTATTTTTATTATATTTTTTTTAATTGTTTAATTGATTATTTGACTAATTGTTTATGTGTTTAATTGAATTAAGTGTTACTTGATTAATTGGTTACTTATCTATGTGTTATTTGTATTTTGTCTAGGTGTTATTTGTATTATTTGTTTAATTAGATTGTGTGCTTAAATGATGTATTTGATTAATGTTAATTAATTTTTAATTAAATGTTTTCATTTCTTTTATTATTTTATTTTATTTTTCTTTTATGGTTATGGTTAGTGGTAATTGGCCAACCAATTGGATCCCATGGACTGCTTGGATAGGAGGTTGGATGGGTATGGATAATTATCCATGGATAGTTGTATATGTATATATATAGATATATATGTATATACATATATATAAAAAGGAAAGTAATTTATTAATATTATAGTAACTTTAGTATTAATAAATAATCTGATGTATATATTTTATATATTTATATAATAAGGATATACATATATTTTATACGTAACATGTTTTAAGTTACCTTTTTAATATTATGGTAACTTTAGTATAAATAAATAATCTGATGTATATATTTTATTTATTTAATGAGAATACAGATAGATTATATACTTAACATGTTTTAAGTTACCTTTTAATATTATGGTAACTTTAGTATTACTAAATAATCTAATGTATATATTTTATTTAATTAATAAGGATATACATAGATTATATACGTAACATATTTTAAGTTACCTTTTTAATATTTTCATTTTTATTTTTTTTATTAAGTTGACTTGGATTGGGAAAAGGAATAGGGTTATTATTTAGCCTATAAATACACAACTATAGGTTGAAAAAGGAGTGAAAATATATCACGTAATATATTCTAGAGAGAGAGTTAGAGAGAGAAGGAGAAAGAGGGAGGAAGGAGGAGAAAACCCTTTAGAGAGAAGATCAAGGAAGAAGAAGTTTAACTTTCAATCCGAAAGTTTAAGGCAAGTTCTTCTTCTATCTCTTTCCCTTTGATTCGTGTTTCTGTACATGCCTAGGAAATTCCAGGATTTACTAAACACATAAAATTAAATAATTATGCATGTTTAATTGGATTAAAGTATAGGTTTTTGTGAAATTGGGTCATATCTGTTCTTGTGTTATAAATTAAAAAATGCATGATTTTGATTTGATTTCTGGTGTGAATTTTTATATGTTTGAATTATGTATTTTTCATATATGTGGAATGATGGAACGTAGAAACATGCCTAGGATTCCTGAACATTAAATAGGGACTAGGTTTGGGTTTAAATAAATTTAAATACACTCAATCATAACGATGCTTGCTATTTAAATGTTTACACAAACGAATGGATTTAATCTTTTAAAATGCTTTAGCAATTGAGAATAAATGTGTAGGATGAATTGGATATGGAGAATGCTTATTTGACGATATAATAAAATATCATCATGTATAAGATTCAGTTTGTGTAAGACATATGATATATGAGCTTAAATAAATAATAAGTCATTCATATTCTGTGATAACTTGATATCATATTATCATAGTTATTTCTGGAATGTTTGATGTATTTCTTTAATTATTACATCAATTGTTGGATTGTGTGGTTTAATGCACCGGTATGGGACGGTGGCATTCTAGGGACGGATTAACTTATCAGTTAAGTCCTACCTATTTTATATAAGGGAATGGATTAACTAAAATGTTAAGTCCTACTTATATTCAAGTCAGGTCAGCTGAACAAGTTGAATGACTTATAGAGGATTAATTTATTATATAAGGGAATGGATTAACTAAAATATTAAGTCCTACTTATATTCAAGTCAGGTCAGCTGAACAAGTTGAATGACTTATGGAGGATTAATTTATACTGGATAGGATGGTCACTAGATTTTATATATATAAGTATGGTGCCATGATATGAGCTTGAGCCTCAGGATCAGTGGTTAGGGTGCGTATATCGCCAGGGATGTGTAGCTAGATATAGTGTAGTTGTGTACCCTGGTAGGTCTAGGTACTCATGCCCACTATATGTGCGTTTTGCATGTTGCCTACTATTCAGGTTGAGACAACCCTATAGTCTAGTGAGGTTCCTTTAGTGTGTATATATATATATACGGACTACTAGTTACTGTTGGATTGACTAGGATGTATACGTGTATCGGATCTCTGCTTGGACTGTAGTAGAGTAGAACTTGTTTATGGGCCTGACCCACCATTGTTTTTCAGGTGTTCGTCACGAGTAGAGGTTGTTCGTGCTGAGCGGGGATCAATCTACTTCATTCTTCCGATGCTACATAGGAGTTCCTTTATGATTCAGTTTCCTGTTTTAGAATACTGTCATTTGTTTAGTTTGGATTTTCTAGGGGTCCACACAGTATGGATTCCCGAGTTGTATTTTGGAGGATCAGTTTTATCAGAAGAGTTTATTAATTAATGGAAATATATTATGAGGTTTATTATTAGATTATCATTTTAGTTTCTTGTCAGCATTTTATTTATTCTTCTTTATTCTTTTGTACTCTGTGTTCGTTTATTATCAATTTGTTTTGATATCCTCGGGTATTCGGGCGTGGGCCTGGCCAACCCACATTCGAAAATTCGGGGGTATCACATAAACCTTCTTCCCTCGTGTAAAAAGTCGTAGTGCATTTGTATTTAATACTTGTCTTGATTACGCACATCTTTCCCCCTTATTAAAATCCATTTTTGGCCATTTTTTGAGTTCGAGTTTGAGGTCAACTTAGAATTTTGGTATGTCCTCTTTGGAGTTTATCGTTCACCGTGTTGTCCCCGACAAAACCCCGAAGTTTCAGTGGATTCAGAGCGGTTTCATTTTGGTGGCTTTTGAGATTTTCATCTCAAATTGAGATAGGGGATGCTATGGGTTATTATTTTTGTTGTCTTGCATACTATTGATACTTATACAACTTGTATGCATGCTTTTGTTCATAATCTAGAATTTAATTTAATTATTTTCTATGTTTAAGATTTAATTCTCACGATGATATTCAACTTAGAATTAAATTGTAGCATGCTAGTAAATTAGGTTTTGGTATGTTTGTTAACATATATTAAATTGGGATTATTTGAATAAAGATTGTAACTTTTATTTAATAATTTTCTTTTGTGAAAGTTTAATTATTATGGTCATACCTTGTATGGAATTAACTTGTAATATGTTATTAAATTAAGTCTTAGCATGCTCTTTAACATACTTTAATTTTGGAGCATTTGGATGAGTATGAAAATCTAGAGATTTTTATTAAAAGGATTAATTAAAATCTTGTCACGCTCTTAAACCGTAGTCCGGATTGTGAATACAACACACAAACAATCACAATCTCAAAATAAGAAAAATATCCCTGTAACCTGTCTCAACCACACATCAGCCTATTTAATTCCCTTTACAAAAACAAGACTGAAAATTAATAGATAAGATGCCAATATTACAACATTAAAGTTTTAAAGTGCAAAATAACATTTATTACATGCCAGAAATATTCTAAAGAGATATAAGACAAAACATAAACTATTATGCGGAATATAACACAACAACACCAGCCCCGACTCTGTCTATAGCTAAGGAGGAACACCCTCCACACCATCCATGCTATGACCTGAAAAGATGTGAATAAAATAGGAATGAGCAACCACAGCTCAGCAGGAATTGTCTAAAGCGCACTCCTTAATACCTCCGTGAATCCAAACAAAGAATAAATAAAGGATAATGGGATCATATAAACTCAGGAAAGAAATAATGTCATGTGGGATAATAAAATGAAGTGCCATGCAATGCGGATGCTAATGCTAATGCCACTGACACTTCTCACTTCCCAAAATCCAATTTCAATCACAAAAAGTTAATGTAATCTGGCCAGAGCTGCTCCGTGTACCACGAGAAGAGAATTGATCATCTATCCCTGATCCAAGACAACTCCTTGTAAGCATTTGGGGCCTAGTGACACAATTACGCGTAGGCAACTCCTATGTCTTCTCTAGATTCCCATTAACTGCACAGACAAGGCAACTCCTTGTCCAGTTTTGAAATCATTGAATCAATCCCACTTTCTAAACTCACAGATACAAGGCACCTCCCTGTTATCTGGTTTTCAAAATCATTTACTGAACTTTCACTTCCTTTTTCCATTCTAATCTTAACCCCATGATGATGCAAGATGAATGCACAATTGTGTCATGTTCCGAAGTTTCTAAACAGTAAACAGTTCACATGCAGCATGTTACTTCCATCTTTGAAAATTCATAACAAATTCAATTCTAAGTCAAATTGAGTGATTCTAAAGCCTAATGAAAGCTTAAACAATGTACTTTGAGAGTGTCAACTTATTTTAACAAAATCCCTTCCCAATTGGAACAGTTTTGACCTAAAAGTTCGAAATAAATCCTGCCCAGAAACTAATTTCCAGCCTGTAACTTCCATCTTTGAAAAATCATAACAAATTCAATTATAAGTCAAATTGAGTGATTCCAAAGCCTAATGAAATCTTAAACAATGTACTTTGAGAGTGTAAATTTAGTTTAACAAAATCCCTCCCCTATTGGAACAGTTTTAATCCACAATTTCGAAATAAAAATCTGTCAGACACTGATTTCCAGCCTATAGCTTCCATCTTCATAAATTCATAGTAAATTCAATTTTCATCCAAATTGAGTGAATCCAAAGGCCACTGAAATTTCAAAGACTATATTTCTACGATAAAATTTTATTTCATCAAAATACCATACCATCTAAAGCAGGTTTGATGAAAAACACTCGGATAGAATCTGTCGCAACCCAGAATTTCCAGCAAGAACCCTCTAACTTCAAAAATTCATGGTAAATTCATTTCTCAACCAATTTATGTGAAACCAATTCTCAATGAAATCTAATTCACTATATTATCATAATATCAAATCATCTCTGCATGATAAATTATGAATTTATATCAATTTGAGCAAAACAGTTGCATGTAATTCAGCCTAACAGTTTCAGTAGCATAGAATTTCAGTTTTGTTTGCATACACTTTGCAACTCAAAAATTGAAAGAGATTAACTCACTAAAGGCAAAGGAATTGAGGGTTAGACAATCCTACCTCAATTGAAGCTTGAAACTCAGCTACCAACAATTTAAAGCAACCCAAAGAATAAATCAAAGTTACCAAGTTTTGAAGATGAAGAACACTTCTTGAAATTCAACCGACCCTTCCCTTTTCAAATCAGATTTGGACAATCCAGAATTGATAAAATGGCCACAACTTGTACACAAAAAGGGGAACTTATGATTTCAAGAACATTTTTCCTTCACAAGACAACTTAAAAATCCTACCACAAGGGACTCAAATTGAAGCTCAAATAGAATGACAATGGAGGAGGAAAGTTTTTATTCTAACATTCTGCTGAAAATGATTTGTGTGCATATTCTCTAATATGAAATACATTAGTCATCAATACACACACACAATGCAGCCACATACACCCACACATGTCAAACCTATAATGAGTCTAAGGCAAGACCAAACAAAATGACTAAAATCTCCTTCCATTAATTCTAAATGCCAATTATGCCATTAGTATAATTAAAAGTCTACTTTGCCCTTTATAAAATAATCAAATACCATATATGCCATTTGTAAAACAAAAAGTCCATAATGCCCTTTATGAAATACTAATTGACAAATATGTCATTTGCATAATAAAGTCTATAATACTTTTTAACACATAATGATGTTTAATTGATTTAACACACATTTGCAAAATCATCATATTTTTGACAATAAAAATAAAATACATGAATGCTAAAATGTTCAGAAAAATGATAAAAATGCAAGTCCTCATAAATCTATTTAAAGGTTCCATTGGTTTAATTAAGTTTTTAACTTGATATTGGTGATGACTAGTACATGTATACTAGCATATATTAATTTGGGACCATTTGAAGGTGCTTTAGAAGTTAGAGATTTAATTATCATGATTTAATTAAATTCTACTTTGTTGTTCCATTGGCCTAATTAAGATTTTGAATTGATGTATGTAATGACCATGCAATGTTGTTTAACATGTGCTAATTAGGGGTCATTTGATTAAGATTTGAAACTCAGAGAAATTAATTAGTTTATTTAATTAATTTTCGTTTCTATAGCGTTAATGATTCAATCATGTGTTTGACATTGGTTATATGTTAAAATCATGATTTTGGACTTGTATTAGATTCATAAGTTTATGTTTTCAATGTTGAAATATATTGTTATAGCGTGTAACGAATCGCACACTGAAGATTCGACATTTGTCATGCCATAGTAGTTGTGGACTTAGTTCATGTATTGTATGTGTTTCCAAATTTAGTTGTGCTTGATAGATAGTTGATTATCTTGTATATTTCTGTTGATATATACGTTGTTGCACAACTTGTTGATTTTGACAACTTAGGGATGTCCTTGTTTGATTATGACCAGGACATGGTTCTAGTACGGGGGATTGTCCATCTACAGTCTAGTGCACACATAGGGAGGTTACCTATGGGCTAGTAACCCTAAAGTAACTATGGTGTCGGTCTGATCCGGCGTGATGTCCAAGTATCCACTTTGTTTGATTTCTCATTTCATTTCAAGTTGATAACTAGATGATATCGTAACTTGTTGTTCTTTAATTGATTTCCCATTTTGAGTTTCAAGATGTTAACTTAGAGAAATCATGTTTTATGCGTTGTATTGGAAGTTCCAATGTTGGTTAAATTGCATCGATATTGTGATTTGTGTTTTGATGTTCAAATGTAGCTTAGAAACGATCCTATAGATTCATTTAGAATATAGTGGCATGATCCACTTTAGTTGTTTTCGTGTTTTAGACTTCAAGTTGAGGACTTTGAGAATCTATATCTTGTTAATTTGTATAACATGCTTCTATATTGTTTAAATTGCATGAATGATGTGATTTATGCTAAAAATGATCTAAGGTAACTTAGGATGCTCCCTGAGTCTCATCTAGACGTAGACGTTAGGTGGCATGAGCCCCTTTAACTTGTTTCACCTTAAGGTCATAATTTTGTAAAATACTAGGTTGATGCATGCTCATTTCCTACATGTAGCTTTATATTACTCGCCCCCAAAGTTACTGGGGATTTGTTTCAGATACGAAGGCTTGGTTCATAATGCTTATCATTCCTTGGATGATTTGTAAACTCGAAAGTTTCAATTCTTGTGAAAGTTGGCTTGAAAAACCACTTGTAGCCTTATATGTTGAGATGTGTATATTTGATTATAAACATGTAATATGTATATAAGTACACTCTTTACAATGTATTTGACATGTATGAGATAAGGTCATAGGCCAATGACATCAAATTTGTATTCTATGCATTTTCACTTTCAAGGTTTATTATTGGTGTTGCCGCAGCACCAACGTCTAAAGATGTGCAAAAGATAGTGAATGTGCAATGTAGCCAAGTTTTACATTTATAATTGCCACTACTACCATTAACTAAAAATATAGCAAGGGTGAGTAGGGATAGTCCCACGGGATTGAAGGGCTACTAGTAATGGAACAATGCTTAGGGTTAGTAGGTCGAGTGATCAGAGGTAGGTTGTTTGGTTGATTAAGCTACAATTAAGATTAAACAAGATCAATATAAAACAAGTAATTAAAGGATAGAGAAAATAAGAGAGAGAGGTTTTGGGACTTAGAGATCACCCCTAAGCATCACCTTTCTATAGACTCAATTCATAATTAATTAGGGGAAGGCATATGTTGCAACAATGGTGAATGTGTGTGATTGTTTCAACAAGTATGGATGACCAATTAAGTGTATATTGTCTAAACAATACAATGAATAGCACAACATATCAAACTAAGTCATTAATCCTTCCTTTAAGTTCACAATCCAAACACATCACAAAATTAGAGAAATATACTACTTGCATTCATAAGAATGGAACATCAAACAACAAGCATGGATTGTCCTCCCATTTAACAACTAAGATAGCTACACTACATCTAAGCTAATGACATGGAAATTAAACTAATTAGACTAAAGGAGAGGCACAATCCATCAAGAAATGAGTATAAACTATCAAATAAACTACAAGAGCATTCTATTAAGTACTATGTCTTGACAATCTCTAGATTTATAGTATCAACACACATAGACATGCATCAACAACACAAGAGATAGAGATAAACACATGAACATCTATTCTAGCATACATAGACATATAGATAGAATGAAATGATCAATTGGAAGAATTAAACCACAAAAATCATTTAATAAACAAGATCTATATATATAAATATGTCAAAACATGTATTATAACACAAATACCCTCAAAAATACATAAATCAAGGTAAAGAAAGCATGTTTAGGGCTAACTCTAACCCCAAGAGGATGTCTAGCCACTTATGAATGGTGTCCTCCAACCCTCAAGGGCTATCTCCATGGTAGAAATGCTCTTCTTCTTGGGGAAGATGGAAAACCTCTCAAGAATGTCTCTAACCTCCTCTTCTCTTTTCTTCCTCTCTAAGAATTGTATCTAAGACTATCAAAAACTATTTATCTAAGCATATGTGTAAAAGTGGCTCATATTCCTTATATAGGTAGCTCAAATGTCACACCCAATGTCTAGGCTCGTACACAAGGGCTCCTCCAATGATTGCAGAATGAGACAACTTTTAATGAGCTGGAAATCTATTTTTTTTCGGATTTAAGAGGGTTCGATCGATCGAACCTGTGCTGTAATCGATCGAACATGGCTGAGTGATGAGCGCTGAAAAGTGTGTATTTAAACCCCTTAAGCTTAGGCATTCTAGTACCTTTATCTATCTTACTCTACCGTTTTAGATTAATTTCGAATTATTTTCATTTTCAGGCATTTATCCCAAAAATAAGCTAACTCAGCCAAATAAGAGCTTAATTGAAGCAATTCTGAGATTAAACAAAGAAATGAGCAAAGTGGAGATAGAAATAAGCAAATGAAGCCAAAGGTGGGAAGCAGCAAAGTTCGATCGATCCAACATTGATCGATCTCAGTACTTCAAGATAGATCCAAACCTTGACCCATAGCAGAAAGTCCAAAGTTCGATCGATCCAACACCACCCTTCGATCGATCGAACACTTTTGTCATTATTCAAATGATTGATCTTATCCACAGCTGTACCACCCTACTAACCACTTTTGTCATTTTCCTAAAAATATCTTCAAAATATCTCAGATTTGTCTTTTCCCAAAAAGCTCAACCAGTTGGATCGATCTAGCCTCAGTTCGATGGATCTTAGCAAGTTCGATCGATCCAAGTCCAAGGTTTGATCGATCAAACTTCCTCCAGTGCGAAAAAGTTAAAAAGCCAGCTTGCTCAATCCGTCCTCTATCCAATCATTAGAGAATATTCTTTGCACGTCCCCAGCTCATTTTGTGTGTCACTTGACCTACCTATAAAAAGGAATATGATGCACTTTTTGAGAGATAGACAATTATAGAGTTTATTCTCTTGGAGAGCAAGCTTGGAAGAGGAGGAAACTAGAAACACCATTGGAGACTCTTCATCAACCAAGGAGCAAATCTCTTCCATGGAGTTAGCCCTTGAGGGTTGGAGCAACATCACCATAAGCGGCTAGACATCCTCTTGGGGCTAGAGTTAGCCCCAAGTATGCTTTTTATATCTTAATCTTGTGTATTATTGGGGGATTAGTATTGTAATTAATGTTTTGACACTTTTATATATATAGATCTTGTTTATTCAATGATTTATGTGGCTTAATGCTTCCAATTGATCATTTCATTCTATCCATATGTCTATGGATGTTAGAATAGATGTTCATGTGTTTGCCTGTATTTCTTGTGTTATTGATGCATGTCTATGTGTATTAATGCTATAGATTTAGAGATTGTCAAAACATTGTGCTTAAAAGAATGCTCTTGTGATTTTCTAGATAGTCCATGCTTATTTCTTGATGGATTATGCCTCTTCCTTAGCTTAATTAGTTTAATTTCATGTCATTAGCTTAATTATAGTGTAGTGGTAGCATAATTGTTAGATGAGAGGATAATCCACGCTAGTTGTTTCATGTTCCATGTTCCATACTTTTGAATGTAAGTAGCATATGTCTCTAACCTTGTGGTGTATTTAGCTTGTGAGCTTAATGAAAGGATTAATGACTTGCTAGATATGTTGTACTTTTCACATGCTATTTAGATAATATATACTTAATTGCTAGATATATTGCGCTTTTCACATGTTGATTAAACAATATATGTTTAATTAGTTACCGTTGCTAATTGAATCAACCAAACACACACACACACACACCAATATTGCAACACACATTACCCTCATTAGTCACTAGTTAGAGGTGTAGAAAAGCATTGCTCGGTGGTGACCTCTAAACCCTAAGATCTCTCTCTCTCTCTCTCTTACTTACTATTTATTGCATTCAATTATTTAGTTTAATTTGCTCTTTAGTTTAATCAACCAATCAACCATTTATTTGATCACTCGACTTACTAACCCTAACTGCGATTCCACAACCAAGTATGACTTCAATCCCTTGGGACGATCCCTACTCACCATAACTATATTTTTAGTGAAGGTAGTAGTGGCTTTTATAAATGTAAAACTTGGCCCCCACCTTAATGCAAATAAAACTCTTGATTTTATATTCTTTGAATATTGTATATATGATGACTACTTATGAGAAGCAGATCTCTTAGAAGAAGAATTAATCATTTTAGTATTTGTTAGTATGGTGTACAACGAATCCTCTTCTCTTTTCATTTTTTTTCCTTCTTCTTCGGAAGATTGAGGCTTGCAAGCCTTTTATCAGATGTTCCTTGGAATAAAATTAGTTGAGAGAGGGGGTTTTTGGATATAGATGCAACGTCTGACATTATTTAAATGAAGTGATTACTTTCATACCCGATTTCATATTCGTAGCTCTTGCTACTTTTATTTGGATGTTCCCATAATAAATTTTAAAATTTATGTTGGGTTAGTGTTGTTTATTTAAAGGTGATATGTGCTAGTGTGTATTTATTATATTTTATTTATTTACCAGTAAAAACTATAATTCTTTTGATAAAAAAATCATCATCATTTTCTTTGACAATAGCAAAGGCAAGGCAAGGCTAACCAGGTATCTTACCAAGGCCAAGACAGGTAAGTCTCACGCCAAGGTCAAGCTAGGCAGGATTCCCACTAATGCTAGGCAGGCTTTCCCACCAAAGCCAAATAAGGATTTACACCTAAGGGCATGCAAGCTAAAGTAGCGTCTCCACTAAGGTAAGACAGGTATCCACTATGGCAGGGTATCCACCAAGGTAGGTCCCACCAAGGATAGGGCTCTCCTACCAAATAAAGTCTCTCACTAAGGTAAAACAGGGTTTCTCACTAAAGCAAGGTAGGGTTTCCCACCACCGTAGAGGGTTTCTCATCTAGTAAGGTCTCTTACCAAGGTGAGACGGTCTTTTGCCAGGATATTCCACCAAGGAAAGACAAGTCTACTATCAACGCCAAACAATGTAACCTACTAAGGTAGGTTGAACTCCACCAAGATAAAAGGGTTTCCCACCAAGGCAAAGACGTCTACTACCAAATCCAGACAATTTAACCTACTAAGGTAGGTAGAACTCCACCAAGATAAAAGGGTTTCCCACCAAGGTAAGGTATGTCTTCCATAATGAGGTCTCCCACTAAAGGTCATAGGTCTCCCATCAAGGCTAGACAATGTAACCTACCAAGGTAGGTAGAACTCTACCAAGATAAGAGGGTTTCCCACCAAGGCAAAGCAAATCTTCCACAAAGGGGTCTCCTACCAAAGTCAGCATGTCTCCCACCAAGGCCAGGCAAGGTCTTCCACCAAGACCAAGTAGCTTTCTCTCGCCAATCAAAGTTTAATCTCTTTGGCTAGCAAATACCTGGCCCATGTGCTATTAAGGCCTAGACTTCCGAAACCAGAAACCAAGACTTAATCATTTAAGGCTAAGGTCCAATCATCCCCAAACCTTAGTCTAATAAGTCTCAACACACTAGGAAAGACTCTATATCCAAGAAAGTCTCTACAACGAGGGAGGTCACTACGTCCAAGGTGGTATTACGTTTAAAGAAGCTCTTATCCACTAGGCACTAAGTCTGGTCTTATCCGCATCAAGCCTGGTGGGTCTCAGCATGTCATACTGGGTAAATTTTATCCACATCATCACGCCAAGCCACGTAGAGTTCATCAATACCAAGCATGCGAGTTCCAATATGCCAAGCTTGGACACAAACTCAGGCAATTAAACTATTACACATTCCCTGGTAACAGTATCAAAAATTGAATGACAATGATAATGAACGACGACCTGGCATATGCTGACAATTCTACCAATAAAAAGAAAACGTAAGAAAAATTTCAGGCACAAAATTTTAAAGCACAAAAACTGACAAAGGGTCCCGAATTGCATATTCATCACCTTCTTCGTGCGCTCCTCGCACCTAAACACCTTTACTTGAAAAGAAAAAAAATTAAAACGAGAAAAAAAAGAGTCCTAAATTAAGAATCAGATTAGAACTAATTTTGAACATAACAATTAAACCGTTACATAATCCCCGGTAATGATGCCAAAAATTGATGTGTGTGATATTTCTATCAATAATAAAACATTCGCAATAGAACGAATCTTCATAGGATAGGGCCATATAGAGGGTGTTGAACCTCAAGGATTGTAGTGGAATTGTTAAGTATAAAATTATTTCTAAATTTAATTCGAGAGAAAATTTTGATGTGTTTTCTATTTCTACGTTGTAAAGAATGTAAAAACTAAAATTACAACTAAGTTATAATAGAATATGCATCAAGAGAAGGGGAACTTAGGGATTGACTTCACCACTAGCCTCATAATATGGTTAATAGTAGTAACTTCTGAGGAAATTCATATTTATATAAACTAGATTAATCAACGTGCGTTGCACGTAGTGTAAAATATCTGTAATTTTCTTTTTTATTTTATATTTTGAATTAATTTTATATAAAGTCTATACTTTAACTTTAAAAATATTATTAAATACGAGAAACTTTTTTATATTTCCAATCGTCCTTTTGAGATTATGCCTTCGTAAAAGGCCTTATCAACAATCTCGGCACCACGAGAAGTCAAGGCTTACAATAGATCCAACGAAGTGGCCACCAACCTTGAGATTGGCCTAAGTTGAAAATGGTTGGGCGGACCTTATCTTTAATTTAAGATGTTACCTTATTCTATTCTATTTTAGGCATTGATATGAAAAAATTGTATGCTAGAGAGTATTCTAGAAAAGAAGAGTTCTGCAAATATCACATATCACCCTATGACTTCAACTTGGAAACAAATTATTTTTCCCCACCAGAAATAAAAAATTAAAAAGATATCCATATGCAGTTTAATAAAATAACAATGAATTTGGTTTATTGCAATGAATAAACCAAAATACTTTGTACACGTGTATTTCGATAAATGTATATACTTTTTACAATTATAAAAGTATAAAGTAATTAATTTCTAATCATTTTAATTGATCATAACATCTAGCAAAATTCTCTTTACACACATATTGTTTAAAATACAGACCAATAAATTAAATTTTAGGGACCACCCATTATTATTTGGTTTCAAAACAATTGAAATTTGTCTTAAATAGGTGAAAATGGAAGAGAGTAGTAGATTTTTCTAAGAATAAATAGTAATAAGAGAGTAAAAATCCTTGATGAAGGGGAATAAATAGAGTTAATCTAAGAATTTATTATTTATAAATAACAATTTATAATTATGATCTAATTTTAGTGTTTCTATCTGTCTATTTTGTTGTTGTTTTTTTAGTATGAAATATTGTACAAGAGTGCTTGAATTTAAAATGTAACTGTTCCATTTTACATTGTTTCACATGAGTGAATAGTTACAAAAAAATGTAAAATTAATCATTAACTTAAGTCACAACCATCATTTAAAATTTTTAGGGTAAGAAGTTTATGAAAATTATAACATTTTAACATTTTATAATATTGAATTTCAATGCATCTACTATCAAACTACATAAACACAATTGTTAAAACAAGTGTTTAAATTGAAAAGGTCTCTAACTCATAAATCTACATATGTAAAATAACTAAAATTACAATCTAAACACTGATAAAGTACTCAAACACTAAATGAACTATGTAGATAGAGAAAAGTGACTTTTAAAAATTCGATTACTTTCGTGATGAGTCATCTCTTTTGGAAATTAACAAATAGAATTTTAGATGAGTCTAATTTTTTTGGAATTGATTTACAAAACTAAGAAAGGAACTTGGAGCATTAGAGATTTTATAAATCATGAATACAAGGATCATTTAATAATGATGTTGTGTATCAAATACCGTAAATGTAATAATTTAATCTACGAAATTTTGAGAAGTTTAGTGAAAGTACAGTTGTAAAGGAATATAATTCATCAGTTAGTAGGATCAAATTTGGTGGTCAAGAACATATAATTTTTTTTAGATTAATTCAAAAAGCATTACCAAAGTGTAGCACTGAATTCACAAACACTGAAACATACATTTCAAAAAATAGGATTTAGGATCGATCAAATTTGGTGGTCAAGAACATATATAATTTTTTAGATTAATTCAAAGAACATTACCAAAGTGTGGCACTGCATTCACAAGCATTTAAACATACATTACCAAAAAATAGGATTTAGGATTTTGAGAGTTGATTTGATACACACAAACCAAAGATGTGTTCCCTCTAAAATGGTTCGAAGTTGTTCTTATGGGTAGATTTTTTTTTGCTATAGAGAGATAAAAAGTGCAATAGAAGTGAAAGAAATTAAGATAAAACTGAGGTTGGCAATTTGAATGTATTGCGTTCTACCCGTTTTATATATAGTTGAAACGATACTTTTATTTCTCATACAATTTGAAAAAGAATTAGCGTTAAACGGTTGGGATTATGGGCATGCTAGAGGAATTGTGGAAATCGAGAGACTTTTTTGTTGGTAAAATATATACTTTATGTGACTTTTAAGATATAATAACCTTTATACTAATATGATATGAGATAATTAACAATATGCTAAAAAAATGATTAATTAAATATGCAACTATATATTTAATTAAATATGCAAAATAAAGTAATAAATAATAAATAAAGTACTTGGACCGAGGCTAGTATTGGATACTATGTCCTTAAGACAGATTCGCCCTGCTATGGTCCTAACGGACTCAGTGGCGTCTATCTCCCAGGATACAACGGTCTACATCCACCAGTAGCAACACTACAAACTCGTGGATACGACGAACCTTCTCCCTGTAACACTCTTTCTGACTCAAAAATGCATCTATACTATTTAAATAATGAATTGGGTGCAATCCGAACCAAATGGCTCGGACCAAATTTAATATAGCTCAATGAAATTGGTTTTGGGCCTAAGTGGCTCAGACCACTTGACCATGGTTTGAACCCACATCCACTTGGGTTGGGTTCAGCTTGAAAGAGGGAGAGAATAAATTTAATTGAACGATAAATTATGGTAGCCAGTGGGGTATTTATAGATTTAGAGATGCCTTTTGGTGTATGGGTATGTCTGTTTGGGGTACCTCTTGGAGTATGGGTGTATCTGTTTGGAAAGAACATATCCTTTCATAGTTTGGTCACCTTCAACCGATTCTTAACTGTCAACAACGTTACATTCTTTCAACGTCTGTAACCCAAAACTCACAAATATGATTATGATTCAATGTGACTTCTCAATCATGCTACCCTTACTTTCCAACCCATCCTTAACCACGTTGAATCACGTGTCAATGATTCGTTGTAATTTGGAAATTCTGTATTACAGAAACATTTTGCATCAATCACTATATTCATAGGTTATTAATATCGCAAAAGATATGATGGCACCACTCTAGTTACAGACTCCTTAATAAACAACTTCCATTCACACCAAATTTCTAACAATTTTTAGATTTGAAACTCTTTTAAGATTGTTTTGGAGTGATGCAACTCTTTGATAATATAACTCTGATAAGTAACAAAAAGTTACATGAACTAATTAAGACATCTGTTTTAATAAAATACGAAAAGTCACCTTGAAATCTTAAAAGGTGTAACGGTTAGGAATAAAAAGATTTTACAATAATCTTAGTAAAAACGTAAATTGAAACCTCTCAAATCACGTAATAATATATTTTTAATTAAATTAAGTGTTTTGAAATGTATATAAAAATTATAAATTGAATACACTTTTATAAGGTATATAGATTGGGAATCGAGTGGCCTCACGCTCACTTCCGATTCAATTAGAAAGGTGTGATGCCCCCAGATTTTCGGATGCGGGCTGGCCAGGCTCATGCCCGAATGCCCGAGGATACCAAAACAAATGGCAATAATCAAACACAGAATACAAATATGATAAATAGGAATAAATAAAATTGCTGAAAAAAACTAAAACGATAAATCTATTAATGAAATCCTCAGAACCAATTTTCATTAATAAATTCTGCAGATACAAATAATCCTCCAATTTATACAACTCGGGAATCCATACTATGTGGACCCCTAGAAAACCAGAATAACCAAAATGACAACAAAACTGCCTACATCATAAAAACTGAAACATAAAGAAACTCCTAAGTAACACAATCCGGAAGAGTGAAGTAGACGATCCCTGCTCAGCACGAACAATCCCTACTCCTGACGAATACCTAAAAAAATGACGGTGGGTCAGGCCCACAAACAAGTTCTACTCTAACTACAATCCAAGTAGAGACCCGATACGCAGATACATCAAAGATAGGGCTGCAACCGGGCGGGTTGGGCGGGCTGGAGACTTAATTCGAGCTCAGCCCATGTACAAAATCTTTTGTCCAAGCCCAGCCCGAGCCCGCCTAAAACCCAATCCCAGCCACCCAAGCCCAACCCATAATAAACTTCTCCTGCCCAAGCCCACCCATGAGCCTACGCCTCTGTATTCAGAATGTAAAAATAAGAAATTTGTGCAACTACAAGGACTCAAACAACATTCCTCCAAGAAAAATCCCAAACACACTACCAACTAAGTTATTATACACTTGTGAAATAATATAGTTTTAAAATACATATACTTTTTCCGAGCAAGGGCTGGGCTTCAGGCTTTATATAATATCAACCCAAGCCCAGCCAGAATTTAATTCGGGCTTAGAATATCTAGCCCAAGCCCAGACCTAGAACAGAAAAACACTGCCCAAGCCCTGAAAATTTCAGGCTGAGCTCGGGTAAATTCGGGTTGGCCTAGCCTGAGCTGCAGCCCTAATCATAGATAACTCAACAATAGCTAAATAGTCCATACATATATATATATATATATCCACACTAAGGGACTCTCATTGGACTACAAAAGGGGTCTCAACCTGAATAGAAGGCAACATGTAAAACGCACCTAAGGTGGATATGAGTACCTAAACCTAACAGGGTATACCGTTACCTATCATAGCCAGTTATGCATCCCAATGCATATATGCTCCCAAACCATCGATCCCGAGACTCAAGCTTATATCGTGGTACCATAATCATATATATGTAAATTCTATCATATCCATCCATAAGTAATCTAGTTAGTCATTCAACTTGTTCAGTTGATCTGACTTAAATATAAGTAGCAGGTAATCTAATTAGCCATTCAACTTGTTCAGTTGATCTGACTTAAATATAAATTGCAAATAATCCAGTTAGTCATTCAACTTGTTCAGCTAATCTGACTTAAATATAAGAAGGATTTAATTTTATAATCCATTCTCTTATTCCAGAATAGGTAGGAGTTAGCGTTTTGATCTAATCCGTACCTAATATGCCACCGTCTCTTGGCGTTTTGATCTAATCTGTACCGAATATGCCACCGTCTCATACCGGTGCATATAATCCACAAAATCCATATAATTGACATAACATAATTTAATGGTTCATCAATTATAATCTCGAACAACATTCATGTAATTGACAGAATATAATTTAATAGTTCATCAATTAAAACAAATCCAAAGTAAACATAAATAAAGTCTGATAAGTATATGACCCTATCATGCAAAACAAGGTTTAAAAACTATGTTACAGTTCGTTAAATTGCTAACATAAAATTAAGCAATTAAATCCCTTATATCCGTTAACAGCATGTAAAATTGTTTAAACTTTCATACTGTTTAATCCATTAGCATATAGATATAAATTATGCAATATGGGGTTTTAATATAATATGAAATAATGTTTAAAATCCTTAATACTAACCCAAAAATAAAATTCGGGAACCCCAAACATCCAAACAGTGCTCAAAAACCCACTTCCAGGCACACTCAAGCAAGAGAGCAATTAACTTTTCCTCAGTCCTTGACAACATATAGATTTGTATTAAAACTTCATGATGTCCAAATCCCTTAGTATAATAGCATAGATTAACGCTTCTGGGACTTTAACATAATTGTTTAAAACATTTAAAACCCCCCATTAATTTTTAGAATCACAATTAAGCCCCTGAAATCCGAAAAACCCAAAAATAAACCCTGTAGAGGTGTTACAACAAGGGAGCCGGCTCCCTCATCATGGGAGCCAGCTCTCCCATTCATGGAGCCCGCTCTCCCTCATGGAGAGCCGGCTCTCTCACTTAGGGAGCCGGCTTTCTCCCTGAGAGCTGCGCTATTCTCCTTCTCCGTCTCCGACCTCCTCTGATCATTTCGATCACCTTCGTTACAGGTCCTAACCCTCTGTTCTAAGTTCCAAAGGATCCCAAAACTTATTTTATACAGATAATATGCATCTTAAAAATGAATCAAAATAAAGTCGCATACAACAATTAACAAGATCAAGCAAGAACATGTACTGACATATAAAAATCTGTTTTAGATCAATTTAAGCATGCATCCAAGTTCATTTTATTAAAGTCTAATTTCATCGTGTAGATTACCTAGGCATGCATAGAACACAGGTCAAAGGGAAAGAGCAAGAACTTGCCTCTAGGTTTCGAATTGAAACCTTTAACCGTTCTCTGTATAGACTTTCCGGCAACCTCTGATTGTCGTCAACTCCTTTGTTGCCCTAGGTTTAACCCACGAGCAAGCGTCCAATACTCCTCCTCAGTTCAGCCTTATTCTTGGCCAAACCATAACTCTTTGTCTCTATTTTCTCTTAAACCTCATTGTTTGCGAATAGGGTTTGTGTTTTTAAGCCCTAAGCAGACGTAATGTTATATTTATATAGGCTTAATGAAAACCTAATTCTAATTCCAAGAGGAAATAGAAAAGAAAAATAAAATAAAATAAAATATAAAATAAAAATATATTAGTCGGCTATCCTAATCCAACGTGATTTCATATTAATATAAAACCCTAAAATTATATTAATTAGATTAACCATATATGCATATATACCCATATATACGTGTATAACCATCCATGAGTATTAACTGTACTCATTACCCTCGTATCCGAGTAGTCCGTGAGATCCAAATGGTTGGTCAATCACTACTGTTCAAGCCCAACTCCATTAAAAATAAAAAATGATATAAATATTTACTTTCAATTAAACAAGTAATGTAATTTAAACAATTGTACAAAATAACAATTAAACAATTAATATTAAACACTTAAACAATTACAACTAGCCAAATAATCAATTAAACAATTAATTCAATTAAACACATCATTAAACACATACCATCAAGCCACATAACCACATAGCCACATAAACCATTAAAATACACAAGAAAATAAAAATTAAATTCCAATTATATCATTTTGAAAACTAGGGGTATTACATCCTTTCCCCCTAACAAAATGAATTCCGTCCTCGAAATTCACAAAACTTTGAATTCTTTTCATTTCCGTTCCATTGTGGACACTACCTCTGTGTATGGGCTCCACTGAATCCCAACTCCTCCTAGAAACTTAATAGTTCCTATATTTAAGAAACACAAAAAATAATAATAATAATAATAATAATAATATACGACATGTAGGTTGTAAGTAACAACAACGCATCCGTACCCAAAATTTATACCAGGGTACAAATCCATATTCCTCTAAATTCGATAGCATAGATTCGCAAAACTTCTATGCACCCAACGCTAACATTTTGATAACGCTAAATTATAGGCTACTACCCAAAATTATAAATACATTTCGTATCCTTAAATGAAGTCAATGTCTGATTGTACAACCCTTACGTCATTTAAAACCAACAAATGAGAGATCTGCACTATAATATACAAAACCTCAATCATTGTCACACCAACCCCCTTGTGCCAACTATATGATAGACAAATACTCCGAAAAGTGAAGTAAACACTTCTAGGTACCCATGAAAACCTAGGATATATGTCCCAAGCATATCCTCCATTATCAAATATAATGTCTCGATCAAATCAACAATTCAGAGATGTGAAGCAAAGTTACTGCTCCAACATCGTCAGAAAATTCCTTCGAAAAAAAAACACTTCTATCCACAATAATGGAATTAAAATTCCAATCAGTGTTGATAATTTCTTCTGACTTTCCAGTCCTGATTAGTCCTACTCCCAATTTGAAAAAGGAAGTGACAAAAATCTCCAATAATATTCAATTATCAATTTTTCACCTTTCTACCAGGTGTTAAACTTATAGACAGTTTTGTACATGTCTCGATTCGTACAGGCACACCAAAACTAGCATTATATCCCGATGTAACGCATAACCATCTGAGTGCACCGTAAAATTATATATTTACGCTTTCGGCACTCCGACCTCCGTAACATCAGTTACAGAATCTACTAAACCTCCTCCAATACCTTAAACTCTATCTTTGTAAGGTAACACCTCCGTTAAGGTCAGCTCCGATATTTAAAGTTGACCTTCTTAACTACCTTAGTAATAATAAGTGTTATTATTACACCTGCTATAAATTCAACTGATAACTCATCAACGAACCGAAAGATTTAAATATCCTATCGGTTGTTGAGAGCATTCACTTCCATGATTGCTTCCACCGAACGAAACTTGATCTAAAGTGTGAATCACCACCTCTATCCATCTAAACCATCTCATGATCTGTTCTATTCGTATGAACTGAAGTCTTACAAGTTTGAAATAGATAAGAATTAAGCTGACCTAATTTAATCAGTCAACCAATATCCCATCCAGAATCCTAACCCTTGTGTAAAATCAACAATCCCTCAACTAAATCTATAAAATGCTCTCTCATTTCCACTTCAGTATAAGAAATGGCTGCAAGGATCTGGTGATCTTTGATGGTCCATCTCCACTATCTAACAAATATTAGACTTGGAGAAAAATCATTATGTCCCTCCTCCTGCCTGTCCTCCAAATATCGGCTTCATATCCCAGTGCATTGTATTTCCACCTAGATGAAATAGCGAACTAAGAGTTGTGAATCTCAATCTTTGCATCCTCCATCCAATTTGTCTACAAAAAGTACCATTAGTCTGGTACCACCAGCTTTTATCTGCACCCATTGTTTAATTTGGAGTATCGTCAAAAGCTAACTCTGCAACTAAATTGTAATACCCCTAATTTTAAAAAGGATAAAATTGGAATTTCAATTATCTTTATTGCATTTTTATGTGACTAGTTGTTTAAATGTTTAATTGTTTTATTTGTTTTAAATTATTAGTCTTATATTTGAATTGCCTTATTTGGTTAAATATATTTTAGTTAAATTAATTATATTTTTGGTTGCTGTAATTACTTTAATTGGATTATTAATTATTTTCTTGCATGGACGTAACTGTTTAATTAGATTAAGTGTATGAATTATCTTTTAGGGTTTTAGTATTTTTATGGGCTTGCCGACATAATTAATTGGGTTTTAAGTTTAGGGTTTTTATGGACTTTGGAGTTGGAATTAGTTATAAATATATAACTTATACGTCCCTAGGGTTTGATAACCCTATTCACGGCACAGTGAAAATACAGAGAGTTTTGAGAGAACTGAGCGAGAGAAAATAGAACAAAACTTAGGAGGAGAATAGAGAGGGCCAAGGGAGAGTTGTGGTGGCTTAAACCAAAACCATAGGAGGCTTGAAGATGGTCAGTGGTTACCGGAAATTAGGAAGACGACAACACAATTTTGAGACCAAAACTATAGGCAAGTTCTTCTCTTTCTCCTTCTATTTGGCTCGTGTTCTGTGCACCTAGATAATCTCTAGGGTTTAATCAATCAGTAACTGGAATTTACATGTTTAATATATGTTATATTAATGATCTGGTTGTGTTGAAATCAAAACTGTTACAATTTCTACATGTCTCGTTTCAGTTTTCAGTTCTTTAAGCATGTTGCTCTGTTGTAACTTTAGACTTTATAATTAATTTCAACTACTGCAAACGAACCATGGGGATGTCATAGGGATTTATATAAGATCCTTAGGTTCAGTGATGAAGAGGAATAGAGGGTTTGGAAGAGAACTGAAATTTCTTAAATTAGTTTCAATGTTGTTCATCAAACATACTGGTTTAATGGCTTTGTTTAATCCCTGTAATTGATTTCAAATTGTTGTAAACAAATCATGGGGATGATTCTAGGCTTAAAAAAGACTCTTAAATTAGTTTTAAAACCAAACTGAAAGGCAGCAACTGGCCGGAGTTGGAACAGAGGTCAGAACGAAGCTAAAACGGAGAAAGCTCACAGGGGGAAAGAGAGAGCCGGCTCTGGAATGCCAAGAGCTGGCTCCCACCTGTTTAGAGCTGGCTCCAAGGTTGTTTAGAGCCAGCTCTATGCTGCATTGAGCCTGCTCCATTTTTCTAGAGCAGGCTCTTTCCTTGTTTTGTGCGTACATGACCTTTTTAGTTACTGTTTTGAGTACTCGGGGTTCCTGAACAGTTTTAAAATTCTAATGGGCTTTTCAATAATTAATTTAACATGTAATCAAAGTCTTAGATTGCATAAAATACCCTCTTTGTGTTAATGGAATTAACAGTGCGCTAATTAACAACTTGAGCGCGGTTAACTACCGGAAGGAAGTCAAATTGCCTAATTTCAATTTGACAATTTAAGGCGCTACAATATGATTCTAAATTAAAATTTAGATGTATGATGGAAACTTTTAATTAACAAAATTAGACTTGTAGCATATTGTGCCTTTGTGCTAAAAGATTAAACCGTATGCTAGTATACAACTTAGCACGCTGTTACCGGATGGAGAGAATTAAATTGCTTGAATTAATTTAGCAATTTTATTGGACTATAATATGATTGAAAAGAACTTATTTTAATGCATGATAGAGTCATTGATACATTAGATGTAATCTACACATGCTTTGGATGCTAGTTGTTGAGCCTTTAAACTATTTCCTGCAAATATATGGTTTAACTCTTGGATTTAAATTGCTGAAACTATAAATAAAAAAAAGTCTTCTGCAATTCTTTGAGATGGTTTTGGATTGTAAGTTGCTATACCGTTATTTATATGTTGTAATTTACATGGTTTGGATGTTAATAGTGGAATCTTATATATTATTCTACAAGAAATTGGATTATGGTTTTGAACTGTAATTGCTGCAGTATTGTATAAACTATTCTGCAATTACCTGACTTTTGGTTTTGGATATTAATCTGCTATACTGTTATTTATATGTTGTAAATTACATGGTTTTGGATTTAAATTGCTGAATAAATATATTCTGTCAATTACATGAATATGGAGGATTATATGCACCGGTATGGGACGGTGACATACTAGGGACGGTTTAGCTCAAAACGCCTAAACCTAACCTAACGGATTAAAGGAATGGATTTAAAAATATTGAATCCTAATTGTGTTAAGTCAAATCAACTGCAACTAAGTTGAGTGGCTTCCTGGATTAATGGATGATAGTTAAGTCATATCAACTGAATAAGTTGAGAGACTAACTAGCTGGTTTATTGTATGTCAGTTCAATAAATATTTGAACTACATACCCTGGTTCTGGACGGACTTTATATATATGTTTATGGTACCACGAGATGAGCTTGAGTCTCAGACTCGTTGGTTAGGGTGAGTATATGCAGTGGATGCGTAGCTGGCTATAGTAGTTGAGGTGTACCCTGTTAGGTCTAGGTACTCATGCCCACCTTTGGGTGCGTTTCGTATGTTGCCTTCTATTCAGGTTGAGACCCCTGCTGTAGTTCAGTGAATACCCCTTAGTGTGGATATATATATATATATGTATGGACTAGATAGCTATTGTTGAGATATCTATAGTGTATCTGCGTATCGGGTCACTGTGTGGATTGCAGTTAGAGAAGAATTTGCATGTGGGCCTGACCCACTTTTATTTTTACAGGTGTTCGTTAGTTCCAGTGGTAGAGCTGGATCGTGCTGAGCAGATACAGTCATTCACTCCACCGATGTTGTAGGACTTTGTTTCCTGTTTTAGGCTTTGGTTTTATTTCCAGTCATCTGAGTTCAGTGGGGTATTTAGGGGTCCACTAGATGGATTCCCGAGTTGTATAACTTGGAGAACGATTTGTATTCGTGGAGGATCAGTTGTAATAGAATAGTTTATTTATCAATGGAATTAATTATTCTGAGGTTTCAATTATTGGATTATCATTTTAGTTTTCATTTCAACAAATTTTATTTATCTCATTTGTTTTAATTGTATTCTGTGTTCGATTATTGCTAATTGGTTTGATATCCTCGGGTAATCGGGCGTAGGCCTAGCCAACCCGAATCCGGAAATCCGAGGGTATCACATAAATCCATTCATTCTGATCCGTGATAAACTTACCGATATGGAAAGTCAATCGGTAATTCTATTTATCAAAAGGCCATTAACTACATCTTTTTCACATACACCATGCACCTCTTCTTTGTTTAGGTGTTCGGTCTCACCTTCATGTCTTTGACACATCCTACTTCTCTAACACAAGTAAGTGTCTATTAGACTTCCTGTCTAACTTCAAAAGAATATGGAATATTTTCATCCTCTAAATAGTCATCAATTTCCTAGAAACAGCTAATTGTTGCAAATTATGACCCTAAAATTTTTTTCCCATATTTTATACAGTGTAGAAACTTTAGTTCCTCTTCCAAGTGCACCACTGGTAACTCCTCCAAATGACATACTCGTGAATAGTGTCTTGGTTAAGAATAGACTAATGAAAATTTATTTAATCTGCTATCCTTAATTGCTTGGCGTCATTTCAATAAGTACCTAATCCATTACTAAATCCTTCTCCGACTTGGGAACAACTTCTGGAATGTCCAAGAAGATGTTCAGCAATTCCAGCACCTCTGATAAATCATCGTGGCATTACAGTGATCTTTATTTACCACATCCTCACGAATACTGAAATATTAGCAACTACCATTATCAGCGTCGTAACATTATATGAATCCATACCTAGGTTAGAGTATATCAAACTAATCGTTCCAGATTATTTAACCCGTACTAATGGTTTAACTATCCCATTCCAAATAACATACCATTATTACGTCGGTCCAGGTCCATTAGATTGGCCAGATTTATGTGTATCTTCCAAATCCTACGACCTAATGCTCACAATCCTAGCGTAAATAACACTATTACTTTATGTTATTAAAAACAGTAGTTAGCTAATCACATACTTATGTCCCCAACTAAACCACATACCAAATCCCAAATAATTAACAAAAATAAACACGTATGATATACAATAAAACAAAATACAATCCTACTCATGACATCATTCTTTCTAGAAAAGAAAGTCTCCTTTGAAAATAACTTGCAAAATTATTTCACAAAAGTTCCTTTTATAGTTTCGTAAGTAATCATCCAACCCCGAAACATATCCTTTAAACATTGCTTAAAAAAAAACAACATTCATTTGCTTAAGCAAATACCAAGGGCTTAACCCTCATCCTCCTTATATGCGGGATGCAAACGTCTAACGTGGCTTTATAAAGCAACTTAGAACATCACAACCTAATTCCTATACTCTCTGGAATGTGATATAGAATCATTACTTTGTTCTGGTAAGAACTTCATCCGATCCCTAAACTCCAGAAGAGTACATCTTACATATCTCTCTTATAAATGATACGAAAATTTAACTATATATAGATTAATCCACACCAACTCTACTTGTATCATTCATTATACTACTAGCGAATAAGATTACCCTCGTGCAATCATTCATCTTCAAGATTTAGTATCCTCTTTTTTGAATACGTTGTAATCTCTTCCCTTAGGATCCTCTACGGACTCCTACTCCTAACTTGTCTCCTTATTTAGAACAACTGAAGTCATGTTGGCCCCCCCGATATAAGGGGACCAAACACATACACCTTAATATTTCCTTGGCTTATACTTTACAAGTAATGCTAACCCCGGAACTAAACCTTCGATCCCAAATTCTGCTTCTGGCAAAGAACTCGATAACGTACTCCTTTACTCCTTTGGGTATTTATCGCTTTCACCTTGAACTCCATCCTCCTCCTAGTGTCAACCATTCCATAACTATGGAATATAATTGACATCAGTTCCTCCTAACGAACCGTAAATAGAGTACAACGAATCCTAATATGGGTTCTAAGTTTTAAGAGACGTAACGCGGAAGTCACATAATGAAAGACATTCCTAAGGACATTTAAACCTGGAGTGCTCTGACACCAACTGTGATACCCCCAGATTTCTAGATGCAGGTTAGCCAGGGCCGCGCCCAAATACCCGAGAATATCAAAACAAATGGCAATAATCGAACACGGAATACAAATATGATAAATAGGAATAAATAAAATTGCTGAAAAAAACTAAAATAAAATAAATCCATTAACGAAATCCTCAGAACCAATTTTCATTAATAAATTTTGTTGATACAAATAATCATTCAATTTATACAACTCGGGAATCCATACTATGTGGATTCTTGGAAAATCAAACTAACCAAAATGACAGCAAAATTGCCTACATCAGAAAAACTGAAACATAAAGAAACTCCTAAGTAACACAATCCGGAAGAGTGAAGTAGACGATCCCTGCTTAGCACTAACAATCCCTACTCCTGACGAATACCTAAAAAAATGATTATGGGTCAGGCCCATAAGCAAGTTCTACTCTAACTACAATCCAAATAGAGACCCGATATGCAAATACATCCTAGATAACTCAACAATAGCTAAATAGTCCATACACATATATATATATATATATATATATATATATATATATATATATATATATATATATATCTACACTAAGAGACTCACACTGGACTACAAAGGGGGTCTCAACCTGAATAGAAGGCAACATGCAAAACGCACCTGAGGTGGGCATGAGTACCTAGACCTAACAGGATACACCATTACTTATCATAGCCAGTTATGCATCCCAATGCATATACGCTCCCTAACCATCGATCCTGAGACTCAAGCTCATATCGTGGTACCATAATCATATATATGTAAATTCTATCCTATCCATCCATAAGTAATCCAGTTAGTCATTCAACTTAATTGTTCAGTTAATCTGACTTAAATATAAGTAGCAGGTAATCCAATTAGTCATTCAACTTGTTCAATTGATCTGACTTAAATATAAATAGCAAATAATCCAGTTAGTCATTCAACTTGTTCAGCTAATCTGATTTAAATATAAGTATGATTTAATTTTATAATCCATTCCCTTATTTTAGAATAGGTAGGAGTTAGCGTTTTGATCTAATCCGTACCTAATATGCCACCTTCCCATACCGGTGCATATAATCTACAAAATTCATATAATTGACAGAACATAATTTAATGGTTCATCAATTATAATCCAGAACAACATCCATGTAATTGAAGGAACAAAATTTAATAGTTCATCAATTAAAACAAATCCAAAGTAAACATTAATAAAGTCTGATAAATATATAACCCTATTATGCATCCAAAACAAGGTTTACAAACCATGTTACAGTCCATTAAATTGCTAACATAAAATTAAGCAATTAAATCCCTTATATCCGTTAACAGCATGCAAAATTGTTTAAACTTTCATACTGTTCAATCCATTAGCATATAGATATAAATTATGCAATATGTGGTTTTAATATAACATGAAATAATGTTTAAAATCATTAATACTAACCCAAAAACAAAATTCAGGAACCCCAAACATCCAAACAGTGCTCAAAAACCCACTTCCAGTGCACACTCAAGCAAGAGAGCAATTAACTTTCCCTTAGTCCTTGACAACATGCAGATTTGTATTAAAACTTCATGATGTCCAAATCCCTTAGTATAACAGCACAGATTAACCCTTCTGGGACTTTAACATAATTGTTTCAAACATTTAAAATCCCCCATTAATTTTTAGAATCACAATTAAGCCCCTGAAATCCGAAAAACCCAAAAATACACCCCGTAGGGGTGTTACAGCAACGGAGCCGGCTCCCTCATCATGGGAGCCAGCTCCCCCATTCATGGAGCCGGCTCTCTCACTTAGGAAGCCGGCTCTCTCCCTGAGAGCCGCGCTATTCTCCTTCTTCTTTGTCTCCGACCTCCACTGATCATTCCGATCACCTTCGTTACAGGTCCTAACCCTCTGTTCTAAGTTCCAAAGGATCCCAAAACTTATTTTATACAGAAAACATGCATTTTAAAAATAATCAAAACAAAGTCGCATACAACAATTAACAAGATCAAGCAAGAACATGTATTGACATATAAAAATTTGTTTTAGATCAATCTAAGCATGCATCTAAGTTCAGTTTATTAAAGTCCGATTTCATCCTGTAAATTACCTAGGTATGCACAGAATACAGGTCAAAGGGAAAGAGTAAGAAATAGAACTTGTCTCTAGGTTTCGAATTGAAACCTTTAACCGTCCTCTGTATAGACTTTCAGGCGACCTCTGATGGTCTTCAACTCCTTTGTTTTCCTAGGTTTAACCCACGAGCAAGTGTCCAATACCCTTCCTCGATTCAGCCCTTGTTCTTGGCCAAACCCTAACTCTTTCTCTCTATTTTCTCTCAAACCTCACTGTTCGTGAACATGGTTTGTGTTTTTAAGCCCTAAGCAGACGTAATGTTATATTTATATAGGCTTAATGAAAACCTAATTCTAATTCCAAGAGGAAACAGAAAAAAAAAATAAAATAAATATAAAATAAAAATATATAAGTCGGCTACCCTAATCCAACGTGATTTCATATTTATATAAAACCCTAAAATTATATTAATTAGATTAACCCTATATACATATATACCCATATATATGTACCCATTACTCTCCTATCCGAGTAGTCCATGAGATCCAAACGGATGATCCATCACTACTGTTCAAGCCCAACTCTATTAAAAATAAAATAAAAAAGATATAAATATTTACTTTCAATTAAACAAGTAATGCAATTTAAACAATTATACAAAATAACAATTAAACAATTGATATTAAACACTTAAACAATTATAACTAGTCAAATAATCAATTAAACAATTAATTCAATTAAACACATCATTAAACACATACCATCAAGCCACATAACCACATAGCCATATAAACCATTAAAATACATAAGAAAATAAAAATTAAATTCCAATTATATCATTTTGAAAACTAGGGGTATTACAAAAGGTATTTATGAGCAAACACTAAGCATAACTCATCTTCAGTTAGCACGATTTATCTACCTAACTACTCTAATCTATTATGCAATACAACCCGTCTTCCCTAGGTATGAATTATCAACCATTCGTTCACATATTCGTTAATCACCATTGCATTATCATTACTCCTATAATCACAAAAAATAAGAGAAGTTTGAATTTGATTAAGGCAAAATCAATTCCAAGAAAAGATAAATATTTCATTAAAACCGATTATAATCATTAAATCCCAATTACTTAGTACTACTAAGTCAATTGTTTTTAACCATACAATAAATATGCATAATCCAAAAAAGATCCCAAACAATAAAAACAATTAACACGTATTACTTGGTTATGGTTACATCAATGCCCTAAATGAGAATTTAGCTACTCATGAAGAAGGAAGAAATCTTCAGTGATGTGATGAACACCAGCTCCATGGACTGTTATTTCTGGTTGAAACCACCTTATTCAATCTTTCATAGTAGAGAGAAGTTCTTAGCCGCCAATCTCTCTAGAACTTGTCTTTACATACACTCCAAACGCCTACTTAAATTGTGCTAATCATACCCTAAATAAGCTCTAGAATGAGCCCTCAATGTAAACCATAGGCTTTGATGAAGTTTGGCCCATATATGGTAAGAAAAGAGTAAAACATATAAATCCCGCAATTATTAAGATTTAAGTATGATGTATCTAGGGTCGATCGCAGGTGAGCTGCAATCGATCCTAATCGCCGACACGATAGATCGTACCAATACGACGATCAGTTATAACCTTGGTAGATGATAAGTGCTAAAAAGTACGCATTTAAACCTCTTAATCTTGAATGTTATAGGACCTTATTCTATCTTATTTTTCCATTTTAGTTTAATTTCATGTTATTTCCCTTTTCAGACACTTATCCGCAAAATAAGTCAATTCAGCTAAATTAGAGCATTAAAAGAAGCAATCTCAAGCCTAGTGGAAGAAAGGAGCAAAGTGGTGAAGAAGCCTTTTTCCGATCGATCGAACCAAGCTACGATTGATCACACTGTGATCGTTCCAATCCTATTATGATAGATCGAGCCTTTTGTTCTTATCTTCAAGAAAATTTCCTATTCGATAAATCCAACCTTTACTTCGATCAATCGAAACCTTTTGATCTTATCCTCACCTACCACTTTTGTCCTTTTCCCAAAAATATCACAGCCATGTCCTTATCCAAAAAGGTGCCGCCATAGTTCGATCGATCCGAGCAACCTTTTGATCGATCGAACTGCCTCAAGTTGCGTGAAAAATAGAGTTCCAGCTAAATTAAAGGTGTGCTCGTTGTGCAATCATTTGGAGGTCCTAGTGCACAGGTCTGACCATTGGGTGCGACATTTGAGCTACCTATATAAAGATTTTGGGTTATTTTTAGAAAAGAATTCTTGAGAGGCTAGAGATTTGGCAAGAGTTTAGAAAGAGAAACACACAATTTGGAAAAGTTATTTCACTCATCTAGGGTTTCTACCAAGAACACAAGAGGATGATGATGAATTTTACCATGGAGATAGCCCTTAAGGGTTGGATGACAACATCAATGAATGGCTAAACCATTCTCTTGGGGCTAAAGATAGCCCTAAGCATGCCTCCTAGACTTTGATGTTTTGTAATTAATGGGAATTTGTGTTGTAATTCTTGTCTTGACATCTTATATATATAAATCTTGTTTCTATAATGATTTGTATAATTTAATACTTCCAATTGATCATTTAATTCTATCCATATGTCTATGTATGCTAGAATTAATATTCATGTATTTATCTCTAGATTTTGTGACATTGATGCATGTTTATGTGTGTTGATATTATGAATCTAGTGATGGTTAAGGCATGGTGCTTAAATAGATTACTCTTGTGATTTGTTTAATGGTTCATACTTATTTCTTGATGGATTGTGCCACCTCCTTAGTTTAATTAGTTTAATTTTCATGTCACTAGCTTAGTTATAGTATAATTGCCCTACTTTCTTAGATAGGTGGATAATCTATGCTTGTTGTTTGATGTTCCATGCTTATGAATGCAAGTAGTATACTTCTCTAATTTAATGAGTGTGCATTAATTGTGGACTTATGGAAGGATTAATGATTTAATTTGATATGTTGTGCTACTCACTAGATTGGCTAGACAATGTAGGCTTACTTGGCCATCCATGCTTGATATTTCAATTAATGACACACACTTTCATTTACAACTGATAAGCACTGAATACTGTATATTTAAGCGCCCTAAATTGCATTAGTTAAGTCCGTTGTTTGTTTAATTAAGTAGATTATCTTCATTTGTGTGTATGTATATATTTTCAGGTCCATTTGCCAAAAAAGGAGCAAAATCAAGGCTTTGTGGAGTTTTGGCCATCAAAAGGCACAAGGCTGAATTTCTGGCAGCAGTGGATCCTGAACTTTGCTCGCCATTTTGACCTTCCTAACTCAAGAACTGGACTTCCCTTATAACATGAAAGATTTAGAACTCTAAATCAGCTTTCCAAATCTTCAAACGGTTTGTCATTCGGAGCTCGGAGCAGAGAGTTATGGCCTTGTTACCAGAGGCGCGCAGAACTGCCTGGCAGCAATGAAATTCTGCCTTAATCTTCATTTTCTACCAACTATCCTTGAGAATTGGATCTCCACTAAAACATGAAATATTTATAGCTCTGAATTAGCTTTCTAAATCTTCAAACGGTTCATCATTCGGAGTTCGGAACGCAAAGTTATGGCTGTTTAACCGAAGTAGGTCTGGGCGGAGCAAGGCAAGAATGGAGCATTCTGCTCCAATTTCGAGTGCTCGAGCCCTTATTTCGAGTGCTCGAACTTAGGGCAGAATTGCATCCGGAAATGGCCCATTTTCAGCCACTTGCATCTTGGGTTCCTCAATTCTAATTTCCCTCTTTAATGGTTGGTTGGAGATGTTGGTTGGTGGGGGGTTTCTAGAGCCTTATCTCTAGAAGATAAGAGAGGGAAGCCACACAATATGAGAGAGCTTCATTTTACAAGATTGGAGGAGAGAGAAGAGAGCAAGAAAGGTGTGTTCTTGGAGCTAGAAGAGGGGAGCACGAAAATGGAGGAGGTCTTCAAGCTTCTTCCTTCTTCCATTGCTCCTATGGGTAACTAAACCTCATCTAGGGAGGTGATGAAGCCTCCCCTTTTGCTTATGTTCTAGATTAGGATCTATTTTGGGGATTAAGATGTATCATTTTTGGTCTTTTCATAATCTAGAGCATATTACTTCTTGTAATGAATTCTAATGTTTATAAATGATTGTTGTAAGTGATTTATCTTGTCTTAGATGGTTTCTTGTAGTAATCATAATGCTTGCTTCTTCATGGTGACAATGGAGATAGGATTATGAATAATTTTCAAGGCATGTTGATAGAGAAAATGGATAGTCCATTGCTTAGGAACTTCCTTTGATGGGTTATGCTAGTTTCCTACCTCATGTGCTTTATCATTTGATTACAAACTTGATAGTTCTTGCTTGAGTGAGTATGTTGAAGGCTACACTTTAGTTTAGGTAGCTCAAATGTATTAATTTTTGAGGGATTATTCTTGTTTAATGATTTAATGAACTTCTCTAAGGGTATATGGTAATCTAGTGTTGCTATATATTCCGTGACCATTTTATACATTGTACTTCCCCAATTTAGCCTTAATCTAGCATGTACTCAGGGTGTAGTGTGGAT
This sequence comes from Cornus florida, assembly GCF_030987335.1. NCBI lineage: Eukaryota > Viridiplantae > Streptophyta > Magnoliopsida > Cornales > Cornaceae > Cornus > Cornus florida. Next base: position 67,671,806 of record NW_026775578.1, read on the forward strand.
TCATCTCCCTAGTCTTTTCTACTTGTATCTCACTCCTTTAATTTCCTTGCAATTTATTGTTTTATGCACTTCAATTACTAGCTTAGTGACAAACCAATCAAACAAACCCTTATTACCCCTTATCATTCTAAAAACAATTCTAGACTCTTAGGTTGCCTTAGACTAGCGCAGTCCCAGTGGTTCGACTTACCCGACCAATAGCCCTATTTTACAATGATTCGTGCTATTGCGAAGGTTGATGTTAATTGACCAACCGATCAATTTTTGGCGCCGTTGCCGGGGACTGCAAACGGTTTAGCAACCGAAGTTTCTAGGGTTAAATTTAGTTTGATTGTGAATATTCCTTGTGTGTTTTGACCACCTTTGTGTTTTAAGTGTTGTAAGATTCTAGGGACTCGAAGCTCGCCGTGGGAATGCTAGCAAATTGTAAGTCTAGAGGACCCCAGGTAAGTCTCGTGACTTCTAGTTTCGAATTGTGAATATCGTGCATGTGTTAAGCTTAGAAGTAATTAAATTGCAAGCCCTTGTCGAGGCTATTTCAATTGTTTTAAATTTCGTATTCAAGCATTGGTCCTTGTCGTAGCCATTTACATTTTTTGTCTTGATAATTGAGGAGAATGGGAACATTGTATGTGGAGGTTATGGTGATGAAGTGTTGTGTTGATTGCTTTGTGTGTTGTTGAATTACTCCTAGATGGAGAATAGTTATCTTCCAACTCAATTCTACACACCTCATGAGTTTTGTGCTTTTTGCTCTAGTAATACACATCATACAAGAGATTGTCTTCCAACGAGACAATTCTCGGACTTCTATCTAGAGCAACCAAATGAAAATTTCTTTGAACCGGGTAGTGATCCATACTTCAATGGTTATAACTCGGGTTGGGGAGACCAACAAAACTTCTTGTGGCATGACATAGGAAATTCAACCCCACAATCTCATATGCAACCTTTTCAACCCAATGATCATCCTTTCCCGCCCTCTTCTCCTTTTCCACCGTCTCCATTGGATGAGCTAATTGTGGCTAACAAACAAATGATGGAGTCTATGCACACGCAAATGATGGACTCCAACAATCAACTATTGGCTTCCCTTGCTAGCATGCAATCCACAGTAGAGTCTATCAATCAAGTGGTACCATATCACCAGTCCCAAGTTAGTGCAATGATAGATGACCAAATATCTCAAATTCAACAAAGGATTAATGCTAAAAATCATGAAGAGGAGGAAACATTTTCATTTGAATTTATGGCCAATCCAAAAGAAAATTCTATGAATGATGAGATTACTCCTAGTAACTTTCATCATGAGAATGATCAAGTGGTTATTACATGTGAAAATGATAAAATGGTGGTGGAAGATCAAATTGTTGCCCCACATCAAAATGAAGCAATTGTGGCTCAAAATGGGAAAAATAATGATGTAGAGATTGTCTACCCTACTCCAAAACAGCCCCTACATAATCCTTTGCTTGATACACCTCCTTTAATGGAGGATCCTCTAAAAGCTTGTTTGGCTCATTTCAATTGTGAGGATTTTAATGTTGACAATTCCATTTCAGAGGTGAATTCTTTGCTTAATATTCATCCACATATTCATTCTTTTCCTTTGTCAACATCAAATGTATCTCTTTCTTGGGAGCTTGCATCTCATCCCATTCCCTCACTTGAGTTATCTCAAACTGTTGAGCCCGAACCACCGGATAAGTGTGGGGAGGATGTTGAAAATTTGAAGGACAATTCTCCGGGCATTCTCGTGCTAAATATGATTTTTCAAAACCCTTTGCTAGGTGTGCCCTCACTTGATCCATCTTCCCATAATCCAAATCAGCCCCATAGTCCAAAGTTCTTCATTGAGAAAGAAGAGTGGGTTGAGGTCTTTCCGTTACCTCTTTTCCACTTTTGTCTTCAAAGTCTTCCTCCTCCACTTTTAAAAGAATTATCCTATTTGGGGACCTATGACTCTCTAGAGAGACATGGTATAGGGTAAGGAGGATTAACCTGAACTCGGTGCGTCTAGCTATCGACGTTAAATTTAGCACCATTGGGGAGCAATTCTTTCGACTTCAATGCCTCCCTAATGATCAATTGCCTGAGCCATGAAATTTTATAGGAAATGGTTAAGAAATGCCAAAATTTAACTTTCTCTGGAACTATCTTAAGTTGTGTTCCACATTTTTAGACTGACTTCTTAGACCTTCTCCACTCTTGTTTTCATTCCCGGAAGTTTCTGGCTCTATCAGGCAATTTTCTCGGACTTTCGACATGGCACTCACATGCATAGCCTCTCATCTTCAATGCATTGTTGGATCATGGTTTCTCAAAATCATCCATGCGTTGGAAAGGTGCTACATTTTGAAAAACTTTCCAAATTGTCCATGCATTAGAAAGAAGTTGAAAAGTTTTCAAAATTTTCCATCCATGCATTACATTGGAATGAAAGTGCAAAGTTTAAATTTTTCCATGCATTGAATTAAAATGGAGTTGCAAAGTTTAAACAAAAAAATATTTCCATGCATTTGAGATGATTGCAATGTTTGAAAAAAAAAAAAAAAAAAAAAAAAAAAAAAAAAAAAAACTGCAAAGTTTAGAAACAAAATTTTCAAAATTTTCCATGGAATGGAATGAAGTTCATTGGAGGAAAATTGCACAATCTGAAAAATTTTCAAAATTTTCCTTGCATTGCAATGAAGTGTAGAGTTTGACAATTATCCATCCATGCATTGGATTGTATTAATTTGCAATGTTTCATTATTTTCCATGCATGCAAGGTGAAAATAATCCATCCATGCCTTGATTTGGAAGCATGTTGCAAGGTTTTATCAATTCTTCAGCTCTCAGTTGATCATGTATACATTCACAATGCATAAGAATGAGGCACCTAATGGAATGACATGCAAAGTTCATCTCTCAACCTCACTGCATAATGTTACACTGCATGCAAAAGTTCATCTCTCAACCTCAATGCTACTGCCTTCATTTCGAGCACTCTATTTCCTCTTTGGAGTGCTCGAAAGCTCTATGAAGCTTGCACAAAACCATTCCGAGGCTACTGCTTAAATTTCGAGCACTCGAATTGGCATTTCGAGTGCTCGACATCCCTCCTCATCTTGCCAATCTCTCTGCCCCAAGCTCGAGCACTCTAGCTCCCATTTGGAGTGCTCGAGCCTAGCCAACATGCCCACCATGCAACAAACCAAGCAACCTTCCCATCATCAACCAACCTCTTCACCCCATCCTCTCCACCAACCTCCAACCAACCCACAACCCCTTCACCTCACCATCTCTCCCACTCTCGGCAACTCCTCAACCAACCCACATTAACCCACACCCATGCATGCACAACCAGGCATGCACAACCTTCATCTCAAACGCATCAACCTCACCTCATCATTCTCAACCCGTATCTCACCTCCCAAACCAACCCACCATCCCTCTCGGCCTCACACCATTCAACCACCATCAACCTCACTTCACCACCCTCATCTCATCCCACCATGCATGCAACCCATAACTCAACCAACACCATTCCCTCAACCTCATGCCTGCCCAAAACCATCTCTCTCTCTCGGCACTTTCATGCAACTTGCATGCACCTCACAACCAACTCCAACTTCATAACCCAACCACCCTCAACCTCACCACCCCATGCAAACCCACCTTCACCTCCTCCACCTTTTTCCCCACTCTCCTCTAACCCAAGCACCATCATCAACCTCCCACCCATCCCCACCATTTATCCCACGCACACAGGGCCTTTGGTTCTCCATTGTTGGGTAAGTGTCTAACCCTCTTTTTCTTTTAATTTTTGATCAATGGAGGATGGGATTGCTTGTGTGAAGGATTTGTGATTGTTTGGGAGTGGTGTATTGCATTTGCAGGGCCAAATTTTTGGATTTTCTCATCTCTAATCAACCTTTGGCCCTCTTCCTTTTTGTCTTGCACACCACGTGTTTGACGAATTGCCTAAGCCAACTTTATCTCTCTAAATGCACGGCTTTTGGCATTGTTTTGTTTTCCATTTTACACTTATGACTCATGTGTGCCAATTTGTATTTTGTATGGATTTTTACCTTGCCATCACATTCGTCTTAGTGTTTTCATTTCTGTTTTGATTTTTTTTTTCTTAAGAGACCTATGCTTTCACCTATGTACATTAGTTCTGTCTTGATAGGTCTTCATGTCCAAGTTTGGGGGACGCCGTTGCGCACTCATATGGCTGAATATCTACGTCGTCCTCACTCCACTTGGTATTATTGTTCTTTTACCTTCTTTGCGCTTATTTTGATTTACTTGTCTTCTCACATTGAGGACAATGTGACATTCAAGTTTGGGGGTGCATTTATGTATTTTTGGTTTTACATTTTTGCTAAGCAATGATAATGGAATTTGAAACCTGTTGGAGATGAAAGCATATGTTTAAAACTTTGTGTATAGAAGCAGCTGATATTTTTGAAAATAAAGAAAATTTGAGTTGAAATGATCATGTAGATTCAAATTAGTCTGTATAAATGTCTCAATTAAATTCTCGCTGGATTTGACACTCTTTTAAGCTTCACAATGCACAGATGCACATTGGAAACTTAACTGTGAGGCATGCAACTTGATTGACCTTGACCTTGCCCTAGTTAATCTGATTTGATGAACCTGATAGATGAATATCTTTGGCATGATGTAAGTTGTCTAAAAAAAAAAAAACTGAAAAGGAAAGAAAATAATGACCAGTTGACGTTCGTAGCCTTTCCAACTCGAGCTATTAAGCCCTAGGAGTGTCTCTACACTTAACACCCTAAAGCCATCTGGTTTGGGAGTTGTTGGCCTAACGCTTGCTACAAGGGTTGGTTAGAAAGCTTAAGGGACTTAAACATTGCACGGTCATTCAAAAAAATAAACTAGTAATAAACATGGTTCGTTAGAGTTCGTAGCCTTTCCAACTTGAGCTATTAAGCCCTATGGAGTGTCTCTACACTTAGCACCCTAAAGCCATCTGGTTTGGGAGTTGTTGGCCTAACGCTTGCTACATAGGTTGGTTAGAAAGCTTAAGGGACTTCAGCATTGCACAACCATTCTATTTTTCGCTTATGAGTTACAATAAATTGTCAACAAGCAACAAAAGTTGTCTTGTAAATAAAATCATGCCTTAGGGACCTCATTTAAAGGGGAATTTAATGATTTGAAAACTTGTGCTTTGGAATTGGAAAAGAAAGTAAAAGCCGCATGTTGAGAATCCAATTCACTTTCACTGAAGCTAGAGTTGATTTCCATTCAAGAGATGATAATTGAGTTATTTATATAGACTTTGATGTTGATGCATGTATGTGGAAATGTATTTAGCCAATTTTTGTATCAATGCTTCATATATGCAAGGTAGTTTTCCCAATGACCCCATCTCTAGTTTTTGTCTGTTTCAAGTTGTATTTGAGCTATGTATCTATCTCATTTTACCATGGATGATATTTTTGTAGTAGCATGCCCATGGTTGTCTTTTCATTAAGTTTTTCATTGTAGTTTTGCTAAGGGACTAGCAAAATGTAAGTTTGGGGGTGTGATAAGCACTGAATACTGTATATTTAAGCGCCCTAAATTGCATTAGTTAAGTCCGTTGTTTGTTTAATTAAGTAGATTATCTTCATTTGTGTGTATGTATATATTTTCAGGTCCATTTGCCAAAAAAGGAGCAAAATCAAGGCTTTGTGGAGTTTTGGCCATCAAAAGGCACAAGGCTGAATTTCTGGCAGCAGTGGATCCTGAACTTTGCTCGCCATTTTGACCTTCCTAACTCAAGAACTGGACTTCCCTTATAACATGAAAGATTTAGAGCTCTGAATCAGCTTTCCAAATCTTCAAACGGTTTTTCATTCGGAGCTCGGAGCAGAGAGTTATGGCCTTGTTACCAGAGGCGCGCAGAACTGCCTGGCAGCAATGAAATTCTGCCTTAATCTTCATTTTCTACCAACTATCCTTGAGAATTGGATCTCCACTAAAACATGAAATATTTAGAGCTCTGAATTAGCTTTCTAAATCTTCAAACGGTTTATCATTCGGAGTTCGGAGCGCAAAGTTATGGCTGTTTAACCGAAGTAGGTCTGGGCGGAGCAAGGCAAGAATGGAGCATTCTGCTCCAATTTCGAGTGCTCGAGCCCTTATTTCGAGTGCTCGAACTTAGGGCAGAATTGCATCCGGAAATGGCCCATTTTCAGCCACTTGCATCTTGGGTTCCTCAATTCTAATTTCCCTCTTTAATGGTTGGTTGGAGATGTTGGTTGGTGGGGGGTTTCTAGAGCCTTATCTCTAGAAGATAAGAGAGGGAAGCCACACAATATGAGAGAGCTTCATTTTACAAGATTGGAGGAGAGAGAAGAGAGCAAGAAAGGTGTGTTCTTGGAGCTAGAAGAGGGGAGCACGAAAATGGAGGAGGTCTTCAAGCTTCTTCCTTCTTCCATTGCTCCTATGGGTAACTAAACCTCATCTAGGGAGGTGATGAAGCCTCCCCTTTTGCTTATGTTCTAGATTAGGATCTATTTTGGGGATTAAGATGTATCATTTTTGGTCTTTTCATAATCTAGAGCATATTACTTCTTGTAATGAATTCTAATGTTTATAAATGATTGTTGTAAGTGATTTATCTTGTCTTAGATGGTTTCTTGTAGTAATCATAATGCTTGCTTCTTCATGGTGACAATGGAGATAGGATTATGAATAATTTTCAAGGCATGTTGATAGAGAAAATGGATAGTCCATTGCTTAGGAACTTCCTTTGATGGGTTATGCTAGTTTCCTACCTCATGTGCTTTATCATTTGATTACAAACTTGATAGTTCTTGCTTGAGTGAGTATGTTGAAGGCTACACTTTAGTTTAGGTAGCTCAAATGTATTAATTTTTGAGGGATTATTCTTGTTTAATGATTTAATGAACTTCTCTAAGGGTATATGGTAATCTAGTGTTGCTATATATTCCGTGACCATTTTATACATTGTACTTCCCCAATTTAGCCTTAATCTAGCATGTACTCAGGGTGTAGTGTGGATTCATCTCCCTAGTCTTTTCTACTTGTATCTCACTCCTTTAATTTCCTTGCAATTTATTGTTTTATGCACTTCAATTACTAGCTTAGTGACAAACCAATCAAACAAACCCTTATTACCCCTTATCATTCTAAGAACAATTCTAGACTCTTAGGTTGCCTTAGACTAGCGCAGTCCCAGTGGTTCGACTTACCCGACCAATAGCCCTATTTTACAATGATTCGTGCTATTGCGAAGGTTGATGTTAATTGACCAACCGATCAACAACACACAATCCCCCTAATCCATCAAATATTGAATGTCTAGGAAGGTAATGCTTAGTGGCGAACTCTATGACCCAAGACTCCTCTCTCATATTCTCTACACCTCATATTGCTTTAGTTGTTTTACATTACATTTATTTAGTTTAAATTGTAGTCTAATTCAACCAACAAACCATCTTTGATCATTCGACCTACTAATCCAACATTGTTTCCACAAGAATACCCTTCCTTTCCCTTGGGACGATACCTATTTACTCTAGTTACATTAATAGTTAGTAGTTGTAGTGGCATTCTATAAATTCAAATTTGGCCACATTTTATCACACTTTTAAGCAGCTGGTACCGCGGCACACCAGCAAAGAATTTGTGGTCTTGTAACACATGTATGAAAATTGTTGCGGTGTTTTGGATCGATCCTAGAGGAGCTAGGATTGATCCTAGCTTTGTATATTTTACTTTTTCATCATTTTAAGCCCAAAATCGTCCCCTAACATGTCATTGCTCCTCCCGATCCTTGGAAACACCTTCAAAACCTTGAATTAGGTAGAATTGACCAGATTTGAAGAAGAATACCTGAAAATAACTGAAATCAAGTAAATGATATAAGTACTACTACATAATCATTACTAAAGAAATAAGATATGCAACTTTAAGGGCTCATGTGCAATATTCAACCCTCATTACACCCTCAAACTTAAATATTGCTAGTCCTCTAACAATACAAAACTAAAAACTAAAAACTAAAATTAAATAAGTAAACTAACTTCCCCTTTTGTGGGAGAAACGATTGCATTTAGCGTATACAATATATCTTTAAACTCCTAAGTTATTCCTACTGGAGGAGTTATAGTCTTGTGAGGGTTTCTATAGATGATAACCACATACATCAAAAATTGTGCAAACTTTCTGCACTTAGCTCTTTTATCCCTTGTGAAACATCAAAGAATATCCCAACTATCATTATGAAGAGAATTACAAGAAGTATGTGAAAAAATGCCTACCCAACAACAACTTACTTCTTCCCGACATCATGCTCAACATCAATGGTCCCCCACTCGAAGTTTGAATTAACGAATCAAATAATAATCAACGTCTAGCGTTCTTTAAAAGTGAACCATTATCCATCTATACGACTTACTTTCCATTCTCTCACACACTAGATAAACATCCATCAACACATTATCAATCTTTTTCAAATTTCAACTTCTAAGGCACAAGGAATGTATAACATTTGTATGCATTTTTTTCAACTTTGTTTTTGTTTTTTTTTTTTTTTCATTCATTGCGAGAGTAGTGTGCAATATCTTGACCCATTAAGCTCCCTAGAAAATCCATGTAACAAACTAAATAGAATGCCCTGAGTAATGAATGAAAAATTGCGTACAACTGTGGAGAAAATATATTTATAAATTAGCAAAAAAATACCACCTAATCTAAAGACTTTGTGTATTTATAACCAACCAAGCATGGCTTCACCTCACTCTCGAAAAAAGAAAGAAAGAAAAAGAAAAAAAAAAAAAAAAGAATTTGTTTTGTTCAATTTTTTCAAAAATAACTATCAAAAACTCTATAAAAAAAATAAAAATAAAAAATAAAATAAAAATTGTTTTAAAGGACCCTGAACAATTATTATACCTTTTATTAATTGGGTTTTCAGAAATTACCAACCAAATAAATTTTTGTACAATTTAATTTTTTAGTTATTAAAAAATAAAAAACTGTTATCAACCAAAAATGGCCTAAATATTTTCCTTCTAATCCTAAAATTATATTTTCGGTGCAGTGATAAAAAAATTAATCGATTTACTTGGTCCAGTTTTTTAAAAGTAGTTCTGATTAACAAAAAAAAAAAAAAAAAAAAGTCTTAAATTGAGACAACTATAAAAGACAAATTTTTTTTTAAAAAAATAGAAACAAAAAAATCTTCTTCTTTTTTAACTTGAATTTTCGATATTCACGCTACACCAAACTCCTTTAACACTCCACTCTCTAATTTTTCTAAAATAAAAATATTCAACAGTCCTTAAACCATACAAAATATTGTTTAATATTATATTTGTCCTTCCCTATTGACGTAGGATTCTCTGCTCTTCTCTCTCGTTACCAGATAACACCACAGCCCTAGATCAACATCTTCCAGGGCCCGTTTATTACTACTATTTATTATTTATAAGTTTGTAGGTTATCAAAATTCCTTCTAATCTTAAAATTCTGTATTTCAGTAAACAGATAAACGGTCAGGATATTGACACGTCAACTTGTAGAAAAGACGGTGCGAATCTAAGACCAATCCTATTGTGAGTAGAAAATAACACAAACCATATTCGGAACTGAACTAAAAAGCGGTGCGTACAGTTGGGTTGGTGTCTTGGACGAGTAAAGACTAAACAGTGTAGAGAGAGAAAGTAGAGAGAGAGAGAGAGAATGGAGGAGGAAGTCGCGAAGCTTCGGTGTCAGAGAATCGGATGCAACGCCATGTTCACGGACGACGATAACACCGAAGGTTCATGTACATATCACGATTCGGTATGTCCCTTCTTTAATCACAATCTATAGATATATATATTTGTGAAATTTGTTTCAAGATTTACGGCTTCTAATTCTCAAATTTGGTGTTTCTTCCTTTTATGTGTATGATCTCTTAACCTAATTGATAGGTCACAGTAAATTTTTCCCAAGATTCATGGCGTATTGCGCATAATTTTTTTTTTTATTATTTTTTTTTAATTTTTTTTGGCTGAAAGTAATGATATCTTAAAATAAAAAAGAGGTAATCTTGGTGTTCGGTGTATAAATTTTATGTTTTGTTGATGGTACAAAGTTGTAGTTTATGCATTAATTCTAATGGATTCTTTTCGATGGTGAAGAAATTTTCTGTTTGCCTGATGAGAAATTAGCTGCTTCTGATTTTTCTGCTTACAATAGCGTTAATGCCGCTGCCAAACGGGCCCTTTGTCTAGTCCAGTGGTCAGCGTGACTGTGTGAGTCTGTGTCTTGGTTCAGGTGTCTGAACAAGGAGTTTAGGTTTTTTTTTTTTTTTTCCATAAAAAGTTGATTTAATTTTGAGAAAGAAAGACATGGTGATTAAGGTACTAAGCCAGCTTAATTATACACATAAAAAAAATTAAAAAAAATCATGTTGTAACGGAAATTTTCCAATTTTATTTAACTTCAATTTCAATGTTGATACCAACGGGCCAGTGGCGTATCAGCCTCTTACTTCTCTCAAAGGGAGGTCAGGGGTTCAAGTCTCAGAAAAGACATGTGTGTGTGAGTACCAATTAGGAAAAAAACAATTTTAATGCCGATGCTTACGAATCAGATGGTTTTTAACAAATGTGAATATGTGGTTCAGGTGTTTATATACATGTATATGAATATGCCTATATGTGTGTACTATTCATTATATAACCACTCATGTAATCAAGTCAGCAATCAAAACTTCCTGTAACAGGTCATTGATCCCAGTAAAGCATTGTAAGTGTAGTTATTTAAATAACAATTTAATATTATACCAAGTGTTTTAATTAGGTTTATTGTGTAGGGTAAATTTGTCCAATTAAAAAGAATATATTACAATAAGGATATTTAGGTAATAAACCATCAAATGGTCACTTGTTAACAATTAAGTTTCAAAATTAGTTACTTTTCATCTTTTCTTGACTTTGGCGTCACTGTATAGCAATATTGTTTAGATTTGGTCACTAAAATTTAATTTTTTCTTTTTTTAATAATATGATTGATTTTTTAAAAAAATATCGAATTGTGTTAATTTAATTTAATTTTTTTCATTAGCAAGAAACTACCGCACCTATTTGCCCCTATGGGGACTTGAACCCTCGCATCCACTTTGGGAGGTAGAGGAGATAGCACTAGGCCACAAGTTCCTTGGTAATTGTGTTAAATTTTTACTTATCGTACATTTCATATTTGTATCACGTATTGAATCTATATTGTAATCCATAAGCTACTGTTAAGCTTTTTATCATACAGAATTTAAATTTATTGAATATATGACATTATGTAATGTGTAGATAATTACCTATCTATTTTAATGTTGCATATTTACCAAATTAATGTAATTCTCTAGATATTCTAGCATTTCTTCCCGAGTGCATGATCTTACAGATTGATAAATCAATTTGAAATATGATGTTTCTCTTGTGCACTTTACTAATTAAGTTTTCATCTTGCATATATTTGGCTTGATTTTCACGGGATTGGCCTATCCATTTCACCAGGGAGTAAGTCTCCATCCATTTATATACTTCCTAATAAGGGATTTTTTTTATTTTTTTATTATTATTATTTTTTTCTCTATTTACATTGCACCTAATCATTCTTGACACATACCCAAATTTAATCTTGAAGAATTTATTTTACAGCCTATATTTCATGACGGGATGAAAGAGTGGAGTTGTTGCAAAAAAAGAAGTCACGATTTCAGCTTATTTCTAGAACTTCCAGGGTATGTACTGATATCTTCACAAATTATATAAGATTCTTTCAAGCTTGTTGCCCAATGTGAGAGTTTTCATTTTGATATGTTAAATTAACTTTTCAGAAAAATAATTCATAAACTAAAATCACAAAGTAGATTGAATATGGGACCCTATTTTTGTTTCTGATATAGACATTTTGATAGTTTATATGTGGCACCTTAAGTTGAATTTTATTTTGATTGTGATCATGTAGGTTTGAAACCATTACCCTTTACATTAGCATTTGTCTACATGCTCTTCTTCTTGATTTATTTTAGTTTATTTATTTTTATTATTATAAATATGTTTTTGGTAATATGTTCTTTCTATTACATCGGAAAGTTCTTGAATTTCTGATTTTTTTTTTTGACTCACAATGTGATCTCGTTACATAGTGAACTTGTATCAGCTTGAAATTTACTGCACTGGTTCAGGTGCAATGGGATGTCTAAAGTCTTTAAAACACGCACTAACTAAATAATCTCTCACAAGGTGTTCGTGGCGGGAGGGAAGAAGAAGAATAAAAACTCTATAAATATGTCTCTCTCTATATATATCATCAATAAAAGCTAGTGGAACCTGTCAGCTTCTTTCAAGCCTTAAAATTGAAGTGCGAGTGTAGCAGTTACAAACTCTGAAGGTGCTACTTATAAATAATAATAATAAATAAATAACACTCTGAAGGTGCTCTTCTTTATCTATGACTTGGCAGTTGACTATCTTAGTATCTTCAGAAAAATCAGAAAGAAAAAAAAGACGGATGCCTTTTCTCTAGGAATGTCAATGGGTTGAGTTTGGGATTGAGCAACCATATGCCAAACAATTCCCATGAAGGGAGACTCATTCCCATGCATGTCCCGCCCAACACGGGGTCGAAGTAGGTTTGGCTCACCTATCATGTACAATTTTGCAAAAGAAATTCAGTCCTAAACAAATTCAAGAAAATCTTTTAACATACGTAAATAATTGTTTGCACAAATATCTTAACTTTATATTCAGGAACGTAGAAGAATGTGAAAATTTTGGGGGATCAAGGTCCGTTGCTTATAGCTTTGACATGTCAAAGTACGCACTGTTCAGTTTGACTGAGAGGGGGGTTGAATATCTCGTGGATGCTAAATTTGCAACTATCTGAATTTTGGGTAAATTACACCAAGAGGTGACGTCTCATTGTAGGTAGATTTCAGTTTTGCGAAGACCTGCACTGACAGCCCTTTGTCAGTGTTTGGGTAACAACGTCCGTTACTTTTTGCGTGAAATGTCATTCTTCTCTTCAATAAAATCAATCACACTTTTTTATTTACAAAATATGTTACTGTGAAATAATGAAGTTGCCCGCATTCATTTAAACACCCCCCACACCCAGCGACCCACTTCTTGGCGCATGAGGTGGCACAAGATGGAGAGAAAGATTTTCACCATTTTTCAATGATCTAGGACCATTTGAGGAGACTGGCAGACAACTTGGGGGGTGTTCTGGATGAAATTTTCGCCCACATTTTGGGGTTGTGCCCTGAGCACAGAGTCGGCTTTGATGATGGTGGTTGAGTTAGGATTTTTGTGGTCATGGTGGCAGCAGTGCCGGTTAGGAAGAGAGAGAGGGGTTGCAGTGGTGAATGAAACAGAGGTAAGTGAGGATAAAATTAATCATTAGTAAAATTGTTAATTGGAGACTTTGGTCATTTCACATCACGCTTTAGGATTAAAGAGGTCTTTTTATTCAGTCAAGGGGTAAATAGTTTATTTCACAGAGATTCAAGTTATAGACCTAATGGCTAGTGAATGGGAGGGGGTGGTAGTTATTGCGCACCAAACTTCAAGGGGTGTCAGTTTAGGCTTTTGCGGAACCTTAGACTTGATGCTTCCTAAGGCACCAAAGCCAAGTGACTTACTAGAACGGGTGGGTGCTTACCGCTTAGCGATCCAATCCAAAAGCTTAAGTTATTAGGTGTGGCTAACACTCAATCCATATATGCCCATTTCACTTCCCAACCGGATCCAATGTGGGACAAGGCTCCCCTTGTAACACTTACCCACTTGAGCCAACCCCTTGGGGGTTAAATACTACATGACTTTGTCCAATCATGAACAATCTATTATGAGCAAGAAGTTTACAACCAGGTGAACCAAAATTCCACCATTGAATCTCCTAATTAACTCTTGATTTAGTGACTTGCTCTCCACCTTCACTCAATTTTTTGCTGCTACTGTCGACAGATCCACTTCTTCATAGTTGTTCAATCCTATATCTTCAGCTTTGCTTGATTGAATTGCTCTTGTTTGATTGCATTTGATATGCTCCTTGCTTTGATTCTTTCAAACAGATATACTGAAGTTGTCAGACTGGGGCATAATATTGAAACCTTTTGCATGCTTATAGTAGTTCTTTGAGAAGTGCATTCCTCTTTTCTTTAATGATGACACTTGAGTATTAGTTTAAAATTAGGGAATGAAATTCATGGTGTACTTTGAATGAAAAATTGTCACCCTGTTTGAAGCACGCCTACAGTAGAAAAAAAATAAAATTAGAAAAAGAAAAAGAAAAAGAAAAGAAGGGGTCCTGATAACTTTTGCATGAATATAGGACTTTAATCATGGAAAGTTTTTTTTTTAAAAAAAAAAAAAATTCTTTAATTGATTATCTATCTAAATTTCTCAGTATCAGTTTCTCTGTTTTCTTGTATTGATGAAGATGTAAGACAGGTAAACACACAACTGAAAAGCCTGTACTAGCAAAGGCAGTTGCTCCTCCAAAGAAAACTTATGCACCAGCAAATACAACTGATTCATCGTTGACAGAAGCTTGCTCTAGGTGCCGCCAGGGATTCTTTTGCTCAAAACACGGTATTCTTCTTATTTAAGTTCTCTTTCTTTCATAAGAACATGGCAACAGTGATTCCTTTTTTCTGTAATTTTCACCATCTTAAGATGTAATTGTCGGATGATTCCAGGATGTGAAATTGTTTTATCTGTAATTTTCACCATCTTAAGATGTAATTGTCGGATGATTCCAGGATGTGAAATTGTTGCTCGTCTCCCCCCCCACACCCACCAACCACTCACCATGAGTTGTGTTTCAGAATGAAACTGATGTCATTTATTAACAGTCTAAAAAATGTTCATTTGCATAATGCAATATAATCTTATCAAATGCAGTTAAGTACAATCTGAATTCATTCCAGCTTTGGTTGTTTCATTTTTCCTAAATCTCAAGTCTTTAGACATGGGGATTTGGATTAAATGTGTCCATATGAGAAGGTGGGTATTTTCTGCACATATAAATGCATAATGTTACTATATATATAATAGTATGAAGCATGATAAAGTAATGGTCATTACCCAGTGCGATGCCCGTTAAATTGTGGATTTTTTGGATGCATTGGGTCACTAGGACCCTCTCTTTGGCTTCGGCCCTTGTATAGCTTTTGGGATGCGTTCCCCTTTTGAACGCTTTCTAATATACCTTTACTTATCAAAAAAGATTTTTATATATATATATATTATAGTTATTTAAAATATATTTATTTACAATTAAATTAAATGGGGTGTGCTTAAGAGAAGGGATTTAATCTTATATTGGAAGTATGAAACTCTTCTTTGCTATCAAATTTGTGTTTTTCTTGTTTCATCTATCATAAGTAGAGGATCTGGTGTTCAATTTTGGTAAGTGTGCTGGAAACATATCCTATACCCATGTCGTATCATGTCAAAAAGGTACGTTGAGGGGAATGGGCGAGCCCATGTAATGTAATCTTTGGTTGGTGGAAGAATGGTCAATGAAGGAAAATTAATTGGATCTTTTGATTTCTCTTTTATTGGTTTCTGATAAATTTAACACGAACTTTTCATTTCCCAATTAATTGCCAAATTAGTTGTATTCTTGGGTTAGTGGAGGTTCTAGTTTCCTCATATCCCAATTAGTTAAAAAGTTCAATAACAACTTCCCATTCTTAAGCTGCTTTGTTTTTCACTTTACAAATCGTAGATGAAAGTATTTATTGATTTGTAGGTTAACTTAGGTGATATGTTTTTAGGTTCACAAGCCAGAGAAATGACTCCAAAAGCATCAAATGTAGTGGCTGTTATTCCCACTGAAAGCACTCCAAATGTACAGGAAAGTGTTCCCGCTCCACCAAAGAAGATAATTGATATAAACCAGCCCCAAACCTGTAGAAACAAAGGATGTGGTAAAACTTTCAAAGAAAAGGATAATCATGACGCAGCATGCAGTTACCATCCCGGGCCTGCTGTATTCCACGACCGGAACAGAGGGGTTGGTTATAAATAATTTTATTATCGCTCTTTCAATCATTTCTTTCTAATTGGTATATGTTCTTTTTCATTGGTTCCTGAATTTCAAATACCGGGCTTCTTATTGTTCTTAATTTTGCAGTGGAAATGCTGTGACATTCATGTGAAGGAGTTTGATGAGTTCATGAGTATACCTCCATGCATGAAGGGATGGCACAACGCAGATCCAGTATCATAAGATGCACACACCAACAAGCATAAGGTGTTCTCTTTGTTATATTTTTGAGTTAATGGTTCGGTCCTGTCATTTGTTGGGTTGCTACTTATTTCCGGACCTGATAACGGTTATTAAACTTTTTCCATTGTTCATGCTGGAGAACACTCTAGTTAATTTTATAACAATTTCTAGATGTGCTTTCATTATATCAGTCTAATGAAATATGATAACTACATCAGTATCATAAATTTTCATAAAACTTCAAAAATTATTTCAATATATGAAGTAATAAAAATTTGACCAGAATTACTTTTTGGCTTCCAAGTTAAACCCACGCAGACCCCAATAAAAAATGTCTCTGCAGCATCAATTAGAGTTGATGAATAAAGACTAGGAGGACGAGACGACACTCTCTTATTATAGATTCCCCCTTCTCGGACGTTGACCCTTTCTTTGTACTTGTAGGGATATCATTTTAAAAATTGGTTGTAAAATTAGTTCTACTAATAGAAATGACTACTACTAAGTAGCATAAGCACAAACAAGGACATAAAAATTTTAGTTTTTATTTAAATACGTTTATTGATTAAGATTATTATAGAATGTTAACAAATTTTTATGCTAAGAGTTACTTTGAAATAATATTTACAAGCTGAAGGCATGTCAATATTGTTATTGCGTATATGCAACTATTTCATGGCTTTTTCATTACAATTACGATGTTGTCCGATATGAAGAGGCATTAGTGTATGCTAGTGAGTTAAATGTCCGTTTTTAAATTATAGACACGTCCATGAACTGTCGGACATGTGTCCAAGGAGTGGCCATAAAGTTCCGGTATCCAACAGGTGGATAGCTCCGTTATAGAGTGTCCGTGCTTCCTAGGGCTACCACCGGTGACTAGCTGCTCACCCTTGTGTTGGGGTCGGCTGTGTGTCTATTTCCAGTTGTCAATTCATTCTGTCTGCTGGTTTATGGTATGCCTTTTTTCTATATTTACCAAAGTATTTCTTTTTGCATAAATGCAGTTATTGTCCATTGAAGATGGTTTGTTTATCATTAAATGCATACCATGGAAGTTCTTGTCCTTGAACTTAATGTTTTGAAGTACAAGAAGGCAGTCTTATGACTTTAGGAGTACTTTTGTGATGGTTCCTTATTCTCTCTCTGTTTTTTAATTATTTTTTTTTTAATTATTTTTTTTTTTTCGGAGTCCTTACTTGGTGTAATAGAAAATGTTAGCAAAAGTTTAATAGTGAGAATATTGTTTCTACCTTGAAAGCAGCCTAGTTATGTAAAACAACAATTTAAACATGTGTGTGATACGATTAGAAGTTGTTCTGAATTTATTATTATTTTAAGCTGGACATGTTTGAAACACTTTCAAGGCAGAAGATGTGTTTTCAATGCAATTTCAAAATATATTGTGGGTTAATTAAAACAATAATATAAAATTTTAGAAGAAAAAACCCAACACTTAAGTTCCAAATTAGTGATTTCATCAATGTAGATAAAATGAACAAAATTCGTTTTATATATATAAATAATATTTATATATTACACTTAATTTTTCACACGTCTTGGTTGCATCTGAGTTTTTTTATTCTAAAATTAGTATTTTTTGTGTTCGTAGTAGCGTGTTATACTCTAGTCTTATGTTTTATCCGTTATATTTTGAAGATTTGTTTATAAAAATAAAAAATTTAAGATTTGGTTACTGCAAGACTAACTCCGTTATGAATAACCTCATTAAAAAAAAAATATCTGAATCTTCCTTGGATTGTATTGTTTTAAATATTTTAGTGGACAAAATCTGAAAGGCACTCGTAAGAATGGGTTTAACAATCAAAATTGAAAGGAACTACTATTGTAGTGGGTTTGACAATCAAATTGTACATAAATGATTGAATCTTTGGACCTAAAGTTCAACAAACCATTTTGTAGAAGACTAACGATCTCGTTAGCTGAATGGATTTAAGGCTAACAATTCCAATTTCCAAAGATTGGAAGTTGCAATCTAAGTAATCTCATTGGCCAAAATCAATAGAAAAATGATAACAATCAAATTACTATCGCATTCTTTTAAATAAAAGGATATGAGTAGAATAATAATTTTTTTGTTTTAATTATTGATGGCAATTTCAGAATTATGAAAATACTATCAAACACTATTATTTCTCTCCCTATCTTCTCTTTTTTTGAGAGTTAAGGAGGAATATATCTCTCCCTATCTTTTCTTTTCTTTCTTTTTAAATCATCCAAACATACTTAAGACCTATTATTTTTTTCTTCTTTTCATATCCCTCCAAATTATCCCATCCAAAAAAAATTCAAGATCTCTAAATCTACTTTAAAAGCACATCTCCATTTGCTAATCAACGCCCAAACCAATTGAAATAAGGTTGTATGCATGTGGTCTTTCTCAAACTCCGCAAAAAAACTATTGCGCACTGTTTTCACTATTTGAAAATCCTAGGTATGCTATTAAAATATAAAATTTTAAAAAATATTCGTTAAGGAACTGAACC
This sequence comes from Cornus florida, assembly GCF_030987335.1. NCBI lineage: Eukaryota > Viridiplantae > Streptophyta > Magnoliopsida > Cornales > Cornaceae > Cornus > Cornus florida. The sequence goes on from NW_026775578.1 coordinate 67,690,573, forward strand.
TAAACCAAATCTTCCACAGAATGAAACCTAACAAGTCTTTGGGTCTTTCAAGGTGAATCATGTAAGAGAAAAATAAAAAAATAAAAAAAGGTGAATCGTGTAAAAATCAGCAGAAGCATACATTATGAAATTATTATTTCATGTGCATGGGTTATAATAGTTGAAAAAGGACTTTTGCGGAAAGTCATATTTTATTGGTCAGTCTTTATGAAAAGTGTTGGTCTGACCTTCTGCTCTGACCTAATAAATAAAAGTCTCACATTATAAAGAAGGGAAGAATATGGCCATTATGGTATCATCACAAATTCCCTCACATTATAATAATAATGGCAACAGTAGATATTATTGGGATAGCCATCACGGGTCCTATGATGGGTATAATCAATCCCATCTTTATTACTCTGTTTGTAGGTTCCACTTTCCATACATCCCCACAGTCGGTAAACTCTGTTTCATGCAACCTACTCACTAAACACCACCATAAAAACTAAATTATTCATCTAACATGTCATGTGACTCATGTCATGTCAGGATACATGTTCATGCTAACGAAAGAGGACCTAGTAATGACCCACACACGAACTCAATTATGTCCACGGGTGACATAGAATTAAGGATTAGATTTGTTCTAATATCACTACTAACGAATTAAGTGTTTGTTATATGATTCAAAAGTTTAAATTATTAGTGGTATTCTCCACTCAGATCTGATGTGGTATTCTTCATTCAGCCCCATTGGAGGTGCTCTTATCAATAGTAAATGATTATATATAATACATATGAAAAGATAACATAAACTAGATGAAGGTTTAGGGCAGTCGGCTGGCAATGTGTATGTGGATTGTTATTATGCTAATGTGGCTAGCTATAGTGTTTTGCTGGCCGAAAACTACAGTATGGGCTAACCACTGTTTATTATTTTATTATTTTGTATATATTTAATATTTTTAAGTAAAAAAATTAAAAAAACATATTTATTTTTTGGGTAATTTACACAGACCTCTCCTATGATTTACCATAATTACACGGACCTCCTCTTTGGTTTGGGAATTTACTCGGACCTCCCCTAATAATGAAAATATCCTACACTTATCAAAATAATAATAATAATAATAATGAAAATATCCTACACAGACCTCCCTTCTGTTAGAGTCAACGTTAGTCAAGGATGGAATGTGCTGACGTCATGTATAAATTTTACTAAAATTCCCATAACACCTGTGACGGCCCTGGTTTTTCAAGTCAGTGCGTTCTGTGATGAACTGAAGATTGACCCGATAACGGATCCAAATGCAAAAGCGAAAACAGAAAACAAGACTCTAAGAAGTCAAAGTGACCTTCCATGAGATCGCGGAACTTAATGAGAACTGATGCGGAAGAAAAAGATCGAAAATATGACAAATAAGCTCCCAAGGGTAAAATAGTCATTTTACATAAAAATGACGTCCCTAGAATGTATATTATTTCTGAGACACATTCATGACTTCTCGTGAAGTCACGGAACTCAAAAGAAAGTAGCGGAAGTGAATTACAAGAAAACCGGACAAAAATAGCCCCAAGGGCAAAATGGTCATTTCTTAAAATATAAAATCGGGTGCTACCGAGCATACCACTGGGAAGACAGTGAAAAATTAATCAAGTTAGATTCAAGAATGACTTGATTCGGAGTCCGGATGGAAGATAAAAGTCAAAACAAAGTTTTGACGTCACCGCGGCCGTGAATAATAACCTAGGCAAAATGCTGAAATCGTGTGCCATTTTGAGGGACTAAACGACGTTTTTTGAAAAAACACGAAGAAGAAACCCCTCTCAAAATAATTTTTCCAAGCTAACCATATTGAAAGAAAATTTTATTTTTGACGTGAAAGCTCCAAAATGCTCTTACAACAGACTTTTTCAAATCGTGCAGATATACACAGGAAATCAGATTTGACGCGGGGTTTTCGGGTCCGAGATGACATTTTCTGGAAAAACACAAAGGAGAAACCCACCCTTAAAATCGAGTTTTCTACCCAACTATATAAAGGAAATGAAAAAAAACACACTATAAAATCCCCAAAATGCCCCTAGATCAAAACTAGACAAGAGGGCAAAAGTTGCTACAGTAACTGTCCTGATCTGAGAGTAGAAACGGGCTATCAAACGAATTTTTCTGGAAAAACACAAAAAAGAAACCCCTCCCGAAATCAAATTTTCTATCCATAAATGCAGGAGAAAATGAAAAAAAAATACTATGAAATGGCCAAAATGCCCCTTCAAGAAATCTGATCAAGAGGGCTAGAAAGCTGCTGAAATGCAAAACTGAAAGCTAAATTTCACGAGAGATTTTCGGTACCAAGATGACATTTTCTGAAAAAAAACACGAAGAAGAAAACTCCCCTAAAATCACGTTTTGTAAGTGACCATGTAAAAACCGAAATTTATTTCTCAAAGGAAAACCTCAAAATGCTCTAAAATCATATTATGCAATAAAAATGTAAAATGAGTCCATAGGAGACTCAAATCACTAAGGATGAGGTTTTTCTTGAAAACTATCATGCACACAAATGTAACTTACCCATTAGGACGTGCTACAATGGTCCACGGCTTAAAAATATCACCGATCCAAAATTCGACCCCCCCCGGGCCAAAATGCAAAAATGAACTAGAAATAGAGAATTTGAAAACTAAAATTAACAAATGATTTCAAATTACCGTTTAGCCCTTGGCCACACTTCATGCATATTAAGTAGGTCCTAATGAATGTGCTCGTGCACACTTTGCATCACCCGATTTGGAAATGAACCCTTAAAGGCTCGAATTTTACTATTTTAGCTCAAAATGCAAAGTATGAAACTAAAATGCAAAAATGAAAACAAAATGATGATTGGCCCTTGGCCACACCTCATACATATTAAATGAATACTAGATAATGAATTTCATACCCAATGCACACTCCGGTGTATAAATGACATATTAAAACTCATCATTTTCATAATATTCTCATTAAGGCAATTTTCAACATTTATGAATATACATGAATTTCAAATATGGTTTGACCCTTGACCTCATATCATATACATAAAATGAGAATAAAAAAATGTGCTTAGGCACACATTACAAGTTTAGAATCAAATATACACATTTGACAAATAAGGCTACAAATGGCATTCCTAGCCAACCTTTACAAGAATGGAACCTTCAAGTCCACAAATCATCCAAGCATAACGAGAATCTCAACCTTGATTCCTGTACCTGAAAAATGTCCCCACTACGTGGGTGAGTAACATAAAGCTACTCATAGGAAATTAGCATGCATCGACCTAGCATTTTATAATTTTATCACCTTTAGGTGAAACATGTCAAAGGGGCTCATGCCACCTAACGTCTATGTCAAGATGAGACTCAGGGAGCATCCTAAGCTACCCTAGATCATTTCTAGTATAAATCACATCACCCATGCAATTTCATCAACATAAAAACATGTTATACCAAGCAACAAGATATAGATTTTCAAAGTAATCAACTTGAAATCTAAAACACAAAAACAACTAAAGTGGGTCATGCCACCTAACGTCTATATTCCAAATGAATCTATAGGATCATTCCTAAGTTACATTTGAACAATATAGCATATATGTACTTAACAACATCAAAAACTTGCAATGATTCATTAGAAATCATAATGCCTGAATGTGCTTAACAACATCAAATCCTGCAATGATTCATTAGAAATCATAATGCCTGAATGTACTTAACAACATTAAATATCTAATAACCAAAACCACAAGTCACAATTAAACATTGGTTGCCAACTTGGAATTGAATACGAAATCAAGTAGTGGAAGACTTGGACATCAAATCCTGGATAAAGCCAAGACCTATGGTTATTCCGGGCACCGACCCGCTAAGAATACCACCCTAAGTGCGCACTATAAATGGGGAGAACTCATACCTCCCGTACTAGAGCCAAACTCTAGCCATGTCCCTGTAATAACGTTTCAAGTGACTCCAAAATAAATAAGTTAACAACTTATATACAAAATATATATAAAACACGAAACTACATTTCATACACAAGTAGGTTGTAACCACACAGCTCATACTCTAAATCCACAACTACTATAGAATGACAAATGTCGAATCTTCAGAGCGCGATTCATTACGTGCTATAATAACATCACATGTCGAATCTTTAGTGTATGATTCATTACACGCTATAACAATATCGTCCACTATTAAAAACATAAACTGAAGAATCCAATACAAGTCTAAAATTATACTTTAAATATACTACCAATGTCAAACTCATGATTAAATTAATAATACAATAGAAACAAAAATTAATCAAATAAACCAATTAATTTCTCTAAGTTTTAAATCTTAATCAAATGATCCCTAATTAACACATGTTAAACAACATAGCATGATCATTTCATGTATCCATTCAAAAACTTAATTAGGCCATGGAACAATAAGGTATAATTTAATTAAATCATGATAATTAAATATCTAACTTCCAAAACAATACCAAATGGTCCCAAATTAATATATGCTAGTGTACAAGTCATGCTCATCACAAATATCAAGTTAAAAACTCAATTAAGCCAATAGAACCATTAAATAGATTTTAATTAATCCTTTTAATTAAAATATCTAAATTTTCATATTCATCCAAATACTCTCAAATTAAAGTATGTTAAAGAACATGCCAAGACTTAATTTAAAAGCATATCACAAGTTATTTCCATGCAAGGTACGGCCATGAGAATTAAACTTTCACCAAAGAAAATTACTAAATAAAAGTTGCAATACTTTATCAAATACTCCAATTTTAATATATGTTAACAAATATACCAAGACCTAATTTACTAGCATGCCACAATTTAATCCTAAGTTGAATATCATCATGTGAATTAAATCTTAAACATAGAAATTAATTAAATTAAATTCTAGATTATGAACAAAAGCATGCATACAAGTTGTATAAGCATCAATAGCATGCAAGATAACAAAAATATAAACCTATAACATCTCCTACCTCCATTTGAGATGAAATCTCAAATCTCCACCGAAAGAAAAGTGCTCTAAATCCGATGATACTCCTAGGTACTGTTGGGGACAACACGGTGATCATAAAACTCCAAAGAGGATATACCAAAATCCTAACTTGGCCTCAAACCTGAACTCAAAAAATGTCCAAAAACAGATTCGAATAAAGGGGAAAGATGCGCGCCATCAAGACAAACATTAAGCACTAAGGCACTATGACGTTTTAACAAATGGAAGAAGCTCAAAGGAAGAGAGAGAAGGTGGCAGCCCCATGGTCATCCATGGCTGCCAGCCAAGAGGGAGGAAGAAGATGAAATTTATGATTTTTCACTTTAAGACATTCTATTTATAGTAAAATCCTAAAAGTGTCCCGAAAAGGCCCCGTTAGGTCCGAAAAAGTGAAATTTGAGCAGACGGGCTCAAACGGCAAAACTCCGTGAATAAAAAAGAACCGAAATGAGAAAATATGAATAACAGAAGAAACGACATTGAAAACCGAGTCCCAAGCAGAAAGATATGCCCTAAACAATTTCAACGGTAACCGATGTCAGAAACCCTAAAACTGGAGAAAAACAACCAGAAGGGAATTCTAAGAGTACGCGACTCGACAAAAAGTGAAAATGAATCCCGTACGAGGGTTTAGGCTCAAAATAAGGCATTTAGCAATAACTTTCATTAATTACACAATGACCCCTCCAAAAAGTGAAAACTGTATTAATGGTGCAGAATGAAAATATCTTCCAAAAATATTTTCTTAAAAACCCCTGAAATAAATTATCTTCAAAAGATATTTACGAAAAATACCCCAAAAAAAGAAGAAGATTTTGAAAAAGTATGCATCCATGCCCCTATTGATACCGGGAACAACTAGAGTACTTTACTGCAAAAGTAAAGATACGTATTTCGTGGAAACCACTTAGAATGAAGATACTTGAAGTCAAAAACCAACTCCGAACACAAAAAGTGAGATTATGCCAACAAAGTGACAAACGGGGAAAAGACAAAATAGGGAAAATGACGAAAAGTGAATAGTGTCGAAAAACGAAAAATGTGAAAATGACTCGGTCCTCAAATGAAGTTGTCAATTCAGGGGAAAGAGTCTCAGAAACCATTTTCGAGCACTCGAGACGATACTAAGTGACGATAAACCAAACACAGAATAGAAAAGACAATGGAAAAAATTTATCCGTAAAATTGAAGAAAAAGGAAAGGAAGAAAATGACCGGGTCATTACAATACCCATGTCCCTACCAATTAATACACACACACACACATATACAACCGTTGTGAGGATATCTGCAAATCAAGTCTTCTAGTATGTATTTATCGTCCCAGCTGATCTCATTTCGGTGCTGACACCTAGTGTCGCCATTCCTTGATATTGTGGTGGCATTACAACTCCCGGTGCAGTATAGTATACCTGCCTCCCCATCCCATTATCATATGCCACCTGTGTGTAACTCGTATCCAGAACCCCTGTTGGTGTCGGTGGCCGTACCATTCCAATACTTTCGTGTATGCCGCCATCTTCGGTACTTGAGGCCATAATGTAGGTGGCGCAACAACCGGAGGTGGCATAGCACTGTACACTGTCTAGTCCTAATAAACTTCCGGTGGCATCTTCTGCACCGCATAGTATCCCTGACCGGTTAGACCAGTTACTGGCCTTGCAATTGGCATGTGATACATTCCTGCCGGAGCTGGAATCATGTATACAGGTTGATCTATTCCAATTATAGTTGCCGGAAAACCTCCACTCACAATTTGCTTTTATAGCCAATACTGAGGCAGAAGTGACATCGTTTCCAGCACAGTAATCGGTAATGTCGACGACGGTAAATTTTTCGACATCTACTGAACTTAAAAGTCTCTGTTAAAACCACTGGCCATTCGATTATCAAATTTTCTTTGATACTTCACTTGCTCTTGAACTTCAATTTACAACCTCTGCGAATCCTAGGTCTGCCTCTGCATCTCCAAACCAAACAGGAAGTCTATATGGTTCGGCGGTACCACCATTGACGGCGGCGTTGACGATTGTACCAGAACGAAATTCAAAGCATCCACAAACTGTTCCCTATCTGACTTCCCCTCATTCGATGCCAAACTCGATGGCGTTACCCGAGGCGGATTCACCTGGAAGAGAAACAACCTCAGCCTCGCCGGTTTCGTCGTAGCTTAATACAATCGATCGTACTCGTGGATCATATGGTTGAGATCGTCGTCATTGGTGACCGATATCAACGCGTCGAGATCTTTTCCGGGTAAATGGTACTTGAAGCAAACATCAGCGTTACAGAGAGCCGAGAGTTTCGAAATGATCCCAGAGAATTTAATGTTGTGATCTATGGCCAAGACTATATGTATAAGGCAGCTGCGTATAACTGTATGTATAAGGCAGCTGTGACGTCATGCTTAGTCAATAACATATGGGTAATTTAGTAATTTCAGATGGCAATGTGAGGGTATTTCAATAATTTTGACAGGTCCATTAATGTATTTAACGGTCTGTCACACATAAGGGATGTTTGTGTAGGATATTTTCATTATTAGGGGAGGTCCGAGTAAATTCCCAAACCAGATGGGAGGTCTGTGAAATTATGGCAAACCATAGGGGAGGTTTGTGTAAATTACCCTTATTTTTTTGTTTGTTTGTGATGTACCAAAATTTGTTCTATGACATTTTGTAAAGAGGAATGTGTATGATTAAATGTTACTCGATAACCTCTTAGTTAACTATCACATCGAAAATTCAAAAGATGTTAAATTTTTTCCTTATATGGGGCTGAGAAACGTTTCATGTTTGGATAGTTAACAACAACCAAATATCAATTCATATTGTTGATGTGAAAATCCTCACGACTCGGAACGACAGCGTTTACCTGCTAAACAAAGAGACGTCACCTCGAATGGCACTGGTGGGGTGCCAGTCGAGGACCCTCCGACGATCAAGTTAGTATTTGTAATCGTATCACATAATAATTATGTAATTTCTGTTTAGGGGTTTTTTCCCATACTTTCTTTAATGGTTTGGTGCCCTATTTATTGCTGTCGATTGGAATCAAATTGGTCCCGCCGATGTCAATGGTTGAGGTCTCCCTTATCATCCGCTTGTGCGAGATCAAAAGAGATCCGTTTGTTGCCAGATTTGTCGGGGATATGATTTACTTCTTTGACTTCATCAAATTATGCCAAGGTTATCCTTACCCTGTTGAACCACGTCATCTTTCATTATCCTTGATAATGAAATATTATCATTCTTATCTAATGGAAATATTATCGTTCGAAAGTTAAAGAGGTCTGGCGACTGGTCAACACTTAGTTGCCTCTATCGTTAGGTCAAGGTAGGTTAGGTTTATTTTTCCCTATTAGTTGCCCCCAATTCTCAAGCTTGCTCGTCTAGCTCTGGGAATGTGAAATTTTATTTTTTTTTTTATTTTTTTTTTTTGCCCTGGGCACTGTTCCCTCGGGAATAGTGCCCATGGGTATTGTTCATTTGAATAATAGATTTTTTTTTGCCCTAGGCACTATTCCCTCGGGAATAGTATCAATGGGCACTGTTCCCTCGATAATAGTACCCTTGAGCATTGTTCACTTGAATAATAGATTTTTTTTTTTGGCCCTGGGCACTGTTCCCTCAGGAAAAGTGCCCACGGGTACTGTTCACTTAAATAGTTTTTTTTTTTTTTTTTGCCCTGGGTAATATTCCCTTGGGTACTATTCCCTTGGGTACTCTTCCCATGGGTAATGATCCGTTGGGTACTCTCCCATTGGATAATGTTCCCTTGGGTAATATTCCCTTGGGTAATATTCTCTTGGGTAATCTTCCCTTGGGTACTATTCCTAATGGTAGAATTAACATAGATACCAAATTAAGGTTCTGTTTTGGAAGGACATGAATTCAAACCCATGATTAATGACTCTTAGTGATGTAAAACTGGATTTTCTTTTGAAAATCCAATATACTAGTTGTAAACTTTATGGGTTTCAGTCAGCCCATCCCTTTAGTAAGGGAATAAATTTTACTAGTTTCACTCAACTCTTCACACCTTTAATGAGATAATTAAATTTTACGAGCTTCACTCAGCTCGTCCCTTTAGTAAGGGAAGTAAGTTTTACGAGCTTCACTCAGCTCATCCTTTTAGTAAGGGAATTATGTTTTACGAGCTTCACTCATCTCGTCCCTTTAGTAAGAGAATTAGGTTTTACAAGCTTCACTCAGCTCGTATCTTTAGTAAGGGAATTAGGTTTTTGTTAGTTTTTTGTAAAGCATTAATTACCACATAGGTATAACACGTGAGGGAGCTACCCTCCATTTAAAACAATAAATTACCGATCAATAAACATCATCCTTTTAAAGATGAACTTCTCAGGAACTTATGAAGAGGATCATTTTTTGACCTGACCTTTGTACGTTAAGTCCTGATCTCTGATGACCATACTTTTGTCAGTTAGGCCCTGGTCTTGGTCTCTGATGACCAGACTTGGGGTGACCAGGCACTGATCTTGGATAACCAAACCTTTGTAGACTTTGGACAATCAATTCTTAATTGGTTGACTAGGCCTTGGTTTCGGATAACCAAGCCTTGATTTATGATAACCAAGGGTTGTACCCTTATGAGCTAATTTTTGGTGTTGGAACTATTTTTTATTTCTAGAGTCGTATTTAGATCTATTTGACCATTAATGTCTCAACCCTTTAATAAGGGAAGTAGTCGTTTTTACTCCTTTGGTAAGGGGTTATGTTCAAGTTTCACTCAGCATGCCCTATTGATAAGGGAAATAATAATTTTGAGCTTCACTCAGCCCGCCCTTTTAATAAAGGGTTATTTTTTACGAGATTCACCCAGCTCGTCCCTTTAATAAGGGGATGTTTTGCCCAAGCTTTATATGTTTGCCCTTTAATAAGGGAGTCAAAGTTTTTCATTTTCGTGGACTTATCCTTTATGCTTGCCTTACTTTGTGGCTATGGTGGTAATGACCTATCAAATTTGAAGTGCATGTGACTAAGCTGGGTTCCTCGTAGAAAAGACCATCATTGGTGCTTGATGGTTAAAAATCTCATGGGACCACCTTGGACACAATGGACTCATTGATTGTAGAAACTTCACTGGACTTAGAGTCCTTCCCGGTGTGTAGAAACTTACCAGGTTATAGTTTCGGAGGATCGGGCACCGGTCTTGGATGACTAATGCCCCCGAGGGGTCGCTAAAGGAGAGAGACTAAAAACCCGACTAGCTCGATGTACCAAGGTTGGTACGTCAATCTTCTAAACCTTGTCATCATATGTAGATCAACGATTGATATCATGTGATCCACTATGTTGCCCCCGATGGTGGGATCTTGGGTGATGACCCATTCTATAGACGTTTATATAGCGGACGGGGTGCCTGGTGCTGCAACAATTTACAGTTGTCTAAAAATATTAAATTATGTTAGAAATGATTACTTAAAATTAACCTGCAATGGATTATCAATCCAAAATTTTGCATAATCTAAAGTCGATAGGCAATTCCTGCAAGGGAAGAGAGGTGACGACTATCATCTGGTAGGTGGAGGCTTGGTGTCCAGCGATTGGCTTGATGCTTGGCGGATGGGGGCGTGGTACCCAATGGTTAACAGATGATGGTCCGATGTCCAGTACCTCGTTGGGTCCAATGATTGCCCTTAACTTAGGAACCTCCTTGGGAATACAGACCACATTGGACATGGGATCTTGAAGGACATTGGACCTCCTTGGACCTGAAAGCCTCGACACATTCTTAGGTGTAGAAGGCCACCCTGATTGCACGAACAGACGGAGTAATACGATTCTGTTGCTAGAGAAATCCTCAATGGTAGAGGCTTTACTAGTAGGGAGAGACCCCCTTGTTGGTAGTGATATTCTTGATGGGTGGAGACCTACTCATTTATGTAGGCGCAGAAGGACTAGGCCTTAGTCTTCAATGATCAGGCCTTAGTAGTTGGCTTCTGCCATATATGAGATAGAGTTTGGTCTTAAATGACCAAACCTCAGTAGTGAGGGGACCAAGCATCGCTAGATGGAAAACACCACATTAGACTGCCTGGGTCGACGTGCCAAATTTTGATTATTGTCATCATACACTGGGTGGCATCATGCAACCCACCGTTTTGCCCTCAATATGATGGACGGGTAATTATGATGTAGAGGCCCGTCCTTATATAAGAACATGGAAACCCGTTGTCAACTGATGACTTTGGGATAGTTTCCATGATCGGAAACTTTCGTCTTGCCGTCCGAGCCAAGTCGCGTAAGGATTATTATTTCTTCAGAGAACTAATCGTTCCCATAGACGGCGCCAACTATTGATGCGAAAATCCTTGTGACTCGGAACGTCGGCGTTTACCTGCAAAACAATGGGACGTCACTTTGAATGGCATTGGTGGGGTGCCAGCCGAGGACCCTCCGACAATCAAGTTAGTACTTGTAATTGTATCACATAATCATTATGTAATTTCTATTTAAGGGTTTTTTTCCGTACCTTCTTTAATAGCTTAGTGCCCTATTTATGGCTGTCGATTGGAATCAAATTGGTCCCGCCGATGTCGATAGTTAAGGTCTCCCTTATCATCCGCTTGTGCAAGATCAGAGGAGATCCGTTTGTTGCCAGATTTGTCGGGGATATGATTTACTCCTTTGACTTCCTCAAATTGTGCCAAAGTTATCCTTACCCTGTTAAACCACGTCATCTTTCATTATCCTTGATAATGAAATATTATTATTCTTATCTAATGGAAATATTATCATTCGAAAGTCGAAGAGGTCTGGCGGCTGGTCAATACTTAGTTGCTTCTATCATTAGGTTAAGGTAGGTTAGATTTATTTTTCCCTATCACATATGATGAGAAATTATTATCTATAGCAAATGACAATATGTAATACATATGAAAAGATAACACAAACTAGATGAAGGTTTAGGGCAGTCGGCTGGCAATGTGTATGTGGATTGTTATTGTGTTGATGCGGCTAGCTATAGTGTTTTGCTAGCCAAAAACTACAATATGGGCTAACTACTATTTATTATTTTATTATTTTTGTATATATTTAATATTTTGAGTAAAAAATTAAAAAATATATTTATTTTTTTGTTTGTTTGTGTTATCTTCAACGACTATTTTTCCAACCACTTAAAAATGTTTCTATATTTGAATGGGACAATTTTTTTTTAACAAATTTAAATTGACATAATTAAAAGGCATTGCATGTATTTCTCACAATTAAATAAATAAAATAAAAATACATTACATATTTTCTCACAATTAAATAAATAAAATAAAAAAGACATTACATATTTTCTCACAATTAAATAAATAAAATAAAATAACATTACATATTTTTTTCACAAATAAAAATAAATTACATATGACCACCCCCTTGATTTAGTTTATTTAAGATTGCATTTTATTGTTGAATGATCCATATTTTTGTTGGAGCTTTTGATGGATCTTGACGCATTATGTCTCTTTTAAACTCCAATTTAGCCATCATTTCTCTCATTTTTATTTTCAATTGTTTAGTTTGTTCTTTCTCCAAATTCGATTTTATCTCTAGCTACTTAGTCCGTTGTCTCTCCATGGAAAGTTGAAGCCTGAATTGCTCTCCTTGCACAATTACTTCACCAAACACGATTCCATATTCTGTTACAACTTCCAATTATCTAAGAATTTATGTTTGATGAGATGTCGTTTTCTTTTTACAAATCTTCCCTACTTTTTGTCCTTTAGGGCGTGACATATTCGAACCTTAAGTATTGGCTAGTGGGTTGTCATCGCCAATGTTTACCGAAGGTGGAGTTGATACTATAGGAGTTTATAAACTTGGTTTTGTTGGAGTCGATTCGAGTCAATTTTCAGACTCATTATGATGCCCTTAATTTCCACATATAAGTTGGCCATGCTTATACCTAAAACTTAGGGGATATAAAAAATAATTGATAATAAACAAGCACATAGTACAAAATGATAATAATAAAAATGAATTAAAAGCGGAAAGGAATTCTAGTTAATAAATAAAATCCATCATTAATTTTTCATAATTAAACTCTATTAATAATTCAATCATTACAACTTGGGAATCCCATATACCAAGACCCCTAATCCAAATCATAATATTTAATAATTGAAAGAAAATGATGCTATTGTCTAAGTAACAAATAAAACTTCTAGTCTAAAGTAATTAGGAAGAGTGGATATTGAATGAAGCCCCTAATCTACCGAGTCTTCAACCCTTTGATTGGATCTGGTAAGGACCTAAAATATATCAACAAATGTGGGTTAAACCCATGAATAAATCATCTCTACTACGACCCAATCAGAGAACCGATAAGCTAGTCATCTTTAACCGAAATCATCCTAATATAATTACCCAAAATATATAAGATAATATAACAACATAATACAGTATATAGCTCAACCAAAATACTAGATAACAAATGCATACAATGTGTAACACCCCCATATTTTCCACGCATAAGTTGATCAGGCTTATACACGAAAAACGAGGGATATCAAAAACAATTGGCAATATACAAGCATGGAATACAAAATGATGGAAATAAAAGAATTTAGACAGGAAAGAAACATTAAATAATACAACATCCATCCATCCTTTATTTAAATACAGTCCTCCATTACAACTTGGAAATCCTATGTCAAGGATCCCTAAATTTAAACCTGAGAGTTCGACGTCAAAAGTAAATAAAAACTGAAACTGAAGTAATACGTAAAACTTCTACCCTGGACTGGATCGTAAGAGTAGATGAGTTCGGATGGTGGTCCCACACTGCTAACCTCAACCTTGAAACGGATACTGACCGTATCCTGAAATAACAACAATGGTGGGTCAACCCCACGAGCAAGTCCTCTCTACTATGACCCAAATCAGAGAATCAAATAAATTAATCATTATGAATCGGATGAGTACTATATCTGTATACATCCTACGGGAACTATCCGATGTATAACATGACCTCAACCAGAATAGACGGTGATCACTTAGACTCACACTAGGTGGTCAAGTGTCGCCTTTCCCTACCCGGGAAATCAGCTATTATACACGGTGCACGGTACTGACAACACAGACTATAACGAACTATACAGTGATAACACCTCTCAAAGTACTGATGAATATACTGAGCATATCAATTAGGTAACACATGCCAACAATATTAATAAATATACCGAGTATGTCAATTAGGCAACACATGCCAATAATATTAAACCACATACCCCGACAACCACACATCTGTCTATCGCAACGAATGCATAAGGTATAAATGAGTCTAAACTTATTAGTCAGCTCACATGGTTCTATATGGCAACACATCCATATAATATAAATGCGACATAATAAATAGTCCATTTATTCCCTGAAATGCATACAACATAATAATCATGGTTTATATATGATTAACAGTATAAATATTCCATAATATATAATGGGTTATTTATATGAATAAAACCAAGCACTAATTAATTTAACATTAATGGTTATTACAGTTTAATAAAATAATACCATTAATAGTCGTTAAATCAATTACATATGTTTACTAGCGATTCGCACTTTAACTGATACAATTAATATTTAAAAATATTAATCGGACAATTATAATAATTAACGAGAAATAAAATAATAATATAATGTCCTGTTACTTCCAAAAATGCCAACCCGAGGCCCCAAAATATATAGTGAAGGTCCTGGTAATGACAAAACAGTCCCTAGGGGTATTCTGGACTTTTTCAGCAGCCGCAGAGGCCCTTCACGCGCCCCCACGCGCCTCCCAGAGCTCCCCACACGCGCCGCCAAGCTTTTCCACTCTCCCACGCGCCTCCACGCGTGTCTGGCATCAGCCACGCGCGAGCACGCGCTCCTATGCGCGTCTGGAGCGTTCCACGCGCTGCCACGCGCGCACTAAGGGTACTTTGCTGACGCGGCGGCTCCTGATTCGGTGGTTGCATCATCCTACTATGGGTGCGCTACACTGAATCATCTCACCCTCTCATCACTCACTCCTGTGCTCATGGATCCGGGTGTACCGCGGTAACATGGACCGCGATGTACCGGATCAATCAGCTTCATCTAAGGCCCAGGATGCGCGCGCACACCCTCCTATGGTGCGCCGCATCACACCGGATCACTCCGGTCATCTCCCCTATTGCCGGCGACCGGAAAACTCGCCGGAAGGTCGCCGGAAATTGCAGAAAATGCCCGGAAAAATCTAGAAAATTCTAGAAAAATCCCTAAAGTCTTATTTAATTATTTTCAGCTATATTTTAATTACATAGGCTAAATAAATAAATAACTAACCTCTTTAATAATTAAAACACATTATTTTAATAAACTAAAAATAATTTATTGAAACTTCTAGCATGGTTTCTAGTCTCTAAAAAAACCCGAAATAAATTAAATGAATAATTTATGGATTCAAAGGGGAAAAGTAGATAATAACTTGCCTTTTTGGATTTAAAATAAATCCGCCGGTCTGCGCGTAGTCGGGTAAAATCGCCTACACCGGTCCAAGCTTCTTTCTCTTTCTCTTTTCCTTTCACTCTTATAAAATAGCTCACTAGAATTTATACTTTGCTTCTAACTCCCTTTCTTTTCTTCTAAGGTAAGCTAGTTAATTTATATACAAAATATATAATATAAATATTACAAATATCTAATTTTTTTCATCTACTAACCATCTTCCCAACCATAAGGCTTCAATTCCACCCATAACCATTGATGCAATCCTATCCTAATCTCTAATTTCATCATGACATTGGTTTAATACTATTATTATTATTATAACTATTATTATTATTATTACTAATATTATTATTAATAAACTTTTATAATTATTATTATTATTATATTATTATTATTATTATTATTATTAAACTAATATAATTATTATTATTACAAAATAATACATTATATCATCATAATACTATATAACACAAATATAATACTTTTAATTAACTAATAATGATTAATATAAGCATAACCAACAAATAAAATTATTAATAATAATACATGCATAATTAAATGAATAAATTTACTATTTTAACATACACAATTAATTTACATGTACCATTAAATGAACTTAATATAACAATGCAGTATGCACAATAATAGGTAAAGGAATCCACACACAATTGAATTTAAATAACTAAACTCTTTAATAAATTATGGGGTATTACACAATGTATAGTGTACTCAACCATAGCTGGGGAAATCACTCTACCTAGCTAGAGAGTCAACCACATATACATGTAGCACCTAACTAGGCAACACACGTCTGAAAATAAAACCACTTTGCAACACATGCCAAATAATTACACCATATACCCCGATAGTAACAAATCATATCTTGGCAACAAATCTCGAGGGTATAGGTGTGATTGCATTATTAATCAGCCCATCATGGTTCTACACACAACAATACGTTAACTACGTACCCAGACAACAATGAATCATATCTTTGGCAACATCATCCAAAGAGTGTAAGTGATATTGAGTTTATTAGTTAGTCCACATGGTTCCTCATATATAACACAAACCACAAAAATGATAAATATCATTTAATATTGAGAATAAATAAACATGATTCATATTATTTATCACAGTGCACAATACATTCCCAATATGATAAATATCATTTAATATCGAAAAAAATAAATATGATTAATATCATTTATCACAATACATAATAAAATCCCATTATGATAAATATTATTTATAATATGATTAATATCATAAATAACCATAAATCGCGTTATAATTAACATCATTTATACTCTGATTAATATCATTTATCAAAATAACCAATAATAATCTCGATATGAGAAGTATCATTTATTAACGAGAATGAATAATTATACTTAATAACGTTTATCACATTACACCGTATACTCCAACTATTATTATTATCATCATTTAATACAATACACAATACGTTTTCATTATGATTAATGTCATTTAAAATACATTTGTCATGTGTCTAATTCATTGGTTCCGTTTATTAATTTCAGTGTCACAATGCACAATTCAATTCTAGTCTGATTAATTTCATTTAACATATATACGCCCTGTATTTAATTCATCATTTAAAATTTATTGAGTTTTAGTGTGCCGAAAGCAATTCCAAAAATAAGCGAAAAAATAAAGTTTCTCTAAAAATTCTGAAAAAATATAAGAAACATAATCAACAAAAACTACCAAATTTAAAATTTGATAACAATCGGACTTCGTTTCAACCTCTAACAAAAATCACAAAAATATTTCGATGTCTCAAACCGATTAAAACACGTGATTTCGGAGCCCTAAAAGACGATTTTCAGCCAAAAACTGACATGGCCCACAAGTTAAATCTAGTGGGTTTTTCTTAATCAATCATTTCCACCCAAAAAGCACTACGATATGGTCAAAAAAAGATTTACGGAACTACTGTTCAAAATTCGGTCCAGAATTATATCTTACATCGTCTAGAAATTATTTCAGATAAATAAAGACATGTATGTATGTGTATATATATATATATATATATATATATATATATATATATATATATATAGGTTCAAATTCATTTTTGTCTTCCATATTAATCATGTTTATACTATAGTTAATAACCCTATGATTTTGGTATCTAAGGTGAAGTGTTTATAAATTCAAAAGGGAAAGAGAAGTGTAGTAACTTGCCATAAGTATGATAAATAAAATATATTTAATCATAATAATAGTAATAATTAAATCTAATATTAATTCATTGTTAATAAATAAATATATAATATGACATATGGACTAATATATTTAATACTAATAATAGTAGACCATTCTTTGTGGCACTCACGTAGCACGTTTAAAAGTCAAAACCATCATTGTCAACATGCCTAATAAAGAAGCCATATGGCTTTTTGAAAAGTCAAAAGAAAACTCTGACATCTTGTTAGGTCATCATCAGGGACAGATCCACATTGAAGTCAATGGGGTAATTGCCCCCATTGATTTTTTTTTTTTTTTTTTTTAATATTTTATCCCTATAATTTGTTCATTTCAATAATATATCCATGAAATATTACATTTGCCCCTCCAAAAATTACTAAAAAAATGTACTATTGCCCCCCCAAAATTTATTTTTGCCCCACCTCACCTTACATCCTGGCTTTGTCCCTGGTCACCAGTATATCAAAAGTATAGCTCTCGAGTCTAAAGAAACCCCTGACATCATGCTAGGTCATCAAAACCTGAGAGCATAAGTCTTGAGCCTAACAAAAATCCTAACGTATGCCAAGTCATCAAAACTTCAAGATTATATCTCTCGAGTCCAACGAAACCATGATGTCATGTTAGGTCATCAAAACTTCGAGAGAATAGTTCTCGAGTCCAATGTAAACCCTGATGTCATGCTAGGTTCAAAACCTCGAGAATATAACTCTCAAGTCCAACTTGTTGGGAAAATAGGTTTTAAAAAAATTTCGGAAGCATGAAAATGATCCAGAACCTTGATGATATGTAGAGACAACTTTATATGTGAATATATATGATGACTACAACACACACATATATATAGAGATTTTAGAGCCTTATACATCTAGAGATTATGTGCAATCTCTCCTTCCAATCTTGATCAAAGGAATGCGTAGAGATTGAATTAATTTGAGATCTTTTTCTCTTTTGTTCTTTGAATTTCTATGCCTTTTAGAATCATCCCTATGACCCTTGTGATGAGAACCCTAAGCTTGGTTTGTGGGAACCATGGTAAGATATAGCAGAAGACTTTCTTTGGGTTAATAGAGAAAAATATACGCAAGTCTTTTTTTTTTTTTTTTAAAGATATATTCAAATATCTTATATCAAATCATTATATCTCCTTTTTCAATTTTTGAAATTTCAAAAATAAAAAATTAGAGAATAGATAAGAGTATTTCATTATATACTCTTAGAGCGTTCCAAGTCTTCTCTAACCAAAAATTGCTATTTGTACCATCTAGCTTAAAATATCACCTTAGGCTAAGAATGAGGATCCATTGAGCTCATTTTCTTCATGGCTCCAATGGGCTAATAATTGACTTGATCAATCTCCATTGACGCAATTTAATTAGCCTATTAACTAATCTTAATTCTACTATATAAGAATAGTTGAACTCCAATAAAAAATAATAATTAACCACTAAATCAATTCACGTAATGACCCCTCTGTGCTTAATTAGCTATCAGATAAATAAATTCCACCAATCCAACCACTTAATTAATCTATTTTTTTGACTCCTTGATTATTCCCTATTTGATCACGTAAAATATTATTTTTTGACAAAATAATATATTTAATAAATATGTATATATCAAAACCAATTTTATTAAATTACCAAGGCCCCGAAATTTTCGTGATCAAACTAATCATGTCAAAATAAATAATATTGCACAAATGTAACTCTTGAGAGCATGTTCCAATACTATCAATTAATAACCACCCAAAGTACCGAGTATTAGACTCTAAAGCCCACCGAATAAATCAAAGAAACTACTGATTAATACAAAGGTTCATCCACTCTCTCACGCTTGAGAGTCATTTCATGACATTGATAAGGAGCAATTATTACGACGGCTCTCGCAATTGTCCTAACTTATCGTTAATCCGGTTCCATTCTTTTAGACATAGAGTCCATCTTTTATCTCTAAATGTAAACATTTTATGATAATACATTATTCATAATTTATATTCCCCGTACATGAATACCCATCATACATATATATATCGTATGCATAATCAAAAGGACACCAACGATCCATCTCATGGACCAATCAATACATAACATTCACTATATATGTAGAGCATCTAATAAAGACAGATTCAAATAGTAAATGTCAATTACATCACATTCATTGGCTTGAAGGGCACATAATCCCAACACAACTAAACCCTGGCATCAAACCTGGTCACCAAACCTCGAAAGCGTGGTTATTGAATCTAAGAAGAACCTTGACGTCCTGCTAGGTCACCAAACCTCAAGGACTTACACATAATGTCTTTTGACCACGAGCCAAAGTCACAAAATATAAATACAAGATAAAGGTAGAGCCTTTTTATATACTTACGACTTTCATTTGGGATACTTAGAAAGATTTTGGATCGGGTAGATGACAAGTCAAAAAATTTCTAGCTCAGTAATATGCTTATCCAAAAGAGATGGTAAACCACATGCTGTTACAGAAACCCTTACAATCACCATTAATGCTCTGATTAAAGCAATTAATATTTCAACCACCGCCGCTGCGTATGGTTAAATGCATGTAATACCTGTATTAAATGCTTAGTATGCCATGCCATGCCACGCAAAGGCATCGCCAAACAAGGGATTTGACCTCTTGGGCATAAGGCAAGAACTAGGTAGAGTCGAGATCTATTGGGCATTATCTGAGGAACCTTGGACTATAAATACACCCCTTAAGCCAGCATTAAAGGCAGAGTAAAATTCACATATTAACTCGAATAGCAATACAAATGTCATAGAGAAAATATCCCTACCTTCACCATAAATCACATTGGCTAGTCCACTTCTTCTTGCTCATCTAAATCATCTCTGGTCCTTATAGTTGTGATTGATATCTATGTTTATTACAATTAATATAGTGCCTCAGTAAAAGTAAAAAATAGTTAACTTTACGAGAATATTTTTTTTTGCAATGACAAAATTACCCTTAGCCTAAATTAACATGTGGTGTATCAAAACTAAACCCAAATATATATTCAAAATACCCACATGAGAGAGAGGATGAACTTTATGTAAAAAGCTTAGATGAACTTCATGTAATCCCACCCAAGTCCAGTATCTCTATTTCTAATCTTTTCTTACATTGTCTCAACAATTTTTATAATTTCTATGGGTAGTCTTATTAAAATTCTCAACAAGATTTTCTCCGATCCTCTTTGTTGTAGATGTGTTTTATTTCTATTACTTACCCCTCACTTGTTCTGCTGTAAGATCAACCCAAATTTCAAGCATCCTTGAATCTCATACTACTTTCATTTTACCTCTCTTTCCCTTATTTGTCATTTAGTTTACAATTATATAAATACACATTTAAATATCATTATTGAACTAGGTGTGGAGGTGTTGTCCGAGTGGTAAAGGGACAGGTCTTAAAATGCTCACACCTTATGTTTCTAGGTTCAAATCTCCTTCCCTCTAACCCATACTCACTCTTAACTCTCTAACCATTGCCATAATACAATCATAATATGACGAATTTAATTAAAATCTAAATCAAGTAAAACTAGGCATCAATGCATATATACATGCATACTTACATCTTTGCCTTATTTTTATTTTTACTCATAAATGCAAGGGCAAAGATGTCATTATGAAAGTTACATTACATACTGAAAACTGATTTCCATGCTTTTTTAGGAAGCTCATTTGGGATTGCGTTTATAGCCTGTAAAAGCACGTTCAATTTGAAAAATAGAGTTCAGCAATGTTTGGTAAATAAAAAACGCATTTTTGGAGTAGAGGTTTAATAAATAAAATAAAATATAAAAAAAAAGTGTGTTTTGATAAAGCTGGAAATTGGAGCGTTTAAAATTGCGTTTGAGTAAGGTTTGGTATCTAATATTTCTTTGTACAATATAATTACAAGGTTATTCGTGATAAGAAAATATATATATATATATATATATATATATATATATATATAAGATAAGTGTTATACGATGACAAAGTCCCAACTAAACACTTTTATTTACTTATATAAAAGTTTAACACTTATCTTATATATATATATTATATATACGACTTTGTCATCGTATAACACTTATCTTATATATATATATATATATATGTATATATATATATATATTTATTTATTTATTTAACATTTAAAAATAAGTATTGCAATAGTGTGAGGACTACTATTGCTAGCCTGATTTCATATCCGATCTCCTTTGAATATTTATAGCCCAATTTTTTATTTTTTACATTTATAACGCAATTTTACATTTAGCTTATAAGATTCTAAATTATAAATATTTTGTAAATTACATTTATCTAAAAAATTCTAACTTGGATTTTTCAAAGACATTCGTAGTATTTGAAGATTTTGTATTTATTTATTTGTTAAGAATCCTCTATAAAAGCGTATAAGAGTATTTTTGAGTTATTGATTTAAGATAATGAAATTGCATTTGGCTAATAATGAAATTGCATTTGGCTAATAATGCACACTTTTATTATTGTATGGGTAATACAGTAAAATTAGTAATAAAAGTGTTTTAAGCAATACTATTATCAAACAACTTTAACACTGCTTTCAGTGTAAAAAGTGCTTTATATAATGTATCACCAAACAACTAACATGTTTTTACTGATAACACTTTTATGACAGCTCTACTCATAAAAGTGCTTTTATCATTGCAACAGCAATACCAAACGGATACTAAACTCAAATCTAGTCCGTCTTGGCTTCCCATAAAAGATGTTTCACAAGCCCGATTTCATTCCTAATTTATCAATCACTATCCAACACTATCCGTGGAACATTGTAGATGAAGAACGCCTTCAACAAGCAAATTTGTACGAATCGTATTCACTCTACCGAGTGTGGGTTCAAATTCCCTCCGCTACATTCACGACTTAATGTTGCTTGGATTGTTTGGGTCGATCCATCCAAAAAAATAAAAATGGAGAGCTTGCGATATAAAAAAAGGCTAAACCATTATCATTGTTCAAATAAACAAGATATGAGAATTAAAAATAAAAAATAGTTTATTTGTCAATTTATTTGTTTAAATATAATGATAAATTATATATATATCTATATATATATATATATATATATATATATATAATCAGCTAGACCATTAATACTTTTGCAAATAATTCCTTGACAAAACAAATAATCACCTAAAATATGAGAATTTACAAATAGACTAGGAAATTTTTTTTTTTTTGTTTGGTAATGGATAAAACACGACATTTATTTGTTTTTATCCATAGTAAAAAATTAATAAATTTTCCCTTTGTTAAAATAAATATATATATAGTTAATGAAATATCAAGACTTACTTAGAAGTAAAATAAGTGTAAAATACAATTTTTATTTAGGAGAGAGAAATGCAGGGAAAAATAAAATTTCCATTTTATTAGAGAAAATGATAAATGCACCCCATGTTCTAATAAATCTAATCCTCTTTTGTTTTTTTCTTTAAACTAAATGATGTAAATGTCCCATTATTATTGAATCTCATGAATTGAATCAAAACAAAAGAGGAGTATATTGAATCAAAACAAAAAGAGGAGTGTGCATTTATAGCCTCTATTTCATAATATGAGTTTTATTTTATTTTTTATTTATAATTCAAAAATGGGTAAGAGATTGGGTCCACAATACTAGTGAGTAGGTACTAGTCGTGTTGGTATAACATTTTTTTTTCTTTCGGAAATTTAAACAATTGTCATAAATTAAAAAGTATTTACAATAGTGGGCCTTAGGCCATAACAAGTGAAGAGACAACAGGCCAGAGGTAAAGGCAAATAAGGGATAAGCCCAACCCATAAGATACCCAAATTTGAGAAATACAAAGATAACAGCCATTAACAGCGTAGTAACCGTTAATGGTTGTTAAAGAACGATCCGGTGATGAAGTCGATGTTGCACAATTAGTGCAGTGTAAACTAATCCGGCAATGGCCGGAAAGGAAGACGACAACAAGTTGGGGAGAGATTCCAGTCCTTGAGGATCTTTAAAGCTACCAAGCAATTTCTAAGAACCCTCAGTTTGAGAATGACAGAGATGGTAGAACAGATCTTGGAGCAGATTACTCGCTTAGAGGCATTCTCTCCTCTGTAAATCTAAGCATTTCTCTCTTCCTAGGTATGATACATAACTGAGGAGAGAGCCAATTTTCGAAGCATGTTTGAAGGGGTGTTTGCTTTCCAATTGTTGCTGATTTGCAGAACAAGAGCATCCCAATTTGCAATTAGGATATACATTTGGCATTTATATTTGATAAACCTCCAAATTGGTGATATGAAGTAGCAATTGAATTATGTTGAAAATAACAGTGGAATAATTGAGGTTAATGTTCATGGATGTATTCTACTTGTTGATTTTGCAGAAATGAGTGGGCCAAATTCATATTCATATGTCTTTGTCAAACCCTCAAAACCCTAGAAATGTCATATAGAAATTTGAACAAAGATTTTGGGTTTGCTCTGTGAATCTATGCTTTAAATTGTCAGTTTTACTGTGAATGTATTTCTAGAACTGATTTTATCATCTCAAAATCCTAGTCTATATTGCTCAAAAACAATATTGAAAGTTTTTCCAAGCATAAATTTCTTTTTGCACTCAATATTCTGACTGAATGTGCAATTTAATCTAGGCTTTTTCATTGCTTCAATTTGTTTTATTATTTCCCCTATAAATTTTCAGTCCAAACAAATCTGAGTTTTGAAATTATCAGTGCGTTTTTCTTTAGATTTTTATTCTAAGCATTCCTTCTGCAATTTCAGTTTAAATTTCTAGAAATGTCCACGGCTTTATCCTCACGTAGAAAGAATCCTTCTCGTGGACAAAAACGGTCTACTCAACATAATGATGAATCAGGCCCTAGTGAACCAAATCCTCCTCCACTTTAAATCTCTACCACCATGCTATATAAAAACCCCACATAGAAAAGTGGCCACAACAATGGTGTTGTCTGACACAATTTGCAATGATCTTAATCTCAACACCTATAGATTGTCAATTTTCTAGGAGGTCATATGATTCAGTTAAACTGTGGCATAGAGCACAAATGTTTTGATGTCTGGGTATTGCTTTGTTGTCAAGGGTAGGCAACCTGGACTGAACTACCATCCATAGATTAAATTTCATTCTTGGGATGGTTAGAGAATCCTACACCAGATTGTGCCAATGAACTAAAGAGAATTCCCCTGCAAGGTGTTGCACTGTATGCTTGAAAGAGTATAACCCGGATGGAGATGCAATCCACTTCTTTAAGTCACTTCTATATGGGCATGGTGGTGGTAAGGAGAGAAATTCAGGTATGGCATTGGTTATACAAGGTGGGAATGACCAATTGACAATAAAGGAATTCACAGTGGTGTCATCATTAAACCCAGCATCAGTCAGAAGGATATGAGGAAATCTTGAGCTGCGAGACCCTCTTGGTGCCCAATTGTCCCATCAGAATAAAGTTTGAGTGCCATTACCAATCATGTGCTTGATGAGCATTCTGGCAGGGTGCCTAAGTTGGAGGATTTTCCTCCAACTTTAAGAACAAGGTTGTGGGAACTTAAAAGTCCAAAGGATCCTACCTTTGATGAGGTGAGGATGACACCATCTAAACCAAAGACTATTTGTATCATCAATTTGTAGGTCCCAAATATACCTCAAGATGCCAGCTCTATTAGCAACCTCCAAGTTAGGAATCCCCAATCCATCTGCAATTTTTGGTCTGCACACCCTGCTCCAAGCCACTTTAGCCTTTGAAGAGCTCATTTCTGGGCCTGACCATAGGAAATTCCTGAAAATTTTGTTGAGTTCATTAATAACTCCTTTTGGGAGAATGAAGATGTTGCACCAGTAATTCTGAGTAGAGACAAGCACAGCCTTTATCAGTTGCAGTCTGCTTGCACAGGATAGTGCTCTAAAAGACCAATGGGAGATACGGTGAGTGATCTTGTTAATCAATAAACTGCAGTCTTAGGTTTTCAAGCTGGTTGTAATTAATGGGACCTAAGATACCTCATTGGGAGAGAGCCAACCTCAATGCCTAGCATAGCAGTGATTGCTTCTTGTGTGTGATCATCAATGCCAGAAAAGTAAATTGAGCTTTTGGAGAGATTATTCTCAAGGCCAGATATGGAGCAAAAAAAATCTAGTGCATATTTTAGAATTAAGATTGAGGCAATGTCTCCTTGACAAAGCAATGAAAGGTCAAGTACAATATGTATATGTTAAAAAATATTATAATATAATATATATTTATATATATAAATAATAGATTTTTTTTTATCATTTTATCCATATAATCACAAATAAATCGCTAATTTAGAGTTTAGAGCTAGATGCTGTTATTTTTGTTCACTTATATTTTTATATTATTTTTTTAATTAACTCATAATATGCTTTAGATTGCACTGAATTCTATTTTCTTTTTCTTTTTTTTTAAATTATAAAATCATTCAGCCCTATCTTAAAAGTGTCCAAACATATCTCAGTTATGTCTGACCAGAAAATAAAATATTTAGTATTCAACATACTTTTAGCCATATTTTACATGTGTCCGAACCGTTTATGCATATCCAAAAAGTGTCCGAGTATCCGATATCACCACGATACCTTAAGAGAAGTATCCATGTTTCCTAGTATGTTTGGTTGGAGGGAAGAATTGAGGAGGGAAGGATGAGAGGTAAGATATATAGAAAGAGCAGGTATTCAGTATGCACCGTGCATTAGGCACATAAGAACTATCTATGCACAACACACGCGGTTACGGACGGCTCTGATGACCCGGTGCACTGGGTACACCGAATATATTCTCGGATAGAAGAAGGATTTCGTGTTTGGTTGGAGGGAAAGGAAGAGAGGGAGTAGGGATGGCAATTTCCTCCACCCCAGCGGGTTTCGATCCACCCTGCCTTTAATGAGACGGATTTGGTAGGCCCCCAAATGGAGTAAGGGTGGATATAATAATAAAAATTTAAACCCGCATTGCGTTTAGGTCGGAGTGGTTTAGTGTTTAACTTGCCCTACCCCGAATCCAATTATTTTACATATGTGTGTGTGTGTGTGTGCGCGTGCGTGTGTTTTTATTTATTTCTTCTTTCATTTTTATGTTAGAGGTGTTTATTTGTTCATTGTTTTATATTTTTGCACCTCGCAATGAGGTATTAATTTTTATTTTATGCTACAAATTTCGCTTCCGATTTTATTAATAAGCCAACCACCTCTATTTATTTACCATAATTTAATTTATTGTATTAAATTAAATGGAAGATGTGGGGCGGAGTCGGCATTCCGTCTACCCCACGAAGGCGAAAATGGTATACTAATTAAAAACCCATGCCGAAATAAGAGCGGATTTGGTATGGATGAATTTCCTATGGGGCGAGGTAAGGTTTAACTAACTCTATTTAAACCCGCCTCGTTTCCATCCCTAAAAGGAAGAAAGATGAGAGAGAAAAAATGATAAAATTGGAGACAATTTGAAATGAATATCTAATTTATATAATTGTATATAATATTAGTAAAAATAATATAAAAACTGTATTTCCCTTTCTTTTTATTTTTTTTATTTTTGTCACTAGCAAAAAACTTACTCATATTTATTTTGTTCATTTGGAGACTTAAATCCTTACCATTCACCTTAAAAGATCAATAAAAGCCACAATACCATTGATTTTCATTTGATTAAATTATGTTATGTTTTCTGAATTTAATATTTTAACCTACAAACAATACTCGTGTGAAAAATGTGACTGTTGTTAATGTGTAGAGCTGAGACTATAGAGAGGGGGCAACAAAATGGTTACACAAACAGTACCTTCCATTGGAAAAACATGTTCTAGGAATAATTGTATTGTACTAATACAGTAAAAAATATATATATATTCAAACCATATCGTGTTCGAACTTGAAATCTTAAAATCCACGTGTCAGTATCATGTCGGAGAAAAGCTTTACTAGATTGATTAATAATCATTTCAAACCCTCTTTTTCCCCCAAACAAAAATTGTGATTATTAATCATTAAAACATTTATAAACTTAATTAAGTAGAAAAAGGTTAATTATTAAATAAAATATTTTAAATCCAAAAAAGTAAACAGTAGAAAGCGATATCACATTGGCACCATCTTTTCAGAAGCGACTCTATATTAAATGCGTTTTCGAGGTGGGTCCCACTCTAATTGGAGTCAGAAAGCTCTTCCATTCCACAGCAGCTGACGGCGGACAACCGGCGGATCAGTCGTCCGGGTTCTTTCCCCGCTTTTTAGACTGACGAGACCTACCGGCTCAGCATGTTAGCTGTCACACTGTTTCGCTAGTGCAGGTCTTTTTAGCTACCGTCAGATGTCGCCACGTGTTCATCATGCTACAGATTTGGACCTGATCTGATGCCTCTCATTTCCTTATAGTGGTGTGAATTTTTTTTTTATTATTTTTTTTTGAAAAATTATTTCATACTTGTGTAGCATTAGTCTCCAATTCTCCGATTAATTATTCACTTATATGCAAATAAATATATCAATTTTATTAAATGTTTTACTTACGTCTTAGTTAGTATGGTCAAACCAATGACCGTTGGGTGGGGTGTATAATTTAAGTAGGTCTTGTTATGTTTAGTTGGTTGAGTTATAATTGATTATTTTTTATAAACTTTATTTACCTCTTCTTTAACGTTTGTCAATATTTTATATAAATTCCTATGGTTTCATAATCCATATACTTATTTCTCCTATCGGTGACCCTTTTAACTATATTACCCATGAAATATTTGTCATCGATTTAACATAGAAGGGCAAAATGGTCATCAAGTAAGAAAATATGTTATGTAAACTACAATCTCAGAAGAGACGAATAGAATTATAAAACGTAAAAAGGGTTTGTGTGGGATATTAAAATATCTTATGGGTAAGTGAAATTTATCCCCAAAAAATTAGGCTAAATTCTCTTTCATTTTAAGATTTTTAATAAATGCTTTTAATTACAATTTTTCTTGAGAATAAAATCTTTCATTACTAGATGAACAACTTGAGCTGGACTAATTTACTTGCATTTAGATCAAGTGCTTTTTGATAATCGCTTTTGTAAAATTGTTTGAATTTAATCCTTTTGTGATTAATAATATGTTTGGAAAACAATGTATCAAATTTAAATTATGCATTTTGCTGCCAAAAGGAAAAAACAATGGTCATTTATTTGAAAGAAAAAAAACATGTTATATGGTGAGATCAACCTCGTTTTGTTATTAGTTACACGTTTAGGCATGAGCGGCTTAATATAATTTGAGGCTTTAAGCGAAAAATATAAAAATGGTCTTTAATATCTAATATATATATAGTCAATCCAATAAATCTTTCTTGTCACATAATTGATCTTAGAGTTATACAATTTATACTTAATGAAAAATGAGCAAAAATATGTTAGAAATAAGAAGGGAAAAAAAAAAAAAACAAACAAAGAAACAAAGAAGATAAAAGTTAAAATAATAATATGGAACATTCTACATATTCTAGAGAGAAAAAAAAGAAGGGTAAGATAAGGATAAAAATCTTTTGGCTCTTATTAAATCTCTATTAGTTAGTGTCTAATAATTGATACAAATAAAAATTTCAAAAAGGTTATAATATAAGGAAATAAAATATATATATATATATATATATATAGGGTTTTTGTATTGGGCAGAGTTTAATAATAAGGAAATAACATTTTTAAGAAGGTTATAATATAAACAAATAATTTTTTTTTAAAGTTATAATATAAGGAAATACAAATTTTTGAGTTTTTAAAATGGCTGAAGTGATACTAGGAAGGAAATAAAAAATAAAATTTTTTAATAATGATATAATATAAAGAAATAAAAAAAAAATTGAGACATGCATATTGGTTGAGATCTTAGGCAACTGGCTAAGTCGCCTAAGGTCCAGCCACCCCTGCGTTTAGGGTAGTTTCGATTAAATTGAATGGGATTTTATCATAAAGAATTACGGTTTAATATGTTATTATAAAATCATTTTGACATAAATAAATAATGATTGTAACATGTGCATTTTATTTATAAGGAGATACTTATTAAGGCTCTGTTTGGGGGAGCTTCTTGATCTTCAAATTCCTTTCGCTTAATGGGCTTTGCAAAATGCATTTTAATGGAAGGAATTTAAAGAAAAAAAGTTGTTTAGTGGATGTATTTTTTTAAAAATTCTTTCGACTAAACACAATTTAAGTGCTCTATGCTATTTGATAGCGTAATTAAGTGCTTAATTTGATTTAAGCGCTTATCCGATAACACAAATTGAATATAATTAAAAATAGTAAACGTCACTTAAAATAAGATAAAATTATTGAATTACTAAAAATTTAAGGACAACACTTCAGGTGTTCTCCGGTAAGGATGTATATCATTCTGACTGCTGATGCAGACCCATAATATATGAACACGTTACCTTTAATTATTAAATCATAAATGGTAGGATATATGCTCACCTACCAAATCACATATGGTGTGTTAATTACTATCTATGATTTAGTAATTTAAAGAAAATATGTCTATTTATTATTGATCCATCAACGATCAAATGGTGTACATCTTCACGGTGAGGACCTAAATATTGTCAAAAAAATTAATAGAATATCAAAACATATTTATTTTTAAATTATCACTTAAAATTCAAGTGGTAAACAAATTAACACGAGGAGGGTAGTTCAGTAAATTAAACAACTAATTAGTTCTGTGCTAACTGAAGTTTCAAAGGGTATTTGTCTCTAGTTGAGAACCAACCATAACAGATCCCCAATTTTATGTTTTATGTACTACTACTAGTAGTGTCAAATACCATTGGAACCATAAAACATATTCTCTGCCAAAAAAACACATAAAAATGTATTGTTTCAATCCCTATACAAAAAATAAGTGGGACCAAGATCAGCAATATCTAGTAAGTACATGTCTACACCATTTTTATACAACATATATATAGTACTGTAATACTGTAATAGATATACATATATACATATACGTGTGTGTGTGTGTGTGTGTGTGTTTATGTATGGTCAACAATTGAAAACAAAAAATAGATGAAACAGGGCCAGCTTTATTCGGAGCAGCCTGTTTCTTGCTTACAAAAGCTCGAATTGCTCAGTTCTGCACCACTTCTGTCGCTTGCTTATCTACTTAATTCTAACCCCTTCCGTAATAGTTTTTAGCAATTTTCTGCTTCTATTTTTTTTTGGCAAGTTTTTTGATTTTGTTACTTTCATCAAAATGTATGTCTATACTCTATATATATACATTTATATAGATGTATGTCAGTACATGATCTACATATGGAGATCCAATTCAGTGATTGGTTGGAACATGAGGTCAATTCAACTTGATCTCTAACATGAGTTTTTTCATTCACATCTTAATACTCTGATTTTTGAGTTCATATTGATTTAGGGTTAAGAGATTTTTTATTTTTATTTTTTAGGGTTAAGAGAATGTTAGTAGATTTTAAATTGAATTCGATTGGGTTCGGATTATTTGCATCAAAATTTAAATAATCGGACATAATAAGAACGTATGATCTTATAGCTGACGTTTTATAATATGATTGAATCTGAATTAAAAAAAAATAAGATTATTATTATTATTTTTTTATATTCATTCTCTAATATTATTTAAAAATACATCATTTATAATATTATGACACATCACACGTAAAGAAGAAATTTCAACTTAAATAGACAATGTATTGTATTGTAAATATTCAATCTCAAACTCAAACTATTATAAACACATTTTTAGTTTTTCAATTTAAACATATAGTTTGGATGATTTTATTTGGATTTGCATTGTAAGCTCAAACTAAATTAAACTCAATTTTTGTTTTTCAACTTAAATATAACTCAAACTATTATAAACACATATTTAGTTTTTCAATTTAAACGAATAGTTTGGATGATTTGATTTGGATTTGCATTGTAAGCTCAAACTAAATTTAACTCAAATTTTGTTTTTCAACTTAAATATAACTAGAATTTTTTTTAAAATGTATTAATGAGCCATGTGAAAAATCAGATAGTCTGTACCAATTAGGCTGACTGACAGTCCAGCCTGCATTTGATTTAAGTAATAATTTATACAATGTCTTAAAATCATATGAAAATTTCATTAGAAATTGCATCAAAATTTTATTACAATCTGAGTCAATAATTAGAATATAACCCGTATAATATACCATGAATATATTATCTAATGCTATATTATTAAAATATATATATATATATATATATTTTTTTATCATTATACAATATATAATATACACGAATTCATAATGTTTGCGTTTGAGCCACCCTGTCTATCAAGACCGTTGAATCAGATCCCTTCGAATCGGGCACTTGACGTGCACTAGATTAAGGAATGAGTCTAACTCTAATACCACTATAAGGTAGAATTAATAGCCAATCCATAAATATTCATTCATTTTCCCATTCGAGTCCGATGTAATAGGATAAGTTTCGATTGTAATATTTTTCACCTGAATTAACCCCTTGGAGTTTTTATTTTTCTTCTTTGGGTTCTCTCTTTTACTCATCATTGTTTGCTAATATCTTCCCACATTAATTTATTTTTAACAAAAAATTATATACTTTTTTCTAATTGAATTATTAGATCGAATATCTAATTAATAATAAATTAAATATTATTAATCATAAATAATCTATTGAATTATCAAAATGAATCAATAACTCTTATTGAATTATGATTGAATCAGCCCTTATTCAGTCAATGGCTTAGTTTTTCAAAAATAGTTCTGAAAAATTCATAAAACAGTAAAATTAAGACTTTTTTTTGAAAACAATCATTTGTGTTAAATTAAATTTTTAGAAAATAATTTTCTGTTAACTTTTTATATTATTTTTAAATTTTCATTTCTTAAAATACAAAACATTAAAAAAACATTAATATTTTTTTAATGGAGATGGTTGTCGCAGTAGTATTAGGATGATAAAGACACGCACAATGTCACATAAGACAAAAACAATTCGTTTGAAGCAGCAAAAACGACCTTGGAAATAGTTTTTTTTTCCCCTCAGACAACCAATTCCTTTGTCCATTTTCTCTCTCCTTATCAGTATCACACTATTAAGCACGCTCTTCTCTCTCTCCTCTGTATGCCACATCAATCCCAACTCGCCACCACAGCGCGTCCACTGCCAACCCCGTCATTAACCACACATCTCAAATATCCCAAAACACCACCACCGTCGATTAATTCACGCGCTCACCGACATAACAGAGCGCGTGGAGTGAGCAGTAACACTCCTCTCAAAGCTTTGCTGTCCAATGTACACTTCGGGAAACGGAAGTACGGTGACGGCCGCTGCCACTTTCGTCTCACACAGTCACATACTAACGTCGCTTCACCGCCGTTTACATACATAGATACAGACTCTCTCTCTCTAAAAACTGTCACTTTCTCTCTCCTCATAACACACCCAGCCCCAACATTAACAGTACTTCCACAACTTCCTTACAGTTCACGCCAAACGCCTGCTCTGCTCCCTACCACTTTCTCTCTCTAACCCCCCATCTCTCCCTATATGCTTATTTCTTCATTCACTCTTTTGGTTCTTGTATCGATTTGATAATGGAGAAGAAGAAGAAGCTGGTTTTGTGTTCTGTAATGGTTGTGATTGTGCTTCTCTTTCCTGTACTATCTTCACCTCTCGGTGACGAAGGTAAAAACCCTTTTTCTCTTTCTCTGCCGTCTATACATATACACATGTGTGTGTGTTGTATACACATGGGTGCGTTTCCGTGCTTCTTATTGTGCTTTGAGTTATTGCTTCTGATGAATGAGACTCAAAATGTTTACTATTTTTGTTGATTCTCTCTTTTGTTCTCAGCTATTTGGAAAGTTGAAGTTTGTTTTGTAGCCTTAAAAAATGCCTGAGAGGTTTTGGAATTTTGATTTTTGAAAATGGAAGAATCGAGCGGTTTTCTGTTTTGCCCTGTTTGGTTTCTGGGAAAATGTTGGGAAAATGATGGATATTGGGCTTTGATTCTCGTACTCAAGCAAAAATCTCCATTCATCTTTTCGCATTACAACCTGTGTTTCGCTAAAACAGTATATTCCATAGCTTCTCTTCTTCTTTTCTACAGCTTTGTACTGTTTCTGAGTAACCAAACACGGATTGCTCATATTTGGCTTCCTCTGCTTCAACTTGTTATTAGAAGACATGGGTCTCCTTCAACTTGTTATTAGAGAATATGGGTCTGTATTTTAGGCTTTTTATATACTTGATTGATTTTTTTTTTTGGTTGTATTTATAATTTTTTCAGGGAAAACATTGATGTCGATCAAAGCATCATTTAGCAATGTAGCTAATGTGTTGCTGGACTGGGATGTTGTGCACAACGATGATTTCTGTTCTTGGAGGGGTGTCATTTGTGATAATGTTAGCTCATCTGTTGTTTCTCTGTAAGTTTCTCCCTCCTCTCTGTATATGGGTTATTGTTCATTTTCCCCCAAATCTATGTCCATGATTCTATTGAATTTTTTCATGACTGTGGCTTGAAGGAATTTGTCAAATTTGAACTTGGGTGGGGAAATTTCACCAGCCATTGGGGACTTGAAGAATCTGCTTTCTGTGTATGTTCTTGATTAATCATATTCCTCATGTTTTGTGTCTTCCCATTTTAATATTATTCTGTTCTCATGTGTACTCTAAATATTGGCAGAGACTTCCATGGGAACAGTTTGACAGGTCAAATCCCAGATGAGATGGGGAACTGTGTTTCACTGATTCTTGTGTAAAAGTTTAACCTCTTTGTTATTACAAGTTTATGCGTTTATGTATATATTTCTAAGTGTTTTGCTGGTTAGAATTTTCTTTACATGACTTTTTGATGCTTTTATGATGCAGGGACTTGTCTGATAATATGCTGTATGGGGATATACCCTTCTCAGTATCTAAGCTCAAGCAACTGGAGTTGTTGTGAGTTTATTCTTGAAATGTTACAGAGTATGTTGCTTTGTTTTACATTTTAACTTTTAGGTTTTTTAACTGAAAGTTGGAGTAAACCCATACAATGCAGAAGTTTGAAGAACAACCAATTGACTGGTCCTATCCCTTCAACATTAACTCAGATTCCTAACCTCAAAACTCTGTGAGTTCTCTTCTCTATTGAAATGCTTATAGTTCCATACTTCCAAATGGATAATTTTGATTTCTGTATATCGTAAAACCAACTATATATATTTTACTTCTATATCTGGCTGAGAATGTTTATTTAGGTTATTAAGCTTCCCGATATTGCACAAATTTATGCTGATTGGAATGCTGTTGCTCGTGGTGATTTTTTTTTTCTCCAGTGATCTTGCTCGGAACCAGCTTACGGGTGAGATACCAAGGTTAATCTATTGGAATGAAGTATTGCAATATCTGTAAGTGCTAAAACTATCATTCTACACATGGTTTAATCCTGAGATGAATTGGAGAGCTTTTCTGTTAAACTATATCATATGTAGTTTCAATAACTAGTGGCTTGATTTTACTATGTTTACAGTGGTTTACGCAGTAACTCATTAACTGGAACACTGTCCCCTGATATGTGCCAACTGACTGGCCTGTGGTACTTGTGAGTGCGCATGCTTTCTTATTGTCTTTCCTCGGCTTTCTTTCTTTGTAATCTACTCTGCGTTTGTCATGACCTTGGAATTTTTTGTATATTGCTTTGTAGTGATGTGAGAAGCAACAACCTTACTGGACCAATCCCAGATAGCATTGGTAACTGTACAAGCTTCGAAATCTTGTAAGCTTCTTTGTGCTGGTTACATTTTTGTTGCAGTTTTCTTCTCCAATGATTATGAAGTTATTTGTTTTTGAACTTCAGGGACATCTCATACAATCAAATCACTGGGGAGATTCCATACAATATTGGATTTCTACAGGTTGCTACGCTGTAAGTTCTCATACTCTGAACTATAGTCAAGCTGAATCTTCTTTTTGGAAGAAGTAGAAACCAGATAAAGGAATTCTTACTTTCCCTTCAATTATAGTTTAACTGTCAATAAAAAATAACATTACTTATTGCTTAGTTCTTTTCGAAATGCATTCCGAGTTTGAGTTTTGGTAATGGGATTTATAATGACTGTGCTTCTCTTTTAAGGTCTCTTCAAGGAAATAGGCTAACAGGAAAGATTCCTGAGGTGATAGGTCTCATGCAAGCCCTCGCTGTTCTGTAAGTATGCTGGGTGTCTTAATCCTACAGAATTTTCTGATTGAATTTTTTGGGTGGTGATTTGCGGTAAAGGACTGCTGGGAATTATTTGCATTCTTTTTTTGCACTTTCTTTCAGCGATTTAAGTGAGAATGAATTAGTTGGGTCAATCCCACCGATTCTTGGCAATCTATCGTACACTGGAAAACTGTAAGTTCTCCCTCATTTGAATTACTCAAATGATTTGTTTTCTCCTCATTTTGTTCACTGATACTTTTGTTTCATGGACCAGGTACCTGCATGGCAACAAACTTACGGGACCCATTCCACTAGAGCTTGGCAATATGTCGAAGCTTAGCTATTTGTGAGATACATCCCGCTTTTAGGTTGCAACATTCAGTATTGTTTTGGACTTAGTTAACAAGTCTATCTAATTTGCAGGCAGTTGAATGACAATCAATTGGTTGGTCATATTCCTGCTGAACTTGGGAAATTGGATCAGCTGTTCGAACTGTGAGTCGCTTTTATCCTCAGCAATTTTTCCACTACTTTATTTTTTAATTTGTTTTATTTCTTTTTACTCAGGAATCTTGCTAATAACAATCTTGAAGGACCCATTCCGCAAAACATCAGCTCCTGCACTGCGTTGAATCAATTGTAGGATATCTGATTTATGCAGAAGCTTATGCACATTTACTTTCAAGTTTAAATATCCAATTCTAATTTCATTTTCCTTTATTTATTTATTTATTTTTCCAGTAATGTGCATGGTAACCGTTTGAGCGGATCAATTCCTTTGGGTTTTAGGAATCTGGAGAGCCTGACCTATCTGTATGTCCTGATTTGAAATTTGAGAATTACTACAAATTAAGGTTCCAAATTCCGTCTCTCACCTGCATATTAATGTGTCCACTGTGTTAAATATCAGGAACCTTTCATTAAACAGTTTCAGTGGTAGCATACCTGTTGAGCTCGGACGTATCATTAATCTTGATAAATTGTAAGTTTCTTACTATAAGTGTAGTTTCTTGTGTTTGTTAGTCTGTATCTACTTCTACTCTACTAAGCCTCTTTATATTGTTTAGGGATCTTTCTGGGAATGACTTCTCAGGACCTGTTCCTGCCTCTGTTGGTGATCTGGAGCACCTTCTTACACTGTAAGAGATGCACAATCTTTAACGCATCATTTTCCTTAATATTTTTGTAGTGACTTATATAACCTGTTGAACCTAGGAATTTGAGCCACAATCATCTTGAGGGGCCAGTACCCGCAGAATTTGGAAATCTTAGAAGTATACAAATAATGTGAGTTTTTTAGTAGAGATCATCAGTTGAATCCATTTTCGTTGTATTGCGATTAAGTTCAAAACTTATAATTATGGTTTTTACTATTCTTGTAGTGACATATCATTTAACTTAATATCTGGTGGTATACCTGGAGAATTGGGTCAGCTACAAAATATTGCATCTCTGTAAGTTCATCTAGTTTTTTTCCTTCCCCAACCCTCTTGTCTTCTGATCAATCATTTCCTTTAGGTGTTGCTCATGATATTACAATTTTCTGGTTGAAATCTTTTTGCAGTATATTGAATAACAACAATCTGCATGGTGAAATTCCAAACCAGCTAACCAATTGTCTGAGTCTTTCGTCTCTGTAAGTTCCACTTCTTATTTATTCACATGATTGCATGAAATCATCATGAGTTACTTATCTTTATGCTCTTCAGGAATGTATCTTACAACAACTTATCAGGGCTTATGCCTGCTACTAGAAACTTTTCACGGTTTTCACCAGACAGGTACAGGGGAAGGCATTGGAAGAAATCCATCCTCAAATTTTTATTCAACACAGACCTGATCCTATAATCTTCTGACAATTTATTTTTTTGTCATTAGCTTCATTGGAAATCCTTTACTATGTGGCAACTGGTTGGGATCAATATGTGATCCATATGCAACGAAATCCAATGGTATCGGATTAATTTTACAGCATTGTAAATTCAGCTTTCCTTGGAATGTAAAGTAAAAAAAAAAATGCTTTGCTTGGCTGAAATATTAATGTGCTTTTTATGATCTCGAACAGTGATATTCTCCAGAACTGCGGTTGTTTGTATAACATTGGGTTTTATAACACTTTTATCCATGGTCATAGTCGCTATTTACAAATCCCACCAACCAAAGCAGTTTATGAAGGAGTCCAACAAGGGTGTGCATGGTATATACTCTGCTTGTTTTTTAATTTTTTATTTGTTGTGTGACATTCTTCAAGTTTTCAAGGTGGTTTTCTTTTCCTTTTAGGTCCTCCTAAGCTTGTAGTTCTTCACTTGGATTTGGCTATTCACTCCTACGAAGATATCATGAGAATCACTGAAAATTTCAGCGAGAAGTACATTATAGGATATGGTGCCACTAGCACTGTATATAAATGTGCGTTGAAGAATTCCCGACCAATTGCAGTTAAGCGACTTTACACTCAGTATCAGCACAACTTGCGAGATTTTGAAACTGAACTTGAGACCATTGGCAGCATCAGACACAGGAACCTCGTGAGCTTGCACGGTTATGCTCTGTCCCACTTGGGGAACCTCCTTTTTTATGACTACATGGAGAATGGTTCTCTTTGGGATCTTCTTCATGGTAAGTCTGCTCACCTTTATTCTTGTAATTATAGGGGTTACTACACAATTTATTTTAACATTTCTGGTTCTGAAAAGGAAACTTGCCTTGATTTATGGTTTGTATATTATAAAATTTTGTGTTGAGATTGAGATGTAATGTGATCACTTGTATA
This sequence comes from Cornus florida, assembly GCF_030987335.1. Classification (NCBI taxonomy): domain Eukaryota; kingdom Viridiplantae; phylum Streptophyta; class Magnoliopsida; order Cornales; family Cornaceae; genus Cornus; species Cornus florida. The sequence goes on from NW_026775578.1 coordinate 67,729,334, forward strand.
GCATGTTTCTGCTTGACGTAATTTTTCAAGTGACTTGTACAAATTAGTTAATGGTATTTGAATATCTTCAGCATTCAACTATTGAAAGTCACTTGTGGTTTTTGGCAAATACATCACAGGACCATCGAAGAAGGTAAAACTGGATTGGGAGACGCGTCTAAAAATTGCAGTCGGAGCTGCTCAAGGGCTTGCTTATCTTCACCATGATTGCAATCCTAGAATTGTTCACAGGGATGTGAAATCCTCAAATATCCTGCTGGATGAGAATTTCGAGGCTCATCTTTCTGATTTTGGGATTGCGAAATGTATACCGAGTGCAAAAACTCATGCCTCAACTTATGTCCTTGGCACTATAGGTTACATTGACCCAGAGTATGCCCGGACCTCTCGGGTAAATGAAAAGTCTGATGTTTATAGCTTCGGGATTGTTCTTCTTGAGTTACTGACCGGAAGGAAGGCTGTTGATAACGATTCTAACCTGCTTCAACTGGTACAGTGTTGATTTGTTGAGTCAAAACATCACTTGCATGAATTTTGTTTCGTAAGCCTATGTGCCTTAAAAAAATTGTTTCGTCTTTTTCAGATATTGGCGAAGGCGGATGATAACACTGTGATGGAGGCAGTTGATCCAGAGGTTTCTGTGACATGCATGAATTTAGCTCATGTTCGAAAGATGTTCAAACTTGCCTTGCTGTGCACGAAGCACCAGCCTTCTGAGAGACCAAGCATGCATGAGGTCGCAAGGGTCCTGGTCTCCTTGCTTCCAGCTCCTCCATCGAAACCTTGTCCTGCCCCTGCTTCGCCAAAAGCTTCCGGTTATGCACAGTTTGTGATTGAGAAAGGACAGCCTCAACTAAAAACGCAGCAGCGGTTGGAGGTCCAGACGGACAATAATTCTGCTGATGCCCAATGGTTTGTTAGGTTTGGTGAAGTTATATCGAAAAACACGCTTTAAGACTTCATTTCCCTGCTTTTGCTTACCTTGGGGGAAGGTAAATGATGAAAGGGGGATGCAGAAAATCCCTATTTTTGGTTCCTATGGGTTATTTTCTCACTCTAGAGTGTATGCATATGCACTCATGAATTGAGTTGAGTTTCCGAGACATTTAAGATGAAGTTGTTTAGTTACATATGGGGTAAAATACAAATTTGATATCTTATCTAGGCAGTGGTGTCTAATTTTTTGTACAAGCAATTCTGGAACTATAGTGGGCTAGACCTAGCAGCAGGTTAAATGAAAGGAAAAAAATATCTACTCTTTATAGTGCTGGTTATTTTTGTTGTAAACTTGATGTCCCTTTTGTTTTAATTGCAAGGTTTATAAAGTTTAATTTTGTTATCTTATCTAGGCAGTTGTGTGTGTGTGTGTGTGTGTGTGTGTATATATATATATATATATAGTTTCTCCATTTCTGCCAAGAAGGTTTGGCTCATGAAAACCCCACCTGCACTAGTCTGCCCTCGGTCGCATTCATTCAACAATCAAAAGTGTCCCGTCTCGTCCAGTAGTCAATAGTATTGTTCTGTCTCGTCCGGTTAGTGGTGTACTTGTGTGACAGGATTATTGTTTTGCAGGAGAGGAGCAAATTGAACACTAGTAAAACTCTGAAATGTCTTCATCGTGCTAGTAAAACTCTGAAATGTCTTCATCGTGTTTTATGAAGTAGAATAAAAAAAGAGTATGCATCCTCTATCCATAGTAGTAGGATGGCATATCCGTGAGAGAACAATGAAAATCTAAATGGAGAGAAAAATAGTTGGGGGTTTGAAAATTTGCAGTTTTCATATTTTCTTCGAGATTTCACTGTAGACACCGAATCATGTAAATTTTTATATATTACATGATGTATGGTTTATATTTAATTTTAATTTTTTGTATATTGAATGGTGAGTGTTGGAGTCTAAAAAGGAACAAAGTAATTTTGTAAATGATGTATGTAATTTATATATGAGTTAAGTGCCAAAAAAAACCCTACTTATATACAAAAGGTGTAAAAAACACCCTATTATTATTATTATTATTTGTGTGCGCGCGCAAATGGGCAAATAACCCCCTACTGTATTGTTGGGTGCAACTAACCCCCTAATAAGCCATTTTGACTAATTCATTTTTTTGAAAAATTCCAAAATGCCAGTGAACACCATTTCCGACCAAGCCTTCACCTTCGCCGTCACTGTGCTAACCGGGCAATTGCCCGCGGGCATTCCAAGCCACCACTGCTCCAAGCGTCGACAATAACACGGTATTTAACTTTTCATTTGTTAAACCCCTTTGATATCCATAATTAGGTTGCAGATGGAGCCACCATCTCGAGTCAGGGGATAAATTAGAATATGAAGGGTTCCCACCTTTTGCATTTGCAGGTCCTGCATCTACCTTGTTTGCATGATGAAGATGCTGTTGGGTCGCATGCTAATTTTAGGAGCTATTTTGGCATCTTCTTGGACAAAGCAACAATTAGTTGTTCTCTGCCAAGCTGCCCTAACTTTTGCTGCCGCCATTACTCACCCATTCTTCACCTCATTTCACTGCATAAAAGAATTTCTCAGAGATGGATGAATTACAGGGACGAAGGTGAAGGCTTGGTTGGAAATGGTGTTCACTAGATTATGAGGGTATTTTGGAATTTTTTTAAAAATGAATTAGTCAAAATGACTGATTCGGGGGTATTTTGCACCAACAAATACAGTAGGGTTTATTTACAAATACTGAGGGTATTTTTTTGCACCTTTTATATATAGAGAGGGTGTTTTTTTTGCACTTAATCGTTTTTATATATATATATTCTTTGAATGATACAATAAATATATCATTTTGCCAAACGTCCGGTCTGAAACCCTCCCTTTGTTTTTGAGGATAGGGTAGGGTCATGTCAAAGGAGAATGGCTTTGAATCATAATTTTGGACTTATTCGTGCACTCATTTGGGAATCCTAGTTTCTGGAGAGAAATCTAATAGTCCATGCCATGATGATCACATTTCTACTCCATTTAGAACCTAACTTTGAAGGCGACAAATACAATGTCTCTTTTTATTATCCATCCCAATTGAGTTTCTCGAGAAAAAGCTCAATAAAGTTTCCTGCACTCTTCAAGAAGAGACTCGTATCAAAAATAATTCTCCCACTTCTCATCTCAATGCAGAATTTTTTTAATAATCCTAATTTACTCTCATTGTCTTAAAGTTTTAAAAGGGGAGAAATACAAAAAATCTCATTGTAGTTTTAAAAATGTGTAAATAATACTTTTTGTGTTAAAAAATATCTCTATAATATGAAAAGTGGGCAAATAAGAACTTATGACCTCCTAAAATGTCATGTGCCCATCAGACTAAAAATAGCCTTTTAATACCTATACTATCCTTTTGCACTACCTAAACTACACCTAATTTATTTTTCTCTCATTTCTATATATTATAATATATAGAATACTCTAATAAACTGATAAATCAAAATTGCAAAAATTATTTTTTTAGCGATTGAAATTAAACTTAATAGCTATAAAGTGACCTTACATATTAAAAAAAAACAAATAGTCATCAATCCTAAAACATTTTTAGTGACCATTTAAAACCTTTTTTTCTTTCCAACCTCCATTCAATCACGAGGTTTATCTCACCAGAATCTTTTTTCTTTCAACATAAATAATCGCCATTGCTGCCGGAAAACTTCTCTCTTTTTTTTGTCAATTATGTGATGACAATCAACCCTCTTCAATTTATTACTATATCATTCATGTTAAATTTTAATTTATATATTTTTTTATTTTTATATTTCATAATAATTATATAACCAACAACCTGCTATTGATAACTCAAGTATTGGACACAGTAACATATACAGAATAGCTTTTACTTACCCGAAAAAAGGAAGGAAAAAAAAGAAAGATTCAATGACCTTTAAGAGCCATAGTTGCTGACTTGCTGGTATGTGTAAGTCAATGATATATATAAACACACATATATAATGGATGCATTTATGCAAATAGGTATATGTATATATTGTACGAACTGTTTGGCATTTTTAAGTACACAATCCAAGCGACCGGAATCACGATGCCAACGAGGGGCCACTGGATGAGAGAGAACCTGATGCCAACAACACAGACCAAATCACAATTTCTAACTATATTTTATTATTATTGTATAAAATATTGAGGGTATTTTCGTATATTTATCTATTTTAGTATATTTATCTATTTCTTTGAGAAGGAGTTCTTGTTCGCTCACTTTTCATACTTAGGTGATTTTTGAAAACAAGAGATATTATTTGCACACTTTTAAACTTAAGAGGTTTTTTTTTTTTTTTTTGCACTTCATCCGTTTTAAAAGCAATTCAAGTTATGTAGAACCGGTATAAAAAGGTATATTTGACATTTTATTATCTACCACTATAATAAAAAAAAATATTAAAAACTAAACTCTTTCCCGGAGAGAGTAGTAAAGTGCACAAAAATCCTATTACACTGATAAACCAAACGTTAGAAATTTTTTATGATTTGGATTGATTCATGTATGAAGTTGTATAAGATCAAACTGAAAGTGAATTAAACCGATATGTAAATTCCATAATATTAATATATTTTATATAATATAAATAATAAGATTAGTCTTTTGTCCGTTCAACTATAAATTATAATATATAATATAATATAATATTATAAATAAGGTATAAATAAAAAATAAAAAATATATATTTAATTATATATAAAATTAAATTATAAAAAAACTTAAATCTTTAAAATTGAATCAAACCAAACCATTTTCTCATTATTTGGTTCCAATTTTTATGAAACCCTGTACATCCTGTGAGTGGTGAATCGTACCACACCATTCCAATAGTAAAATGATAACGGAAGTAGTTTAGGACCTAGCAGGACACGTTGGAATTTTTGTTGTGGGATCAAGAATGACATCTTCATAATAAATACTGTCTAAATAAAAATGTTATTTTTTTGGAAAATTTAAGTTTTTATTATTTTTTAATTATATTAGTGGTGAATGAATTATTAAATTTACTCTGAATGGATTCATAATAATGTAATAATTTTTGTTAATTATAAATTAAATGTATGAAGGTTAAATTAATAATAGTGATAAAAAATAATAAATTGACTCTTTAAATGCGACACTTATATTGAAAAAGCTAAAAATAAAAATTTTTGAGACGGTGGAGTACTTTGGACCTCAATACTTATCTTATAAGAAGGCGAAAAAAAAAGAAAAACAAACAGAAAGAAAAAGAAGAGTGAAGTACATCTTAATTTCCAACCCCCATCATTATTAAAAAAAAAAACTTTATTGATGGAGGAGATTTCACGTAAGTCCTAGACTCGTCGTGTAAAACATTGCACCGAATCCCATTTTCTCTCTGTACAAGCAAAGCCTCAAAATTCACGACACAACAGACCAGTCGGAGTCGTCTGGCGACTATATGACCCGTACCCGTTTATACAGAAACCCTAACCGGACAGTGAAGAAGAGACCCGGAAACCAGTCTCGAGCGGTGGTGATATTGGAGGAACTTCAGGTATGAGACTGGTAGTGCCCTTACAAGGAGTAGTTCAGGGCAAGGGTGGCCTAATCTTGGGCTCAATCGTCCCTTGTGCCCTTTTCTACTTCCTCCAGTTCTACCTCAAACGCCGCCGTCCTCCTCCGCCGCCCTCTTCCAACCATACGCCGCCGCCGCCGTCGCCGCCGTCCGAGCTGCCGCGAACGACGTCGCTGGCTCGAGCGACGTCGCGCTCCAATCTGTCGAGCCGTGGATCGATAGGGCAGGCCCACATTTCTTCTAGGGCTAGTCCGTTAACGAAGCCGGACGATTCGCCCTATTACATTGGCTTGGATAGGGCTTCGGAAGATGCCTATGACGAATTGACGAATCCCAATGGTATCATTCAGCTCGGAATATCTGAAAATAGAGTACGTTTCTGTTTTCTGTTGATTTATGTTGATTGAATTGCTTTTGTTTTTGTTTTTGTGTTTGTTTTGATTTTTTTTGTGGTTGTAGTTGTCGCTGGATTTGATTGAGCATTGGCTTTCTCGGAATTTGAATGAATCGATACTTGGGGCAGGTGGTGGCTTGAGTATTAGTGGAATTACCACATACCAGCCGTTTGATGGATTGAAGGAGTTGAAAGAGGTAATGATGATTGTAATTCGATTTTGGTGATAAAATGGGTTTGGATTCTTATTGTTATTAATGAGAATTTGATCTAAATAGTCCAATTTGTAGCTTCGTTACTTATATATATATGTTTGTGATTTATGTCTTCTTACAAATTGATATTTGTTCATCACTTAAAAGCTACACAACAGCTTTGTATTTGGTAGTAAGTTTATGAAAGAAATATAAATTAGGAATTGGATTATTATTCAAAGGGTAAAGTGCAAAAAAAACCCTCATGATATACAAAATGCGCAATTGCACCCCGTTGTTCATAAAACTACCCCTGTATTTTTCAATCAATTTGTGCAAATAAGGACAAATCATAATTTTGGCTGTAATTGAAGCATGAAATTACTAATTATCCTTACTTTTTCATGGAAAAAAAAGGGGGTAAAATGCGAAATGTCAAAATCCCGCACCCCCCCCCCCCCCCCCCCCCTTCTCTAAAAGTAATAGCATAAAGGCTCCATCACCATCCCCTCTCCTCTCTCAGGTCTCCACCACCACTCTCCTTGCATTGTAAAGCTCTCAGTTTTCTTTTCCCACCGGAAAAACCTTGATTCCACGTTCAATCAAACTTCTTACCCAACTCTGCATCTATTTAGTATTTATAACACTGTCCCTTTCACACGTATAACTCACCACCTCTTCCTTTCCCCTTCTCTTTCTGCCAATTATCAACGAGCCACCACAGCTGCCAAATCCTTGTGCATGTATATATGCATACCTATGAGTAGTTTTGGTAAAAAATTAATCTGCACATCTTTAAAATTGATGGGTGGAGGTATTTGATATATATATATATATAATACTGTGGTAGTGGTGAACTGGGCGGTTCAACTGGATTGATGGTACGCTGTTGCGGTGTTGGCAGAATGGGGGAAGAGGGCGGTGGTAGTAATGATGAAGAGAAGAGAGAATGAATGGGGGTGGTAACAATGATCGTGGTGGTTGAGATGAGTGATCGTGGTGGCAGAGAGGAGAGAATGTGAGAGGTTGGGGACATGGATTTCAATGGGTCTTAAAGGTTGAGGGCTTTGAGAACTACCACCAATACTCCATCCATAAGTTATAGTCATCATAAACTGCAGTTGGAGTGGCTGGACCATAGGTAGGTAGAAATGGGGCAAGTAGTTGCTCTAATCAAAGAATTCATAGCTGAGAGAATCAATCAAGTAACCAAAGCAAATGGAAGATGTTGCATGATCAATTCCTTGCTTGCTGTACTACTACATTAAAAGCAAAGGACTGGAAAGCCTAAAATCCAAGTCTCTCTGTGTCCCTAACTGAGAAATTTTAGAGAGAGAAAAATAAAAAAATAAAAGAAAGATACTATCGGCGACAGAGAGAAATTTTAGAGAAAAATGGTACTTTTGTAACTCAAAAAAGGGTACTTTTGGGTTTTCAGAAAAACATGATGCCAACAACAACTATTTTCCAACGAATCTATGCAATAGGGTCAATTTTTTCGAAAGATTGATAATACAAGGATTTATATGCACTTAATTTTTAGGAAGGGTGTTTTTTGCACATTTTTTGTATAGCGAGGTTTTGTTTTTTGTTTTTTGTTTTGTTTTTTTTTTGCGCTTTACCCTTATTTTAACTCATTTATTATTAACCAGAATTTGATTTAGATAACCCAATTTGTAGCTTCTTGACTTCAATTTACATCTTTAAGCAGTTATATATGTATGTATAAGTGTATATGTATATGTTTTATGTCCTCTTACAAAACTGATATTGTTCATCACTTACAGACTACACAACAGCTTTGTATTCAGTAATAAGTTAATAAAAAAAAATAAATTAGGTTAGTTCACCAAACAAGTTGCTAATAAGTCAATGTTGCTATGATAGTATGATGTACCAATATTGCTAGCGATGGTTGAAAAATATAATCAAATAACTGGAATACTACTGATATATGAGAGAAGTGATCATTTAGCAGATATCATAACTCTTTATGTTTTATAAAAACTAGTATAATCAAATAACTGGAATACTATTGAGCAAGTTTAAGCTATTAAGTCTCTTCTTTTGTCATGGATGTTTCTTGTGTTAATTAATTACACAAATTAGCTCGTATGGTTTCTTTCAATAGTTGATATCCATTTTTTATACTTGCTGCAATTAGCACAGAATCTAAGTCAAAAGGTCTGGTTAACAGGGATAATTTTAATAATAAATCATTACCATTTATATGAAAATGCTTATAATTCAATCCTTCGCTCATAACTCTTCGTATAAGTGCTGTCTATATAACATCTCCTGATAAGAAAACCAAACTAAGAACTTAAATAAAACAATTTATTTTTATTTATTTATTTTTTAAGCTCCACAACCGTAATTTAGGTACACCCTTATCTAAACTCTCAATATTTATTTTTTAGAGCACAATATTAATCCTCAATCATACTATCAATCAATTCAATGCAGTTAAGATGACAAGACCTCATTACATAAGCCTGGATTTATCATGAAATAACATTCTGCTTCTTCGACAAGAGAAAGACATATCATATTATCGTAATGGACCATCTGCCTACACTAAGAGTACCTTAATACCGGGTAAAACTAACCGTATCAAATTTACCATAACCTATAGTTTGATATCCTGAATGGATCTAATACCTAAGGTTTGATGCCATTCTGTCACGCTGCAATAAAATCTATTGAGAAATCTCATCCCATGGCATGACAAAAGAACACTCAACGATTCATTAAAAACACCTTACATGACTTGAATAACGATAACTTTGAAATAATCCAACTCTAAACATAAACCAATACTCTTGTCCACAAGATCATTCAATTTCACAATAATAGTAACAAATTCAAACCAACAACCACCACCAAGGCTTGTCCCAGTTTTCCCCAACTACTTGGAGTGACAAATTCAAACCAATAATCATAAATTTGAAATAATCCAACTCCAAACATAAACCACTACTCTTGTCCACAAGATCATTCACAATAATAGTAACAAATTCAAACCAATATTACATTAAACTGTAAAATATATAGAACACATGCATCTTAATATATGAGAAATTTTCATGAGTTGTTTCAGTTATATAACACTGCTAATTGTCAACTATTATCTTTGTCTATAAATTATCTGAGTTTGACTAATTTCATGGGGTTAGTTGACAAATGATGGTAATAGCTTTTTTAGATTCCTCTCTTTTGTCCAAATTCTAAATAACTTCTGTAGTATTATTTATTTTTCCCTGTTTTTAAAACTTGAAAACCATGGATTTTGTATTGGTTTATTGCTTTTGCACAATAATTCTCGCTTTAATATGCATAAATAATTAGTTAAGCGTGTCGTGGAATGGGGTTGAGTCCGTGTAATTATTTTTCAATCAATTCTGCAGGCTGTGGCAGGTTTCATGTCTCAGGTCATGGGAAGCAAAGCTCCGTTTGACCCATCACAACTGGTATTAACATCTGGTGCAACTCCTGCAATTGAGATACTCTGCTTTTGTTTGGCAGACCAGGGGAATGCATTTCTCGTTCCGACACCATATTACTCTGGGTAATATATTCTTTCACTTTGAAACATTTCCAATTGATAATCCTTTTATTTAAAAAAAATTTAATAATAGATTTTATAGCCTGTCATTTCTTGTTAAAGAATTTCTTTGCGGAAATTAATCAGAAAGCAATATGCAGTTTTGATAGGGATGTGAGATGGCGGACAGGAGTGGAGCTAATACCTGTTCACTGTCGTAGCTCTGATGACTTCAGTTTAAATGTTGCATCTCTCGATCAAGCATTCAATCAGGCCAGAAAACGAGGACAAAAAGTCCGCGGAGTTCTTATTTCTAACCCTTCTAACCCTGTTGGTACTCTGCTTAATAGGGAAACACTTGACAGTCTCTTAGATTTCGCCAGAGAGAAGAACATCCATATCATATCTGATGAAATATATGCAGGGTCCACCTATGGAAGCGAGGCGTTTGTGAGCTTTGCAGATATTCTTGACTCAGAAGATTTCGACAAGGACAGAGTTCATGTAATATATGGGCTGTCCAAAGACTTATCTCTTCCTGGCTTTAGAGCTGGGGTTATCTATTCCTGGAATAAAAATGTTTTGAAGGCTTCTAAAAAGTTAACTAGATTTTCTTCAATTTCAGTTCCAACACAAAGGATATTGATTTCCATGCTTTCTGATACTGTATTCACTCATGAATATATCAAGACCAATCGAGTGAGGATAAGGACAATGTATGACTTGTTTGTGACAGCTTTGAAAAAATTAGGGATAGAGTGCACAAAGAGTAGTGGTGGTTTGTACTGCTGGGCTAATATGAGCGGGTTAATTCATCCTTACAACGAGAAAGGGGAACTTGAGCTATGGGAGAAGCTCCTAAATGTAGCTAAGATCAATGTAACTCCTGGGTCAGCTTGTCACTGCATTGAACCCGGATGGTTCAGGTGTTGTTTCACTTCGTTAACCGAGAAGGATATTCCTTTAGTTGTCGACCGGATTCGTAAAGTTGTTGAAACTTGTAAATCTCCCTCCTGAAATGTGGCGAAGTTCTAGAATTCGAGCTAAACCGACTGATAGCCAATGGCATTGTTTTTGTAAAAATCACAATTTCATTGTTCAAGGAGCTGCTGCTGGATATGGTTAGCATTTGCGTTAAAGTAGAAGCCTCAGTATAGCTCTCTTGGAGTTCTGGCAGATTTTGAAAATTTTGCATTTATGGAAATTATAAAATTGGTTACATGCCCATATGATCGGAATAAAATATACCAATGTTTTAGAAAGAAATGCTGATGGAGAGAACTGATTGCAGTGTGATGCTGAGCTGTAGGGTGGAAGGGGCTTTTTTCCTACACCAGGTTAAGCCGCAACTGCCTCTTCCACTTCTTGTGCAGTCCTAAAATGTTGTTGCTTGTTCTGAAGACGCAGCATCCAAAAGCACTCTTCTTCATGAATTCCTGCCATTGTTTTGATCAGGCAAGAATAGATGTCTGAATATATATATATATATATATATATTTGTTCTAGGGAGTATATACTTGCATCATGATAGTTATTTAACATCATTAATATATGAGAATTGGGAACAAAAAAGTTTTGTTCTCTTGTTTTTGAATCTCCTTGTTCAATATGCTTTCCAGATTTGATAGCGCATAAACTATTTTAGTTTCAGGTACCATATAAAAGATTAGTGAAAAATGGAGAATTACCATTGAGTAATTTTGTTTCCGCATTTGAATGGCTTTCCTTCGGCAACTTCTCCTTCGGCTCATCACGATCAGTTCTCCAAGTGTTGGAGGCCTTCTTATGACAATGCTGCAATTACTTTCGCGATCGAAATCTTCATTTGGTACTTTTGGTGGGATATGAGAAGAAATCTTTTCTGAGTATCCAACCTTGTCAAGGAAACTCGAATTGGGTGATGACAATGGAAAGAGGCACTCCAAGAAAGATGCTCCGACTAAGCTTGTAGTTCCGGTTGCATAGGTGCTTGTGCTACTATCTGCTTCAGAAGCTGGTGAAGGAGGGGTCTGCGGCTGGCCACTTTGATTTTCCGTCAGAAAAGTATGCTGCCAAGGAACAGCACTGGAAATGGCCATAGCTGACACGAGGCGATTGGCTAGGAGAGAGGGAGCTGAGCTAGAGGACTCGTCCGTTTCAAAACTGCATGGTTCAAGGTTCGATTCAAACATCCCTTTTTGTTCATCATCATCATTATGACAACTAGGATCCCCATTACCATCATTGCCTTGAAAGCATACCAGGGGCCATGGGAGGCCAATGGAATTTGCTGGTGTGAGCTGAGTGCCTGATTCTGGTGTTGGCTGTGAGAAGCAAGGAAGTGGTTTTCCGGGCTTTTCCTCCCATTTAAAGGGAATCGAGGCCACAAGCTTGACCGGAGGTGGTGCAACTGGATTAACCGGTGGATGAGCAGTGGGCTTCCAGTCTTTTTTAGGAAATCCCGGTCTTTGCTCCCAAATAAATGGAACAGAAACTAATTGTCTGGGTTGCTTTCTATTACGGTGCTCTGAGAGTTCCTTCTCTGCCATTGTGGAATGAGATCTATATGATCAAATGGTAATATTACTACTTGCATTGTGTATCTATTTATTGTTGGAGCAAAAATGGATTAGAAACATTTTGTTACTAACAACTTTACTCGCTAACTGCACCATTATGTGTGTCAAATGGTTAGGCTTACCTGTTCCCTGATTTCAGTATGACGAAAAAACCTCCCAGTGGTTGTGGTTTGTAGCTAATCCATGTCAATGTCTTACATAAAATTATAGGCATGTGACTCACTGTGTTTTTAATATTATCTTAGCACAGATATATATATATATATATATATATTGCTTAAATTTTTTATTTTTCAGATTGGAGGTTGGCAAACTAAGGGGAGAAAGGACTCGAACACTCGTCCCGAGAGTTGCCAACTAGGCCATTAGGTAATGTTAAGATTGAAGCGAATTGCTTATAATAGGATATGTGTTACGTGCTCGCACACAAATCTGCCAAACTATGGAGCGGTGCAGGCTATGATAAATATGATACCTGCCATGAATTTATTTTTCTCTCCATTTTCTTTTGTAAGATGATTTTTTTTGAATTTTTTGGTTAGTTTTGATTTTGAGTCTAATATACTGGAGCGATAGAGTTTATTTTAGATGGCACTTGAAAGAAAGGGCATTGTTTGGCAGCAACTTAATGATGATGCAAACATATAGATAATCTACAATAATTTGACTAGTTAAAAACCTTGTGGAGTGTCAACTAAAGATCATATTTACTTTGATTTTTAAGTTGAATTTATATATAATCAATTACACGTCCTTTTTGCTAGATATATATATGGTTTATAGCTTGCGTTGGGGTCACGAATACGAATTTAAAGAGAAAAAAAAAAAAAAAAAAAAAAAGAAGGAAAAAATCAATTACAAAGGAAAGAATGAAGATTGTATTTATGTGTATATATATATATCTATATTTATACTATTATTAAATATTAAATGTGTAAAGAGGTGTAGTATTTTAGTATTTATTTATTAATATAAAAAATATTTATTAATTACTTCAGTAGTTCAGTATTTATTTATTAATATAAAAAATTATTTATTAATTAATATAATATATATATTTTTTAAGGTTAATTATACTCACACCTTCTCAGATTTGTTCAATTGACAACCAGATGATAATTAGTCTCTTTTTGAACACTCACACCCCTTGTCAGAAAGGGTAACCAAACAACTCCTAAAAATGTGATAAAAGACACTATTGCCCTTCAATAAAATAATAATTCTTAAACTAAAATATCAAAATATTTATATCACCAAAATACCCCTCAGATTATTAACTACGTGTTTGGTGCTCCTATCATCCTCACCTACCGCCACCGGTCCCCACCGACAGCCACCACTACAGCCCGCCTCTCAACCTCCTACCACCACCACTACCACTACCACGGGTATACACACAAAAAACACATATAAATATACTACGCTGGACCCCTACAGCCTCTGTCAACGTTTTCTGGATTTGTTTCTCTTCGGCTCCGATGGCTCATGTTGGGATCCCCACCTCGCCGGCGTTAATTTTCTGGGTTTGCTCCTTTTTGGTTCTGGCAGCTTGTGTTCGGCTCCGCACCTCACCGGGCCGTTTATGGGTTTGCTCCTCTAAAAGCCATTCTTCCCAATTTTTCACGATTAATTTCATCTGGGTTTTTAAATCAGAGCTCTAATTCAAACCAATGAAACTTCAAATAGTTTATATATGGGTCTATATATATGGATTTATGTATTTTCCTTTGTTTTGTTCAAATTTGATAATATATATATATATGCGTGTGTGTGTGAGTATATCTTATTCTTTGATCTTCAATTCGCAAAAAAAACTTCGTTTATGGGTTTGCTCCTCTAAAAGCCATTCTTCCCAATTTTTTACGATTAATTTCATCTGGGTTTTTAAATCAAAGCTCTAATTCAAACCAATGAAACTTCAAATAGTTTATATATGGGTTTATATGGATTTATGTATTTTCCTTTGTTTTGTTCAAATTTGATAATATATATATATATAAATGCGTGTGTGTGAGTATATCTTATTCTTTGATCTTCAATTCGCAAAAAAACCTCTTGTATGTGTTTATATGTAATATGATTTGTAAAAAGTGTATGCATTAATTAAATCGAAGAAGGCAATATATATATATATATATATATATATATAATTAGAAGAAGACAGCATGGTGGAAGAGGCTATGACTCTGGCAACAACGTGAAGGGGAGAGAAGAGGGGTGTTGACTATGGAAATCATGTGATTGGATACATGAGATCTATGAAATTTATTTTCTGAATATCGTGATCCTATATATATATATATATATAGGATCACGATATTCAGAAAATATATATATAGGATCACGATATTCAGAAAATAAATTTCATAGATCTCATGTATCCAATCACATGATTTCCATAGTCAACACCCCTCTTCTCTCCCCTTCACGTTGTTGCCAGAGTCATAGCCTCTTCCACCATGCTGTCTTCTTCTAATTATATATATATATATATATATATATATATTGTTGTGATGCTGTTAATATGGTAATATATGATTAAAATTATAATTACACAGGGTATTTAAGTCATTTAATGATTCAAATGTGATTGTTGACAATTCAATGGTTATTTAGGCGATTTTATCGTGTGTAAGATGTGGCAAGAGTGTCTTTGTAAACTTTATCAAACCTTAGGGGTAGTCGTTGTTTAAACAAGGGTCAACTTTCATCTTGTTGTCAATAAGATAAACCTTAGGGGGTGTGGGTATAATTAACCCTATTTTTTAAATGTGCAAAGAGTTTCAGTATTTATTTATTAATATAAAAAAAATATTTATTAATTGCTTCAGTAGTTTAGTATTTATTTATTATTATAAAAAATTATTTATTAATTGATACAATTATTATTATTATTATTATATAAAGAGTTTTTATAAAATTTTAACACAAATTACCTAATAAAATTTCAGTTACTTATTTTATTTTTTATAAACTCTATCACATATAACCGATATATATATTAGGTCCGGCTTGTGATATGCATATTTTTTTTTATTTTCTCTTTATAATTGGTCTCGTAAGTTTTTTCTTTACTTTTTCTTTTTATAAGGATTATTATTATTTTTTTCCTCTTTCTAATTGATGTTTATGTTTACAAGTAGTTGATTTGTTTTATTTTTATTTTCTCTTTCTAATTGATGTTTAGAAGTGGTTGATTTTTTTTCTTCATTTTTTATTTATTTATTTTTAGTTCATTCTTAATTTATTATTATTTTGAGTCATTATTGTTTTTTATTATTATTATTATTTTTTCTTTTTGAGAAGAATCATTCTTCTTTTCTCTTTAGTTTTTATTTTTATTTTACTCTTTGTAATTATACTTTGGATGGTTCAAAATTTGTTATTCTTAATTTGTTGTATTGAGAATGTTGAATTGTTAATTTTTTTCTGTACTTTTTCTTTTTAGAAGTATTATTATTATTATTTTCTTTTGTTTTATTTTTATTTTTCTTTTTCTAATTGATGTTTAAAAGTAGTTGATTTGTTTTATTTTATTTTTCTCTTTCTAATTGATGTTTAGAAGTGGTTAATTTGGTAAGTTTACATTGGATTGTGATTTTTTTATTTTTATTTTTTTATTCATTCATAATTTATTATTATTTTGAGTCATTATTGTTATTTTTTTTCTTTACTTTTTATTTTTTAGAAGTATCATTATTTTTTTTTTCTTTAGTTTTTATTTTTATTTTACTCTTTATAAGTTTACTTTGATTTGTAATTTTTTTCTCAGTTTTTATTTTTTATTTTTGGTTTACTCTTAATACAAGTTTCAATGTTTTTGGGTTTTCGGTTGGACTTTAAATGAATTTGTTGCTGAAAATTTTTTATATGTTTTTTTTTTTTTAATTTTTTTTACTAACAAAAACTAAATTTGAGAATTCAAATTTTCAAATCAAATAAGGTGGTAGATTTGTTCCCTTTTCTTAATGTCCACTTTTATATTTCCAAAGGTAGCATTGGCAGTAGTTAAGAATACAAATTTCTATAATGAAAATAAAATAATTTCTATAAAATGCTACCACAAATTACTAATTTTATTTTCAATAAAACTCTATCACATAATTTACATTAGACAAAGATATATTTAAAGAATTTCTATAAAACTCTATTACAAATTACCTATTTATCAATTTATTATTAGTTTTTTAATGACAGGAAATCTATTTAAACAAAAATTATAAATATAAAAAAAATTATTAATTGATATAAAAAGAAATTTTAAAAGAGTTTATATAAAAATCTAACACAAATTACCAATTTATCAATTTATGAGTCTTTAATAAAAGGAAATCTAATTAGATAAGAATTATTAAAATAAAAAAATATTTATTAATTGATATAAAAAGAGTTTTTAAAAGAGTTTTTAAAAAACTCTAACACATATTACCTATTTATCTATTTATTATGAATTTTTTAATAAAAGGAAATCAAATTAGAAAATAATATATTTAAAGAAAATAAAATAATTTCAATAAAATTTATCACAAATTAGCTATTTTATTTTTTATAAAACTCTATCACATTATCTATTCATTACGAATTTATTTAGGGAAAAAAAATTATTAAAAAAAAAAAAGATAATTTATACAAAACTCTATCACAAATTACATATTTTATTTTATTTAAAACTTTATCACATATAACATGTGTTTATCTATTTATTATGAGTTTTTTTTAATAAAGGGAAATCTAATTAGACAATAATATATTTAAAGAAAATAAAATAATATTTTAAAAGTTTTTATATAAAATTCTAACACAAATTAGCTATTTATCTATTTATTATGAGTATTTTAATAAAATAAAATACAATTAGACAAGAATTATTAAAATAAAAAATATTTATTAATTGATATTAAAAATAAAATAATTTATCTAAAACTCTACCACAAATTATTACCTAATAAAATTCAAATATGTGTTTCAGTATTTATTTATTAATATAAAAAAAAAAATTATTAATTGAAAAAAAAATTACCTAATAAAATTCATATTAACTAAAAAATTATTTCAAATTACCTATTCAAAGTATAAATTACCTAATACTTTTATAAAAGAGTTTTCAGAAAATTCAAATTACAAATTACCAAAAAATTTATTCCAAATTAAATAATAAAACTCAAATTAAAAATTACCTAATAAAATTCAAATTATCTGAATATTTATTTCAAAATATAAACAAAAAATATTAATTAATTGATATAAAAGGAGTTTTTAAAATAGTTTCAATAAAACTTTAACACAAATTACCGATTTATCTATTTATTATGAGTTTTTAATAAAAGAAAATCTAATTAGATAAGAATTACTAATATAAAAAAATATTTATTAATTGAAATAAAAAATAATATCATTTCTCTAATACTCTACCACAAATTAACTTTTATTATGAGTTTTTTTATAAAAGAAAATCTAATTAGACTAGGATATATTTAAAAAATTAAATAATTTGTATAAAACTTTAGCACAAATTAGATATTTTATTTTTAATAAAACTCTATCACATTATACAATGATATATTTAAAGAGTTTCTATAAAATTATAACACAAATCAACTATTTATCTATTTATTATGAGTTTTTTAATAAAAGAACATCTAATTAGACAAAAAATACTAATATAAAAAATATTTATTAATTGATATAAAAAGATATTTTAAAAGAGTTTCTATAAAACTCTAACACAAATTACCTATTTATCAATTTATCATGCATTTTTTAATAAAAGAAAGTCTAATTAGCGAAAAATTATTAATATAAAAAATATTTATTAATTGATATAAAAAATAAAATAATTTTTCTAAAACTCTATCACAAATTACCTTTTATTTTGAGCTTTTTAATAAAAGAAAATCTAATTACAGAATAATTTTTCATATAAAAATAAAATATTTATTAATTGATATAAAATGAGTTTTTAAAAAAGTTTCTATAAAATTGTGACATAAATTACCTATTTATCAATTTATTATGAGTTTTTTAATCAAAGAAAATCCAATTAGACGAGAATTATTAATATAAAAAATATTTATTAATTGATATAAAAAAATAATTTTTTTAAAACTTTATCACCAATAACCTATTTATTATGAATATATTTAAAGAAAATAAAATAATTTCTTTAAAACTCTACCACAAATTACCTATTTTATTTTTTAAAAATCTTTATCACATATAACCTGTATTTATCTATTTATTTTGATTTTTTTTAAAAAGAAAATATAATTAGACAAAGCTATATTTAAAAAACATAATAATAAATTTTTAAAAGAGTTTCTATAAATCTCTAACACAAATTACCTATTTATCTATTTATTATGAGTTTTTTAATAAAATAAATTCTAATTAGCCAATAATTATTTAAATAATTTTTTTTTTATTAATTGATATAAAAAATAAAATATTTTCTCTAAAACTCTACCTCAAATTACCTTTTATTATGAGTTTTTCAATAAAAGAAAATATAATTAGATAATGATATATTTAAAGAAAATAAAATAATTTCTATAAAACTCTAATACAAATTACCTATTTTATTTTCAATAAAACTCTATTACATTAGACAATGATATGCTTAAAGAGTTTTTATAAAATTCTAACACAAATTACCTGTTTATATATTTATTATGAGTTTTTTAAGAAAAAAAAATCTAATTAGAAAAGAATTATTAATATAAACAAATATTTATTAATTGATATAAAAATAGGTTTTGAAAGAGTTTTTATAAAACTCTAACACAAATTACCTATTTAACTATTTATTTGATTTTTTTAAGAAAAAAAAAATGTAATTAGACAAGAATTATTAATATAAAAAAATATTTATTAATTGATATAAAAATAGTTTTTAAAAGAGTTTATATAAAACTTTAACACAAATTACCTATTTATCTATTTATTATGTGTTTTTAATAAAAGAAAATCTAATTAGATAAAAATTATTAATATAAAAAATATTTATTAATTGATATAAAAAATTAAATAATTTTTCTAAAACTCTACCACAAATTACCTTTTATAATGACTTTTTTAATTGATATAAAATGAATTAAAATAAAAGAGTTTCTATAAATAAAATGAATTAAAATATAGAATTTTAAATCATTATTAAAACAACTAAAAAATAGGTAAAATAGGTAATAGTTAAATAAAATAATTTACCAAATAGTAAAATAAGTTACAATAATTCATTACGTACATTTCACATGTCTTTTTCTAGTGTGTGTGTGTGTATATATATATATATATATATATATATAGTAGTGATCTCTTACTTTCTATGGAGTAAGAAAATTCTTCCGGACTTTCTACAATAACCATGGTCACATTCCAAACTCGCTTATATGCTTTCCTATTAATACAAAACCACTATCATTATTTCTAGTTTTCAAATTTAATATTTGTCAATACAATTAATTATAACAATAAAAGGTAAGTACTAAAAAAATAAAAATAATGATAGTATAATAATAGCAGTATTAAAGAAAATATTAAGAAAAACGACTAATTTACAAAAAAAAAATCTAAAATTTCATAGAATAATAACATGTTTTGTCGTAAATCTCCTCTTTAACTCAATAAATTTTTGTTATTATAGAAAAACTAGAAAAAATATATTATGATGACAGATGAGTAATTGGGATGTGTTTACAACTAGTTAGAATTTGTGACAAAGAATTAGAGAAAAATAGATTGAATTTCTAATATTTAAATAGCATGCATTTAGGGAGGTATACAATAATTTAAATTGGAATCTATTAATTTTTTTTTATGAATGAAGTGTAGTGCAAATCACATATTACATTAAGTTGATCAAGTAGATAAAAAAATAGAGATTTTATTCTTAATTTTTTATTATTTTTTAGTCGATATTTCATTGTTTTGTATGTCAATAGTATAGTTTTTAATTTCTTTTTTACACTCAAATAGACAATGTCAACTATAATATCAAGTTATGGATACAATTTTCTAACACTTATAAAAATTTTTTATAGAAAAAAAAATTCCAATTAATGGTGAGACGTGATTTTGAGAGCTGAAGATATTTCTATTTTTTTTTTTAGTACTTACCTTTTATTGTTATATTTAATTGTATTGGTAATTATTAAATTTGAAAACTAGATATATATATATATATATATATATATATATAGGAACTAGAGGAGAAAGATATTTTAAAGGGTAATTTTGTTCTGAAAGTTCATGTTTTAAAGTTCCATAAGAGTAGGAAAGACATATTAATTACTACTTTCATGATTGGTATTTCAACCAATTAGAATTGGGACGGTCTCTCTTAGCACTTCGTATTATTTTTCCATAATTATTCTTTAACTTTTGTTAAAAAATTAATTTTTTTGTCCCATATTAGATGCTTTAAGGAGTAAAATTTTGTAAGGAACCTATAATTATTGCATTGTCTCATTTTTAAATTTTTTTTTTCTCTCATAGTTTTATTTAAAAATTACTAAGTTGTTCTTTCAAGTTTAAATATATAAACAATCAAGTTTGATTTTTTATAAAAAGATGTGAAATATGTTTTTTGAACAAGTAAAGTAAATATGTATTTTTAGACAATTCAAAAAAGGGACAGATTGAGTAGTTTAATTTAAAAGAACAACTTAATAATCTCAATAAGAAAGAAAGAAGAATGATTGAAATTTTTTTTTTTCCTTCTCGGGGTAAGGTAGAGCAGAGATACAACTAAGGTATAGCTTTTGATGATTCTTTAAATATATTATTGCATTATTAAGAATTTAATATTATATTTGTGATTTATTTTATTATATTTTCTTTTACGATAATGATACAATATTTTATTACCTTATTTTATTGATTTGTTGCACTTTAGTTTCAAAAAAAAAAATTCAATATAATTAATGTGCCTAAAATATAAATTCTTAGCTACTTGGAACCCACTCTTCCTATTCACACGCGTCCATTGCGCTGCTTCCATATATTTCCATCTGCGCGCACACACACACACACTCACATCCACCTTCTTCACTAGCCTCTCTCTCAAATCTTGCGGGAGAAATCAGAAGCTAAACACAAATGGCGACCATCATGACCACAACCCTAACTTCTCTCTCTTCAAAGCCCAAGACTTGTTTCTTGGAAACCCACCAATCGTCTTTCCACGGGGTTCCCATTTCGTCCTCAAATCGTCTCCAACCCATCAAATCAACCCCCCAAAACAAGCCCATCTCCGTCTCTGCTTCAACTCCACCCTATGATCTCAACTCATTCAAATTTGATCCCATTAAAGAATCCATTGTTTCGCGCGAAATGACTCGCCGGTACATGACGGACATGATCACCTACGCCGATACCGACGTCGTCGTCGTCGGCGCTGGCTCTGCTGGTCTTTCCTGTGCTTATGAGCTCAGCAAGAACCCATCTGTACAGGTAAAATAATTTTTACAATATATACAATTATTTTTACATTCTTTAGTAATTATTTTTTGTCAAAAGTACATGATGGTTAATTTAACTAAATATAACAAAAAAAAAAAAAAATTTACAAAAGACATTTGATAAACAAGAAATTTTAGAATTTGTCTTGATTTAATAATTAATTTTTTTTTTGGAATTTAATTCAAGATGTTTCGAACCATTGATTTGTTGGTGTATGATTTGCTTTTGGATCTATTCTTAGACTACTTTTAATAGGAGGTTCTGACCTTTTGGCTTATCATACCATCTGTTGGCCTTTTTGGTACTTGTACATGCTTATGGGAATATGTGGTTTCAAACATTTAACATCCTCTGTATGCGCGCTCAACTTTCTTTAATACCTTGGGTCGAGAACATCAGACAATAAATCAATTGCAGGGAAAAAAAAAAAATAGAAAATATAAAATATGACAGATGAGTTTAAAACTTCTATCTGCATGTCTGAAGAAACCAAATTAATTTTCAGCTGTTTCTTTTCTTCCCATTGTTTATTCTAAATTGTTATGATTCTTGGTAACTAGATTTTTTAAAATTTTTTAGATCCCATTGGTAATTCGATTTTCGATTGCTCTTTCACAAGCACAAAAAACCATTTTAGTGGACCATTTTAGTTTACATTGTAACAAAATTTAGTTTTTTGATGCTACCTTCTTTTGTTTTTTTTCTTCTGATTTGATCATTTGAAATGTGGAGTGAATTTTTATTATTATTAGAGGATGGAAGTACGAAATTGTATGACCTGGTTGCCAAACATGGACTCTTCAAGAACTTCAGACAATAAATAAATTGCACAAAATATATAATAGTAATAGAAAATCTGACAGATACAAGTTTAAAACTTTACACACAATTGGGTATTTCTAAATTGTGTGACCTGAACGTTTACATTGTAACACAATTGAGTTTTGTGAAGTTACCTTCTATGGGTTTTTTCTAAGGTGATCGGATGGGATTACAATGTTTTGAGTGTCGTCTTTATATTCATTTTTTTCTTTGACATGTTCTTTCACACAGGTAGCAATCATTGAGCAATCAGTGAGCCCCGGGGGTGGTGCGTGGCTAGGTGGACAGCTCTTTTCGGCTATGGTTGTTCGGAAACCAGCTCATCTCTT
Organism: Cornus florida; assembly: GCF_030987335.1. NCBI lineage: Eukaryota > Viridiplantae > Streptophyta > Magnoliopsida > Cornales > Cornaceae > Cornus > Cornus florida. Next base: position 67,752,180 of record NW_026775578.1, read on the forward strand.
CCTTAATGAGCTTGGCATTGATTATGATGAGGCAGACGACTATGTTGTCATCAAACACGCGGCATTGTTTACGTCAACTATCATGAGTAAGCTGTTGGCCAGGCCAAACGTGAAGCTCTTTAATGCTGTTGCGGCTGAGGACCTGATAGTAAAGGGAGGGAGAGTGGGTGGTGTGGTGACCAATTGGGCTTTGGTGTCCATGAACCATGATACACAGTCGTGCATGGACCCAAATGTGATGGAGGCTAAAGTGGTGGTGAGCTCGTGTGGACACGACGGGCCATTTGGGGCCGCCGGAGTCAAGAGGCTTAAGAGTATTGGGATGATTGATAGCGTGCCGGGGATGAAGGCCCTTGACATGAACACAGCTGAGGATGCGATTGTGAGGCTCACAAGGGAGATCGTTCCGGGGATGATTGTTACGGGAATGGAAGTTGCAGAAATTGATGGATCTCCCAGGATGGTAATTCTTTTTCTTATATTGATTTGTATAGGCTTCAATCATACACCGTATTCATTTTATGAGTGGGAAGTCAATATCAAACCAAACAATATTTTGTGACGAAATTGATTAATTGTAGTAATACTGTGTATTTTTTTTTTTTTTTTTGGGTACAGGGACCTACATTTGGGGCGATGATGATATCAGGACAGAAGGCAGCCCACTTGGCATTGAAGGCACTAGGACAACCTAATGCACTAGATGGAACATATGTTGGGAGCATTCATCCAGAGCTGATTTTAGCAGCTGTTGATGCCACTGAGATTGCAGATGCTTAGGTGAGGTAATATGAAGTCAAATGAGACCCAAATAAAATCTAGAAACGCGTTGGTGCCTAGTGATGATAGTATGGCAAGTTAAGTTTTTGTGAATGGTAGGGGTGTGTACCCTTTTATATTTTCTTCAATCTGTTTGGAACTTTGATGTGGAAATGGCAGTGTTTAGTTCCTTTTGTCCTTCCCTGTTCTTTTTTTCTTTTTCTTTTTTTTTTTTTTTTGTTTCCTTCACACACTAAATTATATTTTGGTGACCAAAATTAAACATAATTACTTTATAATGACTTTAAACTCAAGAAAAGGTGAATAGTGACCAATGCTAAAACTTAATTGATATTTAGTGACCATTAGATGATTTATTACCTAAATAACATTCTTATAATATATTATTGTGTAAGTGGATAAATTTACCCTCACATTAACCTAAATAAACACTTACTTAAATTGATTAACAAAAGATAGATTATTAGGGTGAGTCTCTGACGAGAAGGCCTAAGAGGTTAGACGAAAATTGTAAATTTTCTTCTTATTCATTATTTTCAAGGTATAGTTACAATTTTGCCTAGAATCATTCAGAAAAGAAATATTAAAGCAACAAAGTGAGAAGGGACTTGACTCTATAAATATTCTATTCACTTTCAATAGTTACATACGAGTCTATAGAACATAGAAAAGCCGAATGTCTGTGACGTGTACATGTTGGATGAACCAAATCCTCATTGAATTTTATTTTTCCATTAGGGGCTCGTACATGTTTTGCAGTACCTCCTGTGAATACTCCGCATTGAATTTTATTTTTCCATTAGGGGCTCGTACATGTTTTGCAGTACCTCCTGTGAATACTCCGCCAGTATGCCCAATTCGACCAGGTCGTCGGAATTCATGGATCACTCGGTTCGAGAAATAAAAATAAGAGGATCGAACCATTTCTTCTGACTCTTTTTCAAATTTGATAAATGTTGGTTGATCCTATATTTCATTATTGGTCTATGATTCAGAGTATCCTTTCTTATTTGATCCCTTTGAATTCCATATTCTTATTTGATCCCTTTGAATTCCATATTCGAAGTTGCGATCGGTTCAAAGGCAAAAAGAAACTGTTGGATTAGAGAGAGAGAGAGTAGGAGGATGAATTCATTATTATTTGTACTGGATAGCAATTTTGTCATTTAAAATTTAAAAATCTTTAAGTATTTTTGACCAAATTATTCTCAAATGGTTACTTAATATCAATTAAGTTTTAACATTAGTCATTATTCACCTTTTCTTGATTTTAGGATTACTATAAAGCAATTATATTTAATTTTGGTCACCAAAATATAATTTTTCTTTCTGAATGAATTTCTTGTTACATGGTTAATTAAATAATATTATCCATGTTTTCAGTCCATTTTGAAAACTGTTACATTTGCTTTTGATTTGTACAAAAATGGTTATTTATTTATTTGGTTTTAACAGACCCCACAAACAATGACCTAACCCAGAGGCGGAGGGTGTGGGGGTCAGGCCCCAAATTTTTAGCAAATTTTAGTACTATACTAAATTATATGTATTAATAGTCATTTTTTTTATATAAAAATTAAATTGGTCCCTCTAAAATTTTTGTAAAATTTATTTATGGTACTAAATTATAGGTATTAACTTATTAATGGTAATTTTTTAATAAACTAAAGTTCTTCTTCAAAATTTTTGAAAAACCCTATTTATGGAACTAAATTATAGTTACTTATGGTGATTTTTATATAAAACTTAAAGCTTGTCTCTCCCAAATTATAAAACAACATCTATTTTACGGTTTACCTGGTTTCTGAATGAAATTACTTATAACCTTTCAAATTTGAATAAACATCTTGTTTCAAAATATAGTAAAAAAAAAAAAAAAATCATTATTATAGTTATTAATGGTGATTTTTTATATAAAAATAATTCTAAAAAAATTTCTATTTATGGTTTACCTTGTGATTGTTGAATGTGGTTTGTGAATGAACCTTTTTTTTTGATAGACATAATTTGTGAATAAAATTACTTATAAACCCTTCAAATTTCAATAAATGCTTTAATAAATTCAAAATATAGTAAAATAAATAATAATAATAATAATAATAATAATAATCCTTATTTTAATAATAATAATAATAATTCTTATTGTAACATACTTTATTTATACACAGTGTCACACATATATATATTAAAAAAATTAGAGGGAAGAAAAAAAGTACAGTTGACCTTAATTTGCTCTATTTTTCTGTTCATATCATCTTACAAGTATTTTATATTATTTTTAAATTTGATTTTATATTAATTAATTTGACCTCCCAAATATTTTTTCCTGTCTTCGCCGTGACTAACCTCCACTATTGATCATAGTCCAAAAGTTCAAAACCAAACACCCCGCTTTTGTAACCGCATGTGTTTATATGCTTGAGTGCATGCTGTTCTTAGACGCTTACCACATCCATTTATTTTTTTAAATTTTTTTGACCTGTCCTATTTCCTTCCAGTTTCTTCTCTACCATAATTTCTTCAATTGCTTCACTTTCTTCAGTTTTCAATTATGCATGTTATATAACTTATTGTTGAGTTCTTTGTTCTATTTTTTTATTTAATATTAAATAACCGGTTAATATAGGATAATAGGATTCATGATGTCTGGCTTTATTTAATGGTTTTTTTATGTGTACCATATAAAGTAATTTTTTTATATTTTGTCCACCATCCGCTACCTGTTTAATGATTATTTCATGACCAATTAACCAAAGTGTGGCATATCTATTGTTTCTTTTTCTTTCTAAATTCTTATTATTTTTTGCCTTTTGTCACCTCGAAGAATGTTCTATCACCTTAGACATGAAATTGTAAAGACAACAATTTCATTAATTACACGTAAATAAATGTATTAATTTTGTGTCGATTTTATTTTATTTTTTGCTTGTATGTCAGCAAATGATTGATGGAAACCTTACAACATAATTTGTGAATGGTAGAGGATTTATAATTTGTGAATTGTAAACAAAGTAACATTGAAGAAGATCACTCCTGACCATGAAACTTAGCAAAGGGATACTGAAGAAGACCACTCCTGACAAAGAAACATTGGAACCAAATTTGCAACTTATTTTATTTGTTGTTGTTTTCAATATTTTTGTATTTTGCAACTTGTCCGAAAAGGAGCTTGAATTCTAAGGTTACCCCCACCAATTTGATGGAAAGTCGCACAACTAGGCAACACGTGAGAATTAAGGACGACTTTACATAGGGATGGGGAAGGTGAAATTCTAACGTTTTCTAGATTTATGCGAAGATTATGGAGTGTTGAGAGAGTTGGAAAGATTTGAAAATGTGAGGAGCTTGTGAATATACTAGTATAGTGTAAACTGTAAAGAATTCTGGATGATGTTTGAGTAGAAAGTTCTATACCATATATGTGAATCATGGATTATAATGCATCATAACCATGGATTAGATGGAGGGAAATGCATATAAATAGGTGAATAATTTGCACCTAACAAATTTCAATAGAGGGTGGTACAAATCTAGACGAATTAGACAAAACGAATCAGTATCCATATCCACCTTTTATATGTTGACTGCAAAAAGTATCAATTAAAACTTATACTCAAATTTTTTCCAACTTAATATCTCACCAACTTCAACTAAGTTCTATAAGTACTTTAGCTGCAAATGAACCGAGCCAAATGAGATTAGGTTAAAAACCCACAATACAAAACATCCTCTTTCTTAAAGACAAAACATCCTCTTCCACAAAAACTCTTTGTCACCTCAAAGAGGTCTTTTTTTAATATCACATTCAGTTTGACTCTTTGTCACCCAAAGACATTCAGACAGTCACTTCCCCTAATGGTATTTACAAATCGCATGCGCTATTGTGACCGAGGATTTTTCTATTATGTACAACAAAATACATGCTTTCTGTAATTTTAAAGCTATCAAATGCTAAAATGTTCTATTTTGAATGGTTACACATTACTTCTACGACATGATCATCAATTCTGGTCTGGTTTAGGTTCCGGATATTTGCCAGTGTCCAATTTGTCAAAATCACAATAATGACACAACTAGAAAAAATATTTTATATTATGCCATGTTCTTTTATTTTTTATTTTAAGAGTTGAATGAGTCAATGACATTTCACTTTAACTACAAGAAAAACCACTATTTACGACACAACAAAGACGAGGTGCCCCTATAATGCGCCGTTTTACGCAAAGTATCCAGTCTGTCAATGAGTTTGGAATCAGTTTCCGAGCTGTTCCTAAATTGCTTAGCAGTTACAGTTTTATCTTCTTTCTTTCTGTTTTTTTTGGTAAATAATATATCACCTTTTTGTATCTATGAATTCATGCATGTTTTTGGCATTGCCAGAATGGAGACTCATCTATTTAAACAGTCCTTGCTAGATGCTAGAAAATTTAGTTATTTTTGTTGTTTGAGATTCCAATTGTGATTTAAATTCTCTCTCCTCTTCTTCTTTTTCTTTTTTTTTTCAATCATCGTTTTCAAAGATGGATATTGGACTGTTGCTTGTCCTTTTGTAGTTTCTTCAATAGCTGATGTAGTTTCTTATGCCTAACATAAATGAGTTTGGAATTAGTTTCCGAAAAATACTGCATTCTGTTTAAATAGTAGCATTATTGCATTTTCAATTGATGATTAATGTTCAGTGTTTTCTTGCCTTCGAATGACTGTTCTGGTTCTGTTTGAAAGAAATCCCCGACCAGATTCTATATTTACCCAACGATTATTTTTTTTATTTTTATTTTTTTCAGTTATGGTCAAAACTTAGCTATGTCCTCATGAACAAGTTCAAAGATCAGAGAGTGTACTGGTCATTTTTACACCAACTAATCAAGACTCAAGAGCGAGAGTTAAAGAGATCTACAAGTTTCTTCTTAAATACTACATCATCTTCCTTTGTTTCTCTGAATTCTAATTTCTTAGAAAGAGAAACTATATATATAGTGAGATAAACTATAAGGAGAGAAAGTACAGAGAGAGAATGAGATTACTGCTTTTACTTCACATCAATGGTGTCTGGGTGTCTTTCATCTTGGGCTTATTTTTGTTCATACTTTGTGCTTACCAAGAGTAGGTTTTTATTTACCTTCCTATAATGTATGCTATATTGGTATATTCTGTGTTTGTACTTTGTAGCTTTTTTTTTTATTTTTTATTATTATTTATTTTTTATGTTATTGAGTTAGTATATAGTTATTAGGTATTAATATTATGATTTTATGCTATCATTAATAAAGTATATTAATTTAAAAGTGTTAAAATCAAGTTTTCAAATATTTTATCCCCTTTGATATTTATAATTTCGGTAATTCAAAATTCTCGAATGACAAAAAAAGAAAAAGTTGTTTGGTTTGGGTAGAGTCGGGGAAAAAAGAAGAAGGCGTGTGTCTTTAAACATATTTTACTTCTTTTATAATACTTTTCTTTTAGGCAGTTTAGGAATGGCATTGATATTGTCTTTTCACCATAAAAGGTTGGAATTATAGTTATTTATTTTTACAAGGTAAAAAGGGTTGGAAGTTAGATTAGTATATGTAGAGAGTTTAAGCCTGTCACTTCAAAATTCACTGAAAGTACTAATCCATTGGGCTACCGAGGGATTTGCCCGAAATTATAGTTATTAAAATTTGCTATATGATTTTTTTAGTGGTTTCCCATATTGGAATTATAGTTATTAACATTTGCAATACGATACACTCCTACCAGTGTATGTACTTAGGGTTCCATCTACTTTTTATAACTTTGTTATATGGTTGTCTTTTCAATTTATAAATTTCGTGTGGTGGTTGGTATATATTTCTGTTCGTCCAATGTTTAAAGTTGTTAAACTATATTAATCTATTAAATCAAATCATTTAATTAAACAATTTGTACATACCATAAACTCTAGATGAATTTCTACACATAACTACTTTGTTAGCAAAGGAAACAAAACTTAAGACAATGCATTGCAATTGAGGTAAGTGCTCGTCAATAAGCCTTCCCGCCATAAACTTGTAAGCCTCTTGTGTCGGATAAACTCCATCCAGAGGATTTGTTTGGGTCCACACAGACTGGAACAGTTGGGCCCTACCCATCTTCTTATAGGGTTGGGTTGGGCCGGGCAAATGTTGGAAAGCCAATCTTTTTTTTATTTAACGACACTCATTGTATACAATTGCATCGTCGTGACCTTAGCAGAGGTTGGAAGGTTTTATTTGTTACAACACGGTACTATTGCAACACTATCCCTTGTTGGGTGTCAGTTTCCTTGTCAGTGTTGCAATAGTTGCATCGAGGAATAAATAAAAATATGTCTCTTTACTATGTCAATTCATTATTGTGCCATATTGGTGATGAAGATATGTTTATCTTGGAGGGTACAACTATTTCACTTGTACTGTACCTATAAGTATTGGAATGGAGTCCAGTAGCCATAAAATACAAGATAAAACCAAAATGTCATATGGGAGCAGTTCTCAAGAGTATAAATTTGCCCACAAATAGGAATTATTTAGGTTTCTCCTATTTGTTCACGGAAAATAAGATGTGTTAATATTTTCCTGTTAAAAAAGGAAGAAAAATATCTCCGAGCCATGACGATGTTCACAAATTTATAAAAATTTCTCCGAGCCTTGACAATATATGGTAGAGTATATACCCCCTCTGTCCCATAAGAAGTGTCACTTTTGGGGAACCGTGACTCTCACAGATTGAACTGTCACGGTTCCCCAAAAGCGACACTTTTTTTTAGGACGAATGTAGTATTTTTTAAATGAATAGAGCGAAGGGCCCACAAAACATGGCCCTTGAAACTCTACTCGGTACTCCAAATTTGGAGGTCGTAGTGGAAATAATGACGTGAGGTCCACCAAGTGGAGTTCCCCACAATAGCGCTTTTCATTCTCCACTGTTTGTAGAATTCTCTATTTCACTTGATGATATGGATACTTTAATAAAAAAAATATGAGAGAAAATTCATATGGCTAGCCCATTCATATGAAATTTAGTCTAGGATGGTGATGATGACAATGATGACTTATTTACCAAACGAGTTTGAAATTGTTGGATAAAATAGTCTAATATCATTCCTCACAATCCTTCTGGTTGGGAGTATCGAATCGATGACTTGGATTTAGAATTGGAGTAAATTTAGTTCAAATGGAACAACATTAAGTGTTCTTGTTTATCAAGATATTGATCCCTAAAACAATTGAGAATAGATAACAAATGTTACTTTGGGCCATATAGCATAAAATAAGAGTTCAAGGATAGTAGAGAGGGAAGGGAAAGAAAAATTGGAAAGGGTGGATTATTAAGTGACCAATCACTAACACTTAAGAACCAATGTTATCAACCGGTCCAATGGCTTACTCTAATATTCTTGTACATATGGATAATTGTCGTCATGAATAATTGAGTCAAGTCTTGATACATCTAAAAGAGGATAAGACACATTAACATTATCTTCAAAAGTCATGAGAACCTTTAGGTGGTGCTTTAAGTACAACATAATAACTTGAAGTTTATTTATCCCTGGAATAAAACACTTGCTTAGCCTGTGATGAAAGGATAAATGGATATCTTGAAAATTGACTTTGACCTTCATGAAGGTTCACTAAAGTAAATCCATTATCAACTTTGATGCCATTTATAATGTTTTCCCAATCACACTGAAATAATGGAACTTCAAATGTGTAGTAGTTCAACAAAATAATATCTTTAGAACACTATAGTAAGATATTTTTTGAACAACTTGATTTGAATCTATTACATTGGATCGGTGTATAGTTTTAGCTTCAATGGTTGTCACACCCCAAATCCATAGGATCTGAGTCATGAACCGAAAAGGATATAGATCGGCTTTTACTCAAGCTCCTAAGTCAAGTCGGGGGTAAAACGACCATTCCAAGACAATGAAGTAGGGTGAGTTTACTCAAAATGAGTTAAATAGGGGTTAACTTAAGTCATCTTAAACATCTAAAACCATTCCAAAGGTTCTGGTTGTGAGACTAATGGTTTTCCTACAAATAGGCATCACCGGTTTAAGAAATTTTCTCACCAGCCGATACTAAAAAGGGCATAACTTCTTCGATGGTTGGAATTATAGGATGGGAGTAGTAGAATTGGAAAGCTAACTTAAAACTTTTAAATTGAGTTCAAATTTGACCCTTTTTGGATTAAAAATGAATGAGATATGGTCAATTGAAGTTGGATCAAAATTGCTAGTGAGCAGGAATTTCAGTTGGCTAAAATTGGAGTTTTAGCCAGCTGAAACTTGAGTTTTAGCTAGTTAAAAACTGAGTTTTAGTCGGTTAAAAACTTGCATTAGCCGACTAAAACTCCTAGGAGTGAGACCCTAAGGGTTTCAACCTCTGAAATGAACTTTCAACAACTTGAAAGTCAGGGTTAGTCGGTTGAAAGTACCTGAATGTGTAAAAACAACCCTATTTCAGTATTTATGGCATTGGGCACCTCTTTGGTACCAAGTATGACCATGGCTTATGTCCAAAACGTATCCAAACAAACCCACAAACACAATTCATGGCTAAACAAAGAAAATCATGACAATGCATCACATAATTGGCTACCATGGCCTCATTTACATCAAGTTTACATATCTTCAATACAACTTTATATATATATATATAAATACATATGCTCCAAAGTGAGTTGAGAACTATAACATACAAGCTAAGTTATACATGCCCAAAATATACAAGGTATTCCAAAATGATTATAGATATACCAAGACTTTGTATCACTATTAATATAGAGCGACTTAACAAAATGGAGCATAGTATTTGTTAAAATGAAATTCAAACACTCAAAGCATTTGGTTTATAAATTGAGATGCCAACATATCATGTTTTTTTAATCAAATTCATTCAAAATGTAGGATTTAACTAAGTATTATGAAACATTTAGTGTAGCAACCCGAACCTAGAGGTCCAAACCGTTAACTGGGTCCTTACCCGAACCCGAGGTCAGTTAATGTGATACCCCCAGATTTCCGGATGCGGGTTGGCCAGGCCCATGCCCGATTACCCGAGAATATCAAACCAATTAGCAATAATCGAACACAGAATAATTATATCAAAAGAGATAAATAAAATTTGCTGAAATGAAAACTAAAAGAGTAATCCAATATTTGAAAACCTCAGAATAAATAACTCTATTGAAAAATAAGATATTTCAGATACAACTGATTCACCACGAACACATATTGTTCTCTAACTTATACAACTTGGGAATCCATCCAGTGGACCCCTAAAATAACCCACTGAACTCAAAAGACTGGAAACAAAACCCAAGTCTAAACACAAAATATATTCCAATGTCATCGGTGGAGTGAACAACTATATCTGCTTAGCATGATTAAGCTCTGCAGCCTGGAACTGACGAACACCTGTAAAAAATAATAGAAGAGTGGGTCAGGCCCCCGAGCAAGTTCTAATCTAGCTGCAATCCATACAGTGACCCGATACGCAGATACACCGTAGATACCTCACAATATCTATCTAGTCCATACATATATATATCCACACTATGGGACATTCACTGAACTACAATAGGGGTCTCAACCTGAATAGAAGGTAACATGCGAAAACGCACCCAAAGGTGGGCATGAGTACCTAGACCTAACAGGGTACACCTTAACCTACTATAGCTAGCTACGCATCCACTGCATATACGCGTCCTAACCAACAAGTCTGAGACTCAAGCTCATCTCGTGGTACCATAACCATATATTTAAAGTCCATTCAAATCCATCCATAGGAACTCCAATAAATCGTTCAGCTTATTCAGCTGCACAGACTTATATAAGAGATCCAGTAAGTCGTTCAGTTTATTCAACTGCACAGACTTAAATATAAGGAGAATTATGTTTTTATAATTCGTACCCTTCTTCCCAAAATCAGTAGGACTGAGTATTTTGAATCAGTCTGTCCCTAGTATGTCACCGTCCCATACCGGTACATACAAACCACAAAATCCATATAATTGATAGAATAGGCAAAGCTGTTCACCAATTAAAATCCATAAGGTAGGAATTAGCATTTTGAGCTAAACCATACCTAGTATGCCACCGTCCCATACCGGTGCATACAATCCTCCATATCCATGTAAATTACAACATTCAAATGATAAGCAAGTAATTTACAATGCAAAACCAAACCCAGATAATTGACAGAATTTTAATGTGAGAATTCAGCAATTAAAATCCAATACATAATTCCAAATAATTGGCCAAATTTCATATAAGAATTCAGTAATTATAATCCAATATATGATTCCAAATAATTGACCGAATTAAGTATAAGAATTCAGCAATTATGTTCCAATACATAATTCCAGGTAAATTACAAGGCATAAATAATAAGTACGTAATTTATAGTCCAAAACCAACTATCCATATCATTGTAGAATAGTATTTAGTATTTCAGCAACGTAAAACCAAGCGTTAATCCATGTAAAGTTTAATATTCCAACAACCACCTCCAAAACCATAATCCAACTCCAAGCCAAAATCCAGTTAATTGCTTAACCGTGTGTATATTACCTCAATTAAATCCTACAATACCATTCCGTTCAAAACCATGCAAACTACAGATTTACAACAGAGTAGTTTAGCAACCAAAATCTAAAACATGCATAGGACCAGCTCTGTTCACTAGAAGACCCTAATATGCATTTAAAACAAGTTTTAAATTCATGCTATACTAATTAAATCACTAATTTAGAATTAGGTAATTTAAATCTTTTCCATCCGTTAATCGCATGCAAATAGGTTTAATTCCGTATTATGCATTCTACTTGTCTACCTGTATAAACCATGCACTGAGAACCATTAAGAACACCCAAGTGACATGTTAAACACCTCAGTTTACTTCCAACTCAGTCCCAGACTCACAACCCTCCAACAGTAACAGGTAATTCGTAATAAAAAAAAATCAAAAATGAAATTCCAAGAGAGCCTGCTCAATTTTTGGAAAGAGCAGGCTCTTTTAGAGCCTTGAGCCGGCTCCATTACTTCATGGAGCCGGCTCTTTACCTAGAAAAGATGAGGGAGCCGGCTCCCTCATTCCATGGAGCGGGCTCTTTCCCCTTCTAAGAGCCGTCTCCAACCTCTGCAATTCCTGCGACTCTCTGCTTTGCTTCCGGTCACTTTCCACCTTTACCAGCCTTTCTATTTGGCTTTAAAACAAATCCTAATAGTCTTAATAACACCCAATAGCATCTCAATGGTTTGTTTACAGTTCGTTGGAATCAATTACAGAGATTGGACTTTCAACAGTTTTAATAGGCATACAGAACCAACACTGAACCCAGATTTGCAACTACTGTAACAGAGTTATTTTAACACATATAGATTATCAAAATATCATATAATAAACATGTATTCTCAGTTAACGATGAATTAAACCCTAGAGAACATCTAGGTGCACAGAACACAGGTCATGGGAAAGAGGAAGAAAAGAACTCGCCTTTACAATTTTGGATGAAACCATGTCGCCGTCTTTCTAAGTTTTTTCGGCGATCTCGACTGCCGTCAAGGACTCTCCTACTCCGGTTCTAACCCTCGAATAGCCCTCAACCATCATCTTTGATCCAGCCCAAATCCCTTATGCCAAAACCTTCATCCCCTTCTCTTTAAACTCTCTGTTTTTCTCTCTAACTTATAGGTACGTGCAAAGAGTTTTGCTAACCCTAATAGACCACTCTATTCTCTATATATATGCTAGAACAGAACCCCGTCCATATATAATTAGAGTAAAACCCTAATTAAATCCTAGTCGGCCCATAGAGCAACCTAGGTTACAATACTCAGCCGCCTATACTTGAATTGCTATCAAAACTATAATTGAACTTAAATAAACTAACTTAATTTTAATTAAACTAAATAAAGAATAACACAATTAATTAAAATAAACAAACAAATAAAGAATTACACCCTTAATTAAAATAAACAAACAATTAAAAAATAACACAATGAATTAAAATAAACAAACAATTGGACACATAAGCATATAGATACAAAATCAATTTAAAATGCAGAAAAATAAAATTTAAATTCCATTTTTATCCCTTTTGAAATTAGGGGTATTACAGTTAAGTCCATCCACATCACTTCTAGTGTCAAAACATCACCATTGTACCTTAATTATACTTTAAAAAGGTTTCGGATAACATCCTAAGGCTTAGAATAATTCAAGAACAATGGAGGAACAAGGATGCACAAGCAGCTCCATTTCGGTCGACCAAAATGGAGTTTCGGTCGGCCAAAATGGCCTCTGAAGTGTCCTTGCTCCGGTCGACCGAAATGGTCATTTCAGTCGGCTGAAATGAAAAGTCCCAAGACTTGAAAAAGGATTGGTCGGCCGAAGTGCCATTTCGTCCGATCGAAATGGCTCTGATGAGCCCTGGACCTGATACTGAACAGCTGGACATGTAGAAATGAATAAAAGTTGTAATGGAAACTTTGAAAAATGATCTAAACTTGTTCCAAAACACTCTGAAATCTAACATACTACATTCATGGATAAAAACATCAACAATTGATCACATTACAATATCATTCCCCATTTAATTTCAAAGATGACAACATAGTCTCTACCATTAGCCAAATTTACATCAAAACAATGTCTAAAGTTTAAGATTATATTACATAGCCTTAGTAAATGAACTTAATAAATTTTAAGATATTGTTTTACAAAGGATGGCCTCAAAACATAAAAGATAGCAAAAGTGAACTTCTAGCTCATTTTAAACTTGTGGTGGATTGTCATCCGCCACCTCCTTGCTGTGTCCTGTAAAATGTTAATATAAGGGGTGAGCAAATTGCTCAGTAGGTAGTGCTTAAGGCACACCTCTAGAGACCCTGTGAATCCAAACAATGGATAGAAACAAAGTAATTGGGGTCATGCTTTGCCGGGAATAAAATAGCCACATAATATCATCAATATATCCGAAATTATAGATGTAAATGCCATGGAATGGGATGCAATGTCATGCAATGTCACTCCTCGTTTCCAAAACTATTTTCATTTTCATTTCCAAAACGTTAGTGAAAACCATCCCACGGTGACCCCCTGGGGACACGATAGGAGGATTGGCTAATGTCCCTGACCCATGGTAACCCCGTGGCGTCATTTCGGGCTCAGATAGCTCAACCCCACTAAGAATATTTTCCTAATCCACTCTAGGCCTCACTAACACCACGGCCCTTCGGTAACCCCTAAGCGACCGGGTTTTTCATAAAACCTCATTTAAAAACATTCTTCCCCAAAATCCCATCTTTATTTCCTTTAAACATAATTGCCAATTTTTTTCCTAATATAGTGCAAGGATGATTCATGTTTTTCATGGCATTTAACATTTATCATTCTACAACTAAACTATACTCATGCCATTTAATGTGCTTTACAAGGGTTTCCAAAGAGTTATAATATTTCTCACATTTAACAATAATCTAGTAAGATAAGCAAGTAAAACATGAATTTCACAACATTCAAGCATGCTATTACATATATATCAATTGGAACACATATTCATGTGATTCATTTAAATCAATTTAATAATTTACAAGGAAATCAACTCAAATTAGCATGCTAAGTAGCAAATTATGAAGGTAATTCACAAAAGGAGTAAGAGATTTGTACATTAAGAACCCCTACCTTAAAGAAGATGAAAAACCCCCAATTTAAACCCTAGATTTCAAAATCCCTAGGATGCACCAAAATTGAAATTACTTGCATCAACTTGAAGATCTCGCCGCATTCTCTGTTTTGCTGCAAACGACACAAAAAATTCCAAATGGTTGGAAAGTAATTGAAGTTTGAAATCTTAAAGCAAAAAGAAAAAAAAAATGAAAGAGGAGAGTGAGAGAGATAGAGTGCCGGGAAAGGGGGAAGAAAGTGAGGCCAAACAAGGCCTCTTGGCCACTAATTTATTAAAGTGAAAAGTGGGACCACAAAATTCCATTTTTGACTTTTCCTATTTCTTTTTCCACCACACATACACATATAGCCACACCATAAGAAAACCATATAAAACTCATTAAAATAAAGTGAATGAATTGCAAATGAACCCTACCAAAACTCCCGTACACGACTATGCCGGTGGCAGGTCCCACACGGGACTTTTGGGCAAAAAGCTGAAAAATGCCGAAATGGCAACCGTTACATTTTCAGGAGTCCTAAACTCAATGGAATACCCCAACCAACTCTCTGACACAGCCGGCACACCCCACGGTGTTCGGCAGGCAAAACGTGAAAAGACGAAAATGCCTTTGCCAAAAACGAAAAATTCTAAAAAATGAAAAATGGCAAAAATTAGAAACATTACAATCTCTCTAACTTAAAAGGATTTCATCCCCGAAATCATACCTGTAGGAGAAAACAATGCTGGATACTTGGAGCGAACCTCCTGTTCAAGCTCCCAACTAGCCTCCTCGACTCCGTGGTGTCTCCAAAGAACTTTTACTAACAGTATCATCTTGTCTGATAAGCGCTGAAAAGTGCTCATTTAATTCTAAGACCTTATTCTATCTTATTTTAGTCTAATTTCACGTTATTCCCTTTTTAGGCACTTATCTCCAAAATAAGTCAATTCAGTTGAATTAGAGCATAAAAGATGCAATTTCAAGCTCAGTGGAAGAAAGGAGCAAAGTGGAAGCAAAGTGATGAAAAACAGCCTTTTTCGATTGATCGAACTCAAGCTTCGATCGATCTTACAGTGATCAATCCAACCATGCCATGATGGATCGATCCTTTTGTCCTTATCCTCAGCAAAATATCTTATTCGATCGATCCAACATTTCCTTCGATCGATTGAACCCCTTTGATCTTATTCTCACCTACCACTTTTGTCCTTTTTAAAAAAAATATCTCAACCTTGTCATTATCCAAAAGTACGCCGCCAAGGTTTGATCGATCTAAGCAACGTCATGATCGATCGAACTGCCTCAAGTTGCATGAAAAGTTAATTTTAAGCCAAATTAAATGTGTGCTCGTGGTGCAATCATTTGGAGGTCCTAGTGCACAAAGACTGATCATGGGTGTGACATTTGAGCTACCTATATAAGGATTTTGGCTATTTTGAGTAAAAGAGATTGGTTAGTTAGAGAGGCTTGGCTAGAGATTAGAGAGAAAATACATAAATTGGGAAAAGTTCTTCCTCTCATCTAGGGTTTTTACCAAGGAGGAAGATGAGCTCTACCATGGAGATAGCCCTTGAGGGTTGGATGACAGTATCAATGAGTGGCTAAACCATTTCTTGGGGCTAGAGATAGCCCAAAGCAAGCCTCCTAGATCTTGATGTTTTATAATTAATGGGGATTAGTGTTGTATTTCTTGTCTTGACTTTTGATATATATATATAAATCTTGTTTCTACAATGATTTGTGTAGCTTAATACTTCCAATTGATCATTTAATTCTATTCATATGTCTATGTATGCTAGAATAGATGTTCATGTATTTATCTCTAGATTTTGTGACATTGATGCATGTCTATGTGTGTTGATATTATGAATCTAGCGATGGTCAAGGCATAGTGCTTAAATGGAATACTCTTGTAGTTAATTTGTTGGTTCATACTTATTTCTTGATGGATTGTGCCACAACCATAGTTTAATTAGTTTAATTTTCATGTCACTAGTTTAGTTGTAGTGTAGTTGCCTTACTTTCTTAGAAATGTAGATAATCCATTCTTGTTGTTTGATGTTCCATACTTATGAATGTAAGTAGTATATTTCTCTAATTTGTTGAGTGTGCATTGATTGTGGGCTTATGGAAGGATTAATGGCTTAATTTGATATGTTGTGCTATTCACTAGATTGGCTAGACAATGTATGCTTACGTGGCTATCCATGCTAATATTTTAATCAATGGCACACACTTTCATTTACAACACATAATCCCCCTGATCCATCAAACATTGAATGTCTAGGAAAGTAATGCTTAGTGGTGAACTCTAAGTCCCAAGACCCTTCTCTTATACTCTCTACACCTTACTTTACTTTAATTGATTTGCATTACATTTATTTAGTTTACATTGTAGTTTAATTAACCAATCAAACCACCTTTGATCATTCAACCTACTAATCCTACATTGATTTCTAAGCAAAAATACACTCCATTTCCCTTAGGGCGATCTGTACTTATTCTAGCTACATCTATAGTTAGTAGTGGTAGTGGTATTTTATAAATTCAAACTTGGCCACATTACACTCTCATTGCAACTAGTGCTTAACACCCACCAAGTTTTGGCGCCGTTGTCGGGGATTTTGGCAACGTCGTATTTTGGAAATCGATTAGGAATTAGTACTCTTTTGATCTTATTTTTATTTTTATTTTACTTTGGTTCCTTATTGTGTTTGTTCTAAGATTGGCTAGGTGCATTGAGCCAAGTAAGTGAAGCAAAGGGAAATTCAAAAGCAAAAGAAGCAAGCCAAGCAAAGCTAAGTGAAAGCATAAAAAGCTAAAAATAAAAAATTGCAAAGCAAAGCAAGGCAAAGAAAAAAATTAAAAATCAATTGAAGTTGCTTAAGGACCCTTTGTGAGCTTTTCTAACTCTCCTTCTCTAGTTAAATCATCAGCCCGTGTGGAGGCAAGTCTTAAAATTCTTAGATAAATCGTGAGCTCGCGTGGAGGCAATTTACTTTTCTTGCATATTGTTCAAAGCATGGGAATACTTGTGGAGGTTTGTTGATTGATTTGTTGCGTAGGCGAAGTGATTGCTACTTGCTTGTTGCTAGTTGTTTGTTTGTGCATGCATGGTCGTAGATAATTGAATCCAACTCTTGCCCCACTTAATTTTCATCTTGAATCGGTTATTCGCGATCCTAGGGGAAGGGGTAGCTCTCATCACTCCATTTCATTAATGGAAGACATTAATGAGGACCATGTGGAGAACCTTGGTCACAAAGACCAACATGATATCCTCCACCCTAATGTGCATCATGACAACATTCAAGTACCATTAGGCATGCCAAGACCCTTCATTCCACAACAACAAGGCCATGTTCCATTGGGAATGCCTCATCCAATTTTTGTTCCACCACAACCTCCCATAGTTCAAGGAAATCATGGTGCTCGTGTAGTGTCACCAGTTGTGAATCCCCCTGTTGCTTTGGGAGATCACTATGTGCCAAATGAGTATAATGCACCGATATGCATTCAATTACCTTCATTTCGAGCATATCATTATGAAATTAAACCACAAACTATCCAAATGCTTCCCAATTATCATGGACTTCCAAGTGAAGAGCCTTGCAAACATTTAGATGAGTTTCTTGAAATGTGTTCCATCGTGAAATACATGGGCATGCTGGAAGAGGTTTTGCAGTTAAAACTCTTTCCTTTTACCTTTAAAGATAAAGCGAAATATTAGTTCAACAATCTAAGACCTTTCTCGATAACTACTTGGGCAGAAATGCAACAAGAGTTCTTGAAAAAGTAATATCCGGTTTCAAAGACCAATGCAATGAGAACCCCAATTCGAGAGTTTTCTTAAGAGGAATGGGAGATGTTTCACGAGGCATGGGAGTGCCTAAATGACTTGCTTAGGAAGTGTCCACATCACAACATTCCTAAATGGCAATTGGTCCAAATTTTTTTTTTTTTTTAAAAGTTTGTCGGACAATCATAAAGGAATGGTAGATGCTTCCATAGGTGGTTCATATCTTGATAGGCATAAGGACGATGTATGGCGTCTTTATGAGAGAATGAGTGAGAATTCAGTGTATCGATCCTTATCTTCCAAAAATGGTAGAATTCTAGGTGGAAGGAAGAATGTCAGCTTGTATCAAGTTGACAATTCCAATGACATAACCACCGAAGTGTAATGACCCGGTCATTTTCCTTCCTTTCCTTTTTCTCAGATTTTTACGGATTTTTTTTTTTTTTTTTTTTTTTTTTTTTTCCGTTGATCCTTTCTTTTTTGAGTTCGGTTTCTTGTCACTTAGTGTTATCTTGAGTGCTCGAGGATGGTTTCTGAGACTCTTTTCCTTGGTTTGACGACTTCCTTTGAGGACCGAGTCATTTTTCACATTTTCACTTTTTGACACTATTCACTCTCGTCTCTTTCTCGTTTGTCACTTTGTTGGCATAACCCCACTTTTTGCCCTCGGATTTGACTCCGGCTTTGCATGCATCTATAATATTTGATTTTCATGATATTTACATTTTTATTTTTGTAGAAAAAAAGTGTTAAATATTTACTTTTCTTGTAAAGGGCATTGATGTATAACTTTTTGATAATTTTCTTAACTTTTGGGGTTTTAGTGTAATTATGTAAAGTAATTATTTTTCATCTTAGGGACCATTTTGTAATTTAATTTGGAAGATATTTTCAAAAAGGACCTTTTTACAATTTCTGAAAAGTGTGACAAGTGTTACATTCTCATTGGTCCACTTGTTGGCATTTGTGTGGGGATACTTTGATGCCTTGGATGATGACATGTGGAGGGTGGAGATTGAACCACTTGTTGACTTAGGATAGGTGCACTTATTGGCTTGGATGGTTGACAAGTGTAGGCATAGGATTAAGCCCACAATGGATGCTTGGATGAGTGACAAGTGTATGCTCCAAATTAAGTCTTGCAATTATTTTTGGGTCACTTTGGGATTATGGTTTTAAAGAGTGATTTTTATGCAATTGACCAAGACTTGTGTGTATTGACTATGGTGTAGGATCACAAAGTGAGTGGATGATTTCTATTTCCTCCACTTACACTTTATCATATTGTATCATCATCTTCCTCACCACAAAACCTAGCCACCATTAGAGAAGCTTGATGCTTAGGCTTTGAAAGTAATTTTTGAGGCCCTTCCACTCACCTTAGACCATAAAGCTTGGAATACTTTTTATTCCCCTCATCCTCCTCTACATAACCCTTGAAGGGTTTGCCATTTTAAGTTGATTTGCCTTAGATTCAAGAGGAACAATCCTCTTGTGAGGTAGGGGGTGTTATAATTTAATTTTCTAAGTGGCTTTACTTGCTTTTGTATGAGATATAAGTTGTCTACATGTCTTTTATAAATTTGAGAAATTAATGATGTATCATAGTTTGCATATAACTCATTTTAGACTTGGTATATGGCATGACCATGACTTGATCTTTGATATACATTAAATTGGGATGATTTAAATGAGTTTTTAATTCTAGAGATTAAATGGATTTAATTTGATTTAAATTCTAGTAAATTGTATTTTGCTTGTATTCCATTTTAGACTTGATATATAGTATGACCATGACTTAGTGCTTGATATATATTAATTTGGGATTATTTGGACAACTTTTGAAAATTAGAGATTTAATTAATTTAAATTAATTTAAATTAATTAAATTCTATATGATGATAACTTACTCATTTTGCTCTTTTGATTTGATTTATGTAATGAGCCTGCTATATTGTTTAACATATATTAATTTGAGGTTATTTGAAATTGATTTGAAATCTAGAGAATTTAATTATTTTTGTTTAATTAAATTCTATTTAATAGCTGCATGGATCTAAATGTGTTTTAGAAATTATTTCTATGTTTAAATCATGGACTTGGACTTGTTGTATATTCACTTGGTTATGTTTTAAGCATAGGATAACATTGCTGTTATATTTATATTCATGGGAGCATGTTTTCTTTATGGGATATATTGTTGCCTTGTGTAATGAGTTGTAAACCTTGCATTTGACATCTTTCATGCCATAGTAGTTGTGGACTTAAAGCATGTATTGTATGTGTTTCCAAATTTGGTTATGCATGGTAGATAGTTAATTATCTTGTATATACATGTTGCTATATACGTTGTTGCACAACTTGTTGATTTTGGAAACTTGGGGATGTCGTTGTTTGACTATGGCAAGGACATGGTTCTAGTACGGGGGAATGTCCTCCTATAGTCTAGTGTGCACATAGGGTGGTTACCCGTGGGTTAGTAACCCTAAAGTAACTTTAGTGTCGGTCTGATCTGACGTGATGTCTAAGTATCCACTTTGTTTGATTTCGCATTTCATTTCAAGTTGATAACTCTATGATGTTGTAACTTGTTGTTCCTTATTTGATTTCCCATTTTAAGTTACAAGATGTTAACTTTAGAATTTGTGCTTGATGCGTTGTGTTGGAAGTTCCTATGTTGTTACTTGCATAGATATGTGAATTATGCTAGAAATGATCTAAGGTAGCTTAGGATGCTCCCTGAGTCTTACCTTTGACATAGACGTTAGGTGGTATGACCCATTTGAATTGTTTTAAGTTAATGTAAAAATCTTTAAAGAAATCGAGTCTATGCATGCTCATTCTCTACGAGTAAACTTATTTACTCACCCCGAAGTTATTGGGGGATTTGTTCAGGTACGAAAACTTAGTTCGTGATGTTCATCATTGCTTGGATGATTGTAAACTTGAAGGTTTTAATTCTTGTAAAGGTTGGCTTGAAATGCCACTTGTAGTCTTTTAGGTCAAAATGTGTATATTTGATTCCATTTATGTAATGTGTACATAAGTATACTTTATGCAATGTATTTGACTTGAATGTAATGAGGCCAAGGGCCAAAGACGCTTATGTGATATGTATGCAAATTTTTAACTTCATTTTTGCTTATGGAAGTTAGGAGATTTCATACATTGAAGGGTCATATTTTACATACAACATGCCATTAGGCCGTAGGCCGTTGTAGTACGTCTACTTTATCATATTACGTATGCTTGCATGTTCACTTTGGCACACAATACCCTTCTTGATGAAATAAAAACTTAAGGTTGCATTTTTTTGAGTTTTACCCTATTATGTTCCAGGGGCATTTATCACAATGTGTTTTTTTCATTTTCGCCTGCATAGTCAGGTAGAAACTCGATTTTAAAGGGGGTTTCTTATTTGTGTTTTTCTAGAAAATGTCATCTTGGCCTTTAAAAACCCAGTTTTTCTCGAAAAATCCTTGCTGCTAGGTTTTTGCTGATTTTTAATACAAGTGTACTTGGTACTATTCATCGACTTTTTTTTTGAAAAGTGTGACGACTGATCCGAAACTTCTGGGGGTTTTGTGGGTGTATTTTAAGATAACATTTTCAATTTAGGCAATTTAAAAACCTCCCGAAGCCCCATTTCCTTTCCTTGGGCAGCGGCTCGGAAGGATTTTTACCTTCTTGACCTGATTTTCTTGGGGGCATTCTGGGCATTTTACAATGCATTTTTTTATTTTTTTTTATTTTTTTATGCATATTTACGGGTAGAAAACTTGATTTTAGGGAGGGTTTATTCTTTGAGTTTTTCCAAAAAAGTCCGTTTAATGCCCGTTTTTACTCTCAGTTGCAGCAGCAGTGGGTCGGCAGCACTGTAGCTGTCATGACCCTCTTTTTGTTTTTGACCTTTCTCCCTCGTCCGGACTCCAAATCGAGTAAATTTTTTGTTGAACTTAACTATTTTTTTGCTGTCTTTCCAACGGTGTGCTCGGTTGCATCCTGATCATCCTGGATAATTACCAGTTTACCCTTTTTGCTTTGTATGTCCGTTTTTCGTTGTTTTGCCGTTTCTCCTTCGTCCGGACTCCGAATCATGTAATTCTTGAGTCCATATTAACTAATCTTTCATTGTCTTTCCAATGGTGTGCTCAGTAGCACCCGAATCTATATTTTCAGAAATGACCATTTTGCCTTTGAGGCTATTTTTGTTCGGTTTTCTTGTAATTCGCTTCCGCTACTTTCTTTTGAGTTTCGTGACTTCGTGGGAAGTCATGGATGTGTCTTAGGAATAATATACATTCTAGGGACGTCATTTTCATGTAAAATGACTATTTTGCCCCTGGGGGCTTTTTTTGTCATATTTTCGATCTTTTACTTCTGCGTCAGTTCTCATTGAGTTCCACAACCTCATGGAAGGTCATTAAAGTGTCTTAGAGGTGTGTTGTGCCTTGGGATACCGTTGTTTTATTTCTTACTTTCGCATCTGGATCCGTTATCGGGTCAATCTTCGGTTCATCATAGGACGCACTGACTTTAAAATCCACGGCCGTCATAGGCGGTATCAGAGCTCCTAGGTTTGAATACCTTGGATGACGGGTTTTGGGTGCATATCATGTTTTTGTTACTTTGTTTTATGTGTTTATATGCTTCATGATAACATGTTTTGGTTTGATAATATGTTTATGTGCTTAAATGTTATATGTGGTATGCCGTTTGTTTAGTATGATTGTATTCAATTATAAAGAGCATGACATATGATGTATGCTAGGTTAGATTTGTATATGCATAACTGTTTTGCATATTTGGCATGACACGGGATTGGTCATTGAGGCACGAGTTAAGATTGATGGTGATTGTAGTCACAGTTTTATTATAGTTTAGGTTGTTGTTGATCTAGCATCGGTTTTGAGGTAGGTGGAGAGACACCTTTTGTTTAGGCTCTCGTGAGTTGAGTCATTGAGCGTAGCCGTGGGGCTGGATTTGTCAGTTTTGGGCGATGATGAGGTTATGGACCTCTTAGGCTCCTAGTTTGTTTGGAGGGTTCCTCTGAGATTACAATTTTCGTGGGTGAGTACGTTTGTGGGTGGGTGCATGGCACTGTCATGCTACCGTACTGGCCAGCTATGAGTGCAGTTCAGATGGAATCGGTGTTGGTTTTTGTTCCGATAGGCGTAGTCCTTTTTGTCAGTGATTGATGGTCGTTTTAGGGACAATTCTTGAGATTGATTTGGTTGTTGATGGCATGGCTATAGTTGCCATTTTATTTGAGTTCTCCTTGCATGTCAGCTTTTGTGGTCGAGTCGATTGATCAATGTTTTGGGTTGGTGAGAGCATTGTATTGTTAGTGTCACTCATAGTGTCAGCTTTAGATTTGGAGATGGATTGTTAGAGTCTTACCATTATGGTGAGGGATCGCGTTTGTTTTGAGACAGGTTGTTGTCACATTGGTTTTTGGAGTCAGATTATAGTTAGGACTTGTTTTCCTTTTACCTAGACACTCTAAGACACGATGTCCATAGGGTTCATTGTTGCATCATTTTATCTTCTGCAATTTCATTTACTACCATGTTAGTAGTATGATTTATGTTATTGCGATGCATGAGTAGGTGGAGGTCTATCCACATTTATCTTTTTGTTGTGTGACATTAGCATGCCTTACATATATGCTTAGAGATGTCATGTTGTTACTGTGCTTTAATGACATGCTTTTGTGTTTACGTGGAGACGTGCCACATGTACTCTTGACTTTATCTATGTGAGTAGATTTACTTATTTGGTAGTCGCATTCCTTGTCATATGCATGACTTCCATGTTTGGTTTTCCCTTTTTATTTCCCTCGGTCGCACGTAGTTGTATGCCGGTTTCTGTAATGGTTTTGTTGTGAGATTCCTTGTAGAGGAGTTTTCACATTTGTTTTGCCTTGAGCTGTTTACTTCCCTAAGGTGGGAAGAATGCTCCATTTTAGTGTTCATCGTGTTGACACTTGTGGGAGAATAAGGTTTCTCCTCTTTTTCTTGGTTCGTGTTTAGGACTTTACAAGGAGTAAGTCTCTTCTCTTCGTTGCCTTGTGCACGGTTTTGGGGTTGGTTCATCCGTGAGGATCGCCGTTGTTGTCTTGAGTCTTTGGTAAGGATTTGGTGGATTTTGGTCGACTTACTCCCATGTAGGGGGTGAAGTCTTTGACCTTGTTGTCTTTTGTTTTAGAGGTGGAGTCGTGGTGTTGTCCTTCTTAGGCCTAGTGGTTCCTTTCCTTTGTGTCTTCCCTTGGGGAGTTTTACCATGGTTGTTGACGGAGTTGTGGTGCTCAGAGTGAGTGGATTGGTGCGAGATCATTTTACGGGGACTTATGTCCATTTCATTGAGGATTTGTTTGATTCGTGAGGTGAGCTCAATGCTTTTTTGAGAATGTCTTTTGGAGACTTGTTTCCATTTTGGAGACTTGGATGTGGTTGACTTTTAGGAGAAGTTTTGGAGGATCGCTGTTGGATATGACTCGTTTGTGGAGTTTTCTTGTCCTAGTTATGGCTAGGCATAGTTTTGAGGAATTGTAGTTCCAGTGACTGTTTATGAACTGAAATTAAGGAATTTTGATTTAGCTTGGTAATGCCAAACATGGTTTTGAGAGATTCGTTTTGTGACTTTAGTTGTCAGGATTTTGATGTGTGTGCCATGTGGTGGACTTGTATTTCGAGGATTTAGTTTTCCATGATAGGGATGTGGATCTGATGTTTAATTACGGTGTGATCTTGTAGTTGATCTGTTTCAGGGAGGTATGTAGGACTTTCGATGAAATGTCTTGTAGTGAGGTTCATTTTGATTTCTGGAGGTTTCGATTTGCTTTTCAGGTTTTGGATTCTTGATTGATGTTGTTAATAGAAGTATTTTGAGACGCAGGAGAGGTTGGTTTTGCTGTAGTGAGGATTCGTGGCCTTAGCATAATGGTGCCTTTGACATTGTTGTCAGAGTTTGGGATTGGCCGGGATGGTCTGGAACGTCTTTGGACCATATTCCAACTCTCACAGATGCCTGGTTCCCACATTGCTTTTGGCCATGATCATTTTGTGACATTGATGTCATTTATATTGAGAGGTTTTATGGGTAGACCTAGTGGGGGGCAGGTTATGAACTAGGGCCTTATACTGTCATGCTACCGTGCAAAGTTGTGTGTTATGGGTGAGTGCTAGTTGCCGACGATGCTACCTTATTAATGAGTAAGTGTGGACGGGCACTAGGCATTGTCATTGCTACCACACATTTGAGTACGTCGTGGGCGGGTTCTGGTCGCTATTCATACTGCCACATCGTCCTTGTTCAGTACCCTGATGTGATATGTGGTTATTTTAGAGCTCTTTTGGTGGTTGTTTTTGGTTCTTTATGATGGTTCGAAATAAGGGATGCTTTCGATTGTTATCTTCCATTCCCTTATCTGACCTTGGGTTCTGTGTGTGAGTTCTGACTTGTCGTGTGTCCGCGTGGTCAATTTCCCTTTGAGAGGTTGTCCTGTCGTGAGCACATGGGTGCGAATGACATTGATTTGTACGTTACTTTTCAGTTTTGGGATTGCTTTCGCAGCATGTTATGTGGGATACTCGGGGACGTACTCCATAGTTATCCTGGTTTCGCCTTTTGTTTTGTTGGGGCTGGATTTCGGGGATGAAATCCCTTTAAGGTGGGAAGGTTGTAATGACCCGGTTATTTTCCTTCCTTTCCTTTTTCTCAGATTTTTACGGATTTTTCTTTTTTCGTTTATCCTTTCTTTTTAATGTTTGGTTTCTCGTCACTTAGTGTCATCTTGAGTGCTCGGGGATGGTTTTCGAGACTCTTTTCCTTGGTTTGACGAATTCCTTTGAGGACCGAGTTATTTTCACATTTTCACTTTTTGACACTATTCACTTTCGTCTCTTTCTCGTTTGTCACTTTGTTGGCATAACCTCACTTTTTGCCCTCGGATTTGACTCCGGTTTTGCATGCATCCATAATATTTGATTTCCATGGTATCTACATTTTCACTTTTGTAGAAAAACGTATTAAATATTTACTTTTCTTGTAAAGGGCATGGATGTATAACTTTTTGATAATTTTCTTAACTTTTGGAGTTTTAGTGCAATTATGTAAAGTAATTATTTTTCATCTTAGGGACCATTTTGTAATTTAATTTATAAAATATTTTCAAAAAGAACCTTTTTACAATTTCCGGAAAGTATGACAAGTGTCACATTCTTATTGGTCCACTTGTTGGCATTTGTGTGGAGACACTTTGATGCCTTGGATGATGACATGTGGAGGGTGGAGATTGAACCACTTGTTGACCTAGGATAAGTGCATTTATTGGCTTGGATGGTTGACAAGTGTAGGCTTAGGATTAAGCCCACAATGGATGCTTGGATGAGTGACAAGTGTATGCTCCAAATTAAGCCTTGCAATTATTTTTGGGCCACTTTGGGATTATGGTTTTAAAGAGTGGTTTTTGTGCAATTTACCAAGACTTATGTGTATTGACTATGGTGTAGGATCACATAGTGAGTGGAGGATTCTTATTTCCTCCACTCACACTTTATCATATTGTATCATCATTTTCCTCATCACAAAACCTAGCCACCATTAGAGAAGCTTGATGCTTAGGCTTTGAAAGTAATTTTTGAGGCCCTTCCACTCACCTTAGACCATAAAGTTTGGAATACTTTTTGTTCCCCTCATCCTCCTCTACATAACCCTTGAAGGGTTTGCCATTTTATGTTGATTTACCTTGGATTCAAGAGAAACAATCCTCTTGTGAGGTAGGGGGTGTTATAATTTATTTTTCTAAGTGGCTTTACTTGCTTTTGTATGAGATATAAGTTGTATGCATGTCTTTTGTAAATTTTAAAAATTAATGGTGTATCATAGCTTACATATAACTCATTTTAGACTTGGTATATGGCATGGCCATGACTTGATCTTTGATATATATTAAATTAGGATGATTTAAATGAGTTTTCAATTCTAGAGATTAAATGGATTTAATTTGATTTAAATTCTAGTAAATTGTATTTTGCTTGTATTCCATTTTAGACTTGATATATGGTATGACCATGACTTAGTGCTTGATATATATTAATTTGGGATCATTTGAACAACTTTTAAAAATTAGAGATTTAATTAATTTAAATTAATTAAATTCTATATGATGATGTCTTACTCATTTTGCTCTTTTGATTTGATTTATGTAATGAGCATGCTATATTGTTTAACATATATTAATTTGAGGTTATTTGAAATTGATTTGAAATCTAGAGAATTTAATTATTTTTGTTAATTAAATTCTATCTAATAGCTCCATTGATCTAAGTGTGTTTTACAAATTGTTTCTATATTTAAATTATGGACTTGGACTTATTGTATATTCACTTGGTTATGTTTTAAGCATAGGATAACATTATTGTTATATTTATATTCATGGGAGCATATTTTCTTTATGGGATATATTGTTACCTTGTGTAATGAGTTGCACACCTTGCATTTGACATCTTTCATGCCATAGTAGTTGTGGACTTAGAGCATGTATTGTAAGTATTTCCAAATTTGGTTGTGCATGGTAGATAGTTGATTATCTTGTATATACATGTTGCTGTATACATTGTTGCACAACTTTTTAATTTTGGAAACTTGGGGATGTCGTTGTTTGTCTACGGCTAGGACATAGTTCTAGTACGAGGGAATGTCCTCTTATAGTCTAGTGTGCACATAGGGCGGTTACCCGTGGGCTAGTAACCCTAAAGTAACTTTGGTGTTGGTCTGATCCGGCGTGATGTCCAAGTATCCACCTTATTTGATTTCGCATTTCATTTCAAGTTGATAACTATATGATATTGTAACTTGTTGTTCCTTATTTGATTTCCCATTTTAAGTTACAAGGTGTTAACTTGAGATTTTGTGCTTGATACGTTGTGTTGGAAGTTCCTATGTTGTTACTTGCATAGATATGTGAATTATGCTATAAATGATCTAAGGTAGTTTAGGATGCTTCCTGAGTCTTACCTTTGACATAGACATTAGGTGGCATGACACATTTGAATTGTTTTAAGTTAATGTAAAAATCTTTAAAGAAATCGAGTCTATGTATGCTCATTCTCTACGAGTAAACTTGTTTACTCACCCCAAAGTTATTGGGGGATTTGTTTAGGTACGAAGACTTGGTTGGTGATGTTCATCATTGCTTGGATGATTGTAGGCTTGAAGGTTTTAATTCTTGTAAAGGTTAGCTTGAAATGCCACTTATAGTCTTTTAGGTCAAAATATGTATATTTGATTCTATTTATGTAATGTGTACATAAGTACACTCTATGCAATGTATTTGACTTGTATGTAATGAGGCCAAGGGCCAAAGACACTTATGTGATATGTATGCAAATTTTTAATTTCATTGTTGCTTATGGAAGTTAGGAGATTTTATGCATTGATGGGTTATATTTTACATACAACATGCCGCGAGGCCATAGGCCATTGTAGTACTTCTACTTTATCATATTACATATGCTTGCATGTTCACTTTGGCTCACAATACCCTTCTTGATGAAACAAAAACCTAAGGTTACATTTTTTTGAGTTTTTACCCTATTATGTTCCAGGGGCATTTAAGGTATTTCACAATGTGTTTTTTTTCATTTTCGCCCACTCTATCGGGTAGAAGACTCGATTTTGGAGGGGGTTTTTTCTTTTTGTTTTTCCAGAAAATGTCATCTTGGCCCTCAAAAACCAAATTTTTTTCTGAAAAATCCTTGCTACCAGGTTTTTGCTGATTTTTAATACAAGTGTACTTGGTACTATTCATTGACTTTTTTTTGAAAAGTGTGATGACCGATCCGAAACTTCCGGGGGTATTGCGGGTGTATTTTAAGACTGAATTTTCAATTTAGGCAATTTAAAAACCTCCCGAAGCTCCATTTCGTTTCCTTGGGCGGCAGCTCGGAAAGATTTTTTCCCTCTTGACCTGATTTTCTTGGGGCATTCTGGGCATTTTACAATGCATTTTTTTTTTGTTTTTGTTTTTGTTTTTGTTTTTGTGTGTATATTTCTGAGTAGAAAACTTGATTTTAGGGGGGGTTTATTCTTTGAGTTTTTCCAAAAAAGTCCGTTTAGATGCCCGTTTTTACTCTCAGTTGCAACAATAGTGGGTCGGCAGCACTGTAGCTGTCATGACTCTCTTTTTGTTTTTGACCTTTCTCCCTCGTCCGAACTCCAAATTGAGTAAACTTTTTGTTGAACTTGACTATTTTTTTTCTATCTTTCTAACGGTGTGCTCATTTGCACCCGGATCTTCCTGGACAATTACCAGTTTACCCTTTTTGCTTTGTATGTCTGTTTTTCGTTGTTTTGCCGTTTCTCCTTTGTCTGGACTCCGAATCATGCGATTCTTGAGTTCATCTTGACTAATATTTAATTATCTTTCCAATGGTGTACTCGGTGGCACCTGAATCTATATTTTCAAAAATGACCATTTTGCCCTTGGGGTTTTTTTTGTCCGGTTTTCTTGTAATTCACTTCCGCTACTTTCTTTTGAGTTCCGTGACTTCACGGGAAGTCATGGATGTGTCTCGGGAATAATATACATTCTAGGGACGTCATTTCCATATAAAATGACTATTTTGCCCCTGGGGACTTATTTGTCATATTTATGATCTTTTACTTTCGTGTCAGTTCTCATTGGGTTACACGACCTCATGGAGGGTCATCAAAGTGTCTTAAAGGCGTGTTGTGCCTTGGGAGACCGTTGTTTTATTTCTTACATCCGCATCTGGATCCGTTATCTGGTCAATCTTCGGTTTATCACAGGACGCACTGGCTTGAAAATCCAGGGCCGTCACACGAAGTGAAATCTTTATCCTAACGATTTGATCAATTTTTGATCAACCAAAATTCGGTGAATCAAGTGTCTTCCTCCCCTAACCATTCTCATCATAATTCCAATGAAGCTTGCATGATTTGTTCTAGTGTCTTACATTCTACTTCCAATTGTCCCCACAGACATGTGCAAATTGAGAACCACGAACAAGTGAATGCCGCATTTGTCAAACAAGGGAATAATCCCTATGGCCAAGAGGAAGGGTCAAACCCTCCCTAAAGTGGTTTCCAAGGCTATGTTCCACCCCCAATGCAAAGCTAAGGTTCCCAAGGTTATAGGTCATCATATCAATCATCACATGGTAATCAATTTGCAAATACTCACTTTCCAAATCAATCTTCATATTCTCAAGGGAGTTCTAGGAGTCCCGCTTTTGAGAAAAAAATGTTAACTACTTTGGGTACTTTAGAGGCAAACACCCAATTACTTCATTCTCATTCCCAATCCATTACGAAGATAGAAACCCAAGTCGGGCAAATAGCTAGTACTTTGAATGCTAGGGAAAAGGGGAAGATGCCTTTAAATCCACCACCCAAACAACAATTTGTTGTGGAAACTAATCCCTCATCAGAAGGTCACATAATTGAGCATGTCAATGCGGTGACAACCTTGAGAAGTGGAAGAATTGTGGATAATCAAGTTGATATTCAAAATAAAGAGAGTGAACCAGTGCAACCAAAATTTGACACCTGTCCCATCTCACATCATATTCCTCCTTCATTGCATGTGCATGATCATTTTGTTGAGAAATGATTTGAAAAATTCTTGTGTTGAAAATGTTTTGAAAAGGTTTTTGAGCCCAAGGCTCCATTTCCAGATTCCTTAAAAGGATCCAATTCTCTTGAAAAACAACAAGGCGAAGTTAATGAAATAATTGAAGTGTTTAGGCAAGTGAAGATTAATCTTCCTCTTTTGGATGCAATTTGACAAATTTTAACTTATGCCAAAATTTTAAAAGATCTTTGCACCCTTAAGAGGAAGAACAAGAACCAAGCACCAAAAAGAGTTGTTTTGATCGAACAAGTAAGCTCCATTTTGCAATATAACATTCTCCCAAAATTCAAAGACCTCGGTTCACCTACTACTTCTTGCATTATTGGTGACCATGTCATTAACCGGACTCTTCTTGATTTAGGAGCAAGTGTGAACCTTCTTCCATATTCTAGGTATGTTCAATTGGGCTTAGGAGACTTAAAACCGACGTCGGTAGTTTTGCAACTAGCCGACCGATCCATTAAAAAGCCCCAGGGTATTATTGAGGATGTGTTGATCAAAATTGATAAATTCTTCCTCCTGGTTGATTTCGTAGTCATAGACACGGAACTGGTCGCAAATCCCAAGAGCCAAATTCCCGTTATCCTTGGCCTTCCATTTTTGGCAACCACTAATGCCAACATAATTGTAGGACGGGGATAATGAAAATTTCATTTGGGTATATGAAAGTGAAGTTGAACATATTCAATCCAACCCCCAATTCCATGGACAAGCACGAAGAAGTATGTGTTGTTGAAAAATGCCTTAAAAGTGAATTTGAAAAAAATGAGTCTTTATGTGATGTTAAAACTTCCAATGGTTTGCTTTCCAAAATGACTTCAAGGAAAAATGTTTTCAAACCAAGTGTTGCAAGGGCATGGAAGCCCGAAGATTTGTTTAACCAAGGACCGTCAATTCCTTTCGAATCAAATCCAACAAGTTTCCTAGGGAGTAGTTTGTTGGGTGGGGTTCAAAGTTTAATTCGCCCCATCAAGGAGGGGATGCATAACAAGATTTTCAATCCGGGCTAAAAGGAGCCCAACATCTTGCTAGAGATGTTAAACACTAGTGATTCGTAGGGTTTACAACCTTATTCCTCCCTCATTTCTATTTTACATTCTTTTCTTGCATTGTCTAGATATATTCTTGGATCATACACATTGTTTGAGACTTCGATAGGGATTGCATATGCTTTCATCTTCGAATTAGGCATTTAGTGCCTATTCGATCGATCATAAAAGAAGTTCGATCGATCGAACATCATCTCTGCATACTCCGATCTCTCTGTCACATCGTGAGAAAATTCTCTACATATTTCACCTCTCTGTGTATCGTGCGAAATCTCTCTTAGATCGATCTAAAAATTCCTAGATCGATCCGGTTTTCCCTTGGATAGATCTTAGTTCTATACTTAGAAATTTTTTTGAAACTCTAAAAAATCACCTCTCTGTGTATCGTTCGAAGTTTTTTTGTAGGTTTTTACCTGTTGGATCGATCGACTTTCGATTAATCTGTGTGCTTCCATTTGACTTTGACTTCTTAAATTTCAAATTTGTTAAAATTTCAAAAAATCCAAAATATTTTAATTTTTCAAAATTCAAAAATTTCAAAAATATTTTGTCGTTTAGCAGGTTCGATCGATCTGAGCACCTTCACGATCGATCTGAGCACCCATGTGATTGATTGAATAGGTCGGGAATAATTTTTTAAAATATGTCCCAAGGGTCGTTTGGATCGATTTCCACATCGATCCAAGGCTCTTTCTCTCTCTCGACGTCATCTCTTCATCTTCCCCACCTGCGGCGACTCCAAAGTTTCATCGTCCTCCATCTCCAACCTCGATCTTCACACACTCTCTCTCGGTTCTCTTATCTCTATCGTCTTTGGTAGGTTTCAGTTTTCTTTTCCATTTTCGAAGTTGATTAAGATGATTTCATGTTGCCATGCTTAGATTTGAACCCTCCATGATTAATTTTGTTGACATATTTAAGCTCGTAAGCATGTATATATATATGTATATATATTTTTGTTTCCAAATTTAATTTCGGGGGTTACGTGTCGTTTTAAGTGACCAAAATTGCAATGTTGAGGTGTATTGGGGGCTACGAGCCTTGAAGTGACCATTTAAACTTGACCATGTCGTCTACGTCACGAACGAGAGACTTTTCATTTGACCTACCAAGTTTTGGTTGTTCTACCAGAACCTCTGGCCGGCCCCGAGTAACCTGGCAAAGTTGTGGACCACTATAGATGGGCATCTCGTTCGCATCACAGTTGAGACATTGGCTACAGCCTGCCAGTGTCCACATGCCTGCTAGCATAGACTATCCGATTCTAGAGAGGCCTTCAGATACAGACATGACCACAGCTCTTAATGGCGTTGCCAGTGTCGGCAACACTTTTGCCACCCGGACCTACTTGCTTGACAACCTATGGTTCTTTGATTTGGTTTTATACCGAAATATTTTTATGGCACGGCACAAGATTCAGAGGCGGGTAGACTTTTTGGCAGCCCTTTATGCTTTTTTCACATGCCATTGGTTCTCAGTTCCAGCACTCTATTGGAGTGTTATGATGAAGCTATACATAGACTACATCAGCAAGAGCAAGCCCAGGTGGGCCAAGTTCCTCCCCTTTGCACATTTGATTACTCAGATCCTCCGGGACCAGCGTTATCCTTTTCAGTCTGAGGAGCATCCTGAGACTGGGGCTTGCCACTATGGCAAGAAGGACTGGAATAAGAGCTACAATGCTCTTATAAAGAGTTTGAAGGAGGAGGCAATCCTTGCAGCCGAGGAGGCAGCGGAGGAGGAGGAAGCAGTAGCCGAGGATCTAGCAGACGCACTAGTGGTTGAGGGCGTATTCATGGATATTGACTTGGAACAGGATCCTCCAGAAGGGTCACCACTTCATTATCAGGAGTCGAGTCAGGACGAGCATCAGTTTCCTGATCCCGCCATTCCTGACATTCCAGCTCAGACACCCAGCTTGGGGGTGCGTAGCCAAACACTAGAGGATGCGATCATCTCCCTCCGAGCGGATGTGGCCTCTCTCAACAGCGATGTGACTACTCTTCGTGCAGATGTGCTGACTGTGATGTAGGGCATTTTCAGAGATATCCAGGGTTCGTGCCCCATTAGACCGAGTTCCTCTGCCTGATCCCTTTCTCTTTTATTATTATATATATCTGTGTTCTTTGACTGATACTTTAATACTGTTATCCTATTTTAGCAGTCAGTCTGTTGGCTCGGTTACTGTGATGTACACATTGCTGCTTTTATTTTTTCGATATTATGGATGTTTTTGGATATTACATTAATATATCTATTGTTGATTGACTGCACTATCAGGTGTATCCCAGTGACTTCAGTGAGAGAGTGCTGCCCAAATTTTTCAGGACCACCCTTATCCCCCCCTCTCTCTTTATTTCATTTACTATCCTATTTACACTTGCATGTCCACTGTACACTGTTATTATCCCATTTGTTATCTGATGAGGTTTTATCCCAGTGCCATCCTTTCAGGACCACAGTTAATCCCAAGTTTGGGGGGGTTACACCACCGATTTCGGATACTTGTGTCTGGCCATTCTTTGCCATAGCTGCATTGGTATACTCTTTTCTCTTTCTTTTGTTCTCTTTGCACATTGAGGACATTGTGCCATTTAAGTTTGGGGGTAATGTGTGTTCGTTGTATTCAATTCAATATTTTGAGCATGACTTGTGTACTTGAGGGATTTTCCATGATTGGTCTATGACTAGCTATGATTTTGATCTTTTGAGGACTATATTGCTTGAAATTTAAAAGTTGCTTGACTTGAGAGTCCAATACTCCTTGTATGCCTTGTGGATGCCATTTAGGAGTAAATTTTTTGAAAGATTGATATCATGCTTGTATTTGTGGTCCACATCATCTTGATTTTGTTATTGTTTTGAGATTCACTCTAGGATTCTACACTAGCATAGGCGCACACTAGCATTCATTTATGGGGTACATGCTTTGTTGATTATTGATTTGGTTATATTCCAAATGAGCTAGTAGGGCATTGAAAGCCTTTATTCTTGATAAAGGTGGATAACAAACCCTTTTTACTAAGTAGCTGGGATTCTAGCCTCATTAAGCACTCAATTTCTCGCACCCAAAGGTGAAGGGCCTAAACTTTAGGTTGATAACTTGATATAAAAAAAACAAACCAAAAAAAAAAAGAAAAAAGAAAAAAGTTTGCAAAAAGCAAATAAAAAAGTGAAGACTTCTCCCAAAAGGTGAGAAGTGGGAAATGATTAGATGGAGGTAGTTTTGATTTGTAGCCTCATTGAGTTGAGGTTGTAAGTCCTTAGGGAAGTTTAAACACTTAATGCCCTAAAGTCGTCCGGTTTGGGAGTTATTGACCTAACACTCGACCTCATGGATTGCTAGAAAGCTTAATAGATCAACACATTGCATTATGTTTCCATCTTTGATCCTTAAGGATAGAAAAAAAAAATCGAGTGAAACGAATAAGCGCACCTCAATCAATAAATCTTTAATAAAAGGTCCACTCTTTGTCTTGATGATCGGTACTAGATTTGTGTGCTAGTTTGAGGTTAATGATGTGATCATTTCTTTAGTTGGGTTAGATAGCAACATATTTGATGCCGGTTCACTTAAAAAGGATTCTAGAGTTCTTTTAATTTACATGATCATTGTCTTGATGTGTGGAGGACCATACTTGCTTACTTGATATTGAGATTTTGGGAGATTGCTTGGAAATGGTTGAAAATGTGCATACTTGAGGTAGTTTTCTCCCAATGCTTGTGTGAAATATTGGTGCCTCTTTTGTGAGAATGAGCTCAGTGTTTGTGGGTATCATTTCTGGAAACCTTCATGAGACTTCGCTCATCCACTAGGGGTAACCTAGGGGTTTAAAAGGCTTGTTGCATGTGTTGAATGCAATCGTGTTCTCTACAAAAGTGGCGTTATCCTTTTATTGCTTCCTAGATTCATAGTTGTATAGTTCTTTATTTCTTTCTATTCCTTGTAGTTCATTGCTAGGGACTAGCAATATTTAAGTTTAGGGGTGTGATAAGCGCTGAAAAGTGCGCATTTAAACCCCTTAAGCTTGAACATTCTAGGACCTTATTCTATCTTATTTTTCCATTTTGGTCTAATTTCATATTCCCTTTTCAGGCACTAATCCCCAAAATAAGTCAATTCAGCTGAATTAGAGCATAAAAGATGCAATCTCAAGCTCAGTGGAAGAAAGGAGCAAAGTGGTGAAAAACAGCCTTCTTCGATCGATCGTACTCAAGCTCCAATTGATCTCACAGTGATCGATCCAACCATGCCATGATGAATTGAGCCTTTTGTCCTTATCCTCAGCAAAATATCATCTTCGATCGATCCAACATTTCCTTCGATCGATCCAACATTTCCTTCAATCGATCGAACCCCTTTGATCTTATCCTCACCTACCACTTTTGTCCTTTTTTCCAAAAATATCTCAGCCTTGTCATTATCCAAAAGTACGCTGCCAAGGTTCGATCGATCCAAGCAACCTCGTGATCGATCGAACTGCCTCAAGTTGTGTGAAAAATTAATTTTAAGCCAAATTAAATGTGTGCTCATGGTGCAATCATTTGGAGGTCCTAGTGCACAAGGACTGACCATTGGTGTGACATTTGAGCTACCTATATAAGGATTTTGGCTATTTTGAGTAAAAGATGTTGGTTAGTTAGAGAGGCTTGGCTAGAGATTAGAGAGAAAACACACAAATTGGGAAAAGTTCTTCCTCTCATCTAGGGTTTTTACCAAGGGGAAAGATAAGCTCTACTATGGAGATAACTCTTGAGGGTTAGATGACAACATTAATGAGTGGCTAAACCATCTCTTGGGGCTAGAGATAGCCTAAGCATGCCTCCTAGACCTTGATGTTTTATAATTAATGGGGATTAGTGTTGTATTTCTTGTCTTGACTTTTGATATATATATATAAATCTTGTTTCTACAATGATTTGTGTAGTTTAATACTTCCATTTAATCATTTAATTCTATTCATATGTATATGTACGCTAGAATGGATGTTTATGTGTTTATCTCTAGATTTTGTGACATTGATGCGTGTCTATGTGTGTTGATATTATGAATCTGGTGATGGTCAAGGCATGATACTTAAATGGAATACTCTTGTAGTTAATTTGATGGTTCATACTTATTTCTTAATGGATTGTGCCGCAACCCTAGTTTAATTAGTTTAATTTTTATGTAACTAGCTTAGTTGTAGTGTAGTTTCCTTACTTTCTTAGATAGGTGGACAATCCGTTCTTGTTGTTTGATGTTCCATACTTATGAATGCAAGTAGTATATTTCTCTAATTTGTTGAGTGTGCATTAATTGTGGGCTTATGGAAGGATTAATGGTTTAATTTGATATGTTGTGTTATTCATTAGATTGGCTAGACAATGTATGCTTACTTAGCCATCCATGCAAATATTTCAATCAATGGCACACACTTTCATTTACAACACATAATCCCCCTAATCCATTAAACATTGAATGTCTAGGACGGTAATGCTTAGTGGTGAACTCTAAGTCCCAAGACCTCTCTCTTATACTCTCTACACCTTACTTTACTTTAATTGATTTACATTACATTTACTTAGTTTACATTTTAGTTTAATTAATCAATCAAACTACCTTTGATCATTCAACCTACTAATCTTACATTGATTTCCAAGCAAAAATACACTTCATTTCCCTTGGGACGATCCCTACTTAGTATAGCTACATTTATAGTTAGTAGCGGTAGTGACATTTTATAAATTCAAACTTGGCTACACTACACTCTCATTGCAATTAGTGCTTAACACCCACCATTGTCCCTTAACACCTTCTGTCATGTGTCAAGGATCTGAACTGGTCTTTCTTTATAGGAAACATCCTTATCGATATCCACATCAACCCAACTCAAAATGTGAGATGGATCCGGGTTATACTTTCGTAGCATCGACACAAGTAAAACATTGTGAACCCTGTCTAACTGTGGTGGCAATGCAAGTCTGTAGGCAACCTCTTCTACGCAGTCCAAAATCTCAAAAGGTCCAATGAATCGTGGTGATAACTTGCCATTTTTCCTGAACCTCAACATACCCTTCCGTGGAGAAACCTGTAGAGAGACATGATCTCCCACCTCAAAGGATAGCGGTCGTCTCTGCTTATCTGCATAGCTCTTCTGTCGGCTCTGAGCTGTGAACAATCTCTGTCTAATCAGTTTGATCTTCTCAGTAGTCTTGAGTAAAATGTCGGGTCCTAAGGCGGTTGTATCGCCTACCTCAATCCAACAAACTAGAGACCTACAAGGTCTGGCATACAACACCTTAAATGGAGCCATCTTAATGCTCGCCTGATAATTGTTGTTGTAGGCAAACTCAATAAATGGAAGGTGATCCTCCCAATTACTTCCCAAATCAAGTACGCATGCCCAAAACATATCCTGTAAAATCTAGATGGTACGCTCCGATTGGCCGTCCGTCTGTGGGGGAAATGTCGTACTAAGGTGCAACGCTAAGCCAAATGCTGCTTGAAGTCCTTCCCAAAACTTCAAAGGAACATGGCATCCGTATCTGAAATAGTAGCAATTGGAACACCATGCAACCTCACAATCTCTTTCACATACAGTACACCAAATGCCTCTGCGTCATCTGTTGCCTTAATAGGAAAAAAGTGAGCCGTGTTGGTCAATCTATCAATAATGACCTATACGGCCTCATTACCCCTCTAGGACTTTAGAAGAACTGTCGTGAAATCCATAGCAATCTGCTCCCATTTCCACTGCGCTACAGGCAATGGTTGCAACAAACCCGCTGGTCTCTGATGCTCGGCCTTCACCTACTGACAGGTAAGACACTTAGCCACAAACTATGCCATATCTTTCTTTATTCTGTTCCACCAATACTGATGTATCAAATTGTGATACATCTTGGTACCACCTGGATGAACTACAAAGCAAGAAGTGTGAAACTCCCATAAGATGTCCTTACGATAAACTGTGGGAACAACCAACAAACCCCTGAACCGTAGACCTCCATTTGCATGCAAGGTCTAATCTTTCACTATTTTACCACTGGAGATCAAAATGTGAATGGCATCCAAATCTAGATCCCGTCTCTGTGACTCAATCACTCGTCTGACAAAAGTAGGCTAAGCCACTGATCGGTTGTCAATTATACATTAACCTTTGCAATAGCATATCATTGTAAAATAGGGCTATTGGTCAGGTAAGTCAAACCACTGGGACTGCTAGTTTATGGCAACCAAGGTGTCTAAAATCACTTTTAGAATGATGAAGGTGTATAGAGTTTTGTTTGGGTTGTCACTAAAATTAGGAATTGAAAAATGCATAAAATGGTAATTTGCGAAGAATTAAAGAGATAAAGATAATGTAGATGGGACTAGGGAAGTGAATCCACTACCTACCCTATGAACATGCTAGTTGAGGTAAATTTAGGGGAAACAGCATAAATATGTGACCAAGAAATGCTACAACACAACATTGCTACATTCCTTCAAGAAATTCATGAAATCAATGGCAAGAATAACCTATCAAAGTTAAACATGCTTGAACTACCTAAACTAGTGTGTAGTTTTAGACATGCTTGCTAAGCTAGAGATTATCAAGCCATCAATCACATGATAAGAGCACATGAAGTTAAGAATCAAGATTAATCCATCAAAGGGATATCCTAAGCCATGGACTAACAAGGTTCTCATACAACATGCCATTAAAACCATTCCACAATCTCCTTTTCATTGTCACTATGAAAAATCAAGTAATACAACCATGAGAACATACATTCTAAGACAAGAAAATAAATTCAACATGATCATTAATATCAA
Source organism: Cornus florida (assembly GCF_030987335.1). Classification (NCBI taxonomy): domain Eukaryota; kingdom Viridiplantae; phylum Streptophyta; class Magnoliopsida; order Cornales; family Cornaceae; genus Cornus; species Cornus florida. The sequence continues at coordinate 67,791,945 of NW_026775578.1, forward strand.
ATTCAGTTCATTACATCAAGTGTAGACTTTAGATTATGGAACACCCACATATATACATCATTTTCCCTAAAATAAACCAAAAGCTAGAACATGCTTACTAGAGAGGGCTTCATTACCTCCCTAGATAGGGAGTTAGTAGAAAGGATGAATAAACCTTTCATTTTCGCACCTAGAGGACCCAAAATACACAAACCCTCAAGAACTCCTCTTTCTCTCTCTAAAACTTAGCAAAAATATGAGATAGGGAAAAATACAAAACCTCTCCCCTCTTATCTAGGCAAAAACCTACTTTTATCCACTCCATCACGAGCTCCAACCACCCTAGAAGTCATTTGGACCACAAAAAAATACAGAGGGAACAAGGTTCAGCACAAAAGCAGGAGCAGGTGATCTGCTACCTGCAGATCGGCGGGGGCCCGTGGTGCACCGGCGGGCGCTCGCGGGTTCTCAGGATTCGAAGGAGCTCACTGGACAAAACGACGGTCGCCCGCGGAGCTTGTAGCGGAAGCTGCAAGGCCCCATGAAAGAAGGCGACCTACTGGCATAATTAGCGGGCGCCCACGGTGGCGTGGCGTGGCGGGCGCCCGCGGAGCCTTGACTTCAAAAACTCTCAGCCTTCTCTTTAGCCACCTTGGTTGGTCTAGTGACGCGGTCGTCATTTTGAATGCAATGCCGCAACATTCATACACGCGATGGCTCAAGGAACTTGGCTCAAATAACAGTCCCTAGCGACAACTTGCTTTGATTCTTCAAAAGATTGTCAAAACCATTCCTTTAGCTACATTCGGGGGAACCGACCTGAAAGTAAACGAAAACAAACAAATAAAGCTAAACTATACATTATTATCAACTAATAGACTTAACTAATGTAAATAAGGGCACTTAAATATGCAATATTCGGCGCTTATCAGCCACAAGACCAAATAAGAATGCTGGCTCACTGCCAACATCGTCATCAAAGCAATGTAGTCTCATCCCTGCCAGATCCTCATGCATCTTTCACTTCCGAATGGCTAGACCAGCCAAAGTCGCATGAGATTTCCTGCTTAAGGCATCAGCTACCACATTTGCCTTGCCCAGATGGTATTGCAAATCAAAGTTGTAGTCTTCCAAGAACTCAACCCATCACCTCTGTCTATTGTTCAAGTCCTTTTGGGAGTAAAGGTACTTGAGGCTCTTGTGATCTAAGAACACCTCGAATCTTTCACCATACAAATAGTGTCTCCAACACTTCAAGGCAAAAACAACTACCGCTAACTCCAAGTCATGAGTATAGTAGTTGTACTCATGAGTCTTTAACTGTCGAGACCTATAAGCCATTACTCTACCATCCTACATTAGTATACAACCTAAACCGTCAAGTGAAGCATTACAATAGATCACATAACCCAAGCCACGCTCGGGTATCACCAACACTGGAGTCGTAGTCAACCTTATCTTCATCTTTTGAAAGAAAGACTCACAGGTTTCATTCCAAGTAACCCTGATCCCCTCCCGGGTCAAGCGAGTCATAGGCGCTGCCAAACAGGAAAAGTCCTTCATAAATCTATAGTAATAACCTGTTAGACTGAGGAAACTCCAAATCTCAAAAATATTTTTGGGAGGCGCCCAATTCAAAATTGCTTCTATCTTCGATAGATTCACTGATACTCTCCACATTCTGAGACAATGTACCCCAAAAACTTCACCTCTTGTAGCCAAAACTCACACTTTTCATATTTGGCATATAAGCGATGCTCCCGTAAAATCTGTAATACAATGCTCAAATGAATCTCGTGCTCCTCTTGAGATCGTGAATATACAAGAATGTCATCCATGAAAACTACCACAAACTGGTCCAAGTAATCATGAAAGACACGATTCATTAGGTCCATGAATGCCACTGGCGCATTAGTCAAGCCAAAAGGCATAACAAGGAACTCATAATATCCATACCGTGTACGAAACACCGTCTTTGGGATATCCTCATCCCTAATCCGCAACTGATAATAGCCTGTCCTTAAGTCAATCTTCGAAAAGTAATTAGCTCCCTTCAACTGGTTAAACAAATCATCTATCTTTGGCAAAGGATACTTGTTCTTGATGGTGGCATGATTTAAAAACTGGTAATCAATGCACAACCTCAAAGAACCATCTTTCTTCTTAGCAAACAAGACCGGTGCGCCCCACGGTGACACACTCGGTCGGATGAAACCTTTCATCCTTAAATCATCGAGTTGCTTCTTCAATTCTTCAAACTCCACTAGTGCTATACGATACAGTGCCATAGAAATTGGCGCGGTACCTGGCATCAAATCAATAGCAAACACTTTTTTTCGATGTGGAGACAACTCTGTCAAATCTTCTCGAAAAACATCTAAGAAGTCGCAAACAACGGCAGGATAAACCTTTTCCACATCATCATCTTCTTTGGATAAAAGACTAGCCAAGAAGTGGTCACTACGATTCCGTACACGAATTCCATACAATGATGAAGGTTGGGAATCACTCTGATCTCCCATGAAAAATAAACAATCTCCCTCAGGAGTGCAAACTATGACTCTGCCTCTGAAACAATCGATCATAGCCTGAAATGAAGCTAACCAATCCATCCTGAGAATGATATCAAAGTTAGTCATCTCCAAGAGGATGAGGTCAAAAATAAAAGTCTGTTCGGCGATCATGATGGAACAATCCCTCATAACTCTGCTCAAATACACTGAAACCCCAACTGGCGTATCAACACACAACGCCCAATCCATAAAACTGACCTCGAACCCCGATGCAAATGCAAATGATGATGCTATGAAGGAAAGAGATGCACTAGAGTTAAATAAAACACGGGCCCAAGAACTAAACACTAGAAAGATACCTCAGAGAACTGAGGGACCAGAAGATGTATCAGCCTGAACAACTACATAGACATGCCCCTGTGGTGCCTGTGCCTAAAAATTGCCAACTTGAACACCTAACTGCTGCACTGAAATAGTAGGAGTATCCCTTCTAGCTGGTCGTGAACCCTGCGAAGACATGGCAGGCTGTGGTAGCGGCGGTGGTCTGAAACCTGACTGAGCTGTAGCCAACTATAACGACCTCTGCTGTGACCCTTTGCCACTACCGGTGCCTGCTCCCAAATTCGGACAGTCCCGATTTAGATGGCCTTGCTGGCCATACCCATAACAAGCTCTTAATGTTGCAGAAACTACAGACAGATTCATAGGACATTTGGACTTGTAATGTCCAGGCTGCTGACACTGGTAACAGACGGCTCCACTCTTATCTGATCCAGCTAGCATAGGAGTAGTAGGAGCCGATCGTGCAGACTGTTGTCCCTGAAACTGAGATGAACCACCCTTGTTCTTCTTTCATGAAGGCCCCTCTGAAAATGATCTGGCATTCTTCTTTTGTTTCCATTGTTCTCTTTATGCATTTCTATCATTCGTTTCTACTTCTAGCATCAATGCTCTTTCCACTGCCTCTGCATAAACCTTGAAATACTGTGCCGTGATCAACGGCTTCATTTGATAATGAAGGACATAAATAAACTTCTTTATTTTATCAGCCTTATTCCTCACTATTTCTGGGGCAAAGCAAAAAAGAGACGTGAATTTGTTCTCATACTCCATCACCAACATGTTACCCTGGTTAAGATCATCAAACTGCTTCCTTAGCTCCCACCTCTTGGTAACCGAAAAATACTTCTCATAAAACAGCCCCTTGAACATCTCCCAACTTATCTCCTCTATCTTGTGCTGATTAGTGATTGACTTCCTCTAAAGCTTAGATTCCTTTGAAAACTTATAAGTGGCTAGGATGATTTTCAAATGATCATCCATCAAATTCATTGAAGTTAAGTGGTTTTCCACTTGGTCCATGTAGTCGTCTGCTTCCATCGCGTCTGCACCACCTTCAAACATCATTGGCATCAACTTTGAAAACCCCGTAATCAACTTGAGACGTTTCTGCACTGCTGTCTCCTCTACGTGAACTACCGGTTGTGGTATCAGTTGCGGAAGAGAAACAATTGTAGCCCTTAAGGTATTCTGTAACAAACGGTTCAGTGTCAGCTTAACTGAACCTTTACCCTCTTCAATGGGTGCTTCAATATTGTCCCTTCTAGTAGGAACACCTCTTGGGGGAATCAAGTCCCTAAGAAGCGTATCCTCATCAACCTGCTTCACAGGATTGGTGTGAAGGCCCAAGTTTTTTAACCCGGTGCGTCAGTGATGAACCGAAAGATGACCCGATAACGGATCCAAAATGCGGAAGCAAAAGACAAAACAACGGTCTCTAGAGATACATCATGGCTCTAAGACACCATTATGACCCTTAAACAAGGTCACGAAACCCAAAGGAATTAAATGGGGAAGCAACGTTTCAAAAACGAACAAGATTAAACCTAGGGGCAAAATCATCATTTCTAGCTTAAAAGTGGGTGCCACCGAGCACACCATTGGAAAGACAATGAAAATTAATGAATTTAGACTAAAAAATCACTTGATTTGGAGTCCGGATGAAGAAGATATGGCTTACGGAAGAAGAAGGGGCAAAACGGTCAAAAAGTGCAAACCCTAGATCATCTAACCGGTTACCAAGCCTTCCTAACTGGTTAGGAGACAAAAAAATTCGACCAAAACACAGCCCAAGCACATGTAACCGGTTACCAAACTTCTGGTTACCGTTTACATGTGAAGGAGGCAGAATGGGCAGCAAGAAATTCTGGCAGCAGGGGTTTTCCGGGAAAAAAGAAAATTTGAGGATTTAGATGACATTTTCTGGAAAAACTCAAAGAAGAAATCCTCCTCAAAATTGAGTTTTCTACATGAATCTCAAGGAAAATTGAAAAATACGCAAATTGAAATGCCTAAAATGCCCTCCCAAGAAAACTGGTCCAGAGGGTCCAAAAAGCTGCTAAATTTAAAAACTGAGAGTTGAACTTCGGATGCGATTTCCAATGTCAAGATGGCATTTTCTGGAAAAACACTAAAAAGAAACCCCCCCTAAAATCACATTTTCTAAGTGACCATGTAAAGAATGGAATTTATTTCCCAAAGTAAATTCCCAAAATACCCTTAGGTCAGAATATGCAACAAAAGTGTAAAATGAGTCCGTAGGAGGCTCATTTCACCAAAGAAGAAGCTTTGCCCGGAAAAGACCATGCACGTAAACATAACTTACCTAATAAGATGTGCTACAATGGTTCATGACTCAAAAATATGGCCGAAGCAAAATATGACCCCCTAACGGCCAAAATGCCAAAAAATGAAGTTTGGAATGAAAACTTGAAACCTAAAATCATGAAATGATTTTGAAATGCCGTTTGGCCCTTGGCCACACTTCATGCATGTTAATTGAATGCTAATGGAAGAAGTTCATACACAATGCACGCTCCGGTGCAAAATTGCATACTAAAACGCATGGTTTTCCATATGTTCTCATCGAAGGCAAAAATGAACATCCTTGACATAAATGTAATTTCAAAAGGAGTTTGGCCATTGGCCTCATGTCATATACATAAAATGAGAATCAAAAAGTGTGCTTAGGCACACATTACAAGTCTAGAAGTAAATATACACATTTGACATATAAGGTTACAAATGGCTTTTCAAGCCAACCTTTACAAGAATTGAACCCTTCAAGTTCCCAAATCATCCAAGCATGTTGAGAATCTTTAACCTTGAATCCTGTACCTGAAATATGCCCCAGGGGTGAGTAACATAAAGCTACTCGTAGGAAATGAGCATGCATCGACCTACGTTTTACAAGTTTGCATGATTAATTATTGTGGTTCATTCCACCTAACGTCTATGTCAAAGGTGAGACTCAAGGAACATCCTAGCTACCTAAGATCATTTCTAGCATCAATCACCTCATTCATGCAATTTTTGCAACATAGGGTCATGCTTACATAAAGCAACAACATAGGAGCATGCTTATACCAAGCAACAACATAGGAGCATGCTTACACAAAGCAACAAACATAGATTCTCAAAGTCATCAATTTGAAATCTAAAGAACGAAAACGACATAAGTGATCATGCCACCTAACGTCTATGTTCCAAATGAATCTATAGGATCATTCCTACTTTATATTTGAACAACACAACATGAATGTACTTGACAACATCAAAAGCTTATAATGATTAATTAAAATCATAAAACAAGAATGTACTTAACAACATTAAAAGCTTACAATGATTTATTAAAAATCATGAACATGAATGTACTTAAAAACATTGAAATGATTTATATAAAACATGGATGTACTTGGCAACATCAAAATCTACAAAGATCATAAAGCATGGATGTACTTAACAACATCAAAATCGCCGATAGCCAAAACCACAAGTCACAATATAAACATGATTGGTAACTTGGAATTGAATGCGAAAATAAATAATGGAAGACTTGGACATCTAGACTCGGAATTTTGCCGAGATCAATGGTTGTTCCGGGCACTAACCCACAGGGAAAACCACCCTAAGTGCACACTATCTCAATTGGGGAGAACTCATACCTCCCGCACTAAAGCCGAACTTTAGCCATATCATAGTAACCATATCCCAAGTGACTCCAAAATAAATAAGTTAACAACTTATATATATACGAAACCACATCCCATGCACAAGTAGTTTGTAACCACACATTACATGCTCTAAATCCACAACTACTATAGGATGACAAATGTCGAATTTTCAAAGCGCAATTTGTTACGCGCTATATAACATTACATGTCGAATCTTCAGTGTGCGATTCGTTACAAGCTATGGTAATATAATCTAATATTGAAATCACAAATTCATGAATCCATTACAAGTCAAAAATCATGCTTTAAACATACAACCATTGTCTAATACATGATCAAATCATTAATGCAATAACGAAAATTTATCAAATAACCACATTAATTTCCCTAAGCTTCATACCTCAACCAAATGGTCCCTAATTAAAACATGTTATACAACATATCATGGTATCCACATATATTCACTAAAATTTCAAGTAGGACAATGGTACAACAAGGTAAAATTTAATTATATCATGATAATTAAACTTCTAAATTTCAAGCAACTTCAAATGGTCCCAATTTAATACATACTAGTACACAAGTCCTAGTCCTCATGATTATCAAGTTAAAAGCTTAACTAGGCCTAGGGAACCATTAAATAGATTTTATTTAATCATTTAAGTTAAAATCTCTAGATTTTCATACTTGTCCAAATGCTCTCAAATTAAAGTATGTTAACAAACATGCTTAGACTTAATTTAAAAGCATACTACAAGTTCATTTCATGCAAGGTATGACCATGGAAATTTATCTTTCACAAAAGAAAAATATTAAATAAAAAGCTCAACTCTTATTCAAATAATCCCTATTTAATATATGTTAACAAACATATTAAAGCTTAATTTATCATCATGCCACAATTCAAATCTAAGCTATGCACATCCTTGAAATTTAAATCTTACACAAAGAAATAAATAATACTAACTTTCTAGATTTGATAAAAGGCATACATATGAGTTGTATAATCATGGAAAACACTCAATACAACACACAAACAATCCTAAAACATTCCTTACCTCCATTTGAGATGAAATCTCAAATCCCCACTAAAATGAAACGGCTCCGAATCCGACAAAACTTCTAGTTTTTGTCGGGGACAACACGATCTACATGAACACCCAAGAAGCCCAATGAAAATCCAAACTTGACCTCAATCCCGAACTCAAAATTTGGTCAGAAATGGTTTCTAATAAGGGGGAAAGGTGCACGGCGTCAAGACAAGCATTAAACGTTAAGGCCGAAGACTTTTCATTAAATAAAAGTGGATCAAATGAGGAGAGAGAAAGTGGCAGCTCAAGGTGTTCCCATGGCTACCGGCCAAAGAGGAAGAAGGAGGCTGAAAGTCTGATTTTTTGTTCTTAAGTCCCATATTTATAGTAAGTCTAAAAAAGTGTCCCGAAAGGGCTCCGTCGGGTTCGGAAAAGTGAATTTTGAGAAAACGCGCTCAAACGGCATAACTCCATGAAAAAAAAGATTCAAAATGAGAAAAAATGAACAACGGAAGAAACGGCATCAAAAACCGAGTCCCGTACAGAAAGTTATGCCCAAAACAAGTTTGGCGCAAACCGGGGCCAGAAACCTTGAAACTAGAAGACATTGACCAGGAGGAAAATCTATGAATTTACGAGTCAACAAAAAGTGAAAATGAATCCCATACGAGGATCCAGGCTCCAGACGAGATATTTTGCAATAACTTTCATTAATTGCACAATGACCCCTACAAAAAGGGTTAGCGGCGAAACTGCCCCAGAATGAAAATATCTTCCAAAAGATATTTTCTTAGATGCCCCTGAAATAAAATATCTTCAAAAGATATTTATGAAAAACACCCTAAGAAAAGAAAATAATTCCAAAGAATTGTGCATCCACGCCCCTATGGACACCGGGAGCAACCAGAGTACTTTCTTGCAAAATTGAAGATACGTATTTCATGGAAACCACTCAAGATGAAGATACGTGAAGTTAAAAACCAACTCCGAACACAAGAAGAGTGGTTACGCAAACAAAGTGACAACGAGGAAAGGACGAAATAGGGAAAAAGACAAAATAGGGAAAAAGACAAAAAGTGAATAGTGTCGAAAAACGAAAAATGCGGAACTGACTCGGTCGTCAAAGGAAGTTGTCAATCCACAAAAAAGAGTCTCGAAAATCACTCCAGAGCACTCGAGACGACACTAATTGACAAGAAACCAAACTCAAAAGGGAAAAGACAACGGAAAAAATTTATCCGAAAAATCCGGGTCATTACAATTGGAGCTAGAACTCTCACTAGCATCACCCCTTATTGGCCTATGGCTAACTCCCCTTGGTTCCTTTCGCGGTGGCATTGTGCTATAAAACGAGAAAACGGTTCAATAATGATGACACTAAGGTCCACCAAGGATGACTCACAAAATGATGCAATACTAACATTTGGCATGCGAAACTACACAACAAATACATTAACATAAGCATATAAGCACATAAACACACAAACAAGTGGTTAGTTAAGCATGTTTTTGCAAATAATTAAATGATGAACACTGAATATTGGATATTCGAGCCCCTAAATATACGTATGTTAAGACGTAGAGCGATACTTCTATCCAGTTTTAGATTAATTTATATTTATTTCGTGTTTGTAGGTACTTTCCTAAAGAACAAGTTAAAACCGTGATTTTATGATGAAAAGACTGATATTGAAGCTTACAGAGTCGTTGCCGGTCATCTAAAGCAAGCTTGGAGTAAAAATGATGAGAATTCTGGACCTACTTCAATATTTTAGGCATAATTTTTCACTCGAAACTCCAAATTGAGCAAACTCAGTGGTGCTGGAAAGAAGAGTCGAAGCCTGATGTTTTTGTCTCTAATAGACATCTCCAAATTTACACTCTAAATAGGACAAAATCGCTTAGGCTCGAGGTATGTTTTTGAAAGCTCGAGCCTGTACTAAAAGCTCGAGCCTTAGGTACCAAAGGCTCGAGCCTTGACCCAAAAATCAAGGATCGAACACCATGAAAGGGGATTGAACACAATTTTCTAATTATTAATGGAAAAGACGCTTAAAAAAATATTGGAAGAAATTTGGCTAAGTATAGAAGTAGGGATTGAGCACCATTCTTGAAAGCTCGAGCCCTGTACTAAAAGCTCGAGCCCTGTACCAAAAGCTCAAGCCTGAACTCCAAAGCTCGAGCCTTGACATCCTGGAAGTCAAAATACATGCAGGAATTACCAAAAATCATTTTTCTTTATTTCCTTAAGAGCCCAATTGTTATTAAAAGCTATAAAACCAATCCAAAGGGGATTGGGACTTGTTCTCCACTATAAAAGAAGAGGAAAAGGTCACAAAAAATTTCTTCCATCTCCCATCCATCTCTCTCATATCTTTCCCTCACGGTGGCTTTTAGGGTTTTGAAGAAGAAGATCCAAAAGGAGTTTTGGCGGTCCATGGCAATGAAGACCACAATAACACAGATGATATCTTACGTCGTCATGAGTAGCTAATTCCTCTCTTAGGGCATTGATGTAGCCCGAATCCGAATACTATGGTTTGATTGTTCTGTACTCTGGGAATTTAATATATTATGTATTTTGATTACATGATTTTGGGCAATTGACTTAATTCAATTGAATTTTAATGATTACATAGTTTTTGAATGATTAATACCTTGTCTTAGATTTAATTATTCTTAAATTATATTCAACCCATTCTTATTGGACGATATCTGGCGGAGCCCTTTCAGACATAAGAATGGAGATTATGCAATTGTGTTCAAACATTTTTCATGAATGAATGTTTTCATAGTCTATACCTAGGGAAGACGAGTTATACTGCAAAATTAGTTAGAAGTAGGTATGTAGATAATTCGTGCCAACTGAAGATAGGTTATTATTAATTGAAATTCATGAAACATCTTTCCTTACATCCGAATTAAATGAATGTTATTGAGTTTAATTCCATATAATATATAATTATTGAAATCCCAAGGTTGAACAGTTGACCATAGTATAAGGTTCGTGGTGAAGTCAATCCCTAACTATTTCTTCTTTTGATCTCAATCCTTTTATTCCGTTTATTTTCTTTTATGTTATTAAATTGCAACACAACACACAAAATCAAATCCTCTTTCTAAATTAAAATAGTATTAATTGAAGACTTGATAAACCACCACAGTCCTTAAGGTTTGACACCCTCAACATAGCCCTATCCTACAAGGATTCGTTCTATTGCGAGTGGTTATTTATTATTGACACATCATTAAACACTTTAGCAGATAATCATATAGTCAATGCAAATGCGTTCCCATACAACCCTAGGTTGGTCTCTACCCATCGTCCTAATGGTTTTTGAACCGTTGCTTTGATACCAAGTTTGTAACAACTCGAACCCAGAGGTCCGAACTGTTAACAAGGTCCTTACCCAAACCCGAGGTTAGCTAAGTTCATCTACATCACTTTTAGTGTCAGAACATCACCTTTGTACCTTAATTATACTTTAAGAAGGTTTCAGACAACATCTTAAGGCTTAAAACAATTCAAGAAGAAAGGAGGAACAAGGTTACATAAACAGCTCCATTTCGGTCGGCCGAAATGGCCTTTGAAGTGTCCTTGCTCCGTCGACTGAAATGAAAAGTCCTGAGACTTGAAAAAGGATTGGTTGACCGAAGTGCCATTTTGGTCGACCGAAATGGCTCTGATGTGCCTTGGACCTGATACTGAACAACTGCCCTTGTAGAAATGAATAAAAGTTGTAATGGAAACTTTATAAATTTGTTCCAAAACACTCTGAAATCTAACATACTACATTCATGGATAAAACTATCCATAATTGATCCATTACAACATCATTCCCCATTTTATATTAAAGATGACAACATAGTCTCTACCATTAGCCAAATTTACAACAAAACAATGTCTAAAGTTTAAGGTTATATTACATAGCCATAGTAAACGAACTTAATACATTTTAAAATATTACTTTACAAAAGATGGCCTCAAAAAATAAAAGATAGTAAAAGTAAACTTCTAGCTCCTTTCAAACTTATGGTGGATTGTCATCTGCGATCTCCTTGCCGTGTCCTGCAAAATGTTAATATAAGGGGTGAGCAAATTGCTGCGTAGGTAGTGCTTAAAACACACCTCTTGAGACCCTGTGAATCCAAACAATGAATAGAAACAAAGTAATTGGGGTCATATTTTGCCGGGAATAAAATAGCCACATAACATCATCAACATATCCGAAATCATGGATGCAAATGCCGTAGAATGTGATGCAATGTCGCTCCCCGTTTCCAAAACCATTTCCATTGTCATTTCCAAAATGTTAGTGAAACCCATCCCAAGGTGACCCCCTGGTGACACGAGAGGAGGATTGGCTGCTGTCCCTGACCCATGGTAACCCCGTGGTGTCATTTGGGGCCCAGATAGCTCAACCACACTAAGGAAATTTCCCTAGTCCCCTCTCTAGGCCTCACTAACACTACGGCCCTTCGGTAACCCCTAGACGACCGGGTTTTTCATAAAACCTCATTCAAAAACATTCTTTCCCAAAATCCCATCTTTATTTCCTTCAAACTCAATTTCCCATTTTTTTCCCAATGTAGTGCAAGGATGATTCATGTTTTTCATGCCATATTAACATTTATCATTCTACAACTGAACCATACTCATGCCATTTAACGTGAATTCATTTAAAGATAAGCATGTAAAACATGAATTCCACATCATTCAAGCATGCAATTACACATAGATCAACTAGAACACATAGTCATATGATTCATTAAAATCAATTTAATCATTTACAAGGAAATCAACTCAAATTAGCATGCTAAGTAGCAAATTATGAAGGCAATTCACAAAGGAGTAAGAGATTTGTACATTAAGAACCCCTACCTAAAATAAGATGAAAAACACCCAATTTAAACCCTAGATTTCAAAATCCCTAGGATGCACCAAAACTGAAATTGCTTGCATTAACTTGAAGATATTGCCGCACTCTCCGTTTTGCCGCAAATGGCACTAAAAAATTCCAAATGGTTGGAAAGTAATTGAAGTTTGAAATCTTGAAGCAAAAAGAAAAGAAAAATGAAGGAGGAAAGTGAGAGAGATAGAGTGTAGGGAGAGGGGGAAGAAAGTGAGGCCAAACAAGGCCTCTTGGCCACTAATTTACTTAAGTGGAAAGTGGGTCCCACCACAAAATCCTATTTTTGACTTTTCCTTTTTCTTTTTCCACCACACACTCACATATAGGCACACTATAAGAAAACCATATGAAACACATTAAAATAAAGTGAATGAAATGCAAATGAACCTTACCAAAACTCCCGTACACGACAATGTAGGTGGCGGGTCCCACACGGGACTTTCCGGCCCGAAAAACTGAAAAATGCTGATATGGCAATAGTTGCATTTTCAAGAGTCCTAAAATTAATGGAATGCCCCAACCAACTCTTTGACATACCTGACACACCCCACGGTGTCCGGCACGCAAAACGTGAAAAGATGAAAATACCCTTGCAAAAAACGAAAAATTCCAGAAAATAAAAAATGGCAAAAATTGGAAACATTACATTTAGCATCTAAGAACACCAAAAAATTAATTAAAAATGTTTGACTAAATATGCTCTCACTTTATATATTTTTTTCTCTCTTCGTAGACCTTTTTAGTCAAAACATTTTTTATCACTTTTTTGGCGAGAGACAAAGGTATATAACATGTCCCAAAATGTATTTTAACATAAATCTTAAAATATTAAGACTAAATAAAGCTAAAGCAAGTTAGTAATGCTATTTTTACCATATCTCATTTACCTTAACTAACCCTATTTTATTTTATTTTATTTTTTTTGTTTTTGGTTCTTTCTCTCTCTATTGAGACAATCTAGCCCCACTCCCCCTTTAACTCTCAGTCTCTTACTCTTTGTAATTAGAAATGACACTCTTGCTCACAGTCTTCCCATCAAGGCAACCTTTTAGTGCTATGACCTCCTATATGATTTATAGTTTTGTTATATCTATATATGAACTGTATAACTGTTTTGATTTATAAATACACATATCATTATGCATTATTATTTGTTATAACTCTATTTTTATTTGTAAAATAACTATGTGATGTTCATTTTTTTGAAAACGAAGTTCTTATTATGATCTCTATGTTTCCATTTACGCATGTATCTAAATTTTTTGGCAAACCAAGTTCCTATTGTGATCCATGTATTTCCATTTATGTATATATCTAAAATTATGCATTATTATTTGTTACAACTCTATTCCTATTCGTAAAATAACCATGTGATTTTTGTTTTTTGCAAACCAAATTCTTATGAACTCTTTGTTTTCCATCATGCATCTTTTTATTTGTTATAACCTTGTTTCTGCAAATAACTCTGTGATCTTCATTTTTTTTTTTTTTGCAAACCAAGTTCTTATTTCTTATGATATCTTTCTTTTTTTTTTTACTATTATGAGTTCTTTTGTCATGTTGATGGGAAAAGAAAGTGGGCCAACTCGGATTAGGGTTGAAAATCTCAACCTGAATACGGGTTGACTCCTAATAGTACTTATAATTGAACTCTTATGCAAATATTAATTTTTATTAAAACTAAAAAGAAAGGTGTTAAATCTGGTCTTAGAACATAGAAGACTTCACATGGCCAGCTCATATGTGATGAGAGATGGTAAGATCCATCTGATCCAAGCAGACATGAAAGGATCAATGGTAGAAGCTACTGATTCTAGGAGAAGAATAGACTTAGAAGACTTTTAATCATTTATATTGCATCATATTTGCCAGAGAGGGGTGCAGCACTTAATGATTGGAATTCTTTTTTTAATTGTTAACACACCCTTCTTTCCTACTAGTTGTCTAATTCTTACTATTATTTTATGGATGCTATAGGGCATCCTATTTACACAAACATCCCTTAGTACTGAACAATATAGAGAAGTTCAGATACTATGTCGGGATATGTAATGACCCGGTCATTTTCCTTCCTTTCTTTTTTGGTAATTTCTTTTTTGTCTTTTTCTCGTTTATCATTTTTCTTTGCATAACCTCACTTTTTGTGCTCTGATTTGATTCTGGCTTTGCATACATCCATAATATTTAATTTTCATGATATCTATATTTTTACTTTTGTAGAAAAGCATGCTAAATGTTTACATTTCTTGTAAAGGGCATGGATGCATAACTTTTGATAATTTTCTTAACTTTTGGGGTTTTAATGTGAATATTCAAAGTAATTATTTTTCGTCTTAAGGACCCTTTTGCAATTTAATTTGAAAAATATTTTCAAAAAGGACCTTTTTGTAATTTCTAAAAAATGTGACAAGTGTCACACTCTTATGGTGCCAGTTGTTGATCTTATGGTGGAACCACTTGGGAGCCTTGTTTGATGACACATGGAGGGTGGAGATTCACCTATTTGTTGGCCTAGGATAGGAACACTTGTTGGCATGGATGGTTGATGGTGAGCCTGTCGTGGGGTACAACCAAATTTATGCAAAATAGTGTGGCCAAGTTTTAAATTTATAAATGCCACTACTAACTCTAACTAAAAAGATAGCTAGGGTGAGTAGGGATCGTCCCAAGGGATTTTTAGGCGTACTTGCAATGGAAATAATGTATAGGGTTAGTAGGTCAAGTGATCAAAAGGTGGTGTGTTTGGTTGATTAGACTACAAATTAAACTAGACAAGTTCAATGTAAAATAAGCAATTTAAATGAAATTTAGAGAAAACAAGAGAGTGAGGTCTTTGGGGTCTAGAGGTCACCACTAAACATCACCATTCTAGACATTCAATGCATAATTAATGAGGGGAAACATGTGTTGCAATTTGAGAGTGTATGATTGATTGTTTCAACAAGTATGGATAACCAATTAAGCATATATTGTCTAAGCAACCTAGTGAATAGCACAATACATCAAACTAAGCCATTAATCCTTCCTTTAAGCTCATAATCCAAACACATCACATGGTTATAGAATAATACTACTTGTATTCATAAGCATGGAACATCACACAACAAGTATGGATTGTCCTCCCATCTAACAACTAAGGCAACTACACTACAATTAAGCTAAGGGCATGAAAATTAAACTAAAGAAACTAAGGGAGAGGCACAATCCAACAAGACATGAGTATGAACAATCAAATAAACCATAATAGTATTCTATTAAGCACTATGCCTTGACAATCTCTAGATCTATAGCATCAACACACATAGATATGCATCAATAACACAAAAACTAGAGATAAACACATGAATATCTATTCTAGCATACATAGAAATATGGATAGAATGAAATGATCAATTGAAAGTATGAAATCACATAAATCATTGAATAAACAAGATTCATATATAAAATAAATGTCAAGACAAGATTACAACACAAATCCCCTCAAAATACAAAGCATTAGAGTCTAGAAAGCATGCTTAGGGCTACTTCTAGCCTTAAGAAGTTGTTTAGCCACTCGTTGAAGTAGACATCCAACCCTCAAGGGCTATCTCTATGGTAGGAATGACCTCCTTCTTGATGGAAACCCTATAAGAATGGAAGAACTCCCAAGAATGTGTCTCTAGCTTCTCCTTCTCTCTTTTCTTCCTCTCTAAGAATGTTTCTAAGTCTATGAGTATCAGATATGATGTAAAAGAGGCTCAAAATCCTTATATAGGTAGGTCAAGTGTCACACCCAATGGTCTGGATTCGTGCACTAGGGTCCTTGCAATGATTGCACCATGAGCTAACTTTTAATGAGCTGGAACTTATTTTTTTTCAGACTTGAGGAGTTTCGATCGATCGAACTATTCTGGGATCGATCGAACTGTGCTGAGATCCTTCGAATGCTGCTGAGATCGATCTATCCTTGGCGGCGCCTTTTTGAATAAAGACAAATCTCTGAGATATTTTGGGATATTTTGGGAAAGAGACAAAAGCGGTAGGTGGGTTGGTAGGTGTGGATAAGATCAAATATTTTCAATCGATCGAAAAGAAGTTGGATCGATCGAATATGGTGGATTCTTTTGGATAAGAACAAAGGCTTGGATCCATCTTGATGTGTCCAAATCGATGTTGCTTTGATCGATCGAAGGATTGCTTAGATCGAACGAACATGCTGATTTCCACACTTTGCTTTATTTTGTTTCCACTTTGCTCCATTCTTCCATCCAGCTTGAAATAGCTTCTTTAATGCTCTTATTTGGTTGGATTAACTTATTTTTTGGATAAGTGTCTGAAAAGGGTGATAACATGAAATTAGTCTAAAACGGGAAAGTAAGATAGATAAAGGTCCTAGAATACCTAAGCTTAAGGGGTTTAATTGCGCACTTTTCAGCGCTTATCACACCCCCAAACTTAAATATTCCTAGTCTCCAGCAATGAACTACGAAGTAAAGGAATGAAATGAACAACTATACAATTATGAACTAAAAACAATAAATGGATAACGCCACTTTCGTAAGGAACACGATTGCATTTAGCATATACAACAAGCCTTTTAAACCCCTTGGTTACCCTTAGTGGATGAGTGAAGTCTCGTGACGGTTTCCAGAAATGATAACCACAAACATTAAACTCATTATCACTAAAGAGACACCAATATTGCAAACAAGCATTAGGAGAAAACCACCTCGAGTATGCAATTTTTCAACCATTTCTAAACAATCTCCTAAAATCTCAACATCAAGCAAGCAAGTATGGTCCTCCACACATCAAGAAAATGATCATGCAAATCAAAACAACTCTAGAATCCTTTTTGAGTGGACCGACATCAAATATGTTGCTATCTAAGCCAACTAAAGAAATGATCACATCCTTACCCTCAAACTAGCACATAAATCTAGTCCTGATCATCAAAACAAAAAGTGGACCTTTTATTAAAGCTTTATTATTCTAGGTGCGCTTATTCTTTTAACTCGATTTTTTTATTTATTTTTATTTTTTTAACTAATCCTAAAGATCAAAGATGGAAGCATGGTGTAATGTGTTGATCTATTAAGGTTTCTAGTGATTTATGAGGTCGAGCGTTAGGTCAATGACTTCCAAACCAGACGGCTTTAGGGCACTAGGTGTTCAAACACCCCTAAGGACTTACATGCTCAAATCAATTAGGCTACAAATCAAAACAACCTCCATCTAATAATTTTCCATTTCTCACCTTTTGGGAGAAATCCTCAATTTATTTATTTATTTATTTTTATTTTTTATTTTTTATTTTTTTAACATTCAATTATTAACCTAGAGTTTGGGCCCTTCACATTTCGGTGCGAGAAATTTAGTTCTTGATGAGGCTAGAATCCCGACTACTCAATGAAAAGGGATTGTTATCCACTTTTGTCAAAATGAAAGCTTTCAATGTGCTACTAGCTCAATTGGGATATAACTAATTCAATAATCAACAAAGCATGTACTCCACAAATGAATGCTAGTGTGCGCCTGTGTTAGTGTAGAATCCTAGAGTGAATCTCAAAACAATCACAAAATCAAGATGATATGGACCACAAGTGCAAGCAAGATATCAATTTTTCAAAAAATTTACTCCTAAATGGCATTCACAAGGCATACAAGGAGTATTGGACTCTCAAATCAAGCAATTTTTAAATGTTAAGCAATATAGTTCTCAAAAGATCAAAATCATCGCTAACATGGATCCTAAATTTCAATCATGCATTTAAAACTCAACTTAATTAGAAGGTAACAAAGACACCTTACCCCAAAACTTAAACTGCACATTGTCCTCAATGTGCAATGAGAACAATGGAAAGATGGAAAGAGTATATCGTGGTGGTGAAAGACATGAAGCCTGACAATGATCCAATATGAAAAGGGTGTCCCCCAAACTTAGAATCAACAATCTATTTGAATAACCACACTAACAAACTCACATCAAATACCAAATGGGATAAGAATGATCAATTCATGCACGCTAAGGCAATATAACATAAGGTGATAGAGAGATATGAGGTCAAGCCCTACAATAAACACTACAAGAAAAGTGGGTTTTTACGACCAGTATTTACGAGGTTTATTTATTTTATCTTGTAAAAACTACATTTGACGAGGCAAAATAATGTTCCTTGTAGTTGTCACACGCTTTCACGAGGCTTGGCATAGAATCCTCGTAAAACAATGTTTTCACGAGGTGTCAAAAGTACTTGTTAATATATGTGTATATTAACGAGGCATTTGTCAACTTTAACGAGATATTAGCGGCTTGTTAATGAATATCAACTTTAACGGGAGATAAGTGCCTCGTCAATGGGTCAACTTTAACGAGAGATAAGTGCCTCGTCAATGAAGGTAAACTTTAACAGGAGTTAAGCGCCTCGTCAATGAAGGGGGCTAAAATTTTCCCACCCAATTTCACGGGATAAAATTTCACTATCATTTCCCCGCCGATAGAATTTCCCACTTCCGCGCGCGCCAAACTTAATAGTCAACCAAAGCGCATGAGGGAAAAAGTAGAATTCCATTTTCATTCCCAAACCCTAGCTGGCCTTTTTTCTGCCATTGTCTCTTTTTCACAGTAGCAGCCTCTGAACCCTCCATGCCCACCGGAGAAACTGAGCTTCCATTTGAGGTCAAACATCTGTCAACCCAGACCAAGGCTCTAATCAGTTTCTTTCTTCCTTGATTTCTGCTGAGGAGGCTTGAAGTCAGAGAATTGAGGGAGAAACCATCTCAACCTGTTCCGACCCAGACCAAGGCAAAACTATATCTTCAACCTTCTCTCTACCCTCCAAGGATCTGAACGCACATTTATTTTTCAGGTAATCTTCAATCCTTCTTTCTCTAACATTTTTAGGGCTTTTTTGAATCTCTTTTTCTCAAACATTTTTAGGGCTTTCTTTAATCTTTATTTCTGTAACATTTTTAGGGCTTTTTTCAATCTCTCTTTCCCAAACATTTTTAGGGCTTTTTTCAATCTCTCTTTCTCAAACGTTTTTAACCTCTATCTGCGCCTTGAATACAAAGGACCTCGCTGAGCCAACACTAACGTCACTTTGTTTCGACTCCTCTAGCTGAAGATTTTTGACCCGTATTTAGGGATTTTTGTATGCGATTTGCTTTCCTTTTTTTATTTAGCAGTTTTTTTGTGATTAGTGAGTAGGTTTCTTTCTGTATGAATCAATAAACATGTTGTTTTATTGGAAAATTATGTGTGTTTTTCTTCTTATAAATCTAAATTCTATCTTTATACTTTTGGTTCAAAATTTATTATGGTATGCACGTATTCTAGAAACGTTGTAAGAATTAATCTTTATAGAATTATATAGAGGCACCCTTTCAAGAAACATCTGACAAAAAATTTCACCAATGATCTAAAAAGGTCTAACAAGAGAAAATAAAATTTTGGAAACTTACAACATTTGCAGAAGTCCAACTTTCTATAGGATATTAGGATATAATTTCTTAGCCTATTTCTATTTCTTCTAAGCAATCAATCAGATTATATAAGAAAGTATTGAACTAATTGAAACACGTGCACACGTTCCATGCATTCTAGAGTCTAAATTAATGATCAAATTGTGAATTAGTTAGAATCTGTAGTTGTTTCAGTTTCAGTGTTGATACTCTGTCTCTCTCTCCCCCTCCCCCTCCCCCTCCTTCTTTCCCCTTCTATTTCCTTTTTTCTGCTTTTGAATTGGTTTTTCGATAGTAGTACCAAATAGAGGTACATTCACTTGTAACTAATTGTGATGTCTTCTGTTGAACCACTTACATGATTTAACAAATCACTTTATTATAGTATGTACTATGTAATATCATCATCATAATCCTTGATCCCAATTGAATTAACTGGCAAAAGAACTTATATTACTTTATTTCATTCTAGTGAGTCAGGATACTGGAGTTGACAGTGGTTATTATATGGCACCAAGAAAAGTAATTTTTGCAGTGCTATAAAATTTTGTATAACCTTGCAATTTATTGGATTCCGCTTCTTGTTCGTCTTAATTTGAACACTTTAGTAAAGTTCTAAAATATATCAATAAAACCTATCTGGAATGTATTATCTTCGTGATGCTCACACAAGTGCAGTTGTTTGGCCTAGAAAATTTGTGAAAATTGTAGAGGTGATCATTAAGTACTTTTTTTTTTTTAAGTAGTCATTATTATATGATTTTATTTTATTTTTAGATTTGTTGGCATTACATTTGTATTTTTTTTTTCCTCACAGGATTAATTTTCATAAGGTCATTAGGAGCATGCTCAAAGGTAATATATTTAACTCATAGGTTCCATTTTTTCATTGTTGTCTTTTTTTTTCTTTATAAATTGTCAGTTATATATTTGGATGGATTATATATTTCTACCTCCATGTTGTACTCATGTTAAGGGGATCACATGCCTTAAAGTGACCAATTTTGTGGTGTATAGGGGGTCACATGCCTAAAGTGACCACTTTTGCGGTGTATAGGGGGTCACATGCCTAAAGTGACCAATTTTGCAGTGTATTGGGGGTCACATGCCTTAAAGTGACCATCTTCACATAATGTGCATAAATAGACCATCTTCTCATAAATTGTGATTTTGGGTCCACATTGGAACATGAACTTGAACAATGCAATCAAATTAATCCTTGTGAGTTTAAGATTAAAGTCCGACAATGTTAGAGTTTGAACTTTGGTGCAAGATTTTTTGAGTCATAGATTTATCGTATGTTTTAATTTTTTTTCTTCTAAAACCTGCATGATAAGATTAAATATTTCAGTGTAAAATATCATAGGAATATCTTAAATTTGGAGATTATAGCTTGTATCCTTTATGTGGTAAGTTGGTAACATGAAATGGGATACCACTACATAAGAGTTTAACAATGAAAATTGGATTATCTTTTCTACTATTTTTTTGTCTACTGTCTCGTTCTTTTTTGAGTCATGGAATAGGCAGAAAATTGTCGAACCTAACCTCTTTTGTCTATGTTAAACTATTTTATAGAATTTCAATTCTTCATATTAAAATCTCAAAGTTGTTTAGAAGCTGGAGAACGCATCAATCGCCATAAGAGAGCTGAAAAAGGAAGACCAAAATTGCCCGATGTTCTCTCTTCTTTTAAAACTTGATAGGCAACTAAAGTAAAATAACAAATAAATCATAAATGAAAAAAATACATTTAACAAATAAATGAAAAAATGTGCAAAATCTTATTGTCATTAATATACAACTCTTCAGCCTATGAAATATTTTTAGATGACTTTGTAAACGAAGGTTACGATTTGGAGAAGCTTTAACAATATCTTTTGTAACATCGCCACACCTTATTACACTATAGTTACTTGTGAAACAGTAATACAATGAATTGATTAAAGGGGTTCGAAATAGACTACAAATAATGATCTATTATGTACAAAATATGATATTCTAAAGATAGTGATGCTCATACCTTAGAATTCACTCACTGGTATGTATTGACGTGGGTGGATAAGAGCGAGGAAGAAGAATATAGAACAAGAAGAGACAACAAAGAGAAGGAGAAGGACAAACAAAAGTTAAGCTACAACTTCATCCTCCATCTCTCATACATATGTTACTTTAACTTCTTCTATACATTATATACCGATACAGCTTCCAATTCAAACACAAAGCATAAAGATCAATATAAATTTAAAGCAACACAACTTACCAGACACAATGAAAAGTCTTCCATTCTAAGCCTCAATTCAAGACAACCCCTTGGTCTTCTATTAGGCATTGACATCCACATAATCCTGACATTGCTGCCACTTTGGCACTACACCAGTAATGGGGTCCAAATTGAAAATCATTCCTTGATGAGAAATTGGAGCTCTTTTGTTTAATTTTGAGAAATATGAATCTATGCTTTTTTGCCTTTTTTCCTGATAAGTAATCTATAGTGGTAAAATACAGAGTAGGCTCGACAATTCTTTGCAAAGAGGTTAGGTAAAATATTAAAAATTGCCTATGTTACAAAAGAGAAGAGCAAAGAGGTTAGGTAAAATATTAAAAATTGGTACCTTTAGTTAATTATTTAATTTATTTAAATTTTTTGTCTTTTCAGGGCAGAATTGTTCTCGGAATCTCAACGAATTCATACACCATTCAAACACAAACACAAGGTATTCTAGATGCTCGGACATATCTCTTGACTTTGAAGGAGATACGGATCAAGTATGTTCCATTCTGTTCTTCTACCACTTGCACCACATATTATATAGATGCTCATATTTCCCCTAACATGGCATTTGTTTGTACCGTCTAGAAAATTTTTTTCCCACCCTGCTAACTGACTTACCTGCTTATACTTTGAATATTACAGATATGCAATTTTCATTTTCTATTATGGCTTTCGATGATAACTATGTCCAATCAGCTGTCTCATCTGATGTATGTTAACCAATTTTTCTCATCAAATAAGAATTTGGAGTGTTAATATTCTCCGTTTTGCATCCGTTAAAAGAGAGTATGAATGTGCCTTTTTTTTTTTTTCTCGGGAAGGGCGTGTTACATATAGCAGAGTCAAAAGGATACATATCATAACATCATTAAGGATTATTAAAGAAGATATAGAAGCTGGTGCTGTAAATTCTGATATGTTATTGCGCCTTATTATTGGCTATCAGTTTGCTTTGCAATTTTATTGACTCTAGTTGCCACAATCCGATAAAACAATTACAACATCTTATGTTCTAAGAGAGATGGTCCAAGTAGGAATACAGTACCATGTTTAAAAGCCAAACTACTTAGATAAAATCAACTTCCAAATAAGATTATTCAACACCATTGTTATAGATAACACAGTACTTCTTCTTGTTCTCTAATTTTCTGAACTCCAAAACAGTATATACGTGAAGGCTTGATGCAGTGTTATATATGTAAGGCCCTCACCTTTTGATAACTTAGAAAGGGTTAGTGGTAGTAATTGGACTGGTAGTAGTTAAAGAACAAAAAATTATTGAAGGAATAAAATTGATGAGCATGTTTTTACTTTTGAAATTAAAGTAATGATACATGTGAGTGTGTTACAAACTAGATTGGCACAAGGCTATGCTAGTAGACTATTAGCGGTCACATTTTGAAAATATGAAATTGAGAATAATTTTTTTTTTTTTTTTTTTTTTTTTTTTTTTTTTTTTTTTTTTTTAAGTCTCATTTTATTGATCATAGGCATTTCAGCGGCTGTACTGTAGTAGTAATCATTTCACCTCATTCATCATCATCTTTTTTTTTTTTTTTTGATGTAGGTACCTGCTTTGATTTTGTACCATGGACAATGAGGTGGAGGAAGTGTGAATAATTAAAAGTCAACTTGTGCCCATGATTAAAGAACAATGTGAAGATTGACTTATTGATATGTTTTTGACAAACATTGAATTTTCTTTTGCAAGTTGGCACATTGAACTATGATGAATTGTCTTTTAATATGATTAATGGTGTATGAATTATGAAATCTTTTGATATGTTGAATGGTGTATGAATTGGTGAATTATAAAATTGTCTTTTGATATGTTTAATGGTATATTTGGCTATTGATATTAAGTGGAAAGTGTTAACTTTATGAAGTACTGTTTATTTAAAATTGTGACCAATAAACAGATTATATGTGAATGATTGGGTAGCATTAATTGAATGTGTTTTTATTAAATACAAATAAATAAATATGTTATTTATGGGGCATTCACAACCTGTGAATAAAAGTTTTTACATTATTTATAAGGAGAGAATCTCCCCATAGAAAAGTTTTTTACGACTTGCAGCGTATCTCATAAATATGTATTAACAAGTGGCTTTGGACACCGTAAATTAATTATTAATGAGAGGCTAGTTATTCGTAAATTCATTATTAACGAGAGGCTAGTTACTCGTAAATTCAGTATTCACGAGAGGCTAGTAACATCGTAAATTAATTATTAACGAGGTCAGTTACTCTTCGTGAATTAGTTATTAACGAGACGCCTGGTGTCTCGTACTTTACTATTTTGCGAGAACTTTTAGTCCCCGTAAAAAACCTAAGTGCATTTACAAGGGCATAATAGACAAGGGAGTCATATGCGCCGTGTATATGTTTTCACGAGGTGTTTGGGCACTCGTAAAAGACCTTTTTTCTTGTAGTGAAACATGAAAGCATGAATACACATAAGGGCA
Source organism: Cornus florida (assembly GCF_030987335.1). NCBI lineage: Eukaryota > Viridiplantae > Streptophyta > Magnoliopsida > Cornales > Cornaceae > Cornus > Cornus florida. The sequence goes on from NW_026775578.1 coordinate 67,816,580, forward strand.
TAATGGTAAAAAGGTTTTTTTTTTTTTGAAAGCAAGTATATACAAATTGGGTGCTAAGTTGAACGTCTTTAGCAAGACGGAATGCTGCTTTGAAAAACAATCATCATCTATTTATTTATTTTTATTTGTTTTATTTTTAGTATCCATCCTGATCGATCGAGAATAGATCGATCTAGCGTTGATCGATCGAACCTCTGAAATTCTACAGATATCGTCGAACAATGGAACAGAGAGCTGAAATATGCAGGGCTCCAAAAATTTTCTAAGTATGGAACTGAGATCGATCGAAGAAAAAGTTCGATCAATCTTGGAAGACTCAGATCGATCTGAAATGAAGTTCGATCGATACACATAGAGCTGAAATATGCAGGAAATTCTCGATCGATGGGACTGAGAGATGATTGGATGGAGAGATGATGCTCGATTGATCGAACCTATTCCAAGATCGATCGAACAGGAACAATTAAGAAAGAATTCGAACATCTCATTGAAAATATTGAATGTATTACTAAATCTCTTCATAGATTGGATCTACCAAAAGGGCAGCTTCCATATGCCTTTGAAAAACTTGTCCCTCAATGTAGGGTTTCAACCTTTGCCCATTCACCTTGAATATGTTGCCATTCTTTAGGCTTTGAATCTCAACCGCCCCATGAGGCGCAACAGAGATGATCTCATACGGACCTTCCCATTTGGTACGTAATTTCCCGGGAAAGAGTTTAAGCCTAGAGTTGAAGAGCCATGCTTTTTGTCCTGGTTCGAAAGATTTCTTCACAATATGTTTATCATGAAAAGCGTTGGTTCTTTCTTTGTAAAGTTTTGCATTGTTATAAGCATTATGTCTCAACTCTTCTAACTCATTCAATTGTAGTAAATGATTCTCTCCAGCTTTGTCAAGGTCAAAATTGAGCTTTTTAACCGCCCACATAGCTTTGTGTTCTAGCTCAACTGAAAGATGGCAAGGCTTTCCATAAACAAGTCTATAAGGAGACTTGCCAATGGGAGTCTTGTATACCGTTCGGTAAGCCCACAAAGCATCATTCAATTTGCGTGACCAATATTTTCGGGTTGTGCTAATCATTTTCTCAAGAATATGCTTAATTTCCCGGTTTGACACTTCTACTTGCCCACTTGTTTGAGGATGGTATGGAGTGGCGACTTTATGAGTAACGGAGTACTTAAGAAATAATTTCCTTAAAAATTAATTGCAAAAATGCTTTCCTCCATCACTAATCATTGCTCTTGGCATACCAAAATGAGTAAAGTTGTTAGATTTAATGAATTGGATAACCATGGAGTGGTCGTTGGTTTTGGTAGCACCAGCCTCCACCTACTTAGAAACATAGTCAACGGCAAGCAAAATGTATTGATATCCATAAGACATAGGGAAATGACCCATAAAATCAATGCCCCAAATATCAAAGCTTTCAACCACATATTTGTTAAGGGCATTATGTCCCTTCTTGACATCGATCCCATTTTTTTGACATCTCTCGCATTGCTTGGAAAAATTGTAGGCATCTCTATGGATGGTGGGCCAAAATAGCCCACTTTGAAGCACTTTCAAGGCGGTCTTCTTCGCACTAAAATGCCCACCACATGCAAGGGTATGGCAAAACACAAGCACACTTGGAATTTCACTATCTGGAATACATCTTCTTACAATTTGATCTGGACAATATCGGAATAAAATAGGATCTTCCCAATAGTAATTCCGGATGTTAGCAAAGAAACGCTTCTTCGCTTGCTTTGACCAATTGGTCAAAAGTTTGCCAATTGCCAGAAAATTCACAATGTCGACAAACCAAGGCATTTGTCCATTAGAAACTTGGAATAGTTGTTCATCCGGAAATGAATCATGAATTGGTGGACTCAAGGAAGATTCTACCACTAATCTAGAAAGATGATCGGCAACCATATTTTCGGTGCTTTTCTTATCTTTGATTTCAAAATCGAATTCTTAAAGAAATAAAATCCATCTTATCAAACGAGGCTTTGTTTCCTTCTTAGTCAAAAGATGCCTCAAAGGAGCATGATCAGAATAAACAATGACTTTTGACCATAAGAGGTAGGACAAAAATTTGTTAAGAGCATACACTAGGGCAAGTAATTCCTTCTCAGTAGTGGAGTAATTCAATTGAGCTCCCAAGAGGGTCTTGCTTGCATAGTATACAGTGCATGGAAGTTTTCCTACCCTTTGCCCCAAAACCGCTCCCATGGCATAATTAGAAGCATCACATATGATTTCAATTGGTAAGGACCAATTGGGAGGTTGCATAATAAGAGCAGATGACAATAAGTCACGCAATTTATGAAAAGCATCAAGGCATGCTTGGTCAAAGACAAAAGGAGTTTCCTTGGCGAGAAGATTGCACAAGGGTCTAGCAATTTTGCTAAAGTTTTTAATAAAACGGCGATAGAAGCCGGCATGACCTAGAAAGGAACGAACCTCTCTCACCGTAGAAGGTGGAGGCAATTCAGAAATGAGCTCAACTTTCACTTTATTCACTCCAATTCCTCTTTTTGAGATGACGTGACCCAAAATAATACCTTATTGAACCATGAAATGACTCTTTTTCCAACTAAGAACAAGGTTTGTTTCACGACATCTTTTAAGCACCAAATTTAGATTTTTGAGGTATGCATCAAATAAAGACCCAAAGATAGAAAAATCATCCATAAAGACCTCTAGATACTCTTCCACCATGTCCAAAAAAATTGACATCATACACCTTTGAAATATGGCAGGGGCATTACACAAACCAAATGCCATCCGTCTATAAGCAAATGTGCCGAAAGGACAAGTAAATGTGGTTTTCTCTTGGTCTAAGGGGTCAAGGGCTACTTGATTGTAACCCGAATAGCCATCAAGAAAGCAATAATATTGTTGCCCGGCCAATTTCTCTAGGATTTGATCAATAAATGGCAAAGGGAAGTGATCTTTCCTGGTGGCGGCATTCAATTTTCAGTAGTTAATGCATACATGCCATGAATTGGCCGTACGCTTAGAAATTGCCTCACCTTTTGCATTTTCAACCACCGTAATCCCCGATTTCTTGGGAATTACTTGAGTTGGACTCACCCATTTGCTATTAGAGATTGGATAAATGATACCGGCGTCTAAGAGCTTCACAACTTCCTTTTTAACAACTTCTTTCATATTAGGATTCAATCTCCTTTGGGCGTCTCTAAAGGGTTTTGCATCCTCTTCCATAAGAATGCAATGCATACAAATGGAAGGGTTAATTCCCTTTAAATCCACCATACTCCACCCAATAGCTTCCTTATTTTCCTTAAGCACATTTAAAAGAGAATTCTCTTCATCTTTTTCAAGATTTGAAGAGATGATGACCGGAAGAGTCTCTTTTGGGCCTAGGAAGGCATACTTAAAATTGGAAGGGAGAATTTTAAGCTCAAGAGTGGGTTGAGAGACTAGAGATGGGATCAATGGAGTGCTAGAGAGTGGAGGAAGAGGTTCTTTTAGAGCTTTCCAAGGTGGAAAGTCCGAACTTACAACGGATTCCATTAGATCATTAACCTCATTCATTGATCCTTCATTATCAAATCCAAAACTTTCATACATTTTGAGGAGAGAAGATGCAAGAGGATCCTCGGCTAAAAGAGATGAAAGATTGTCCTCGGTTGGTTTTTTTATAACCATCGAAGGAATGGACTCCTCCACAATCTCATCTAAGACATCTATGAGGCAACACTCATTTTCATCAATGGGATGTCGACTTGTATTGAATACATTAAGCTCATGTTACCAAAAGAAAGGTCCATAACCCCAGATCTACAATTGATAGTTGCATTTGTGGTAGCAAGAAATGGCCTTCCTAAGATGATTGGAATGTGGTTGGTAGGATTAGCAACCGGTTCGGTATCAAGGACCACAAAATCGACCGAGAAGTAAAACTTGTCAACCTTGATGAGAATGTCCTCAACCATGCCCCTAGGAGTTTTAATGGATTTATTGGCTAATTAAAGCACCACCGAGGTTGGTTTCAACTCATTTAAACCTAGTTGGACATACACGGAGTAAGGAATCAAATTGACACTTACCCCTAAGTCAAGAAGAGCTCTACAAACTTCAGGGGTTCCAATTACACATGAGATGGTCAGAGCACTGTGATCTTTGAACTTAGGTGGAGTGTTATGTTGGATGATAGAGCTCACTTACTCCGTGAGAAACACTTATTTAGGGCCTTGTCCCTTGCTTTTCCTCTTTTGTGTGCAAAGATCTTTCAAGAATTTTGCATAAGGTGGAATTTGCCTAATTACATCCAAGAGAGGAAGATTTATGTTAACTTGCTTAAAGATCTCCATCATGTCATGGATTTTTCCATCTTGCCTCCCAAAAGGCGAAGTTTCTTTTAAAGCATAAGGAAATGGAGCTTTTGGCTCATAAGACCTTGCAACTTGAGGAGATGATGAAGAGGGTTGTGAGTTCTTGATGGTGACATTCTCATCTAAGGAAGTAGGAGTAGGATTGGAAACGGGACGGGTGTCAACTTTTGGTTGCACTGGTTCATTATTTTCTCTTGGTTGTTTAACCCTATTGTCAACTTGCCTACCACTTCTCAAAGTAGTAATGGCTTGCACTTGTTCTTGGGAAGGACATCCCGATGTAGAGTTTCCTTCCATAAAATGTTGGGCTTTTGGGTTCCTTTCGGGTTGGCTAGGTAATTTACCCATCTCTCTCGTATTCAATGCATTAGCTATCATCCCTATTTGAGATTCAAGCTTTAATATTGATTAAGAATGAGAATGCAATAAATTTGTATTCATTTCCAAACTACCCAAAGCCACTAAGACCTTATCTTCAAATGTGGGGTTGCTAGAAAGTGCATGAGGATGATTAGAGTTACTTTAAGAATTATAAGCTTGAGGATGAGAGAAATGATTCATGCTTTAATGATAAGAAGAAGAAGGTGAGATAAACCCTTTTGAACTTCTATTTCTTTTTGATGGGGAGGAATATATCGGTTTTGAAAATTTTTAGCTTGAAACGGATTTGAATGTTCACTCCACACCAGAACAAATGTGGCATTGACTTGTTTATAGTGTTCATCAAGCACATGTCCATGGGGACAATTGGAACTAGTATGCAATACACTTAAACAAGTCATGCATGGCTCACAAGAATGATGAAGATGATGATTAAGAAGATGAGATGATAGATTTGTTGGTTTTTGACTTAATAAAAATTGATCAAGTTTTTGAATGAGGGTTTTGACCTTAGCAACAATCTCCATTGGACTCTCAATTTGACATACTTTCAAATTTTTCTTTTTGTTATTAGAATCATGACTCAACCGAGAAGTGTGACACTTATGCAATGAATTTTCACTCATTTTCTCAAAAAGGTGCCAAACATCATCTTCATGTTTCCCAAAATATGATCCTCCACATGAGGTATCAACTATGTCCTTGTGAATGTCGGATAGACTTTCATAGAAATATTGAAATACTTGCCATTTAGGAATGCCATGGTGTGGGCATTTCCTTAATAAGTCATTCAATCTTTCCCAAGCCTTATGCAAAAGTTCTCTTTCCCTTTGAGAAAATTCACGAATAGAAGTTCGTATAACATTGGTCAAACTCACGGGGTAAAATTTCTTTAAAAATTCATTTTGCATTTGTACCCAAGAAGTTATTGAATTTGCCTCAAAGTTGTTGAACCAATGTTTAACCTTATTTTTAAGAGTGAAAGGGAAGAGAAGTAACCTAAGAACTTCTTTCGGGACATTCATGTACCTTACGGTAGAGCATATTTCAAGGAATTCATCAATATGTTTATATGGTTCCTCACCATATAAGGCATAGAAGAGTGGACACATCTGAATAGTCTCGGGCTTAATCTCATATTGATCGGCTCCAAAATTAGGAAGCATGATACAAGTTGGTGCATGGTATTCATGGAGATTATAATGATCATGAAGGACCATTGGAGGAATTAGAGCTTAAAGGCCGGGAGGAAATTGGTTAAAAGGCAGGTGTTCCATGAAATTCGGGTCTAAATAACAAAGATGACCCTCTAGATTTTCCATTAGGATGATGAATGGTGGATTAAGACCGCACAAAAATAAAACAATCACTTCGCCCCCGCAACAAATCTCCACATACATTGGTCCAATACTCTCATGCTTGAACAACTTGCAAACAAAAGTAAATTGCCCCCACGCGGGCTCACGATTTATCTAAGAATTTAAAAACTTGCCACCACGTGGGCCGACGATTTAACTAGAGATTGAGTTAGAAAGATCCCACAAAGGGTCCTTAAGCAATTTCAATTAAAATTTTAAGTTTCAAGCCTTGCTATGCTTTGCAAATTTTAGATTTTAGTTCCTTTTAGTTTTTACTTAGCTTCACTTGGCTTTCTTGCTTTCAATTCTCCTTTGCTCAACTTCCTTGCTCAATTCACTTAATCAAATATGAACAAATGCATAAGTAACAAAAGTAAAATAAAGTAAAAACACGATCAAAAAGTACTAATTCCTATTTGTTTCCAAAACACGGTGTTGCCAATTTGAATCCCCGGCAACGGCGCCAAAAACTTGGTGGGCCTATCGTGGGGTACAACCAAATTTGTGGAAAATAGTGTGGCCAAGTTTTAAATTTATAAATACCACTACTACCTCTAACTAAAAAGATAGCTAGGGTGAGTAGGGATCGTCCCAAGGGATTTTTAGGCGTACTTGAAATGAAAATAATGTATAGGGTTAGTAGGTCGAGTGATCAAAAGGTGGTGTGTTTGGTTGATTAGACTATAAATTAAACTAAACAAGTTCAATATAAAATAAGCAATTTAAATGAAATTTAGAGAAAAAAAGAGAGTGAGGTCTTGGGATCTAGAGGTCACCACTAAACATCACCATTCTAGACATTCAATGCATAATTAATGAGGGGAAACATGTGTTACAATTTGAGAGTGTGTGATTGATTGTTTCAACAAGTATGGATGACCAATTAAGCATATATTGTCTAAGCAACCTAGTGAATAACATAATACATCAAACTAAGCCATTAATCATTCCTTTAAGCTCATAATCCAAATACATCACATGGTTAGAGAATAATACTACTTGCATTTATAAGCATGGAACATCAAATAACAAGTATGGATTGTCCTCCCATCTAACAACTAAGGCAACTACATTACAACTAAGCTAATGGCATGAAAATTAAACTAAAGAAATTAAGGGAGAGGCACAATCCATCAAGACATGAGTATGAACCATTAAATAAACCACAATAGTATTACATTAAGCACTATGCCTTGACAATCTCTAGATCTATAGCATCAACACACATAGACATGCATCAATAACACAAAAACTAGAGATAAACACATGAACATCTATTCTAGCATACATAGATATATGGATAGAATGAAATGATCAATTGGAAGAATTAAACCACACAAATCATTGAATAAACAAGATTCATATATAAAATAAATGTTAAGACAAGATTACAACACAAATTCCTTCCAAATATAAATCATTAGAGTCTAGAAAGCATGTTTATGGCTAACTCTAGCCCCAAGAAGATGTTTAGCCACTCATTGAAGTAGTCATCCAACCTTCAAGGGCTATCTCCATGGTAGGAATGACCTCATTCTTAATGGAACCCTATAAGAATGGAAGAACTCCCAAGAATGTGTCTCTAGCTTCTCCTCATCTCTTTTCTTCCTCTCTAAGAATGTTTCTAAGTATATGAGATGATATATGAGATATGTATCAGATATGATGTAAAAGAAGCACAAAATCCTTATATTGGTAGGTCAAGTGTCACACCCAATGGTTTGGATTCGTGCACTAGGGTCCCTGCAATGATTGCACCATGAGCCAACTTTTAATGAGCTAGAACTTATTTTTTTTCGGACTTTAGGAGTTTCAATCGATTGAACTATTCTAAGATCGATCGAACTGTGCTGAGATCCATCGAATGCTACAGAGATCGATCCATCCTTGGTGGCGCCTTTTTGAATAAAGACAAATCTCTGAGATATTTTGGGATATTTTGGGAAAGAGATAAAAGTGGTAGGTGGGGTGGTAGGTGTGGATAAGATCAAATATTTTTGATTGATCGAAAAGAAGTTGGATCGATCGAACATGGTGGATTCTTTTGGATAAGAACAAAGGCTTGGATCCATCTTGATGTGTCCAGATCGATGTTGTTTTGATCGATCGAAGGATTTCTAAAATTGATCGAATATGCTGATTTCCATACTTTGCTTCATTCTGCTTCCACTTTGCTCATTTCTTCTATCCAGCTTGAGTTAACTTCTTTAATACTCTTATTTGGCTGAATTAACTTATTTTTGGGATAAGTGCCTAAAGAGGGCGATAATATGAAATTAGTCTAAAACGGGAAAGTAAGATAGATAAAGGTCTTAGAATACCTAAGCTTAATGGGTTTAATTGCGTCATTTTCAGCACTCATCAGTTGACAAGTTGAGGCTTGATATTAAATCTTAGAAGTTTACTTAGATTTATGACAAGTGTAGGTCTCACCTTTAGCCTTTCAAGTGTGTGTGTGTGAGAGGTAGTGCAAGAGCGCCTAGTGAGTGGAGAATCCTACCACATTTAACTTAGGGTTTCCACATTTTATTTCATTCATCTCTTTCCTCTCAAGTACCCTAACTTGGCCACCATTGGAGCAAAGCTTGATTCAAGGTTTTAAGCTTTATTTTGGTGCCCTTCCACTCACCTAAGACCTTTAAGCTTGGAATACTTTGGTTTCCTCTCACTCTTCTCTATAAAACCCTTGTTTGATTTTCCATCTTTAAGCTTGGTTGCCTTGGATTATAGAGATACAATTCTCTATTGAGGTAGGGGGTGTTATAGTTTATTATCTAAGTAAATTAAGTGCTTTTGTAGTGATATTAAGTTATATGCATGTCTTGTATTGAAATGGGAAATTAATAATTAATTGTAGCTTGTATATAACTCATTTTAGACATGATATATGGCATGGCCATGGCTTGATCTTTTTTGTGTATTAATTTGGCATGATTTGAATGAGCTTTTAAATCTAGAGGATTAATTAATTTAAGTTGATTTAAATTCTAATTATTTGTACCATGCTTGTATTTCATTTTAGACTTGATATGTGGTATGACCATGAGTTACTCTTTATTATATATTAAATTGGAATCATTTGGATAACTCTTGAAATCTAGAGAAATTACCTAGTTGGTCTACTTAATTTCTAACATATTGATCTAATGATTTAGTCATGTAATTCATGGAACTTATTGTATTTTATCACATATCATGACTTGTTGCTCTACTTGTTGATTTTGGAAACTTGGGATATCATCAAGAACTTGACATGGCTAGGACTTGGTTCTAGCACAGGAGATAGAGAGCTCCCTATACTATAGTGCGCACTAGGGGAAGGTACCCATGGGTTAATAGCCCTAAAGTGATCTCAAGAGTACGGTTTTAGTCCAGGCGATATCCAAGTATCCACCTTAGTTTGATTTCAGTCTTTGATTTCCAAACTTGATAACCTTGTGATATTGCATCTCATTATGCTATGTTAAAAGTTCCAATGTCATTTTAATAGCATACACTAAATTATATTGAATTGCAAACTTTATAATAAGTTAAACTTATGCATGTTCATTCCTTACGAGTAAACTTGTTTACTCACCCCAAAGTTACCGAATGTTTTTCAGGAAAAGAAGCTTTATTGTGGGATGCACAACACTCTTAGACTTGTTAGATTTCTTAGAGTATTTTGGTGACATTGAATATGCACTTATTAGCATATCATGATCCTTTTTGGTGTATTGTATAGAAACTTGTATTTATTGTCTAAGCTATGTAATGTGCACTTAAGTGCACCTTTTGTTACTCTTAGGACGTGTATGTAATGAGGCCAAGGGCCAAAGACATTTTATATGACTTGTAATGTCTATTTTTTCATAGTTGCTTATGGAACTTATGAAAAATTCATGCGTTAAAGGGTCAAATTTTGCATAAGGTATACCATGAGGCCGTAGGCCATTGTAGCGCGTCTAATCCATCATTTTACACATGTGTGGATGATCACATCTTGCAAAACACATTAATCCCAACTTTTGAACTATTTTTGGGTGATTTTATGAATTTTCATGAAAAATTCATGCATTGGGCATCATTTAAAGTTTTCTTTCGATTTAGCATCTTATAGATGTTCATTTAAGGTTTAAAGATGTTTTGAAATTTGTCCGGATCAAATGGGAAGCATGCATAGCTTTAGGATTGAGCCAAGCACCTTCCCCATGGATTGCAGTAGCTTTTTTTTGCTGCTACCAGGTCCATCGGTCGGCTGATAGAAGTCATCGGCCGACTGATGATTGTTTGAGACCAATTCTAGTAGCCTTTTTGGGATTTTTGGTGTTTTAGCTTACTGTTCATTGGGGTTTGGCCAGCTGATGATTGGGGTTTAGTCGGCTAATGATGGAGGTTCAGCCGGCTGATCCTCCCTGGAACCTTTCCCTTTTGATTTTCTTGGACAACTTTGTTACATCAACTTTAGAGAGCCATAACTCCTTCATTTCTAATCCAAATCAGGTCGTTCTAAATTCAAATCAGGTCGTTCTTGAGTCTAAACTTAAGAGATTGAAGTTAGATTTCCAATGGTACCAACCATGCATTAAAAATCCAACCATAGTGAGAGTTATTGTAGTTTTAGTGAGATAGGGTCATGGTAACTCCTAAACGGAGAAAGCCATTTCGTTCTAAATTCATATCTTTTCCGTCCGGACTCCGAATCGGGTGATTCTTGAGTCTAAATTCATTAATTTTTTGTTTTCTTTCCAATGGTTCTTGGTAGCACCCACTTTGATTTTGAAAAAGACCATTTTGCCCCTAGGCTCATTCTTGTCCGTTTTTGAAACGTCGCTTCTGTAATTATTTTCTTTGGTTCTATGACCTCGTTGAAGGTTACATTGGTGTCTTATAGACATGTAGTATCTCTAGAGACCATTGTTTGACCTTTTGCATCCGTATTCTGATTCATTGTTGAATTTACGTTTGGGTCACCGCTGACGCACCGGGTTGAATAAAACTTGGGTCGTTACAGGATATGTCATTTCGTAAAGTATAATTTTCATTATAACCTGGGCATGATTCAAAAAATTAGTGGCTTAAGCCATCCACGTGGAGGCAAGGATTGGACCAAAAAGGTAACAGAAGAACATAGCCCAAATGAAACTTGCATTGTACATAAGGTTCTAAAGTATTCAGAAAGTCAAGGTGCTAAGGTGAAACCATACACTCCTGATAGGCTTCAAGGCAATGTCACCGATCACTCTGCAGACCATGTACTGGGTGAAAAGAAGGATGGAAAATAATTGGTATATATGCATATTTTTATTTTCTATTGTAGTTATATACTTTTTAATCTTTAATTATTTATTGAAGATTTTCATCAGGTTTATTTGCAACAACATGTTGCAATAGAAATAGGACATCTATTTCTGGGATTTCTCTCATCCCTACATTTAGTTAGTTGGTGCAATGTTGTAGTTAACTCTGTCAGGTATATAAATGCAATCTGGCATTGTAGTTTGGTTTGGTGTAGTATACAAGCAATATATAGGGCTTTACAACTATTGTTTGTAGTACTATGGTTTTAGATGACCATTGGATGTGGGCACGTGTAAGCTCTATGATGGTCGATATCTTTGAAATATATATGGTTTTTGTTTGAAAGAAATCCTTGACCAGATTCCATAACTACCAAACAAATTTTTTCAGTTATGGTCAAAACTTAGCTATGTACTTATGAACACTTTTTTCACTAGTAAATTCAAAGAGTACTGGTAATTTTTACACCAACCAATCTAGACTTAAGAGTGAGAGTTAAAGAGATCTACAAATTTCTTTTTAAATTCTACATCATCCTCTGTTGTTTCTCTCCACTCTAATTTCATAGAAAGAGAAACTATATATATAGAGAGATAAACTATAAGGAGAGAAAGTACAGAGAGGGAATGAGGCTATCGTTACTTCACATCAATGGTGTCGGTGTCTTTCATCATGGAGTTATTTTTGTTCATACTTTGTGCATACCAAGAGTAAGTTTTTCTTTACCGTCCTATAATATATGATATATCTGTATATACTGTGTTTGTACTTTGTAGCATTGTTTTTGTTTATGTTATTCGTGTTGGGAAACGTGCAAGTTTTAAAACTTTTCGAGGGATTTTGATTCATAAATCTTGATTCATCACATAGAGACAAGTTTTATGCAAAAATAAAAATATGATGTATCATTCAATTAATAGATTGAATACTTACATCAAAGGTCTGAGTAAACCTTTAAAACTTTCCTCTAAAGTGAATGTTCTCACTTATTGTAGATCCCTTAACAAGGTGCCTTCTCCTTGGATCTCCATCTTCTTGGTAATTATTTTGCCTTTAGGAATCACTCATAAGCCTTCATGAATTACCTTGGAAAACTAAGCTTGTGGGAGCCTCCATTAGATGAGAACATAAACCCTAATTTTCTAGAGAGAGAAAATTTATTCCTTTTTCCTTCTCATAAAAATCAACCCCTAAAATATACATAGACTATGTATATTTATAGGCAACATAAAAATAAAGAAAAGGAAACAACAAATCCTTCTCCATCTCTAATTCATATGTCTCAAATCTAATATGATTCCAATATCAAGTTGGGCTATGAGTGAGAATCCATTGGGCCTATTATTTTATTGGCTACAATGAATTAATAATTGGCCCGGTCCATGGACCCAATTCAATTAATTCATAAATTAATTTCTACTCCACTAAAAGAAATTATTTGAACTCCAATTAAATAATAAATAACCTCTAAGTCAATATTGCACTTTGACCCCTCTATGCATAATTAGTTATCGGATAAATATAGCCATCAATCCGACTACTTAATTAATATATTTATTTTGGTACCTTTGATTATTTCTGACTCGATCACAATAAAACATTTGTTTGACAAAAATAATAATTTAAATAAATAAATATATAATAAATCATTTTGTCTAAAAACACACGAAGGCCTTCGAATTTACTTTGTGATCAACCATAATCAATACAAAATAAATACAAGTAGCAATGATGCAAATATTGAAAATATAACCCTCTAATTATTAATTACACAACTACCCAAAGTGTCGGTCTAAGGATCCCGAAGAATCCGCCGAACAAATCAAAGTAATTATTAATTAATAAAAGAGTCTATAATTTTCTCATGCTTAAGAGTCAAATGCCATGACGGTGATAGGGAGCAATTGCATACGACGGCTCTTGCAATATATCTCAACCTAACGCGGATCCAGTTCAAATCTTAATTAATTATGAGTCCATCCATAATTACCGACTATGAACCATTTATGATTACTATTTATATATCATGCATTGGTTGCCATCACATACATATATATAAATATCTCTTGTAATCAAATGGACATTATCAATTCTATAATGAATCGAAATATAATACATTGAATTCACCAATTGTATAAAACATAAATATTTCAGAAACATCATGAACATATGTTACTTTAATCCAAATAAGAATTTGCTATGCCAGGGCATATAAATCCCAACAATTCGGTTAGAATATAGATATTAGGTATTAATATTTTGGTTTTATGCTATCATTAATAAAGTATATTAATTTAAAAGTGTTAATATCCAGTTTTTAAATATTTTATTCACTTTGATCTTTATAATTTAGGTAATTCAAAATTCCCGAATGGAAAAAAAGGAAAAGTTGTTTGAATTGAGCAGAGTCGAAAAAGAAGAAAATGGAATGTGTCTTTAAATACATTTTACTTCTTTCTTTGCAGTTTGCAATGTGGTTTGTTGGTTGGTGATTACTTTCAATTTTTTTTTAATTTTAATTTTAATTTTTTTTTTTGTTTACCTTGTTAAGCTCTGATTGCTTGTCCTAATAATATGCTTATAAGGAGCTACTGCTTTTTTAATTGCAGCTTATCATAAATTTTGTGTACATGTTTTGGTGAAATGTTAGGAGGTTTGGCAGATGGAAGATGCATGGAGTGTAGTATAGGTTAGGAATGACACTAATATTGTCTCTTGCTTTACTGAATTGTTACAAGCATATTGTTCTATGTATTTAAGGTTTCACCAGGTTGGAATTATTGTTATTAACATTTGCTGCTACATAGTTTTTTCATTGGTTACACTCATACCGGTGTATGTATTTAGGGTTCCATCTACTGTTTTATAATTTTGCTATATGGTTATTTTTCCAATTTATAAATTTCGTGTGTTGGTTTTTTTCAGTTTATATTATTTATTAAATTAAATCAGTTAATTTAGTAGTATATATATATAAATATATACAGATAGGCCCGGAGGAAACATTTAGAATCTAAAACACCAGAAAATTGATTAAAAATGTTTGACTAAATATGTTACCAATCTATATACTTTTTATTTTATTTTATTTTATCTCTCTTCAGACCTTTTTAGTCAAACATTTTTAATCACTTTTTTGGTAAGAGATAAAAGGTATATAACGTGTCCGGAAATGCATTTGAGCAGTAATCTTAAAATAGTAAAGACAAAATAAAGCTAAAGCAAGTCAGTATTGCTATTTTTACCCTAGCGCATTTACTTAGACAACCTGGTCTCACTCCCCTTTAACTCACAGTATATCATTCCTTGTAATCAGAAATGGCGCTCTTGCTCACCGTTGTTTTATCGAGGCAAGCTTTCTATGATACACAGTTTTGCAAACCAAGTTTTTATTATGATCTCTTTGTTTCCATTTATGTATAACATTTGTTTTGCAAACCAAGTTCTGATTATGATATCTTTGTTTCCATTTACTTATATATCTAACAGTATGCATTATTCCATAAAATAACAATGTAATGTTCGTCTTTTGCAAACCAAATTCTTATAATCTCTCTGTTTCCATTATGCATCTTTTTATTTGAGGTTGACCTTGGGTCGCCACACCCAAATCAAAAGGCATCGTTACTTATCATGTTTAAGCCAGCTGAAACTTGAGTTTTAGTCGGTTGAAAACTATGATCATCTGACTGAAACTCCTGGGAATGAGATCCCGAGAGTTTCAACCTCTGAAATGGACTTTCAACAACCTGAAAGTTAAAAACAACCCTATTTAAGTATTTATGGAATTGGGCACCTCTTTAGTACCATTTATGACCATGGCTTATGTCCAAAACCTATCCCAACCAAACCACAAATGCAATTCATATATAATTTGGCTACCATAGCCTTATTTACATCAAGTTTACATATTTTTAATACAACTATATAACTTGGCTTACATGTTATAGTTCTCAACTCACTGTGGAGCATATGTATTTATATATATATATATATATATATATATATATATAAATACATATGCTCCACAGTGAGTTGAGAACTATAACATGTAAGCCAAGTTATATATGCCCAAAATATACAATGTAATGACCCGAATTTTTGGGATAAATTTTTTTCCATTATCTTTTCCCTTCTGAATTTGATTTCTTGTCGATTAGTGTCGTCTCGAGTGTTCTGGAGTGATTTCTGAGACTCTTTTCTGTGGATTGACAACTTCCTTTGAGGATCGAGTCAATTCCACATTTTTCGTTTTTCGACACTATACACTTTTCGTCCTTTTCCCTATTTTGTCATTTTCCTTATTTCGTCTTTTCCTCATTTGTCACTCTGTTTGCGTAACCACACTTCTTGTGTTCGGAGTTGGTTTTTGACTTCGCGTATCTTCATTCTCAATGATTTCCATGAGATACGTATCTTTACTTTCGAGAGAAAGTACTTTGCTTGTTCCCGGTGTCCATAGGGGCATAAATGCAAAGTTCTTTGGAAACTTTTTCTTTTCTTGGAGTGTTTTTCATAAATATCTTTTGAAGATATTTTATTTCAGGGGTATCTAAGAAAATATCTTTTGGAAGATATTTTTATTCTGAGGCAGTTTCGCAGTTTTCACTTTCTTGTGCGGCCATTGTGCAATTAATGAAAGTTATTGCTCAATGCCTTATTTTGAGCCTGGATCCTTATATAAGATTCATTTTCACATTTCGTCGAGTCGCGGACTCTTAGAATATCCTCCAGTTTCAGGGTTTCTGGCCTCGGTTTGCGCCAAACTTGTTTTGGGCATAACTCTCTGCTCGGGACTCGGTTTTTGACGCCATTTCTTCCGTTATTCATATTATCTCATTTTAAATCTTTTTCGTTCACGGAGTTTTGCCATTTGAGCGCGTCTGCATGAATTCCACTTTTCTGGACCTGGCGGGGTCCGTTCGGGGCACTTTTTGAGTTTTTCTATAAATAGGAGGTTTTAGAAAGAAAAATCAAATTTTGCTCTCTCTCTCTCCACTCTCATGGCCGGTCCAAGCTCCGTCCATGGCTGCCATCTTCTCTCTCCTCTTTTGGACTTCTTCCCTTCATTAAAAAGTGGTGATGCCTTTGTGTTTATTGTTCCCCTCGGCGAGACCTTCGATTCCAACCGATTGGAATCTCGTTTTGGCCATTTCTTGAGTTCGAGTTTGAAGTCAAGTTGTATTTTTGATGGGGCTTCCTTGGGATTCATGTTCGTGGTGTTGTCCCCGACAAAACCTAGGAGTTTCGTCGGATTCGGAGCCAATTTATTTTGGTGGGGATTTGAGATTTCATCTCACAAATGGAGGTAGGGAATGTTTTAGGCCTTTGTGTGTATTTTCATCTCAAATGGAGGTAGGGAATGTTTTAGGCCTTTGTGTGTGTTGTATTGAGTGTTTAGCATGATTATACAACTTATATATGTGCCTTGTATCAAATCTAGAAAGTTAGTAATTTTTATTTCTTTTTATAAGATTTAAAATTCATGATGATATATAACTTTGATTTGAATTGTGGCATGGTAGAAACTCTTGTTTTAATATGTTGGTTAACATATATTAATTTGGGATTAATTAAATAAGAATTGCTCTTTTAATTAATATTTATCTTTTGTGAAAGATTAAAGTTCGTGGCCATACCTTGCATGGAATTGAGTTGTGTTATGCTTCTAAATTAAGTTTTGGCATGTTTGTTAACATACTTTAATTTGAGAGCATTTGGTTGAGTTTGGAAATCTAGAGACTTTAATTAAGGGAATTAATTAAAATCTATTTTGGTGGTTTCATGGGCCTAATTAAGCTTGTGTGTGAATATATGTAATGACCATGATATGTCTATTAACATATATTAAATTGGGGCTAATTGGAAATGATTTGAAATTTAGAGAGTTTAATTATTTTGATGTAATTATATTCTATCTTGTGTATCCATGGATCTAATCATGTTTTAGAAGTTGTTTCTATTTTAAGAGCATGGATTTAGACTTGTGATGTATTCACTAGATTGTGTTATATGCATTCAAGAGCATTATTGTTAAGTTTATATTTATGAGAGTATGTTTCTAATATGAATATATTATTGACTTGTGATTTCGTAGCATTATGAATGTGAAATGTTTATTATGCACAATTGAGAGTTATATTGCTAACTTGTTACTATGTAATAGTAATATGTATAAGTTATGTTATTTTGGAATCTTGGAACATTGTTGAGTTAAGATGGCTAGGGTTTGGCTCTAGTACGGGGACGTGAATCCTCTAAGTCATTGAGATAGTGCGCACTTAGGGTGGTCTTCCCAGCGGGTTAGTGCCCGGAATAACCATTGTGGTCTCGGCAGAATTCCGAGTGTGATGTCCAAGTCTTCTACTATTTGTTTTCGCATTCAATTCCAAGTTGACAATCATGTTTACCTTATTGACTTGTGGTTTTGGCTGTTGGCGATTTTGATGTTGTTAAGTACATCCATACTAAATTGTTATATTTAGTTGATTTCACACTTTTAGATTTCTAGTTGATAACTTAGAGAATCTATGTCTTGATGTGTGGTATTAGATATTCTAATTATGCTAAATTGTTATATTTAGTTGATGTTGCATTTTAGACTTCAAGTTGATAATCTTGAGAATCTATATGTTGTTACTTTGTGTAAGCATGCTCCTATGTTATTGCTTTGTGTAAGCATGCTTCTATGTTGTTGCTTTGTGTAAGCATGACCCTATGTTGCTAAAATTGCATGAATGAGGTGATTGATGCTAGAAATGATCTTAGGTAGCTAGGATGCTCCTTGAGTCTCACATTTGACATAGACGTTAGGTGGAATGAACCACTATAATTAAATCATGCAAACTTGTAAAACGTAGGTCGATGCATGCTCATTTCCTACGAATAGCTTTATGTTACTCACCCCTACGATACTGGGGCTATTTCAGGTACAAGAATCAAAGTTGCGGTCTTCATTATGCTTGGATGGTTTGTGGACTTGGAGACTTCCATTTTTGTGAAGGTTGGCTTGGAATGCCAATTGTAGTCTTATATGTCAACATGTGTACATTTAATTCCCTATATGTAATGTGTACACGAGTACACTCTTTACAATGTATTTGGCATGTATGAGATGAGGCCGGAGGCCAATGACATGTAAATTGTATCCTATGTAAATTTTGACTTCATGGAATGTTATGAAAGTATTGTAAAATATTGAGTTTTTGCTTTACCATGTTTGCATTGGGTATGGGAATTCCATTTTGATTCATCCATTAGCATTCATACACCATGCATGAAGTGTGGCCAAGGGCCAAGTGGCATTTTGAAACCATATCATGATTTTGAATTCCAAGTTTTCGTTCCAAACTTCATTTTTGGCATTTTGGCCGTTGGGGGGGGGGGGGGGGGGGGTCATATTTTACATCGGCCATAATTTTGGGCCATGGACCATTGTAGGACATCTTACTAGGTAAGTTACAATTCCGTGCATGGTCATTTTTGGGCAAAGCTTCTTCTTTGGTGAAATGAGCCTCCTACGGACTCATTTTTCACTTTTGTTGCATATTCTGACCTAAGGGTATTTTGGGAATTTTCTTTAGGAAATAAATTCCGTTCTTCACATGGTTGATTAGAAAACATGATTTTAGGGGGGGTTTATTTTTTATGTTTTTCCAGAAAATGGCATCTTGGCATCAGAAATCGCATCCGAAGTTCAGCTCTCAGTTTTTAAATTTAGCAGCTTTTTGGACCCTCTGGACCAGTTTTCTTGGGAGGGCGTTTTGGCATTTCACATTGCGTATTTTTTGATTTTCCTTTAAAACTATATAGAAAACTCGATTTTGAGGGGGGTTTGTTCTTTGTGTTTTTCCAGAAAATGTCATCTAGGCCCTCAAATTTCCTTTTTTTCCGGAAAACCCCCTACTGCCCGATTTTTGGGTTGCACTTTACTGCCCTCTTCACATGTAAAAGGTTACGAGGGCTTTCGTAACCGGTTACATGTGCATGGGCAGTGTTTTTGGAGAGATTTTTGGCTTCCTAACCGGTTAGGAAGGTCTCCTAACCGGTTAGATGTTCATGGGTTGCCTCTTTTGGACCGTTTTGCCCCTTCTTCTTCCGTTAGCCATATCTTCTTCATCCGGACTCCGAATCAAGCAATTTTTGAGTCTAAGTTCGTTGATTTTTTGTTGTCTTTCCAATGGTGTGCTTGGTGGCACCCACTTTTAAGCTGGAAATGATCATTTTGCCCCTAGGTGCATTCTTGTCTATTTTTGAAATGTTATTTTCGCATTTTATTCCTTTGGGTCCCGTGACCTCGTTGAGGGTCACAATGGTGTCTTAGAGTCATGTTGTATCTCTAGAGACCGTTGTTTGTCTTTTGATTCCACATTTCAGATCCGTTATCGGATTATCTTTCAGTTCATCACTGACGCACCGGGTTGAAAAATTTGGGCCGTCACAAGTGGTATCAGAGCTCCTAGGTTCGAAAACCTTTGGACGACGGGTTTTGGGTGCATATCATGCTTTTATTGCCATGCTCTATCTGTTTATATGCTTTATGATAACATGTTTTGGTTGATAACATGTTTATGTGTTTACGTGCTACATGTTGTATACCATTTGTTTAACATTATTTTATTCTAATGTAAAGAGCATGACCTGTGACGTATGCTAGATTAGAATTGTATATACATAATTGTGTTGCATATTTGACATGACACAGGATTGGTCATTGAGGCACGAGTTGAGGTTGATGGTGATTGTAGTCACAGTTTCGTGGTAGTATAGGTTATTGTCGACCTAGTATTAGTTTTGGGGTAGGTAGATGGTCACCTTTTGTTTAGGCTCTTGTGAGATGAGTCATTTAGCGTGCCATAGTGATGGATTTGTTGGTTTTGAGCCATGATGAGGTTATGGACCTCTTAGGATCCTTGGTTGATCAGGATGATTCCTCTGGGATTGCAATTTTCGTGGGCGGGTACGTTTGTGGGCGGGTGCATGGCACTGTCATGCTACCGTATAGGCTAGCTACAAGCGCAATTCGGGTAGAATCAATGTTGGTTTTGTTTTGATTGGCGTTGTCCTTTGATCGGTGATGATGATGGTTATTTTGGCGATTAGTCATGGTGATTGATTTAGTTGTTATTGGTATGGCTATAGTTGCTATTTTCCTTGAGGAGTTCTTGCGTGATGACGCTTTTAGGATCAAGTCGATTGATTGATGTTACGAGTAGTGAGAGCACTGCACTGTTGGTGTCACTTGTAGTGTCACCTTTAGATTCTGAGATGGATTGTTAGAGTCTTACCATTGTGGTAAGAGCTCACGTTTGCTTTGGAGACAGTTTATGACTAGGAATTGTCCTTTCCCTTCTTAGACACTCTAAAAAACAATGTCCTTAGGGTTCATTGTTGCATCATATTGTCTTATGTAGTTTCGTTTAGTACCATTTTAGTAGTATGATTTATGATGTTGTAATGCATAAGTAGGTGGAAGTGTGTCCACATTTGCCTTCTTATTGTGTGGCATTAGCATGCCTTCTTTATATGCTTAGAGATGCCATGTTGTTATTGCGCTTTAGTAACATGCTTTTGTGCTTATGTGGAGACGTGTTGCATGTACCTTTGATTTTTATCTATGTGTGTAGATTTTCTTTCTGGTAGTTGCGTTCCTTGTCATATACATGACTTCCAGGTTTGGTTTTCCCTTTCGTTTCCCTCGATCGCACGTAGTGTGTATGCGGGTTTCCACAAGGGTTTTGTGTTAGTTCGTGTTAGGGACTTCACGAGGAGTGAGTCTTTTCTTTTAGTTGTGTTGTGCACTGTTTTGGGGTTGGTTGGTCCACGAGGACCATCGTTGTTGTCTTGAGTCCTTGGTAAGGATTTGATGTATTTTGGTCGGCTTACTTCCATGTAGGGGGTGAAGTCTTTGACCTTGTTGTCTTTCGTTTCAGAGACAGAGTCGAGGTGTTGTCCTTTTCAGGACTGGTGGTTCCCTTTCTTTCGTGTCTTCCCTAGGGGAGTTTCTGCCATGGTTGTTGACGGAGTTGTGGTGCTCAGAGTGAGTTGATTGGTGTGAGATCATTTTATGGGGACTTGTGTCCATATCATTGAGGATTTGTTTGATTGTGAGGTGAGTTTGATGCTCTTTTGAGAATGTCTTTTGGAGACTTGTTTCCGTTTTGGAGACCTGGATGTGGTTAACTTTTAGGAAAAGTTTTGGAGGATTGCTGTTGGATATGGCTTGTTGTGGAGTTTCTTGTCCTAGTTATGACTAGGCATAATTTTGAGGAATCGTAGTTCCGATGATTGGTTGTGGATCAAAAATTGAGGAATTTTGATTTAACTTGGTGTTTCCAAGTACAGCTTTGAGAGATTCATCTTGTAACCTTAGTTGTTGGCATTTTGATGTGTGTGCCACTTGGTGGATTTGTATTTTGGTGGGGATTCGAGATTTCATCTCACAAATGGAGGTAGGGAATGTTTTAGGGGTTTGTGTGTGGTTTCATCTCAAATAGAGGTAGGGAATGTTTTAGGCCTTTGTGTGTGTTGTATTGAGTGTTTAACATGATTATACAACTTATATATGTGCCTTGTATCAAATCTAGAAAGTTAGTAATTTTTATTTCTTTGTATAAGATTTAAAATTCATGATGATATATAACTTTGATTTGAATTGTGGTATGGTATAAACTCTTGTTTTAATATGTTGGTTAACATATATTAATTTGGGATTAATTAAATAAGAATTGCTCTTTTTAATTAATATTTATCTTTTGTGAAAGATTTAAGTTCGTGGCCATACCTTGCATGGAATTGAGTTGTGTTATACTTCTAAATTAAGTTTTGGCATGTTTGTTAATATACTTTAATTTGAGAGAATTTGGTTGAGTTTGGAAATGTAGTGACTTTAATTAAGGGAATTAATTAAAATCTATTTTGGTAGTTTCATGGGCATAATTAAGCTTGTGTGTGAATATATGTAATGACCATGATATGTCGATTAACATATATTAAATTGGGGCTAATTGGAAATAATTTGAAATCTAGAGAGTTTAATTATTTTGATGTAATTAAATTCTATCTTGTATATCCATGGATCTAATCATGTTTTAGAAGTTGTTTCTATTTTAAGAGCATGGATTTGGACTTGTGATGTATTTATTAGATTGTGTTATATGCATTGACAAGCATTGTTGTTAAGTTTATATTCATGAGAGTATGTTTCTAATATGAATATATTATTGGCTTGTGATTTCGTAGCATTATGGATGTGAAATGTTTATTATGCACAATTGAGAGTTATATTGCTAACTTGTTACTATGTAATAGTAATATGTATAAGTTATGAACTTATTTGGCTTCTTTTGGAATCTTGGAACATTGTTGAGTTAAGATCGCTAGGGTTTGGCTCTAGTACGGGGACATGAGTCCTCTAAGTCATTGAGATAGTGCGCACTTAGGGTGGTCTTCCCTGCGGGTTAGTGCCCGGAATAACCATTGAGGTCTCGGCAGAATTCCGAGCGTGATGTCCAAGTTTTCCACTATTTGTTTTCGCATTCAATTCCTAGTTGACAATCATGTTTACCTTGTTGACTTGTGGTTTTGGCTATTGGCGATTTTGATGTTGTTAAGTACATCTATACTAAATTGTTATATTTAGTTGATTTCACACTTTTAGATTTCTAGTTGATAACTTAGAGAATCTTTGTCTTGATGTGTGGTATTAGATATTCTAATTATGCTAAATTGTTATATTTAGTTGATGTTGCATTTTAGACTTCAAGTTGATAACGTTGAGAATCTATATGTTGTTGCTTTATGTAAGCATGCTCCTATGTTATTGCTTTGTGTAAGCGTGCTCCTATGTTGTTGCTTTGTGTAAGCATGACCCTATGTTGCTAAAATTGCATAAATGAGGTGATTGATGCTAGAAATGATCTTAGGTAGCTAGGATGCACCTTGAGTCTCACCTTTGACATAAACGTCAGGTGGAATGAACCACTATAATTAAATCTGGCAAACTTGTAAAACGTAGGTCGATGCATGCTCATTTTCTACGAGTAGCTTTATGTTACTCACCCCTATGATACTGGGGCATATTTCAGGTACAAGAATCAAAGTTGAGGTCTTCATTATGCTTGGATGGTTTGTGGACTTGGAGACTTCCATTTTTGTGAAGGTTGGCTTGGAATGCCAATTGTAGTCTTATATGTCAACATGTGTACATTTGATTCCCTATTTGTAATATGTACATGAGTACACTCTTTACAATGTATTTGACATGTATGAGATGAGGCCGGAGGCCAATGACATGTAAATTGTATCGTATGTAAATTTTGACTTCATGGAATATTATGAAAGTATTGTAAAATATTGAGTTTTTGCTTTATAAAGTTTGCATTGGGTATGGGAATTCCATTTTGATTCTTCCATTAGCATTCATACACCATGCATGAAGTATGGCCAAGGGCCAAGTGGTATTTTGAAACCATATCATGATTTTGAATTCCAAGTTTTCGTTCCAAACTTCATTTTTGGCATTTTGGCCGTTGGGGGGGGTCATATTTTGCATCGGCCATATTTTTGGGCCATGGACCATTGTAGGACATCTTACTAGGTAAGTTACGTTTACATGCATGGTCATTTCCGGGAAAGCTTCTTCTTGTGTGAAATGAGCCTCATACGGACTCATTTTTCACTTTTGTTGCATATTCTGACCTAAGGTATTTTTGGAATTTTCTTTGAGAAATAAATTCCGTTCTTCACATGGTTGATTAGAAAATATGATTTTAGTGGGGGTTTCTTTTTTGTGTTTTTCCAGAAAATGCCATCTTGGCATCAGAAATCGCATCCGAAGTTCAGCTCTCAGTTTTTAAATTTAGCAGCTTTTTGGACCCTCTGGACCAGTTTTCTTGGGAGGGCATTTTGGCATTAAACATTGCGTATTTTTCGATTTTCCTTTAATGCCGAATAGAAAACTCGATTTTTAGGTGGGTTTCTTCTTTGTGTTTTTCCAGAAAATGTCATCTAGGCCCTGAAATTTCCTTTTTTCCCGGAAAAACCCCTGCTGCCAGGTTTTTGGGTTGCACTTTACTGCCCTCTTCACATGTAAAACGGTTACGAGGGGTTTTATAACCGGTTACATGTGCATGGGCGGTGTTTTTGGCAAGATTTTTGGCTTCCTAACCCCTAACCGGTTAGATGTTCATGGGTTGCCTCTTTTGGACCGTTTTGCCCCTTCTTCTTCCGTTAGCCATATCTTCTTCATTCGGACTCTGAATGAAGCAATTTTTGAGTCTAAGTTCCTTGATTTTTCATTGTCTTTCCAATGGTGTACTCGGTGGCACCCCATTTAGGCTGGAAATGATGATTTTTCCCCTAGGTGCATTCTTGTCCGTTTTTGGAATGTTATTTTCGCATTTTATTCCTTTGGGTCCCGTGACCTCGTTGAGGGTCACAATGGTGTCTTAGGGTCATGTTGTATCTCTAGAGACCGTTGTTTGTCTTTTGCTTCCGCATTTCGGATCCGTTATCGGATTATCTTTCGGTTCATCACTGACGCACCGGGTTGAAAAACTTGGGCCGTCACAAGTGGTAACAGAGCTCCTAGGTTCGAAAACCTTTGGACGATCGGTTTTAGGTGCATATCATGCTTTTGTTGCCATGCTCTATCTGTTTATATGCTTTATGATAACGTGTTTTGGTTGATAACATGTTTATGTGTTTACGTGCTACATGTTGTATACCGTTTGTTTAACATTATTTTATTCTAATGTAAAGAGCCTGACCTGTGACATATGCTAGATTAGAATTGTATATGCATAATTGTGTTGCATATTTGACATGACACAGGATTGGTCATTGAGGCACGAGTTGAGGTTGATGGTGATTGTAGTCACAGTTTCGTGGTAGTATATGTTGTTATCGACCTAGTATTGGTTTTGAGGTAGGTAGATGGTCACCTTTTGTTTAGGCACTTGTGAGATGAGTCATTTAGCGTTGCCATAGTGATGGATTTATTGGTTTTGAGCCATGATGAGGTTATGGACCTCTTAGGATCCTTGGTTGATCAGGATGATTCCTCTGGGATTGCAATTTTCCTGGGCGGGTACGTTTGTGGACTTGGAGACTTTCATTTTTGTGAAGGTTGGCTTGGAATGCCAATTGTAGTCTTATATGTCAACATATGTACATTTGATTTCCTATATGTAATGTGTACATGAGAACACTCTTTACAATGTATTTGACATGTTTGAGATGAGGCCGGAGGCCAATGGCATGTAAATTGTATCCTATGTAAATTTTGACTTCATAGAATATTATGAAAGTATTGTAAAATATTGAGTTTTTGCTTTACCATTTTTGCATTGGGTATGGGAATTCCATTTTGATTCTTCCATCACCATTCATTCACCATGCATGAAGTGTGGCCAAGGGCCAAGTGGCATTTTGAAACCATATCATGATTTTGAATTCAAAGTTTTCGTTCCAAACTTCATTTTTGGCATTTTGGCCGTTGTGGGGGTCATATTTTGCATTGGCCATATTTTTGGGCCTTGGACCATTGTAGAACATCTTACTAGGTAAGTTACGTTTGCGTGCATGGTCGTTTCCGGGCAAAGCTTCTTCTTTGGTGAAATGAGCCTCCTACGGACTCATTTTTCACTTTTGTTGCACATTCTGACCTAAGGATATTTTGGGAATTTTCTTAGGGAAATAAATTCCGTTCTTCACTTGGTGGATTAGAAAAAATGATTTTAGGGGGGGGTTTCTTTTTTGTGTTTTTTCAGAAAATGCCATCTTGGCATCGGAAATCGCATCCGAAGTTCAGCTCTCAGTTTTTACATTTAGCAGCTTTTTGGACCCTCTGGACCAGTTTTCTTGGGAGGGCATGTTGGCATTTCATATTGCGTATTTTTTGATTTTCCATGAGATTCACATTGAAAACTCAATTTTGAGGGGTGTTTCTTCTTTGTGTTTTTCCAGCAAATGTCATCTAGGCCCTCAAATTTCCTTTTTTTCCGGAAAAACCCCTGCTGCCAGGTTTTTGGGTTTCACTTTACTGCCCTCTTCACATGTAAACGGTTACGAGGGGTTTCATAACCGGTTACATGTGTATGGGCAGTGTTTTTGGTGAGATTTTTGGCTTCCTAACCGGTTAGAAAGGTCTCCTAACATGTTAGATGTTAATGGGTTGCCTCTTTTGGACCGTTTTGCCCCCTTTTTGTTTTTTTTTTCCATTAGCCATATTTTCTTCATCTGGACTCCGAATCAAGCGATTTTTGAGTCTAAGTTCATTAATTTTTCGTTGTCTTTCCAATGGTGTGCTCGTTGGCACCCACTTTTAGGCTGAAAATGATGATTTTTCCCTTAGGTGCATTTTTATCCGTTTTTGAAATGTTGTTTCCGCATTTTGGGCCGTCACATGTGGTATCAAAGCTCCTAGGTTCGAAAACCTTTGGACGATGGGTTTTGGGTGCATATCATGCTTTTGTTGCCATGCTCTATCTGTTTATATGCTTTATGATAACATGTTTTGGTTGATAACATATTTATGTGTTTACGTGCTACATGTTGTATACCGTTTGTTTAACAATATTTTTATTCTAATGTAAAGAGAATGACCTATGACGTATGCTAGATTAGAATTGTATATGCATCATTGTGTTGCATATTTGACATGACATGGGATTGGTCATTGAGGCACGAGTTGAGGTTGATGGTGATTGTAGTCACAGTTTTATGGTAGTATAGGTTGTTGTCGACCTAGTATTGGTTTTGAGGTTGGTGGATGGTCACCTTTTGTTTAAGCTCTTGTGAGATGAGTCATTTAGCGTTGCTATAGTGACGAATTTGTTGGTTTTAAGCCATGATGAGGTTATGGACCTCTTAAGATCCTTGGTTGATCAGGATGATTCCTCTGGGATTGCAATTTTCGTGGGCGTGTACGTTTGTGGACGGGTGCATGGCACTGTCATGCTACCGTACAGGCTAGCTACAAGCGCAGTTCGAGTAGAATCAATGTTGGTTTTGTTTTGATAGGCGTTATCCTTTGATCGGTGATGATGATGGTTGTTTTGGCGATCAGTCGTGGTGATTGATTTAGTTTTTATTGGTATGGCTACAGTTGCCATTTTCCTTGAGGAGTTCTTGCGTGATGACGCTTTTGGGATCAAGTCGATTGATTGATGTTACGGGTAGTGAGAGCACTGCATTGTTAGTGTCACTTGTAGTGTCACCTCTAGATTCTGATATGGATTGTCAGAGTCTTACCATTGTGGTATGGGCTCACGTTTGCTTTGAGACAGGTTGTTGTCGCATTGGTTTTGGAGACAGTTTATGACTAGGAATTGTTTTTTCCCTTCTTAGACACTCTAAAAAACGATGTCTATAGGGTTCATTGTTGCATCATGTTGTCTTATGCAGTTTCGTTTACTACCATGTTAGTAGTATGATTTATGATGTTGTGATGCATGAGTAAGTGGAAGTGCGTCCACATTTGCCTTCTTATTGTGTGGCATTAGCATGCCTTCTTTATATGCTTAGAGATGCCATGTTGTTATTGCGCTTTAGTAACATGCTTTTGTGCTTATGTGGAGACGTGTTGCATGCACCATTGATTTTTATCTATGTGAGTAGATTTTCTTTCTGGTAGTTGCATTCCTTGTCTTATGCATGACTTCCAGATTTGGTTTTCCCATTCGTTTCCCTCGGTCGCACGTAGTGTGTATGCAGGTTTCCACAAGGGTTTTGTGTTGGTTCGTGTTAGGGACTTCACAAGGAGTGAGTCTCTTCTTTCCGTTGTGTTGTGCACTGTTTTGGGGTTGGTTGGTCCACGACGACCATCGTTGTTATCTTGAGTCCTTGGTAAGGATTTGATGTATTTTGGTCGGCTTACTTCCAGGTAGGGGGTGAAGTCTTTGACCTTGTTGTCTTTCATTTCAGAGACAAAGTCGAGGTGTTGTCCTTTTTAGGATTGGTGGTTCCCTTTCTTTTGTGTCTTGGCTTGGGGAGTTTCTACTGTGGTTGTTGACGGAGTTGTGGTGCTCAGAGTAAGTTGATTGGTGTGAGATCATTTTATGGGGACTTATGTCCATATCATTGAGGATTTGTTTGATTATGAGGTGAGCTCGATGCTCTTTTGAGAATGTCTTCTGGAGACTTGTTTCCGTTTTGGAGACCTGGATGTGGTTAACTTTTAGGAAAATTTTTCGAGGATTGCTGTTGGATATGGCTTGTTGTGGAGTTTCTTGTCCTAGTTATGACTAGGCATAGTTTTGAGGAATCGTAGTTCCGATGATTGGTTGTGGATCAAAAATTGGGGAATTTTGATTTAACTTGGTGTTTCCAAGTACGACTTTGAAAGATTCATCTTGTAACCTTAGTTGTTGGCATTTTAATGTGTGTGCCACTTGGTGGATTTGTATTTTGAGGATTTAGCTATCCGTGATTGGGATGTGGATTTGATGTTTGATCATGGTGATTGGTCTTATAGTTGATCAGTTTCAGGGAAAAATGTAGTCTTTTCGATGAAATGCCTTATGGTAAGGTTCGTTTTGATCTCTAGAAGTTTTGATTTGCTTTTTAGGCTCTGGATTCTCTACTGATGTTGTTGATAGTAGTATTTTGAGACATTGGAGTTGTTGGTTTTGTTGTGTTGAGGATTTTGGGCCTTAAGCATAGCAGTACCTATCGCATTGTTGTTAGAGTTTTAGGATTGGCCAGGATTGTCCGGCCGGACATCTTTGGACCATATCTTAAATCTCACAAAATGTTGGTCCTCGTAGTGCTTTTGGTAATGATCATTTTTGACATTGATGTCATTTGTATCGAGAGTTTTCTTGGGTAGACCTAGTGGGGGGCAGGTTATGAATTAGTCTCTTATACTGTCATACTACCATACAAAGTTGTGTGTTGTGGGCAAGTACTAGTTACCGTCGATGCTACCTTACTGACGAGTAAGTGTGGGCGGGCACTAGGTACTGTCATTGCTACCGCACATTCGAGTACGTCGTGGGCGAGTTTTGGTCGCTATTCATACTGCCGTGTTGTCTTTGTTCGGTACCTTGATTTGATATGTGGTTTCTTGGAGTCCTTTTGGTGGTTATTTTTGGATCAGTTTGATGGTTCATCAGGAGGAATGCTTTCGGTTGTTGTCTTCCATTCCCTTGTCTGACCTTGGGTTCAGTGTATGAGTTCTGACTTGTCGTATGGCTATGTGGTCATTTTGCCTTCGAGAGGTTGTCTTGTCATGAGCACGTGGGTGCAAATGACACTGGTTTGTGTGTTCCTTTCAGCCTTAAGGTCTATGGTGTAGCGCGTTATGAGGGATACTCGGAGATGTACTCTGTAGTTTTTCTGGTTTCGCTTTCTGTTTCGTTGGGCTGGATTTCGGGGATGAAATCCCTTTAAGGTGGGAAGGTTGTAATGACCCGGATTTTTTAGATAAATGTTTTTCCGTTGTCTTTTCCCTTTTGAGTTTGGTTTCTTGTCGATTAGTGTCGTCTCGAGTGCTCTGGAGTGATTTCTGAGACTCTTTTCTGTGGATTGACAACTTACTTTGAGGATCGAGTCAATTTAACATTTTTTGTTTTTCGAAATTATTCGCTTTTCGTCCTTTTCCCTATTTTGTCATTTTCCTTATTTCGTCTTTTCCTCGTTTGTCACTCTGTTTGCGTAACCACACTTCTTGTGTTCGGAGTTGGTTTCTGACTTCGCGTATCTTCATTCTCAATGATTTCCATAAGATACGTATCTTTACTTTCGTGAGAAAGTACTCTGGTTGCTCCCGGTGTCCATAGAGGCATAAATGTAAAGTTCTTTGGAAAATTTTTCTTTTCTTGGGGTATTTTTCATAAATATCTTTTGAAGATATTTTATATCAGGGGTATCTAAGAAAATATCTTTTGGAAGATATTTTCATTCTAGGGCAGTTTCGCATTTTTCACTTTCTTGTGGGGCCATTGGGCAATTAATGAAAGTTATTACTCAATGCCTTGTTTTGAGCCTGGATCTTCGTATGGGATTCATTTTCACATTTCGTCGAGTCGCGGACTCTTAGAATTTCCTCCTGGACGATGTTTTCCAATTTCAGGGTTGCTGGCCCCAGTTTGCGCTAAACTTGTTTTGGGCATAACTCTTTGCCGGGACTCGGTTTTTGACGCTGTTTCTTCTGTTATTCATATTATCTCATTTTGAATCTTTTTTGTTCACGGAGTTTTGCCATTTGAGCGCGTCTGCTTGAATTCCACTTTTCCGGACTTGGCGGGGCCCGTTCGGGGCACTTTCTGAGTTTTTCTATAAATAGGAGGTCTTAGAAAGAAAAATCAGATTTTTCTCTCTCTCTCCTCTCTCATGGCCGGTCCAAGCTCCATCCATGGCTGCCATCTTCTCTCTCCTCTTTTGGACTTCTTCCCTTCATTAAAAAGTGGTGATGCCTTTGTGTTTATTGTTCCCCTCGGCGAGGCCTTCGATTCCAACCGATTGGAATCTCATATTGGCCATTTCTTGTGTCCAAGTTTGAAGTCAAGTTGTGTTTTTGATGGGGCTTCCTTGGGATTCATGTTCGTGGTTTTGTCCCCGACAAAACCTAGGAGTTTCGTCGGATTCGGAGCCGATTTATTTTGGTGGGGATTTGAGATTTCATCTCAAATGGCGGTAGGGAATGTTTTAGGCCTTTGTGTGTGTTGTATTGAGTTTTTAGCATGATTATACAACTTATAAATGTGCCTTGTATCAAATCTAGAAAGTTAGTAATTTTTATTTCTTTGTATAAGATTTAAAATTCATGATGATATATAACTTTGATTTGAATTGTGGCATGGTAGAAACTCTTGTTTTAATATGTTGGTTAACATATATTAATTTGGGATTAATTAAATAAGAATTGTTCTTTTTAATTAATATTTATCTTTTGTGAAAGATTTAAGTTCATGGCCGTACCTTGTATGGAATTGAGTTGTGTTATGCTTCTAAATTAAGTTTTGGCATGTTTGTTAACATACTTTAATTTGAGAGCATTTGGTTGAGTTTGGAAATCTAGAGACTTTAATCAACGGAATTAATTAAAATCTATTTTGGTGGTTTCTTAGGCCTAATTAAGCTTGTGTGTGAATATATGTAATGACCATGATATGTCTATTAACATATATTAAATTGGGGCCAATTGGAAATGATTTGAAATCTAGAGAGTTTAATTATTTTGATGTAATTAAATTCTATCTTGTGTATCTATGGATCTAATCATGTTTTAGAAGTTGTTTCTATTTTAAGAGCATTGATTTAGACTTGTGATGTATTCACTTGATTGTGTTATATGCATTGAAGAGCATTGTTGTTAAGTTTATATTAATGAGAGTATGTTTCTAATATGAATATATTATTGGCTTGTGATTTCATAGCATTATGGATGTGAAATGCTTATTATGTACAATTGAGAGTTATATTGCTAACTTGTTACTATGTAATAGTAATATGTATAAGTTATGAACTTATTTGGCTTATTTTGGAACCTTGGAACATTATTGAGTTAAGATGGCTAGGGTTTGACTCTAATACGGGGACGTGAGTCCTCTAAGTCATTGAGATAGTGCGCACTTAGGGTGGTCTTCCCTGTGGGTTAGTGCCCGGAATAACCATTGAGGTCTCGGCAGAATTCCGAGCGTGATGTCCAAGTCTTCCACTATTTGTTTTTGCATTCAATTCCAAGTTGACAATCATGTTTACCTTGTTGACTTGTGGTTTTGGCTATTGGCGATTTTGATGTTGTTAAGTATGTTGGCCTAAGGATTTTTATCTAAAGGTTTTGATGATTAAAAACCATTAATGATGTTTATGTACTAATATTTTCATTGAGTTATATATAGTTCATATCTTATATGATGAGCTAGATGAGCCATTTCAAGCAGTCAAGTACTCTAGCTATGGACTCAATGAAGCCTCAAAGATTGCAAGAAATCAAAGAAAGACTCAAACTTCAAAGATCAATCAAACAATTTCAAGGAAGAAAGCAAGTCTTCATCAAGCTCAAAAGATCTTGGTCAGGGAATGGAGAAAAGGGTAGATAGGATGGTGAGAGCTTTAGATTTAAATGTTAAAGCATATTTGAATATCTTCTGAAGCTCAAGTTTTTAGGTTCATGCATATTTTCTCTAAAAATCAGTTTTTAGAAGGCCTAAAATCTTTCCATGAACTTTACTTATGCATGCTCTCATAATAGGATGTGCACAGAACAAGATGTGTTTCATTCTTAGTCTTACACAAGGATTGGAGCCGCCTCCCAAATATAGGAGCCTGCTCTTTGCACTCCAGTAGCCAAATTGTGTGTCGTAGAATGCATTTTGTGAATTGGAGCCGCCTCCCAGTTATTGGAGCCGCCTCCCATTTATTGGAGCCTCCTCCAATTTTTTGTAGAGCCGGCTCTTCTAAGTTATTTGAATCTACAACGGCACTTTTCTGCATTTAAGTCTTCCAACTACTTCTAACAGACATATTAAGCTACGGTTATCTATATACGGAAGGCTTATTTACTGAAGTATACACACCACTGGATTATACATTCAAGAGAGCATTCAAGAGCATTCAATAAGCCATTTAAATTCTTCTCTGAGCTTTCACTTTCAACCATCACTACATTCTCTCATCCTAGAACTTGAGCTTCATTAATATTCTGATATTCTCTAGTTGTGAGCTTACACTTGTATATCTATTGAGAGAGACTCTTGTATTTCATTTACAAACTTTGCTACAATCTTGTAAGGGTTGGTGTGACCCAAAAGAAGCCTAGGAGAAGGGTGTTCTCCTAGTAAGGAAAAGAAGCAAGGTCTTGCTTCAAATTTAAAGGTTTGCTCTCCACCATTAAGGAGAAGCTCTAGTGAATTTGGGAAGTCTCAAGGGGGATCTTGAGCCGAGGAGTAGGAGTTTCCGAACCTCGCTAAATCACCGAGTTCATTGTTTGCATCTTCCTATCTCTATCTCTTTGATACTTATGCTTTATATTGCTTGAATTTTTCAATTAATCATTGCATAATAGTTGTTGTAAAATAAATTTCATAAATTGCGAAAATTGGCCATTGACTCTATTCACCCCCCCTCTAGAGTCAATTAGTGGTTAACAAAGTACATCCGTACTAAATTGTTATATTTAGTTGATTTCACACTTTTAGATTTCTAGTTGATAACTTAGAGAATCTATGTCATGATGTGTGGTATTAGATATTCTAATTATGCTAAATTGTTATATTTAGTTGATGTTGCATTTTAGACTTCAAGTTGATAGCCTTGAGAATCTATATGTTGTTGCTTTGTGTAAGCATGCTCCTATGTTATTGCTTTGTGTAAGCATGCTCCTATGTTGTTGCTTTGTGTAAGCATGACCCTATGTTGCTAAAATTGCATGAATGAGGTGATTAATGTTAGAAATGATCTTAGGTAGCTAGGATGCTGCTTGAGTCTCACCTTTGACATAGACGTTAGGTGGAATGAACCACTATAATTAAATCATGCAAACTTGTAAAACGTAGGTCGATGCATGCTCATTTCCTACGAGTAGCTTTATGTTACTCACCGCTACGATACTGGGGCATATTTCATGTACAAGAATCAAAATTGAGGTCTTCATTATGCTTGGATGGTTTGTGGACTTGGAGACTTCCATTTTTGTGAAGGTTGGATTGGAATGCCAATTGTAGTCTTATATGTCAACATGTGTACATTCGATTCCCTATATGTAATGTGTACATGAGTTCACTCTTTACAATGTATTTGACATGTATGAGATGAGGCAGGAGGCCAATGACATGTAAATTGTATCCTATGTAAATTTTGACTTCATGGAATATTATGAAAGTATTGTAAAATATTGAGTTTTTGATTTTCCTCAAGAGTCACGTAGAAAACTCAATTTTGATGGGGGGTTTCTTCTTTGTATTTACAGAAAATGTCATCTAGGCCCTCAAATTTCCTTTTTTTCGGGAAAAACCCCTGCTGCCAAGTTTTTGGGTTGCACTTTACTGCCCTCTTCACATGTAAACAGTTACGAGGGATTTCGTAACCGGTTACATGTGCATGGGAAGTGTTTTTGGCGAGATTTTTGGCTTCCTAACCGGTTAGGAAGGTCTCCTAACTGGTTAGATGTTAATGGGTTGCCTCTTTTGGACCGTTTTGCCCCTTCTTCTTCCGTTAGCCATATCTTCTTCATCCGGACTCCGAATCAAGCAATTTTTGAGTCTAAGTTCATTGATTTTTTGTTGTCTTTCCAGTGGTGTGCTCAGTGCACCCACTTTTAGGCTGGAAATGACAATTTTGCCCCTAGGTGCATTCTTGTCCGTTTTTGAAATGTTGTTTTCGCATTTGATTCCTTTGGGTCCCGTAACCTCGTTGAGGGTCACAATGGTGTCTTAGAGTCAGGTTGTATCTCTAGAGACTGTTGTTTGTCTTGTGTTTCCGCATTTCGAATCTGTTCTCAGATTATCTTTCGATTCATCACGGACGCACCGGGTTGAAAAACTTGGGCCGTCACATACAAGGTACTCCAAAATGATTATTAATACACCAAGACTTTGTATCACTATCTACATAGAGTGACTTAACAAAATGGAGCCTAGTACATGCTAGAATGACAAAAGAATATCCCAAATCTTCACAAAAAACTTCAATACACAACTCTAGGCTTGCAGGGGTGAATTCTCCTGCACATTCTTTCCATTTCCTGAAAATGTTAAGAAAGGGGTGACCAACTGTAATACTCCTAATTTTAAAAGGATAGTTTTGGTATTTATTTGTTTATTTTATTGCATTTTAAATTAATTATTTGATTATTTGACTAATTGATTATGTGTTTAATTGATTTATAATTTTATTTAATTGTTTTAATTGAGGTAATTAAATTAATATATGTTGACAAATTGTATGTACATTTTAAGTGTTTCCATGTAATGTGTTGGTATGATTGAATTGTTTTATATGTTTAATTGTGTTAGTTAAATGATTTTATTTTATTTTTATTTTTAAGGATTTGGGTTATAGCCCATGGACCACGTAATGTCTTGGACTA